>NC_061817.1:4681737-5281737 GCF_021462225.1 Girardinichthys multiradiatus | reverse complement strand
TCCTTTATTTGCACATTTAAAGCATGTTTAAGGTATGTTTGTGTCGACCTCCGTTTCCACTGCACCCTTACCAGTGTAAAAGCATATTATCAGGCTGGGAACTTACCACAGAACACAGCCATGGAGAGGCAGTATTTTAGAAACTACCCAGAACCGTTACGCTGGAGCTTAGAGAGGGGTACTTAGCATATTGTCTGGAAAAACACTCAGCATTATGTTTCAGTCATTCCTCTGTTAGGTTTTAAATCACACATCTCTGAAAAGAGGAAGTCAATAGCTGACAATACATTAGGGTTTAAAACAGTTTGTTAGTGTTTAACTAAATGTATGTTCCAAGACACAAACAAAAAACTCCTGAACAATGTGCATTACTTACATGCATAATCACAATCCTAAGGCATTTTATTAACGTTTCAGAGTGTAACTGCTGTGAACAATCAGAGCTTATGGCTGTAGAACTCCAGGTGTAACTCCTGATCAGAGCTCCTGTTCATCTCTTTTCTGCAACGATTCATCTGCTATAGTTTTAATGCTGAAAATCACTGCTTCTTATTTTCACCTGGGCAGTCTTGTCTCATCTCTTCCTCACGCATCTCGGCAACACTCATCAGCTAGCAGCAGGCTGCACAGGAGCAACCTTCTCAGCATTATGTTAAACAGCAGAAGCAGTAGCAACATAAACAACCAACAGCCCAGGAGAAGAGCAATTTGGTTCCTGCTGATAAAGGTTCAGAGTAACAATACAAACACCTCTAGTCATTCTAAGCAGTGGATGAGCTGTTTTGTATGCATATATACTTCCTACATTATGTTTTCTTTGGTAATAGGGGAACTGCTTTGTTGTTTTTTTCTGTGAACATGATCACCCTGAAATATTACGGTACAGACAGCCCACGTTGTATTCTAATAAGTAATTAGCTTAAACTTATTGTAATGAGCTTTGTGAGCTGCTTGACTGCATTGTGTTTGTAGTCTCCATGTCCAAATGAATAGGGTTGGTTCACTAGTCATTATGTGACTCATTCCTGTTATTCAGTCTGGTTTCCAAGGCTGGGGCGGTTTCAAACTCACATGATGACAGCAGAACCATCTCATGTCCAACCCAAAGAAGTGATGTATTGCTTCACCTGAAGCTCCAACTGGGATCACTTGTGGTTGTGATTGCTGCTCACACTTTGTGTCCTGAAGTGGAAACAATCTGTTATCTTTATGTGCCAATATAGTCAGGATATTATATATTGTCAGCACTCTCAGGAGATCAGATTGACCAAAGGCTGATCTATATTTAGATCAGCCTTTGGATAATCAGTCCATGTTGAACAGACATGTTTAGGCACTTTTTCAGCTTTTTATTTGACCACAACATGGAGTCATATGACCTCACGTAGCAGATAATGCACTTTCCAATTGTTCACAATTCAAAGTGCCACTGTTCATTTCTATCATTATCTGTCCTTAGAGTTTTCATATTTATATATATATATATATATGATAACCAATTCACATAATCAATTTTCTATTAAAAAATCTTACATGTTTAAACATCAATAAAACATTTCTAAGAACATGTTTTCTTGTCTTGTGGCTTTTCTGAGAAATGCTTTTTTCCCTTTTCTTACACTATTTGTACATCCATTCATATAAAGCTGTAAACCAAAAGTGCCAGTTTATTCCCACAAATATATACATTTATTTATATAGTGTCGTGTCACATTTCAACAAATCATATAGTCAGATTCAGATCCAATGCCTACGGTCCAGTTATATCTTACTGATTGTACAAAAACAAAGTGAATGAAATATATAATAGCAATTGGTGAAATGTTATCTAAAAAAGCTTAACTTTGCTCAGGATGAGGGGTTTCTGCAAGCTTGTGGAGACAATAAACCGGAATAACTACAAATAGGAAGAAACCTCCAGCAGAACCAGAACCTGGCTCCATTACTCATTATCTGCTGCGAAGACAGAGCAGATAAACAGAAACAGAAACACTGATCCAGGAGTACTTTCTATATTAAAGAAAGAGTTAATGGCAGTAGTAAAAAAAATTAATGGAAGCAATAACTGCGGACTATATACAGTATGTATATATATATACATATATATATATATATATATGTATATATATATAGAGGTCCTTCTCAAAATATTAGCCTATTGTGATAAAGTTCATTATTTTCCATAATGTCATGATGAACATTTAACATTCATTTATTTTAGATTCATTGCACACTAACTGAAATATTTCAGGTCTTTTATTGTCTTAATACGGACGATTTTGGCATACAGCTCAGGAAAACCCAAAATTCCTATCTCACAAAATTAGCATATTTCATCCGACCAATTAAAGAAAAGTGTTTGTAATACAAAAAACGTCAACCTTCAAATAATCATGTACAGTTATGCACTCAATACTTGGTCGGGAATCCTTTTGCAGAAATGACTGCTTCAATGCGGCGTGGCATGGAGGCAATCAGCCTGTGGCACTGCTGAGGTCTTATGGAGGCCCAGGATGCTTCGATAGCGGCCTTTAGCTCATCCAGAGTGTTGGGTCTTGAGTCTCTCAACGTTCTCTTCACAATATCCCACAGATTCTCTATGGGGTTCAGGTCAGGAGAGTTGGCAGGCCAATTGAGCACAGTGATACCATGGTCAGTAAACCATTTACCAGTGGTTTTGGCACTGTGAGCAGGTGCCAGGTCGTGCTGAAAAATGAAATCTTCCTCTCCATAAAGCTTTTCAGCAGATGGAAGCATGAAGTGCTCCAAAATCTCCTGATAGCTAGCTGCATTGACCCTGCCCTTGATAAAACACAGTGGACCAACACCAGCAGCTGACACGGCACCCCAGACCATCACTGACTGTGGGTACTTGACACTGGATTTCTGGCATTTTGGCATTTCCTTCTCCCCAGTCTTCCTCCAGACTCTGGCACCTTGATTTCCGAATGACATGCAGAATTTGCTTTCATCCGAAAAAAGTACTTTGGACCACTGAGCAACAGTCCAGTGCTGCTTCTCTGTAGCCCAGGACTGGGGAATGCGGCACCTGTAGCCCATTTCCTGCACACGCCTGTGCACGGTGGCTCTGGATGTTTTTACTCCAGACTCAGTCCACTGCTTCCGCAGGTCCCCCAAGGTCTGGAATCGGCCCTTCTCCACAATCTTCCTCAGGGTCCGGTCACCTCTTCTCGTTGTGCAGCGTTTTCTGCCACACTTTTTCCTTCCCACAGACTTCCCACTGAGGTGCCTTGATACAGCACTCTGGGAACAGCCTATTCGTTCAGAAATTTCTTTCTGTGTCTTAACCTCTTGCTTAAGGGTGTCAATAGTGGCCTTCTGGACAGCAGTCAGGTCGGCAGTCTTACCCATATTTGGGGTTTTGAGTGATGAACCAGGCTGGGAGTTTTAAAGGCCTCAGGAATCTTTTGCAGGTGTTTAGAGTTAACTCGTTGATTCAGATGATTAGGTTCATAGCTCGTTTAGAGACCCTTTTAATTATATGCTAATTTTGTGAGATAGGAATTTTGGGTTTTCATGAGCTGTATGCCAAAATCATCCGTATTAAGACAATAAAAGACCTGAAATATTTCAGTTAGTGTGCAATGAATCTAAAATATATGAATGTTAAATTTTCATCATGACGTTATGGAAAATAATGAACTTTATCACAATATGCTAATATTTTGAGAAGGACCTGTATATATATATATGTATATAACTGAAGCCAGTTTTCAAGAAAGACTTGAAAATTGGCTCAAATCATATATGTTTAGCTGTGTTTCTCTCTTAGATGATCCTAGCCACTAAAAGGAGCTGCTGCTGCCATTAACATTTTACTTTTTTTAACATAGAAAAGAGGAGACTAGGAGGAGAGAATTTTGCAAGTGACTCAATCCTGCTGAGTTTCCTTAGGTAGAAAACTGTTTAACCAATTTGAATAATACATTGAATTTGACTGCATTGTTTAATAACTAGAATCAGTTTTGATATATGTACCTGACTTGGAATCTGTATGATTCAACTGAATAGTCTTTGTAAGGTACCTTGAGTCGACATTTGTTGTGAATTAGTACTATGTAAATAAAATGAAGGATTAGAGATGCGTGTTTAATTCTTTTAGCTTAACTTTTTAATCACATGACCAAACAAGTTCTCTGTCCAGCATGTTTTTCTAATTAAAAACAGTGAAGTATGAGAGAAGGCTTATGGGTAAAGTCACCACAGCCCATGATCTGTGTGGTTTGGTTCTTTCTGCGGTGAAACACTTGGTGTGTGTCACTTTAATCAAAATCACCATCAAGATGCTTCTTCTTTTAATGGTAATGCAAAGGGGCACAGCGCTGATGGTGTAGGTGTTAAGCGCGCGACCATAAACAGAGGCTACAGTCCTCGAAGCGGCTGTCCCGGGTTCGAGTCCCAGACCCAGTGACATTTGCCGAATGTCTATCCCTCTTTCCTGTCTGCCTCCTATCAAAAAAATAAATAAATAAAGGCCACTAGTGCTGAAAAAATATCTAAAGGTAATGTGAAGAGGATCTAATTTTGAAGTTTGAGCTAAAACTGGACATATCAAATCAAAATAGCATTATGCCTTCAGGTTCTGCATATCTATAATCCATGTGGCCAGATAGTTTAAGAGTTTTGAGCCTAGTCTTGAACATAGACAGGCTGTCTGCCTCATGGAGTAAAACTGGGGGCTGGTTTCACACGAGAACAGCCTGATAACTAAAAGATCTGCCTCCTATTCACATCTCCAGTTAAAGGAAAGGATTGACTCAGGAGACAGATTTACCTTTTTAAAATGATTAAAAGCATGAATAATATTCACACTTCAGAATTCTGCACTACTTTTTGTTAGTCTGTCGTATAAAATCCCAATAAAATGCATTGAAGTTTGTGGCTGTAACATCACCGTTCAGGAGGTATAGATACGTTTGCAAGGCATTAAATGTTTCCATCATTATTCTGGAAATACAGGTTGTACAGGCACTGACTTTGGGGCTTGTTATAATTCACTTGACGGGTCATATGTTTGTGGAATGATGTTCACACGGCTCCACAAGGGTCCTGATGTTAAAAAAGGGTTGCACAGGCAAACAAGGCCTGTGTTTTCTGACAATTTATTCCTGTTGGAAATGGGATTATTGCGAAAAGATATGTGTGTTTTAGCAATATCATGTTACATTAGTGTTTAGTCACTAATCTCCCAATCCTTTCATGTTGAAAATGAAACAACCCCCCTACACCGTGTCAACAGAACCTGTTGTATTTATTGTGTCACACTGACCGGAAGAACTGAAACTGTATTCTGATCCGTCTCTGTTCTGTCACTAACACGGCCAGTGAGTAAACAGGCTTTGTCAGGTTCCTCCCTTCGCTTGGCATGTTGCAGTACAGGTTTATGCTCAGCCTAACCAGTAGTATCGAGCTCAGTTTCAGGCTTCAATGTGACTCCTATGTTTCTGGAAGTCTGCAGAAGTACGTGACGTTTTCATCATTTAAGGATTTGACAGATGGGGCAGTCTGAAGCCCGATCGTGTAGTCGTGTTGGGCAGGTGAGTGCTCCAGCTTCAACTTTACCATACCCTGCTGATCAGAGAAGTATCCAGAGTATTTTACACTAAAGCCTCTTCCGTGTTTTTCCTGTTTTCCTTCTAGGCATTTTCCGTGATGGCAGGCTTGCCAGCCCTGTGGATCGTAGTGCTGTCCCTGCTGCACACGGGCCAATGTTTTGTCCATTACCAACAAGCACCAGGTAAAGCACTTTTCTTCTCACACAACACTAGCACACACAGGACTCTGAGCAGGGAAACAAAAATACTCCTCACATTACTGATCCTCACATTACTGATCCTGATCTTGCTATTCCGGAAGGGATGAGTGGAAACTGGGTGAAGATTACCTGATGATAGCAGAAGAATATATAACCTGTCTGTACTTTCCCTCTATGTTTAGTGAGCACAACTGAAGGTGACCGAAGCTATACTAAACACAGATGGGCAATGACTAGAACACATTTCAAGTAGTCAGACTGCTGAGTTCCTGCAACATCTAAAAAATACACCCCTAATTCCAACAAAGTTGGGATGTTGTGTCAAACGTGAATAAAAACAGAATACAATGATTTGCAAATCCTCTTCAACTTATATGCAATTGAATTCACTACAAAGAAAAGATATTTAATATTCAAACTAATAAACTTTGTTTTTTTTGCAAATATTTGCTCATTTTGAATTTCAGGCAGATATTCAAAGTACTGTACAATTAAGAGAAAGACCACGTTTAAACACACAATTAAACAGCCCTATGTTCAAACAATATAAAACAGCATAAAAGTCAACCAAAAACAGCTAATATAAAAATGACAAAAAAAAGAAAATAACATCTCACAGGGTGTCAAATGCCAGGGTAAAAAGAAGGATAATACAAACAGACGGAGAAGATTCCTGTCTAATTTCCAAGGTCAGATCATTCCACAATTCAGGAGCTGTTACAGGAAAAGCACGGTCTCCTCCTCGTTTACAGTCCGAGAAACAGTGAGGAGCAGCTGGTCAGCTGACATAAGAGAATATACGGTGGGTGTGTAAGGCTGCAACAGTTCAGAGAGATAGGATGGGGTGAGGCAATGGAGAGCTTTAAAAGCAAATAAAATAATTTTAAAAGAGACCCTAAAAGGGAAGGGAAGCTAAAATGGGGGAAATGTGCTCAAACTTCTGAGTCGTGATCAAAACATTTATTTAACTGCTTACTTTAGATCAGCTTCTGTAGGGAAGTTCAGTTTGTAGTAAAGAAGTATTCACACCCCTTCATCACACTGCAGCTGTTAAAACCTCATTTGGCTTTAGTTGGTTTCAGAAATCCTGTAGTCTGTAATCCCTCAGCAGGTCCAGGTGTTAAGTGTGTGATCCCTGGTCTTTTGGTGTGAACTCCAAATCCTTTCAAAATTCATAAAGACAATGGAAGTTTCATACGTAACTGTTTTGGTTGTATGTAGTTATTTCTTGTGTACTGTGTTTGAGAAGATCATTTTTTTCCCGTTTAGTTCCTTCTGTGTTTATATATGTTTTTGTGAGTCACTCTCCCTCAACTGCCTGCTTAGTTCCTTCCCCAGCTGCTCTACATTCCCTCGATTAGTCATACCTGGTTCTCATGCCGCTCATCAACCCTCCCAGTAGTTAAAACCCTCCCAGTTTCCTCACTTGCTTGCCAGATTCTTCTGTTTTCTGGTGTCAGGTTCTTTCATGCCAGTTTTCCTGTGCTCCTGTTGCTTTGCCATTTTCCAGTCAGTTATTTCCCTGGTTGTCCTGTGCCAGCTCCTCATGTTCTTTAAGTCTGTCCTTTAATAAATAATAAATATTCATCGCAACCAAATCGTTCCACTTTTGTCTTGTCAGTACACAGGATATTTTCCCAGAAGTCTTGGGAATCTTTAAGATTTTTGGGTAAAGGTGAGACGGCCCTTTGTATTCTCTTTTGGCCAGCAGTGGTTCTGGCTGTGGAGCTCTCCCATGGAGGCCTTTTCTGCCCAGTCTCTCTTTCTTATCATTGAATCATGACCTCTGACTAAACAAATTCCGCTGATCTGAGAATACTCAGACCTGTTTGTGAAGTTAAAGAAGGGGGGTAATCACTTTTTCACAGGGTCAGGCTGGTATGGCTGTCCTTTTTCCCATGAAATCGTCATTATTGCATTTACTCAGGTTATCTTTATCCAATATTAAAATGTGTTTGATGATCTAAAAGTGTGACCACAAAGGAAATATTTCCTTCACCCCTGGAGCACTGATAAGTACATCAAGATGAGCGTTGTTCCTTGTGCAGTTCAAGGTCCTCAAAAATGAGAGCTTCATTCTTCACCACACCAGATTTAGCAATCAGCATATGTGCTCGACAGCCATGAGTTTGGTAAGCTTGCTTTTCCGTTTTCCTTCACTGATCTAAAAATGTCCTGAATCCTGCAGGAGGTCCAGTGTTTTTGGCTGGCCAGTCAGCAGCATCCTTCATGTCTCGTGCCTTGCTCTATAACCAGTGGGACTTTGAGATGGTGGTGCAAGGCAACTTGGAGAGGGAGTGCCAAGAAGAGCTGTGCAGCTATGAGGAGGCCAGAGAGGTTTTTGAGAATGATATGGATACGGTAAAGCTGCTGAGAGTTCATTTAAATGCCATGCCAGAAATAAAATTAAACAGGACTTTAAACTCCTGAGATCTTCTACTACTGCATTTATTTTGCATTTATTGAAATGTTTTATCATATTGCTTTTATAGGTTATATTTGTAATACTTATAATTAACACAATTTTCCAAATTGTGCAAAACCATTGCGTCATTTTCCATATATTTTTCCTTATATTTTTCAGCCTACCTCTCAGAGTTTTACATTCAGGAACCACCTGAATGAACCACCTTGTTATAAAGTCATTATGAGCCAGTAGATGCAGTGTGGAATCTATAGGTAAAAACTGGATACTGCACCTTGTTAGTTTAGAGTAACATCAGTACACATTCAGCCCTGTAATGAGATGCTTGAATGATTCTTAGTGTAATAAAGATTCTTTAAGAGACCTGCCTTCAAAGGAAACTAGAGGAATTATTCAATCCAGGCCTAATGTGGAACAGAACTCTGCGTACAGGTTTACTTAGCGCTCCTACAGGATTACTTAGTGTCAAGTACCAGCTGTTCAAAGTTTTGGTCTTGGTCTTGATTAGCTCTTGACTACATTTTACTTGGCCATGTCTGGCTGGGCTTCAGACGTTCTGGACAAGACTACAGCTGCAACATTTACTGTAAGTTAGAATGAAACTATTGGCTGCATCTAAATGCACCCAGTCAAGTTTTTCACTTTAAAAACTTTAAGGCTGCTTCCTGTGCCCTTGCATGCTAAGAATGCAAAGATGCGAGAGACCAGAAAACAAGAGGAAGAAACATTTTGCAGTGTAAATATATACAGGTCCTTCTCAAAATATTAGCATATTGTGATAAAGTTCATTATTTTCCATAATGTCATGATGAAAATTTAACATTCATATATTTTAGATTCATTGCACACTAACTGAAATATTTCAGGTCTTTTATTGTCTTAACACGGATGATTTTGGCATACAGCTCATGAAAACCCAAAATTCCTATCTCACAAAATTAGCATATTTCATCCGATCAATAAAAGAGAAGTGTTTGTAATACAAAAAACGTCAACCTTCAAATAATCATGTACAGTTATGCACTCAATACTTGGTCGGGAATCCTTTTGTAGAAATGACTGCTTCAATGCGGCGTGGCATGGAGGCAATCAGCCTGTGGCACTGCTGACGTCTTATGGAGGCCCAGGATGCTTCGATAGCGGCCTTTAGCTCATCCAGAGTGTTGGGTCTTGAGTCTCTCAACGTTCTCTTCACAATATCCCACAGATTCTCTATGGGGTTCAGGTCAGGAGAGTTGGCAGGCCAATTGAGCACAGTGATACCATGGTCAGTAAACCATTTACCAGTGGTTTTGGCACTGTGAGCAGGTGCCAGGTCGTGCTGAAAAATGAAATCTTCATCTCCATAAAGCTTTTCAGCGGATGGAAGCATGAAGTGCTCCAAAATCTCCTGATAGCTAGCTGCATTGACCCTGCCCTTGATAAAACACAGTGGACCAACACAGACCATCACTGACTGTGGGTACTTGACACTGGACTTCTTCCTCCAGACTCTGGCACCTTGATTTCCGAATGACATGCAGAATTTGCTTTCATCCGAAAAAAGTACTTTGGACCACTGAGCAACAGTCCAGTGCTGCTTCTCTGTAGCCCAGGTCAGGCGCTTCTGCTGCTGTTTCTGGTTCAAAAGTGGCTTGACCTGGGGAATGCGGCACCTGTAGCCCATTTCCTGCACACGCCTGTGCACGGTGGCTCTGGATGTTTCTACTCCAGACTCAGTCCACTGCTTCAGCAGGTCCCCCAAGGTCTGGAATCGGCCCTTCTACACAATCTTCCTCAGGGTCCGGTCACCTCTTCTCGTTGTGCAGCGTTTTCTGCCACACTTTTTCCTTCCCACAGACTTCCCACTGAGGTGCCTTGATACAGCACTCTGGGAACAGCCTATTCGTTCAGAAATTTATTTCTGTGTCTTAACCTCTTGCTTAAGGGTGTCAATAGTGGCCTTCTGGACAGCAGTCAGGTCGGCAGTCTTACCCATGATTGGGGTTTTGAGTGATGAACCAGGCTGGGAGTTTTAAAGGCCTCAGGAATCTTTTGCAGGTGTTTAGAGTTAACTCGTTGATTCAGATGATTAGGTTCATAGCTCGTTTAGAGACCCTTTTAATGATATGCTAATTTTGTGAGATAGGAATTATGGGTTTTCATGAGCTGTATGCCAAAATCATCCGTAATAAGACAATAAAAGACCTGAAATATTTCAGTTAGTGTGTTTTTCTGACTGTCCAATGAGTGAGTTAAGTCCTCCACCTCCATCTGTCTCCTCGCTCATTCTGGCTGCAGCTGAAGCGAAGTTAGTTCATGTTTCGCTGGCTGTATGTAAGGAGTTGTCTGCTTTATCTGTTTAACTTGTTACCACCTTGTTAGATTTGTTGCTAAAGGACATGTAGTTGAGAGTCTGCTTACGTACATGTTTGGTTTAACCTCAATGTTGTGGCAGTCCACCTAGCTAGAAAATGTACTGGCACCAGTGCAACCAGTTAGTCTGAAGCCCTCTTACCGGTTAGCTTGCTAATAAACTGTGACAGGTAGATTATCTTTGAATGTTTGCAGCAACAACTATATTATTATGATCACAGCAATGGTCTTAAAAATGGTCTCACATTGGATTTGTCTTGGACTGGTCTTGTTAGGTGGTCTTGGCTACACCATTAGGGTTACTTATGTATTGGTAACATATTGTGTTTGCTTAGTTCCTTTCTGAATGTTCTTCTTTCAAGCTGATCTGTTAGAAAGTGTTTCTGTCTGTGCTCGACACAACAGTTTTAAGTACAGATAAGTAAACCAAATACCCCCTTGCTCCTAGATACAGCACCTTGGAAAAGTATTTATATCCTGTGAACTTTTCCACGTTTTGTCCTGTGACAGCCACACACTTCAAAGTGTTTCATTTGGGATTTTATGAAAGGTGTGGCATGCATTTGTACCAAGCTTCCTTTAATCTGACCCCATTTAATAACATCCAGTGCCAACCACTGCCTATAGAAGTCACCTAATCAGTAATTGCAGTTCATCCGTGTGTAACTGAATCTGAGTCTGACTGCAGATGTTCTGTTTCTGGCCTCAGAGGTTTGTTGGAGAACATTAGAGAACACACAGCATAAAGACGAAGGAACACAGCAGACAGTTCAGGGAGATAGTTGTGGAGATGTTTAAAGGAAGGTTAGGTTTTAAAGCAATATCCCAAGATTTGGACATCTAATAGAGCTCTATTCAATCCATCATCTGAACAGTGAGAGAGGATGGACCAAGTCTAGCAGAAGGATGTCGATTTTAACTTAAAGCCATTGTTGAAAAAAAGCCTTAACGAGTTCTGTTTGCAGTTTGCCATATAGAGGACACAGCAAACATGTGAAGAAGGTGCTCTGCTTGGATAAAATCCTCATTGAACTTTTTGGCCCATTTGAAAAACATTTTGTGTGGTGAAAACTAACACTGTACATCACCTGAATACAAAAGCCCCAGGGTGAAACATAAACCCCTTTTCCACCGAAAATACCAGGATTTAAAGCCCCAGGATTGTGATGGCAGATTAATTTTGTGGGGATGCTTTTCTTCAGTAGGAACGGGAAGCTGGTCAGAGTTAATGCGAAGATTACTGGAGCTAATAATGAGGAGTTCTTGGAAGAAAATCTATTGAGAACTAAATCCGAAAAGCTAAAAAGCTATGTGTGGTGAAAAACTACTAGCCCACTTTACTCAGACCACACGCCATGAAACATGGTGGAGACAGCAACAGCAGCATTTGTTTTTGCTGGATGACCCTTGAGATCACTGTCCAGAGACCCTAACCTTACAGTCAGAAATTCTCTCAATGTCTGTAGCAGGTAGAAATGTACCCTAAAAGATATGCAGCTAAAGATGGATATGGAATATTTATTCAAGCGTGAATAAAAATGTCCCAAGAAATAAACTAAAGTTTATGGCTGTAAGATGACAAAATGTGAAAAAAACGTTTCAAAAGGTGTTTTTACATAGCCCCACGACCTTAACATCTGGAAGCCATGAAAGGCACGTTGATGCAATCTAGAGGATTGCATCAATGCGAAATCAAGAAATCAACCCTCAGAAAAGTATTGAAGACCACTGTAAAATGTTACAGGAAAGCCTGGCAACTTGGAAGAAGGATATGATATTTGAGTGAATGTAAATCAGACACCACTTTATTAAACAGTTGTTTTCTTCTTTTTGCAGAACATCTTTTGGAATAACTATGTAAAAAATCAAGGTAAGAAAAACGCTAATTCTTTATTCTTTCATGCATACTTTTAGGTAGTACATTTACAACATTTAAGTGTGAGTAAAAAGAAGGGGACAAATTTATTCTCACAGCACTGAAGGTAACAACACAGTCCTGGAAGAGTTTACAATCAGCAAGTTCAATTTCATTCGGTTCGGTTTCTTTTTGTAGCTCTAATTCACAATCAGCGTCATCACAAAACAAGTCCAGTTAATTTCCAGTTGTACATTATTACTTTTATTTATAAAGGGAATCTCATTGAGACATGCGTCCTCTTTACTAGGGAGACATTTTAGAATATTTGTTAAACCTTGTACAGAACAACAAGCCAGGACTTGCATAATAGTACATAATTAAGCAAGATTGAAAAATTCAAGAACAAGACCAAGAGCTTTCTGACATTGTTTCAAGATTTTAAATAAAATCACCCAAAGAAATCCAACAGTTTCAGCTCCTGTTCAAGATGATTCCAGGTTAAAGGTGCAGAGTAGTGACTGTTTTTCTTAACTAACCGTTAAGTGTCAGGACTGGGTGTGAAGAATCATTCACCAGAAGTTTACTCTTTCAAGCCAATAATGGGCCGTGGCTGAGTATCTGAATAAATCTTTGACTGATTCATTGAATCTTAGGGGAAATGTTAAACACTCAGGAAATCCGGAGAAATCTTAGGGAAGCTTGGGTGGCTTAAAACCATGGTTGGATGAATGTGATCCATGACCCATCAGACTGCTCTACACCTCCACCCTGATCAATGCAATTTTCAACATCTTTTACAAATAAAAAAATTAAATACAGAAGGCATTCTGGTCAGATGAGACCAAAATAGACCCTTTTGGTATAATTTCCAAATGCAGAATCATGGTTTTCTTCAGCAGGGACAAGAAAACTGGTCAAAGTGATTGGTAAAGATGGATGGAAGAAAACCTGTGGAGGTCTTGACATACCTCTTTGTGTCCATGTAAAACATGCCACTTGGACATCCTAGACCAGGATGACCCTATTTATACTATTTTTATCGCAGCTAAACAACCGCAGTCCACTCAGAGATTCACAATTTAAAATTAAGCTTCATGGGAGGTGTCAATTGGCTGGTTTCTACCTTATCTACTTAGAGGAAGAGAAGAAGAAAAGTACTGACAAGAAAGAGTAAAAAGATTTCTTACCAGAAAGTTTTTGTATCCTTGTTTCCTCTGGGAGAAATAGTTTCCACAGTGGAGAAACAGCAGCAAATCTGTCCTCATTGTATTTCTATAAAGAGGCTTGTTGTTGTTTTTCTTCTTCTGCTTCTGATCTAATCAGCTGTCAGCGAGGACAGCCAACACAATCACAAAATCTGGGCAGCATGCTTATGTCCGCAGAGCTCCTAGTGGGTGGGCACACAATGAAGAATTCAAACAATGATTTCATTTATTTAGAGAAAAAGCTATCCAAACCAACCTGGCTTTGTGTGGAAATATAATGACCCCGCTTGTTAACTCGCAAATTACCTATGATCAACCACATTTCTGTGTTTATTTTTTACAAGTACTCCTAGCTGTGATTACTGCCTGGCCTGTAGAAATAAGAAATCAGTCTTGATGATCCCTAAGCCTTCTGTGAAAATATTCTGTGGACTGACGAGAAAAAATAGAACTTTCTGGCTGCCGTTACATCTGGTGTTTCAGTAAGAGAACATCCAACCCACAGTCAAACAAGGTGGTGGCAGTGTGATGGACTGGAGCTGTTTTGCTGCTTCAGGACCTGAAAGACTTGTAGTAACTGATGGAAACATTAATTCTATTCTCTAGCAGAAAATCCTGAAGGAAAATTTCCTGCCAGGTTGTCACCTTAAGCTCAAGAGAACCTGAGTTTTGCAGCAGGACAATAATCCAAACCCATCAGCAAGTCCACCTCCGCAAGGCTCTAAATGAAACCCCAAAATGAAGCTTTTGGCGTGGCCTAGTCAAGGCCTGGATTTAAATATAAACAAGATTATGTGAATGACCTTAAACATGCTATTTGTCTGAATTAAAATAATTCTGCTAAAAAGAGTGGTCATAAAATTCATCCACAGTGATGTTAAAGACTCGTTAAAAGTTAGAGCAAACACTTGATATTGGTGGAACAACCAATGATTAGGTTTACAGGGGAATTACTTTTTCACATAGGGGCAGCTTGATGTGGATGGCTGTTATCCTTTTGTAAAATAAATCATTTGGGTTTGGGGTCACATTATCTTTGTCTAATCTTTGAATTAGTTTCACAACCTGAAACATTTAGTGTCACAATGAAGCAAAAACAGAAGAAATATGTAAGGGTCCATTTACTTTCTTACAGCATTGTACAGAAAAGCCACAACTACTAAAATCTTGGACTAAAGAAGCATGAACTGGAAACAAGGGAACACAGGAGAGAACTAAAGATACGACAAGAATCAGGCAAAATGCAACTGAATCTTTGGACTTATATGTGCAGAAGAAGTTGATGAGGAGTTTATTGCTGAAATACCTGTCATTATAAAGGAGCAATGGGCAAAATGCATTGTAAACGAAAAATGAGACCTTAAAGAGGTAAATGCATTTCTAGATAACAGAGTAAAAAACTGAGAAAAATGTCAACCAAGATGCCATAAAGTAAGACCAGTGGTCAGAGTCAGAAATCATGAAGCAAAAACTGGATACCAATATTTATACAGTAAAATAATAAATTAAATAACAGTAGGAAATCATTTCCTTTTTACTTGTGTCTGTTAAAAACAGCTCAAATTAAGGGCCAAGTTCAATGTTTAGGTACCATTTTTGAAAACGTAACTTTTTTGAAAATGACATTTATTGAATTATTGACAAAAAGCTACATATTTTTAACACTATGTTTAGTCAGCTATCTGCTTAATGCCAGAACACTGACACTGTTGTAAGAAATGAGTCAAACATACAGCACAGTTTCTGTCATGATTCAAGCAGATCAGCTCAGCAGATTGCAGCCATGAGAGAAGTAGAATGAGAATATGTGTTCGTAACAAGCATTTTGTTTTTTCAAGAAAATATAACAAAGGTGGACGTTTCTGGGCTTGTGGCGGGAATCATGGCCATCGTAGTCACTGCTGTTATTGTCACAGTCCTTGGAGTCTACTGCTGCAAAAAGAAGAAGAAACCCGAGTCGAGGTTGCGACGGTACGTTTACGTCTAACTGGGAAATATTTGAAATTTTATTTAACTGAAAATTCTGAGCAAATCTTTGATCATTAAAATTAAAAACAAAGTTTAAACACAGTTGACCCTGAAGTTTGGGAAGGATGTTATACCTGACATTTTTTTTATAATTATTAGAAATGTGTCGGTATCTAGGTAAATTACTTTTATTGTGGCAGCATAATCTCACCCGGAATCATCAACAGGTCAGCACTTTGTCTTCTCCTCTATTATTCCAGTTTTGGAGCATATAGCATAAAGTTCTATTACATACAGTACTATTACAGTACTATTTATCTCTAAATGGTACAGAGTTCTGGTCCCTCTCTATGCTCTCTGTTCTTCTGCTCACCCCACAAGTTTTCTACAGGATTTAGGTCTTGACACTGAGATGGAGATGGAAGAAGGCTGTCAGATTAATCTTTTCCGTTGTTTATGGTTTGGATCATTATCCTGCTGAAGGACTTAATAATGACCCATAAATCTACTTATATTTTCAAAGAGTTCATGGAGAAATGTACTCTAACGAGGTTTCCAAAGCATCACCGATCATTCACCTTACCTAACAGTAGGCTTAATTTACTTTTCCACATACAGGGGTTGGACAATGAAACTGAAACACCTGTCAATTTAGTGTGGGAGGTTTCATGGCTAAATTGGACCAGCCTGGTAGCCAGTCTTCATTGATTGCACATTGCACCAGTAAGAGCAGAGTGTGAAGGTTCAATTAGCAGGGTAAGAGCACAGTTTTGCTCCAAATATTGAAATGCACACAACATTATGGGTGACATACCAGAGTTCAAAAGAGGACAAATTGTTGGTGCACATCTTGCTTGCGCATCTGTGACCAAGACAGCAAGTCTTTGTGATGTATCAAGAGCCACGGTATCCAGGGTAATGTCAGCATACCACCAAGAAGGACAAACCACATCCAACAGAATTAACTGAGGATGCAAGAGGAAGCTGTCTGAAAGGGATGTTCTGGTGCTAACCCGGATTGTATCCAAAAAACATAAAACCACGGCTGCCCAAATCACGGCAGAATTAAATGTGCACCTCAACTCTCCTGTTTCCACCAGAACTGTCCGTCGGGAGCTCCACAGGGTCAATATACACGGCTGGGCTGCTATAGCCAAACCTTTGGTCACTCATGCCAAAGCCAAACGTCGGTTTCAATGGTGCAAGAATCGCAAATCTTGGGCTGTGGACAATGTGAAACATGTATTGTTCTCTGATGAGTCCACCTTTACTGTTTTCCCCACATCCGGGAGAGTTACAGTGTGGAGAAGCCCCAAAGAAGCGTACCACCCAGACTGTTGCATACCCAGAATGAAGCATGGGGGTGGATCGGTGATGGTTTGGGCTGCCATATCATGGCATTCCCTTGGCTCAATACTAGTGCTAGATGGGCACGTCACTGCCAAGGACTACCGAACCATTCTTGAGGACCATGTGCATCCAATGGTTCAAACATTGTATCCTGAAGGCGGTGCCGTGTATCAGGATGACAATGCACCAATACACACAGCAAGACTGGTGAAAGATTGGTTTGATGAGCATGAATGTGAAGTTGAACATCTCCCATGGCCTGCACAGTCACCAGATCTAAATATTATTGAGCCACTTTGGGGTGTTTTGGAGGAGCGAGTCAGGAAACGTTTTCCTCCACCAGTATCATGTAGTGACCTGGCCACTATCCTGCAAGAAGAATGGCTTAAAATCCCTCTGACCACTGTGCAAGACTTGTATATGTCATTCCCAAGACGAATTGACGCTGTATTGGCCACAAAAGGAGGCCCTACACCATACTAATAAATTATTGTGGTCTAAAACCAGGTGTTTCAGTTTCATTGTCCAACCCCTGTATCTATTGTATCACTCCAAATCCATCTGGAGTGTTTGAAGCACAAAAGTCCCTGTAGAGTTGATCAAACTCCACGTTTATGTTTGTGATCATAGGACGGAAAAAGCTGAGATCTGGAGATGTTTTCATCTCATTAACCATCCTCCTCACTACATTAGGTGGCAAGATAATGATCCAGCCTGTGGCTAAATGAGAAGTTCCCAGAAACTTAAATGAGCAAAGAATAAATTTAACATATTTGTCAGTTGAATTGTATTTTAAAGGAATTATTAGGGGTACAGATAATTTTATCTGCAATGATTTGATAAAAACAATAGTGTTTTACTGTGGAATCATTTTCTTCATTAAATGAATGTACCCCTTATAAAGGTAATGATGCTGCAATAAAAAATGAATTTTACTCGTCTTTGCCAGTGATCCAATAAATCTGTGTGTGTAGTGACCAAGCAGAAGTACTTGAGGCTGTTCTCCAGTTTATGCTTCATATAATGTATTTCTTAGCTCCACTAATCGGCAGCATTTCATTGGTTCAGAAAGTGAATTCATTTTTGTACTCGTACTCGTACTCGTCGTCTTCCGCTTATCCGGGACCGGGTCGCGGGGGCAGCAGATTCAGCAGAGACACCCAGACGTCCCTCTCCTCAGACACCTCTTCCAGCTCCTACGGGTGGAGCCCAAGGCGTTCCCAGGCCAGCCGAGAGACATAGTCCCTCCAGCGTGTCCTGGGCCATCCCCTGGGCCTCCTCCTCCCGGTGGGACGTGCCTTGAACACCTCCCGAGGGATGCGTCCAGGAGGCATCCGGTATAGATGCCCGAGCCACCTCAACTGGCTCCTCTCGATGTGGAGGAGCAGCGGCTCTACCGGAGGGCCGAGCTCCTCACCCTATCTCTAAGGGAGTGCCCGGCCACCCTACGGAGAAAGCTCATTTCAGCCGCTTGTATCCGGGATCTCGTTCTTTCAGTCATGACCCAAAGTTCATGGCCATAGGTGAGGGAAGGAACATAGACCGACCGGTAAATCGAGAGCTTTGCTTTTCGGCTCAGCTCTCTCTTCACCACAACGGACCGGCACAGTGCCCCCATTATTGCAGCAGCCGCACTGATCCGTCTGTCAATCTTCCGCTCCATTCTTCCCTCACTCATGAGATACTTGAACTCCTTCACTGGAGGCAGGAACTCCCCTCCAACCTGAAGAGGACAAGCCACCCTTTTCCGGTCTTCATCCCAGCCGCTTCACACTCGGCTGCGAACCGCCCCAGCACATGCTGTAGATCTTGGCTAGAGGGGGCCAGCAGGACCACGTCATCTGCAAAAAGAAGAGACGAAATCCACTGGTCCCCAAACCAGACCCCCTCCGACCCTTGGCTGCGTCTAGAAATCCTGTCCATAAAAGTTATGAACAGGACCGGTGACAAAGGGCAGCCCTGCCGGAGTCCAACATGCACTGGGAACAGGTCCGACTTAGTGCCGGCAATGCGGACCAAACTCCTGCTCCGCTCGTACAGGGACCGGATGGCCCCTAATAAAGGGCCCCCGATCCCATACTCCTGGAGCACCCCCCACAGGGCATCACGAGGGACACAGTCAAATGCCTTCTCCAGGTCCAAAAAACACATGTGAACCGGTTGGGCAAACTTCCATGAACCCTCGAGTACCCTGTAGAGGGTATAGAGCTGGTCCAGTGTCCCACGGCCGGGACAAAAACCACACTGCTCCTC
Organism: Girardinichthys multiradiatus; assembly: GCF_021462225.1. Taxonomy (NCBI): domain Eukaryota; kingdom Metazoa; phylum Chordata; class Actinopteri; order Cyprinodontiformes; family Goodeidae; genus Girardinichthys; species Girardinichthys multiradiatus. Next base: position 5,262,547 of record NC_061817.1, on the reverse strand, counting down.
CTGAAGCTGAGGTTCGACTATCGGCCGGACTCTCCTCTCCAATACCCTGGCGTAGGCCTTACCAGGGAGGCTGGTAAGGACTAAAATAGTCAGACAAAGAGTGGTTCAAGAATCCTTCATGAGGACTAAAATATAGAGGCACGGGGCTCTGCCGGGGACCCACCCTGGAGCCAGGCCTGGGGTCGGGACTCGCTGGAGAGCGCCTGGTGGCCGGGTTGCTCCTCATTGGACCCGGCCGGGCCAAGCCCGAACGAGAGACGCGAGTGGTAAGGGCCCACCACCCTTACCACCACCCTTACCACTCCAATTTATTTTTGTCTGATTTAAAAATCATCATTTGTTTCAATCGGGCCAATATTTCATTACTTTAAGGGCCACTTTATGTAATAAAACTATTGTTTTACTGGTCGCTTTTCTCAGTTCTGTACTTGATTTTTGTTTTATGTTTTTGTCCTGCTCCAGTGCTCCAGTAAGAATGGCAGAAGATGGGCGCCCAGTTCCGGAGTCGGTGCCCCTGTCTGCAGTGGTGATCCCACCTCCACCTTTGCCCAGCTACAACGAGGCTTTGAACAGCAGTGGGCAGCATGATGCCCCACCACCACCTTATTCAGGGTAAGTGGGGTGGTCAACATGCACAGATGTTCAGTATTTTCAATTAATCCCTCAGATGGATCCAGGTCAGTGTTGATGGCTGCCCACGTAACAGCTGATTAGTTCAAAGACAATAAGAATCAGCAGCTGCAGCAGGTGGTTCCATTTCGTTTACAATAACGTTTATGACAATAAAACATCTCTGTAGTCATGATAAACAGTAGGAAATTTGTCTTCAGGTGTTCAGCTAGTTTCCTTTTATTTACTCACAGTATTGCAGTGTAGAAGAAATATGTATATGGAGTGCAGTTAAAAAATGTTTTCTTGTTGCTTCATACAGCAGGGCGTTCTGAAAGCAACCCCTCTAAGCTCCCTCTGAACATTTAAAGAAGTGATATGCCTGACAGAGATGAAGTTATGATGCTCTCGAAAATTAAAGTTAAGTAAACAAATCCGGCCTCAGTTGAACTATGAGTCCAAAGAAAGCAAACAGTTCCTTTGTTGAATGTCTCCTGTAGGTAAATTATTTGAATATTTGAAACCCTGGCAAAGTACAGGGAACCCCCTGCAGGAGTTAATTCAGAAACACTTTCACAGATCCAACAACTGGTGAGTTAATCAGCTGTTGTGGTCACAGCAACATGCTGGATTTTCAGTGGAGAAACTATGCCACCTGGTGTACGTTGGACCGATCTCATCAGACAGACAGTCTGCTTGTTGAAGTCTACCTCTAGAACCTTTTCTGTCATGTTGGTGTTTTTTAAAAGACTCAAATGCAGAGCGGAGCAATAATCGGTTTCAATGGATTTAATGAAAAAATACAAAACTTACAAGGTGAAGTCAAACAGCCCTGGGAACACAAAGCAACAAAGGCCTGGAGTTGACAGCCATAGAGCAGGCAGCACACAGGGTAACAGGTTTGACATCAGGGTGGAAATCAGGAGGAAGCACAGAGTCCACCAAGTTCTTTGTATTTTTGAGCAAATTATAATTGTTTTTTTTTAAAGAGCTGATTACAGTCCTCCAGGATAATCCTGGAAGAAAACCTATTAGAGTCAGCAGACGCTTTGAGACTGTGGTGGAGGTTCACCTTCCAATAGGACAACCACCCTAAAAATACAACCAGAGATACAATGAGGTGGTTTAGATTAGAGTCCAGACCTAAATGCTACTGAGTATCTCTTATAAGACATGAAAGCTGATGTTCACAGATGTCCTCCATCTATTTTAACTGAGCTTGAGCTGTTTTGCAAAGAACAATGGGAAAAAATTTAAATCTGTAGATATGCAAAACTAATAGACATACCATGAAGCCACATTCCACATACAACCAGCTGGAGCTGCAGGTGAGGCTACAGAGTACTGACTCAGGAAGGCTGAATACAAATATGCGCCACAGTCTTCAGATTTGTATCTGTCAAACATGCGAAAAACATCTAGCATTTTTCTCCCATTTCACAATTCTGCACTTCTTTGTGTTGGTCTGTCTGATAACGCCCCAACAAAGCACATAGAAATTTGGTTGTAGTATAAATGTAAAAAACTCACTTATCTCAATTTAATTTCATAAAACAGTTCCAATTAATATGACTTATTAAAATCTAAATATAAAGTTTGTCCATCTAAAATATTCTAATCAGTTTACAGTTAAAAAGACGCTCTGCAGACAAGCTGCAACAACTCACTGACAGACATCAGTCTTAGCTTTAAAAGGCTTACTATTGTTGCCAGAAAGCGGCTAGGAATATGGGACGTCTCTTGGTCTCGTCTCATTTACCTGGGAGTCATTTCTCGTGTTCTGTTTGTGCTCAGTGTAGTGCTATGACTGAAGGTAATGTTTTTCTACACCCCCAAACAAGTTAAATATCAAGAATAGAATTCCTTGCCACACTAAATATAAGGTATATTCACTGAAAAGCCCTGTTGACTTGGTGCACATGGGTAAAACTAAAACAGAGAGTTACAAAGGTGGATTTCAGAATGTAAAAGTAATATTTAGTATATAGATAAGAGATCTCCTGGGGATAGACACTTTAACACAGCTGGTCATGATATTTGTTTCTTAAAATCTCAAGGTATTGAAATTGTGTCTGCTCTGGAAAAAAAAGGGGTGATACAGAAAGACTCCTATGTAAATCATTGTTCATTGAGTGTTGCTGACTGAATTTTGACATTTTCATTTGTGAATGTGCTAACAGCAGCATTTAGCCAAAAAGCCTCTACCTTGCCCACATTAAAGGAAGAAGAAAGATTACGCAGTGCTGGTTACCTCTTTTAAAAGGTTCTCTTGAACAGTGGACCCTTAGATTTTACTTTGGAGTTCTACACACTGATCATTTTCCTAAAAGAACCCTGACTCATCGAGGTTGCTGTGGTATCGGGCACCAAGATGTTAGCAGTAGATCCTTTAGGTTCAGCAACTCATGGGATGGGGTCTCCACTAGTCAGACTTGTTTGTCCACACCATCCCACAGATACTCAATAGGATTAAAATCCAAGGACTTTGGAGCTCAAGTCAAGAAACTTTGCTTCTCAAGCAATACCTGAAGCATTTTTACTTTGTGGCAGGAAGAATTATCTTGCTGAAAGAGGCCACAGCCAGGTAGGAATACATTATCTATAAATGGGCATACACAGTCGGCAACACTGCCGATGAAGGTGGTCTGAGTCAAAGTAACAGACATGCGAACGCCAGAATCCAGGGTTCACTAGCAGAACACTGGCCAGAGCATCACACTGCTCCACTGGATGGCCTTTTTCTCGTTGTGCATCATGGTGTCATGTATTCCTCAGTGAATGATGCACTCACACCCTCCTGTCCACCTGATGTAGTAGAAAATGTAATTTTCCTGTCTTCCTGTCTCTGACCACAGGGGGGCGCCATCGGAGCCTGCTGAACCAGGAGACAACTAATGAGAGAGGTGGCCCTGGCAGGAGCGTCTTCTTTCTCTATCTGATCGCGATCTGAGTGAACTTTGTTATCCCTTCTGTTTTCTGTTGCTTGTTTTGTCATGATGATTGTGTATTTATGTTGAAACACAGGTCCCAGGATGTGCCCTTCAGCTTAAAGAAAGTGCACACTGGAGTTCATGTGATGATTTTTGAGGAGGGTGGGGTTCACGTTTGGCGGTTCTGCTGTTCACCCCAAGAAAATGTGTGCCAAAAATAAAAATAAAAAAAGCCTCTCCCCGCCCAGTAAACAGTGAGATATTTTATAAAATAAATGTATGACAAAAGAAAACATGTGTCCAAGTCAATTGATTGTTGTCCAAGATATATTCACCTATATTTTGGAGGATGTGAAACCCACGATTCTCTACATGTTAAAATGCGTGTGTTGGCTCCTTGCCATGATATTTCCTCAGGGATGTAAATCTAAAGTCTTCCAACACATGTCAGAAACGCTGTGTTTGTGTGTGAGACAGAAAGGGGTGAACGCCAGCTCAGTCATTCCATTTCAGAAACATGGCGTCTTATGAAAAAAATGAGGGAAATAGCTGGAGTGTGCTGCAAGACAGCAGCAGCAGCAGAGCAGCTGTGAGGCTGACTCCAGACTCTGGCTTATCAAAGTAGCTGAAGAACACGCAGCATCTGCTCTGCGGCCCATCAACTCAACACAACAGACAATAGACAGTGAAATATATGAGGAGAGGGGAGGAGGTGCTCCTGGCTGCTGTTACTCCCCTCCTCCTCCCCTCACTTCTCCTCCCCATTCCTCCGAGTCTACAGGCTCGTCAAGCAGAGAAATAAACAGAATCGAGCGCTGAGGAGAGAGGACGGTCGTCCCTCCCCTCCCCCCCCACCCCCCCCTCTCTCTCTCTCTCGCTATCTGTCCATCTTCATCCAGCCTGTTCTTTTCATGGAGAGGAATTATCCCACTGCAGGATTTGGAGACCTAGGGACTGGGACGGGATGGAGTTACGACAGATCGGCGAAAGCAAGGTAAACGTGTGGTGGTGGGGAAGAGGGAGGTTTGAAACAATGCCGGTGTACAGAGCTGCCTGCACCGCTGCATCCAGCCAGAGATGTACAGTGCTGCTGCTGCCGCTTCATGGCCACCAGTCTCAGGTACAGCCAGCCGTATTGTCATCCAGGAAAGGGGAGGGGTATGGGGGCTGTCTCTAACTAAAATGCATGGAATGCGATGGAAGGTTAACAGTAATCTGAAGACCAAGGAGAGGAGAAATATGAAGGGGGATGGGTGCTGGGACTGTAATAAAAATACAGAAATGACTTGCAGGTTCCATCACTGCATTGTCTCTGCTGCACCTTTGTCTTTCTTTATGGCTTCACCAGTGAATGGCAGGTCTCCCTGGCTGCTTGAGTGGAACGGCACTAATTAGATAGGTTCGAAATTAAAGCAGATTTACTGTCAGCCATGAGGGAAAGTAATGTTGGACACGGATCCCAGACAAGTGAACGAGAGCGCAGAGGCACGGCTGTCAATGATCTGAGTGGAGAACAGAAGTTCCCTGTCGCCGGAGCTCCTATGGTCATGCTGTTCGTGCCCAGGTGAGCGCTCATTCAGCACCAGCCGCTCCGGCTGGTGCTGAATGAACTGACGCAGCTGTAACGTAAAGGTGGGAACATTCTCCCTTATTAGTAAACAATACAATACAGTAATGTCACGTGACAGACGATGCGATCCAGGACGTCACCTCATTTAATCTCACGCGGTAGACTAACATTTCAACTATGTTCACACTAGTTTAGTGACTACTTTCGGCCCCTGCTCGAAGGACGCAGGTGCCTCTCAGCTGTCACCATGTTCCCCACGGTAGCAGAGAGGAGACGTTTCAATGGAGACTGGACAGGCACGTTAAAGGTTAAAATAACTAACGTAAGACTTTCTGTATCTGTGCTGTTAGGGAGAAGAGGGGCGACACAGAAAACGTCGCTTCCTTTTACGTCCACGCTGTCTCGAAAAGAAGCGCCCGGACGGCCTTGAGTCAGTTAGCATAGCTCCGTGTTAGCTTTTCTCCACGTTAGCGGTCGCCTTGACAACCACATCAGTCTTCCGTCAGACACTAAGGATTCCAGCGCTGCGAGCTGATTGGAGGGAGATTAACCACCCCAAACCTCAACTGTTCACGCATAACAGCTGTATGTATTAAAGGTTAAACGATTTATGTGGCGCAGCTATCCTAGCTTAATATGTCCTGTAGAAATCTTACATAACTATCGACGGTTGCAGTCTGTTTCCCCTGTGTGAACTATATCTATCATCAGGGGTACAACTTCTACCGTAATAACAGATGTGTGTCGGATAGTTTTTGATAAAAGATACTACTTATGTTCTTAAATTGAGTTGTAAGTTATAAGTTATAAAGGTCAAACGTGTTAAAGCTGCAATAAAATAAAAATTAAACTACAGTTCACATTATTTTGTGATTCTATGGAGGTTTAGTAGAAAGGTTTTGCCAAGTTATCGGTGCAGTAAAATAGACTTTTAGAGGTTTCATGTGTGTAAAAAAATGTGGCCAATGTTTCCTTGGGGCATCTGTTCAGGAGACATTTAGATTAGATTTTCCCTGTTGCTGAACAGTACAAGCAGAACATGTAGCAACAGCAGCAGACTACTTGATATCTTGTGGAGATTGTGGATTTCTATAAAAAAAAAGAGAAGACGGACAGCAGTTATACAGTTAGACAGCTGCTACTAATTCACTACAATCCTCCAGGTAATTTTGGATAGATTTATCTGGACCACTTTTCACAAGACCTGTTCAAAATTTTGTCCTCCCTCATAATTGGAAAAAAAAATATTCTAATTTAGAAGTCAGACATTTTAAACTATTAAATCAAGTATTTATTTATTTATTTTTACTACAAGGACATCTCACAAAGTTAGAATATCTTCACAAAGCTCAATATTCTTTGTCCCTCATTTCAGAAAGTGAAGCTCATAGATTACATAGATTAATTAATTCATCACAGAGTGAAATCTGTCAAGCCTTTAATTCTTGTAACTGTGATGATTATGGCTTCCAGGGAATTAAAACCCTGGAAGCCATAATCATAATCAAATGTTTCATAAAAAATTAGACTATTACATCAGATCAATACAAAATTATATTTTAAACCAACATTTCAGGTTCTGGTTTAGTGTTCAGGAAGTCCAGGTTGCTTGGATAGCAGCCTTCGGGTCATCTGCATTGTTAGTTCTGGTGTCTCTCATCTTCCTCTTGACAGAACTCCATAGATTCTCTATGAGGTTCAGGCCAGCTCAGTTTGCTGGCCAATCAAGCACAGTAACACCATGGTCACTGAACCAGCTTTTAGTACCTTTGGCAGTGTGGGCCGGTACCAAGTCTTGCTGGAAAATGAAACCAGCATCTCCATGAAGCTGAAGGAAGCATGAAGTGCTCTAAAATGTCCTGGTAGATGGTTGTATTGACTGTGGACTTCAGAAAATCCAGTGGACCAGAACCAGCAGATGACATTGCACCCCAAATCATCACTGACTGTGGAAACTTCACTCTGGACAAGCAATGTGGATTCTGTTCTTCTCCACTCTTCCTCCAGACTCTGGGACCTTGATTTCCAAATAAAATGCAAACTTTACTTTCATCTGATAAGAGGACTTTGGACCACTGAGCAGCGGTCCAGTTCTTTTTCTTTTCAGCCCAGATAAGACGCTTGTAATCCATGTGCAGTACTGGTCCATGTTTGGGACTGGTCTGTGCTTAGTGGCCCTTGATGCACTGACTCCAGCCCAATCCACTCCTTTTGAAGCTCCCCCAAATTCATGAATGGATTCTACTTGACAATCATCTCAAGGCTGCGGTTAACCCTACTGCTGGTACACCATTTCCTACCACGCTTTCTCCTTCCACTCTGTGAAAAGCCAGCTCCTTTAACAATGACATTTTGTGGCTAACCCTTCCAGTGGAGGGGGTTAATGACTGTCTGTTGGACAACTGGCAAGTCAGCACTCTCCCCACTATCATGTACGTCATAATATTAAATTTATCAATTTAAAAAAGTCAGTTTTTATTTATCTTATTTTCATGGAAAATGGGGCCCGACCAAGTGTGGAGTACCCAGAAATTAACATACCTTTCAGAAACGTGACATTTCGGTTTAAAATATTCGTTTGTTTATGGATTTATGTAATATAATTTTCTCAGACATCGATTTTTGGGTTTTCATTATCTGTAAGCCATAATCATTACAATTCAATTACAAGAAATAAAGGCTTAAAATGTGTAATGAATCTATATAATAAATGAGTTTCACTTTCTGCGATAAGGGACAAAAAACGTTGAACTTTTTCTGTGATCTTTCATTATTTATGTTAGGACCAGAGGCGACGTCCCACTGTGTGTGGGGGAAAAGACAGTGGCGGCTCTGGCATCAGTGGCACCCTGAATGACTCGCTCCTGACACACGGCCACTTCTCGACCAAACTACTGTTAAAAGAAACATTTGTGTCTCATCAGAAGCGTTCATTATCACTAACATTTATCTGTCTTTCATCGAGATAAAGTGATATTTTATGTATATATTTTTAGAACATTTCAGTCCAGCTTTGCCCAGTCTTTCAGTTCTTTTCTCAATCTAAGTTGGTAGTAACTCCAAGATCTTTTGTATTTTAAAATGGAGAATAAAGGCTTCATAAATCTCAAATTTTGTTTTGTAGAATCTCTGATTAGTGTAGAATAATGCATTTGAGGTCTGACCAGTCGAAATATGTAAGGCTTTTAACTAGACGTGGTCAAATGCAGTTCAAATTTCTGTAAAACACGACTTGGCCCATTGATATCGCACCAGTCATAAGCTGTGAAACAATTACCAACTTCAGCTTCATTAGCCACCTGTGCTGTTCAGCAGTATTTTCTTTACCAAGTTAATTACCAAGTTAGGGTACCACCTGATTATCAGGAATTAATAGCCAAACACCTCTGAGTCTCTGTCAGTTATTGTTTTATGGAGACCTATCTGGTGAGATGTGGGATTATAGAACAGTTGATGGAGTTTATTCAGACACTGGCTTTCTCAACCAGCAAGCCCCGCACATGTATATAGAATAAACACAAACAACTTCTCTCCAAAGGCAAGAATTTTTTTACAGAATACTTCAACTTTAAGTTAAATTACTTCAGTCAACAAACTCTTTATCTACGCTATAACATTCATCTATACTACCAAGCACAATTAAGGAATAAGGAAAACTATACAATTAAATTTAGTTCAAAAATACTTTATTTATCCCAAAGGGAAAGTAAATGTTGTTCTAGCACATTTTATGCAGGTTTCTTCAAAGAGCCGTTGTAGATGCTGATGGCTGTGGGCAGGAAGGATCTCCTGTAGCGCTCCGTCTTACAGCAGATCTGAAGAACCCTCTGACTGAAGACACTCTGTTGTTATACAACAGTCTCATGAAGAAGATGCTTAGGGCTCTCCATTTTATGAAGAATCCATCTTTGGACAATTATTTTCAGAGGTTCTAGACTAGTCCCCAGAACAGAACCAGCCTTCTTTATCAGCTTGTTGAACTTTTAAAAATATTTCGCGCTGATGCTGCTACCTCAAGAAATGATGGCAGAAGAGGATACCACTCCACAACAGACTTATGGAAGATTTAGAGCATCTTGCTGCAAACACTGAAGGACCTAAGCTTTCTCAAGAAGTGTTGTTTGCTCTGTCCCTTCTTGTAGATGGCTTTACAGTTGTGTCTTCACTCCAGCCTGTTGTCCAGGTGAACAGGCATTTATACTTCTCCACCCCCTCACTTCTTCTACCATGATGGAAATAGCGTTTGACATTTTCCTGTTTCTCTTAAAATCTACAATCAGTTCCTTTGTTTTATTTACGTTCAGGATGAGATGATTGTTTTTACACCATGCCACAAAGCTGTCCACCAGTACTCAGCTTCTTGTCCATCTCTGATACACCAACGACTGCAGAATCGTCTGAATATTTCTGCTGATGACAGGAGTCTGTCTTGTACTGGAAGTCTGAGGTGTACAGAGTGAAAAGAAATGGTGAGAGTACGGTCCCCTGTGGTGCTCCTGTGTTGCCGACTACCCGGTTGGATACACAACCCTTCAGTCTCACAAACAGTGGTCTGTTTGTCAGGTTGTCTTTGATCTAGGAGATGGTTGAGGCCTTCACGTGAGTTATCTGGGGTTTCTGACAAAGCAAATCAGGTAGAATAGTGTTAAATGCACTGGATAAATCTAAGAACATGATCCTCACAGTGCTGCTGATGACTGGTTTTGTTGAAGAAGCTATAAGCAAACTGCAGGGGGTCCTGATTTATTGTTTATTGTTTGCTTACTCAGGTGGGCCAAAAGGAGTCTCTCTATGACCTTCATGATGTGGGATGTCAGGGCAACAGATCTATAGTCATTGATGACTGATAGGTGAGTTTTCTTTGGTACCAGAACAAAGCAGGAGGTCTCCTCAACATTGGAACCTTGTCCTGGGTCAGACTAAGGTTGATCAGGTGCTGCAGAATCCCACAGAGCTGCTCTGGAAAGATCTTCAGGACTCTGGGGCTGACACCATCTGGACCTGCAGCCTTATTCCGGTTAAGTTTTTCCAGCTGCCTCTTCATTTGACTTCTAGAGACACAAAGGTGAAAGAGGAAGGCAAAGGGAGCATCAGCATCTTCTGATTCGGTTGAAGACAAACACGTAGAAGCAGCAGGGTCCATGACCGAGGTGGAAGTCTAATCATTTGAGATGTGACAGGGAAGCTTTGGTTTCAAAGGAGGGTGGGTGTCTGTTTGGCTGTGGACAGGAGAGATGGACACTGAGCTTATTCCTAAATTGAACATTTTGAAGAATCTATTCAGTTAATTCAAATAAAAAATATTTTTATTGTTTTATGCTACACATATTTTCTCTGCCCAGACACAACGTCTTACGTAAACCGTTATGAAGAGCCGGAGGTCTAAAGGCGATGAGTGGCCGGTGATGAACAAAGAAAACTGCTCTAAGTAGCTGTTTGGAGTAGCTTCTGCTCCCCAGACTGGCATGTAGAAGGTGAAGGTGTACGATGCTGATGATTCCTACGCTGTCCTTTCTCAGGGCTGTAGAAGACCGATGCTGCTTTACGCAATGTGATTAGAGACATTGTCCCAACCGGAAGAATCTCTGGCTCAGACTCTTTTTCTGCCGAACCTCAGAAAAAAATGTTTAAGACAGCTTGTCTCGATTACCCCCATGGCATAATCACTTGAAACACGAACTGCACATTACTAACTAATGAATAATTTAACCTTGGATTCAAGTTTAAAGAATTAGTCCAGCTTGCCAGCAATTCACCCGCATTCCCTTCCCTTTTGCTGCTGTGGATGTGCAGCGAGTAGGAGAGTGAACAGCTGCTGGGAGCTGTGTTTTGCTTGTGGCTCTGACATCACAGGGATGACATCACAGCGGTGACTCTTCCCTCCTATGGCTGTCCTAAAGTAGGTTAATGCAGTGCATTCTGGGATTCAGAGTTTTACCAGTTTCTTTGTTTATGTAGTTTAGATGTTGTTCTCCCTCAGTGGCTGGGCCCAACACAAGCTTCCCCCTTTTTACTCTAAATGAAACACTGCTCATTAGCAAAACACTTCGGTGTTAGTTTCATCAGACAACATGACGTGTTTGCACTAATTAAGGTCTTTGTCCCAGAGTGCATTTGCAAACTGTATACTGGCTTTTTATGTTGCTTTCAAAGCAATGGCTTTTTCCTATCTGAGTTTCCTTTCAGCCCGTGTCGGTACATGATGGGTTTCACTGTGGATAATGACTCTTCTACCATCCATTGCAGCATTTTCACAAGGTCTGAAGCTTTTGTTCAGGGGTTGTTTCACACATTTCATACCAGTACCCATTCAGCTCTGGAACAAAGAACCTGTCTCTTTGCTGAACAGTATGAGGAAAGAACATTTCTATGCTCTTTATACTTGGATATAATTGTTTGACTAGATGAACGTGGAACCTTTAGGCATCTAGAAAATGGACCCTAGGTTGAAAAAGACTTCTGGAGGTCTACAGTTCTCTTCCTGAGATACGGGCTGATTTCTTTTGATTTTTCCATTGTGTCACACTGGGAAGCAGTGTGTAAGAGATGTTATTGAACCCTAACCCTAAACCCACCCTAACCCATCCGAATCAGAAGTCTACAAAGACATGACATCATCATCTGAACTTTCCCAAATAGTTGGAAGGGTTTGTAATCTCAGTCTACTAAACTTCTCATTTTGAATACAATTTTAAACAGCAAACATTTAATCTAATTTAATGTGAGACAGTGAAAGTTTCTGTTTTCTGTCCCTTCATCTTGAGGTCATCTGATGTCGTCCCTGTTGCTGTTCATCATCTTTTATCATTAAACCACATCCATCCACAATTCACCTGCCGATGTCCTGTTGCTGCTTTGGTCCTTCACAAACTCCAAATGTGACAGTATATTAATTTGCCTCTGTATTCCTATTAAAAGATTTTCACCTTAACTGTGGAGAATGGCACGGTATGTGTTCAAAGACATTCTGACTCAACTTAGTTCATAATAGGTACCTCAAAACTCATTACAAGAGCTTATTATGGACAAAACCATATGTCAGTTTAAACTATGTTGTAATTTAAAAGCATTTAATAGAAGAAATAAAAGATTTAGAATGGTAACATGAGATTATACACTGACCAAAGGATGCAGATAGCTTAGATGTGTCATGGAAAGCTATTCTAACAATGGACTTAAATTTCACCTTAACGAATTTTAGGCTCATGTCTGATGGATCTCTAGCCACAGATGGCTGTATAATCCAGGGTTGTTCTGGGTTGTGTGTGCATTGAATAAATAATAATTTTCTTTCCTTTTCTAACAGACTGCAGAAGACTTCTGCGATTGTGTAAACGTTGTTTTAGGTAGCTCTAGTTGTGTGTACTGGTTAGATGGTGATATTATTTGCAAATTACTAATGTGATGCTTCTTTGTTAAAGCAGACTATTGTTTAACACAAGAGGGATTCTTATAGTCAAACCTACTAAATGTGTTCTTCAGCCTCGTGTATGGGAGCTCCAGGTCGTCCCATCCAGATTCAGAACTTCTCCACCGGCAAGCCTTTGGCCCCCCTCACCCCCTCCAAGGCTATGCAACTAACCCTGGAAGCTCCAGGCAGAGTGGAACCTGGGGTCCTCCTGGGCGAACACTAGGTAAGGATTTGATTGGTGTGTCTGTTGTATCAAATTCCTCTATTTCTTTTTAAAAATGTGATTTATTATCCCAATATAATAGGAAACAAGTGAAACTTTTTTCCTCAAAGTTGATGGGCAAAATGAGGCAGGGGTGTAAGGGCACATTTATTCATACCGAAAATTTACAGCACAGCCATTTTGGTTCAACACACATGTTCTGAATGAATTGTGCAGAATTTTGGCTTCCCCACACAACTTGAAAAGCAGCACTAAAACAAAGCAGAGAGGATTCCAAGTTATTAATAAAGTCTGCTTTTTTGGAACATTAAACATTAAACTCATTTACAGAGAGAGAGTTGGACCGAACCACAGCTTGACGTCAGTTTTTGCAACATTAATAAAGTATGAAGCTTAGTTACTGACTGTAAACATAGCTGGTAAGATAAAAAAAGTCTAACATCCAAAACCAGCAGCCTGTAGCATTTAACCAGTCCCTTTAGAGGCAAAGAAAATGGTCAAGCCTAAAGAGCCAGTTTGATAAGAGCCAAATTGTGATGGCTAAACAACTGGGCCACAAGATCTCTAAAAATGCAGGTCTTGTTCGATGTTCTCAGTCTGCTGTAATCAGTATCAATCTAAAGTTTAAGGAAGGAACATTGAGGATCTTGAAACAGGTCCTAAAATATAATTGATTGCAACAATGCCGTTGATTCAGCCACACTGGATTGTTTTCAAGAATGAAGGACCTTTTTAAGGTCATGCCACAGCATCTCAGTTGGACTTTGACTAGGCCTTGAAACTCTTCCATTGATGCCATTTTTGCCCAGTCTCTTTCTTATTGTTGAATCTTAAACTCCGACTTTAACTGAGCCAAGTAAAGCCTCTAGTTGCTTTGATGATTTCCGGGTTCTTCTGTGACCTCCTGGATGAGTATTTGATGCGCTATTGAAATAATTTCTGTATGCTGGTTGTTGTAATCATTACTATTATTATGATTATATTATTTATTATTTAATTTGATAATAATTCGGTCTGTTAAGTGTTGTCCTGTGACCATCCCAATAAGGTATTAGGACAATAGAGAAAAGGGTGAAACGAGCTCTGACATTACTGAACAGCACAACTCTGCACGCACATGGAATACATTCACACAACATTAAAATATAAGAATTTATTAACATAAATAAGTCAACTCAAAGTCAAACATATTTCAATCAACAAACTCTGAACTACCCTAGAACAATCCAACTAAAACTGCCAAGTGAAATGAAAGAATAAGGAAGACCAATAAACTATATACAATATGAACAAGTGAATCAAAGATGGTGAAAACCATGGCCAAAAGAGTGATTCAACATTACCATTTAATGTTATTTATGTTTGAGAATCAAGGATTCTCTTGAGGAACCTGGAAATAAGGTTAAGCTAGTCTTAGAACTAACTTAGGTATTGGTATACCTTCAAACCACAAATCACAATGAAACATCAGATAAAACATTGTTTTTATAAAATAATATTTCAAAAATGATTTGCTGAATAAAACCAATATTCTGGATAACTAATTCTCAATGGTGTTTAATTAGCTGCATTTATTTAGTAAAATAAGTTTTAAGGAAATGTTATTAAAGAAATATTAAAATAATATTTAAGGACATATTATTTTGAATAAGACCCAACAACCTTTCTGGCTAAATGATTCTTAATGGTGTTTAATTAGCTGTCACATTTTGTAAAATAATACTTAGGGAAATATTTTCTAGATTGGAAGCTCACAACCTTTATGGATAAATGATTCTTAATGGACTCAAAAGATGGTGGCGGGGTTGGCTGTTTGGCCGGCCCGGCAGAACTGTACAATAAAGGCTCTTGCTACCTGTACATGCGCGCAGGAAGGCGTGTGATGCTGTGGTCCCGTTGTCATCGTTCACTTTGAGACAATGTGCCTTGGGAGCTTCTCTAGCTTCTGCGGGCCACAAAGAAAAGTCAAGCCATGCTTGTCTTATTACTCCCCTTTTATGAATAAATACTAGGTACTTGTAACAGCAGATCAATGTTTAACTTTGTTGTTGCCTTCAGTGGCGGGTGTGCGCTCGAAGGTTCGTAGTTACTTTGAATCCAAGGATTCTTTGATTGTAGTGACCTTATACTCACCTGCAAGTTTAAAGACCTTCAGCCGATGGATTGTTCTTTCCATTAGCTGCGAAGCTCCAGCCAAATTGAGAACAAATGGAAGTCGGGATTAGGGATGGGTATCGAATTCGGTACTTTTATAGGTGTCGACCGAATTCTGTTGGTACTACTGAGTACCGATACACGTAAAATTAAACCATACCATGTTTCGGTATCTAAACACATCAGTGTGACACTGAGGGAGTGGAAGAATGGGCAATTTTCCGTGCCGGACATGAACACAGTGTTGCATGCACAAGAGTGTAATGACGTCAGTAGCTGCTGGTATTGTCAACAAAGCAAGCATGGCTGATAGAAAGCGCTCAAAAGTATGGCTCCACTTTTCAAAATGCGGTGCAGATTACGCTCACTGCAATATTTGTGATGCAATGTGCAAGTCCATAAAAGTTATGAACAGGACCGGTAACAAAGGGCAGCCCTGCTGCAGTCCAGGATGCACTGGGAACAGGTCCGACTTAGTCAGAATCAGAATCAGAAAAGCTTTATTGCCAAGTACGTTTTTGGACATACAAGGAATTTGTTTTGGCGTAGTCAGTGCAATACAATACAAATTAAACAGTATAAACATATCTACAATATAATATAAATATATGTGCACAGTTTTAAGTGAGTGAGAGGAAGTATAGAGCAGTATAAGATGCAAGAGCAATACAACAGTGCAGGTGATCATTGTGCAGGAGTCCAAGCTGAGCGTTAATGTAACGCATAGAGTTACAGTTTACAAGTGTCCTGTCAGCAAAAAAAAAAAAAAAGGAGGGGGGGGGGGGGAGTGTCAGTGTGGTTTCCGGGCTTTGTTAACAAGGCTGGTGGCAGATGGGAAAAAACTGTTCTTGTGGCGTGAGGTTTTGGTCCGGATGGACCGCAGCCTCCTGCCAGAGGGGAGAGTTTCAAAGAGTCTGTGACCGGGGTGGGAGGGATCAGCCAGAATCTTCCCTGCCCGCTTCAGGGTCCTGGAGGTGTACAGTTCCTGGAGCGACAGTAGACTGCAGCCAATCACCTTCTCAGCAGACCGAATGACACGCTGCAGCCTGCCCTTATCCTTGGCTGTAGCAGCGGCGTACCAGATGGTGATGGAGGAGGTGAGGATGGACTCAATGATGGCTGTGTAGAAGTGCACCATCATAGTCTTTGGCAGGTTGAATTTTTTCAGCTGCCGCAGGAAGAACATCCTCTGCTGGGCTTTCTTGATGAGGGAGCTGATGTTTGGCTCCCACTTGAGATCCTGGGAGATGATGGTTCCCAGGAAGCGGAAAGATTCCACAGTGTCAATTGTGGAGTCACAGAGGGTGATGGGGGCAGGTGGGGCGGGGTTCTGCCTGAAGTCCACAACCATCTCCACTGTCTTTAGAGCGTTGAGCTCAAGGTTGTTCTGGCTGCACCAGTCCAACAGATGGTCCACCTCCCATCTGTACACGGACTCGTCACCATCAGAGATGAGTCCGATCAGGGTGGTGTCGTCCGCAAACTTCAGAAGCTTGACAGACTGGTGACTGGAGGTGCAGCTGTTGGTGTACAGGGAGAAGAGCAGAGGAGAGAGAACACAGCCTTGGGGGGAACCGGTGCTGATGGTCAGGGAGTCAGAGACGTGCTTCCCCAGCCTCACGCGCTGCTTCCTGTCAGACAGGAAGTCAGTTATCCACCTACAGGTGGAGTCGGGCACACTCAGCTGGGAGAGTTTCTCCTGGAGCAGAGCTGGGACAATGGTGTTGAAGGCAGAGCTGAAATCCACAAACAGGATCCTGGCATAGGTTCCTGTGGAGTCCAGGTGCCGGACGATGAAGTGAAGGGCTAGGTTGACTGCATCATCTACAGACCTGTTGGCTCTGTAGGCAAACTGCCTACAGTGCCGGCAATACGGACCAAACTCCTGCTCCGCTTGTACAGAGACTGGATGGCCCCTAATAAAGGGCCCCCGACTCCGTACTCCTGGAGCGCCACCCATAGGGCACCACGAGGGACACGGTGGAATGCCTTCTCCAGGTCTACGAAACACATGTGGACCAATTGGGGAAACTCCCATGAACCCTCGAGTACCCTACAGAGGGTGTAGAGCTGGTCCAGTGTTCCAGGGCCGAGACGAAAACCACACACTGCTGCTCCTGAAGCCGAGGTTCAACTATCAGCCGGACTTTCCTCTCCAATACCCTGGCGTAGGCCTTACAAGGGAGGCTGAGGAGTGTGATCCCTCCTGTAGTTGGAACACACCCTCCGGTCACCTTTCTTATGATGAGCGACCACCACCCTGGTCTGCCAGTCCAAAGGGACTGTCCCCGACCACCATGCAAAATTGAAGAGGCGTGTCAACCATGACAGCCCCACAACGTCCAGAGACTTGAGGTAAGGGCGGATCTCATCCATCCCCAAAACCCTGCCACTGTGGAGCTTTTCAACCACCTTGGTGACTTCGTCTTGGATGATGAAAGAGTCCAACCCCAAGTCCCCACCCTCTGTTTCCACCAGGGAATGCGTGACGGCAGGATTGAGGAGATCCTCAAAGTACTCCTTCCACTGCCCGATAATGTCCCCAGTCGAGGTCAGCAGCTCTCCACCCCCACTGTAAACAGTGTAGGCGTAGTGTTGTCCAAACAATGCGGCCGAAGGTCTGAAGACACGACAGCAAAGTCGATCATAGACCTCCTGCCTGTCGTGGTGGCTAGTGCACTGATTGTTCATTATGGACAATCCGTGACTAGAACAGAAGTCCAATAATGAAACACCACTCGGATTCAAATCGGGGAGGCCATTCCTCCCAGTCACACCTCTCCAGGTGTAACTGTCGTTTCCCACATGGGCGTTGAAGTCCCTCAGCAGAGTAACGGAGTCCCCGGGAGGGGCACTATACAGCACCCCTGACAGAGATGCCAAGAAGGCCGGCTACTCCGCTCTACTGCTCGACCCGTAGGCTGAAACGAAAGTCAGAGACCTGTCCCAAACCCGAAGGCGCAGGGATGCGACCCTCTCATCCCCTGGGGTAAACCCCAACATGAGATGGCTGAGCTGGGGGCAAGAGCAAACCCACTCCAGCTTGCCATCGAGTAGAAGAGAGTCCAGCCTCTCTCTCTCTCTTTTTCTCTCTCTCTCTCTCGGAAATGGGTTCCAGAGCCCACGCTGTGCATGGAGGCGAGCCTGACTATTTCTAGTTGATATCTCTCAACCTCACAAGCTCATTGCATATGGCATTGGACAATGTAGCCCAATGTAGATGGTCATTATTCACAGAAGGCTGGCTCCCTGGCCTTCTTATAGCAGACAAAAAAACTCACTAGATGTCTGGGAGTCAGACAGGCCTTGTAATACTTTCACAGGAACATTGAGTGAGAATAATAGGACCTTGAACCCAACAAAAAGTTTCATCCCTGTGTTTGTCCCTAAAGATTGACTGAACAGGCTAAGCTAAGTATTTGCGCAACTGCACAAGCATAAATCACACCTGGTAAAAGGTGATTGAACAAAGCTACTTTCATAATTTTCTATTAAACGTATCATTAATAGAGAACCAAAATAATCACAGGTTTATTTTAAGTATACAGGTCCTTCTCAAAATATTAGCATATTGTGATAAAGTTCATTATTTTCCATAATGTCATGACGAAAATTTAACATTCATATATTTTAGATTCATTGCACACTAACTGAAATATTTCAGGTCTTTTATTGTCTTAATATGGATGATTTTGGCATACAGCTCATGAAAACCCAAAATTCCTATCTCACAAAATTAGCATATCATTAAAAGGGTCTCTAAACGAGCTATGAACCTAATCATCTGAATCAACGAGTTAACTCTAAACACCTGCAAAAGATTCCTGAGGCCTTTAAAACTCCCAGCCTGGTTCATCACTCAAAACCCCAATCATGGGTAAGACTGCCGACCTGACTGCTGTCCAGAAAGCCACTATTGACACCCTCAAGCAAGAGGGTAAGACACAGAAAGAAATTTCTGAACGAATAGGCTGTTCCCAGAGTGCTGTATCAAGGCACCTCAGTGGGAAGTCTGTGGGAAGGAAAAAGTGTGGCAGAAATCGCTGCACAACGAGAAGAGGTGACCGGACTCTGAGGAAGATTGTGGAGAAGGGCCGATTCCAGACCTTGGGGGACCTGCGGAAGCAGTGGACTGAGTCTGGAGTAGAAACATCCAGAGCCACCGTGCACAGGCGTGTGCAGGAAATGGGCTACAGGTGCCGCATTCCCCAGGTCAAGCCACTTTTGAACCAGAAACAGCGGCAGAAGCGCCTGACCTGGGCTACAGAGAAGCAGCACTGGACTGTTGCTCAGTGGTCCAAAGTACTTTTTTCGGATGAAAGCAAATTCTGCATGTCATTCGGAAATCAAGGTGCCAGAGTGTGGAGGAAGACTGGGGAGAAGAAAATGCCAAAATGCCAGAAGTCCAGTGTCAAGTACCCACAGTCAGTGATGGTCTGGGGTGCTGTGTCAGCTGCTAGTGTTGGTCCACTGTATTTTATCAAGGGCAGGGTCAATGCAGCTAGCTATCAGGAGATTTTGGAGCACTTCATGCTTCCATCTGCTGAAAAGCTTTATGGAGATGAAGATTTCATTTTTCAGCACGACCTGGCACCTGCTCACAGTGCCAAAACCACTGGTAAATGGTTTACTGACCATGGTATCACTGTGCTCAATTGGCCCGCCAACTCTCCTGACCTGAACCCCATAGAGAATCTGTGGGATATTGTGAAGAGAACGTTGAGAGACTCAAGACCCAACACTCTGGATGAGCTAAAGGCCGCTATCGAAGCATCCTGGGCCTCCATAAGACCTCAGCAGTGCCACAGGCTGATTGCCTCCATGCCACGCCGCATTGAAGCAGTCATTTCTGCAAAAGGATTCCCGACCAAGTATTGAGTGCATAACTGTACATGATCATTTGAAGGTTGACGTTTTTTGTATTAAAAACACTTTTCTTTTATTGGTCGGATGAAATATGCTAATTGTGTGAGATAGGAATTTTGGGTTTTCATGAGCTGTATGCCAAAATCATCCATATTAAGACAATAAAAGACCTGAAATATTTCAGTTAGTGTGCAATGAATCTAAAATATATGAATGTTAAATTTTCATCATGACATTATGGAAAATAATGAACTTTATCACAATATGCTAATATTTTGAGACGGACCTGTAGTTGCCAAACTTACAAAGTCATAACTCTGTTTCCTTCAGCTCTCAGCAGTAATGACTATGGGATTCTTTAAGCACTAGCACTAGTCTGGTTTAAATCTTATTTGTCCAACTGATTCCGGTTCATATAAATGATAAATCTTCACACTCCAGGGTTACTTGTGGAGTACCACAGGATTCAGAGCTGGGGCCAATTCTCTTTATGATATATGTAAAATATATGTTTTCACTTAGTAACATAATCTTACAGAATGGGATAAATTTTAGCAGTTGTTGTGATGATACTCAGCTATATTTATCTTTAAATCATAAATAGATTTTAGTTTCCCTTCATTGACTACCTGTTAAATCCAGAATATAATTAAAAATTATCCTCACATGTAAAGCCCTTAATAATCAAGCTATATCATATTTTAGAGATCTGGTTGTTCCATACGTTCCTAGCAGAGCACTCTCAGACTGCAAGCTTCCTGGTGGTTCGTAGAGATTTTAAAAGTAGAATGAGAGGCAAATCTTGTAGTTATCAGGCTCCTCTCCGGTGGAACCAACTCCCAGTTTTAGTCTGTATTGCAGGCACCTTTTCTAATTTTAAGACTAGGCTTAAAACGTTCCTTTTTGATAAGGCTTAGGTTATCCTGAGCTATCATCACTGCTGCATTCTCCTACTGCTCTTCAATTTAGCATTATTTGCTGTTATTTCAACTTTGAACTTTATGTTCTGTCTGTTCTTCTCAGGGAAGCTGCACTTGGCCTGGTGCTCTGCCATTAATTGATGCCAATTAGTATGTTTTCTCTTTCTACAAATGATACTAGACCCTGTCTTCCTGTGTTTAATCTTGTCTCTCTTGTAGACAAATCGATTGGCTGAGGTTTTGCTGGGACTAACTGTATAGGTACTTCTAAAAACATCAAATAGTGAAAAAGTTCAGTGTTTTCAGACACTCATTTCGGATAGTGAAACTCATATGTTATATGGATTCATTACACATGGGGCCTAATCTATAAAGATTCCCAATAAGGAGCACTAAATTGCAAGCGTTAACAAAAAATGCACTTGCTATTAGTGGGCATATTGCCTCCTGGACACGTTTCCAGTCCATCAAAGGGCAACACACTAACAACCATGCACACAGTCATTCACACCCCTAAGGGCAATTTAGAGAAACTAATTAACCTAACAGGTTAACTAGTTATATATATATAATATATCCCTCACTTTTTGAAATGAAAGACAATATTGAATTTTTTCAAAATATTTTTGAGATGTACCTGTATGTGCTCTCTTTCGTCTTAAAGTCTTAAAAACTGGCTCAGATCTTATCTGCTTTAGCTGTTTTTCTCTCCTATATGAAGCCACTAAAGGAGATACTACTGCCTTTAACTCTTTACTTTTTTTTACTTCTGGATCAGTGCTTTTCAATTCAATTTCAATTCAGTTCAATTCAATTACTTTTGTGTTTCTTTATTTGCCTGTATGCTCTGTTCTTCTCAAACCCCCAGCCGTGGTGGCAGATGGCCGCTTTCGCTATGCCAGGTTCTGGTTCTGCTGGAGGTTTCTTCCCGTTAAAAGGAAGTTTTCCTTTCTACTGCTGTTACATGCATGCACAGTATGAGGCATTGCTGCAAAGTCAACGACACAATGCAATTCACTGTCCACTGTCTCTACATGTACGTCCCAGAGGAGTGGTTACTGCATGTCAGCGACACAATGAAATCTGCTGGGTTGCCTTAGATAGAAAACTTGTTAACCAATTTGAAAAATAAACTGAGCTTGACTAAATTATTTAATAACTAGGATCATATTTGAATGTATATACTTAACTTTAAATCTGTATGATTGGGTTGAATTGCTTTTTTGTTTTTGTTTCTAATGTGCCTTGAGATGATTTTTGTTGTGAACTTGTCCTATATAAATAATTTGAATTAAAATAAACTGAATTATTGTCTGTTTCCAGGCCTTTCTGGGCTTTTTGACACCAGTCTGCATCATGCCAGCACCTCTGGTCCTGACCCTGCTGTCATGAATCTGATCTCAGCGCTAGAGTCTCGGGGTCCACAGCATACACCCTCTGCCTCCTCTCTTCTCTCTCAGTTTAGAACACCCTCTTGGCAGCCAAGTGAGTGTCAGTGGTCTACTGAAATTTGAATGATTATTCAAATCCCACAATGATTTGTGCCAATACAATTAGCAAAGATGTAAAACCAAAATGTTTTTGGCTTGAAAATTGAAAAATTGCCTTTGTGTGCTGACCAGTACTGTTTATTGTGTCCTCTAGCCATGCATACACCAGGCCCTGCGGAGCTCTTTATGTCTGGGGCCATCCCAGGTTCCGGGTCCTATCCCTCCTCTTCATCCATTTCTACGTACCAACATCCTGGCACCTTTTCTGGACGATCATTCACTCCTTCTCTATCCTTGCAGGATACCCCTACATATAGCCCAAACTCCAATGGTTTGTTATCCCCCCATGATTCTCTTCTGCACATTAAAACACCCTCCCAGTCCAGCTTGGGCTTTGATCGCTTGCTTTCTTCTCAAAGTGTCACATACAGGGGATCCCAGGACCCACCGACTCTTCAGAACCAAACCCCCTCAAATTCTTCTAATTGCCACTTGCCCCCTCCCCAGTTCAATCTGTTGTCCTCCCAACTTCATAACCGGTCCTCTCAGTTATATAATTCATCCATGTTCTCTTCCGCTCCAGCCCTGGTGGGTGCAGCAACACCTCAGCCACAGCCTGCTCCAGAGAGGGCAGTTCCTCGACAAGACAGTGTGATCAAACATTACCAACGTTCGACCCCAGCTCAGCCTACATCTCTACAACAATATACCAGTTGTGGTGGATCATCTAGGTACCAACAGTTAGTCAACCAGCACCGTCATGTTGGAATGCCTTGTAGCCCCTTGGATGAACAAAGTCCGTCCGCTGATCCTAAACCTTCACCGCAGATGGAACCTCAAACATATCAACCAACCATCCAAACTCCCTACACAACCTCATCGCCTAGTTCTTCTGTATCCTCTTTGTCTGCCGCAAAGGGACCAAGTGGTTCCAGTTCCAATACTATCTATTCCTCTTCAGGCTCTTCATCGTCTTCTTCCCGTACTCCACACACTCTACCATCAACCTCCTCTTCATCCTCCTCTAGTTCCAAGACAAACAGCAACTCCTTGTCTGCTCCCTCTCATCAGCAGCCTGGTCTTCAGCTAGCCCCAGCACCACCTAAACTACCAGTGGTGTCATCTACCCTTGTTCAACAACCTGCTGTCAAACAATGCCTATCCAGCTATGGCTCTCAGTCTCTGGTGAAATCTAGCACTGTCATACCAAACCGGACCCCTCCCCAGTCCCATGCCCAGTCCTACTCCCCTACCCAAGTTCCATCTGCACACATGGCCCCGACGTTTGGAGGATTCAACTCACCACATTCCCAGGATTTAAGTTCTCGGGGAGGGGTTACTGGGGGAAAGGATTTCAACAGTATAGGCCAAGGAGGACGCTCTTTCTCTGCTGAAATAGTCTATGGGGACGCCACTTACAGCTCTGCTTCTCTCAGAAGGGCAAGCAGCCCTTCCTTGGATTATGGGAATGAATCAACAAGGATGGGACCCCTATCAGGAGGAACTACACAAAGGGGTGGAATTTTATCTGTAGGTTCAGGGAGTGCTACTTCTGCTGTAGGTAATGAAAGTAACAGCTCATACCACCTGCCTGAGTCAAGTACATCACCTGTTATCATTTCTACTCTCAGTCACTCTACATTACCCTCCCCTGCTGCTGCTTGTACTGCACCCTCACCTGGGAGCTCAGGGGGAACAAAATACTTGTCTTCCATCTTGTCTTCTGCTTTCATGTCCTCGCCACAAACTTTCCCTGATACACGACAAACGCAAAGCGACTCCTATAACTTGACACCAACCAAACCAAAAACTGACACAAAATTATTGCCAGCTGATCGATCCCAAGTTGAAGCAGAAGGAGATGATGATTTTCTAATTCAACACTTACTACACACACAAAGATCAACAACTCATTCTTCTCAGCATCATTCACATTCTCAAATTCTACCCCAATGTATATCACTGGCTAGGGATGGTGAGAGCAAGCAGAGGACCTTTGATAATAACAAGCTCTCAAATGAACGATACCACCCTCAGAGTGTCATCCGTACCAATAACACTACTAGCCACCCTGGTCCTGAATCAACAACTAGTGAAACAGCAAGTGGCCTAAATAGACAGTTGGAATCGACTCAGAAAAAAAAACAGACTACATCAGATTTGACTTTATCAAAGTCCCCAGCTGGAGAAGTACAAGGAGTTTCGAAATCTCTATCTCACTCCCTTACTAACCAGACCGATCAAGAGCAACATGATTCTTTGGGGTCTGTAGTACAGTATGGAAGAATGGATCCTTATACGCAACACCCACACCACCAACATTCCTATCACATCTCACATGTGTCCCCATATTCTCAGCAGCACACTCAGGACCCCCAGCAAAGCACCCAGCACTCCCGGCACAATCAACTTACACAGCAACATTCTCAGCATAGCCAGACCAATTCCCAATCTCAGAACAATCCTCACATGGACCTAAAGAAGCATTTAAATACAAATAAAAATGCCTACTTATGTAATACACTAGAATTGCTGCAGGCTCAACAAATCCAGCCCCCCCTTTCTTTGACAGATTCATCACCAGACCCTTCTCAGTCAACAGATATGATGCAGCCTGTACTTTCACATACCCCCTGCACGAAGATGGACCTTCACAAAGGACTCGCACAACAACAACAGCAGCAGCAACCTCATCACCCGTTGAGTCAGCAGGATATGATTTGTGCAGCTGGAGGAGTGAGGGCTTCTGGGATGGAATCCAATTCACAAAACCTTTCTCCCCAGTTGCCAGTGTCACTGCAAAACCAAGGTATAGATACTCACTACCGTCTTGCCACTCAATCAAGAGATGAGCTTCAAACAAGTCAGAACTCAATGCCTACCCTGGATATGCTAGACCAGTCTCTTTCCCAGACCAATAATATTGACACTGTTGAACCACTTGACAGAACTGGACTTGATGTGAGTGTTCTAGTTGGGGAGGGAGGTGGTGGAGACAGGTATAGACACCAGCACAGACTTACGCCTCAGCATCATTCTCAACAAAAGCACCCAGATCTCCATAATCTTCTTGCTGAACCAGATTTATGTGTGTCCACACCTTCACACTTTCACCATGTCAACCCTCCACCTGCCCACACCCACTCCCATGTCCTCCAAGGGCAACAAACACACACTCATCAGCAGCTATCACATGAACAGTTAGGTCATCGACCCCATGGGATGTCAGCAAACATGGCTCCTCCTCACCATCTGCGGCGAACTCAACCAAGAGAGCATGAAACAAGACTCTCACACTCCCAGTTAGACCAGCTCAAACAGCAACAGTTTGACACAATTAGTCCAGCAAATAAAGTTGGACTGAATCAAGTTCAGCAACAGCAACGGTTTCCACCACTAGCATCCATCTGCTTTCCAGACTCTCTTTTACAGGATGAGGATCGTTCATTCTTTCCTGAGATGGAGGACATGTTTTGTTCAACTGAATATAAGTCAAGCTGTGCTGGGGATTCTGGGGAAGGGCAGGCTGTTCAAGAGAACCTTAGTCAGAGTAAAGAGCAGTCACAGGAGGGTATAGACGCCCTAAAAGTGGGAGGTGCTGGAGAGGGATATGATGTGGGTAATCATCACACTGATCAAGGCTATGGACAGTACTGCCATACCCTTCCAAGAACAGGTAATAACAATCTGCACTTTGCCCTTGACTCTCTGAAGACCCACGAGCTACCTTCTACTGTGAATACTGACCAGCTTGGCCTCATCCAGTCTCAGACTCTGGCACTGGGTTCAGCAGCCCAAGGAGATGGAACAATTAACAAAATGATGGGAGGTGTGGGTGGGAGTTCCAGCACTACTGGTCTGTCCTCACCTATGTTTTGCTCTTCTAGACCCAAAAAACTACTGAAGACCAGCTCATTTCACTTGCTCAAACAGCGACGTGAGCCACAACCCCAAACAAAGAAAAACTATCCGCAAGAGTATGAGTTTGAAGATGATGAAGATAAAGCTGATGCTCCAGCGGATATTCGTCTCAACAGCCGACGACTTCCAGACCTGTTGCCAGACTTGGTATCAAGTTGTAGGAGGGCTACCAGTGCCACCGGACTCAGTCCAATGTTGAGCGATGTTGACTTCTGCCATCCTTCTAGCTACAATCCTCTTGGGCACCATTCACAAATCCTACCTCACGATGGCCCTAAGAAAAGAGGAAGAAAACCAACTAAACCAAAACGAGAAGGCCCTCCTCGCCCGCGAGGTAGACCACGAATACGCCCTCTTCCAGAGCCTGCATACTGCAGAGGATTGATGGGCTCAGCCTCTGGAGAAACGAGAAGAGGGCGTGGGCGGGGTAGGGGGCGTGGCAGAAGAGAGGAAGGACTGGTGGAAACTCACAGAGACATAAACAAAGCCCGAAGCTTTCCATATAATCATCAACAGCAACACCAGCAACAGTACAGCCAACAGCAGCATGTCCAGCAACACCCACAACAACATTACAACCTACAGACTGACCTTCATCAAGTTCCACATGAACATATGCAGCATCACCTCCATCTTCAGCAGCAAGTTTCCTTTTCTCACCACCAAGTGCACCATCAGCAGCTTTATCAACAAGAGCAGCAGCAAGCACCCCAGCAACCCCAGCAAGACTCGACTAGACCAATCAAGGTAAAATGCAACAAAATAAGAAATGTTTACATTAAAATTGATGGTTTGGATGTTTTTAAGTTATGGTTCAGGGAATTTATTTGTATAGTTGTTTTACCTGTAGTAAATGGACATGACAGTACAATGATTTTGTAGGAAAGGTTATGGAATGCCAACAATTAGTCAGATGGGGATCCTTATTTTAGCTGATTGTAGCAATTTAAAAATACTCGATTTGACAATGTTTATATCCATGGGATACAACCACATTAATCAATATTTATTGTCTTTAATTTCACAAGGTCATCGATAGGTTTTCTCAGCCAAATAACATCTGTGTTACCATGCAAAATAATGATACTTGAGGCTGCCAGCTATTATTAGTCATCTGATTGTTAGTAGGCTGGATAATCTCTAAGCTTCTGCAAGACCCGGAAAAGCACAGGAATATGCCATGTTCAATACCTTTGTGTGTAAATGCTAACCTGATGCAAAATCCAAATGTTTACTCCTTGTGGACTTAAAGCAGGATGATGACTTGCAGCTGATCAGGTGGATTGATCCAGCTGGGAGCCCCAGCCCATGTAACGTTTTTAGTAACATGGATGTTTTTTGACTGAGAAAACAGCCAATAATTTTTACAATTGTCTCTTGTAGGAGTTTTATACATATATTTGTATCTCAGAGATGTAAACATTTTTAGTCTAACTAGCTTTTAGCCTTCCACAGTTTTTAACCTTCAGAAAAACTCACAACGAACTGACATCTGCTACTACAGGTAAAAAATGGTCCCTTTTGAGTTTCAGTCTCTTTTTGTCACTCTTAAAAACAAGGTAGAGATACACAGTGTTGAGAAAACATGCATTATTGTTGTTGAACAATATTAGTTGCAATTAAGCCAACATTTTCTATCATTACCATTGCCACACCACTTGATGTGAGGTTTAGCATCCCCATCCCAGTCTTCCATATTAAGTATGGAAAGAAATGGCATAGAAAGTATTTTTACTGGCATGAGGAGCAGTAAATCATGGCACTTAAAACATATCAGAGTACAAAATCTTCAAGCCAAGCAGTCTTACTACCTTGATAGAAAACATTGAAACTTCAATGATGATTGTGATTCAATATATTTTGCTGGTCCAGAATAAGTGTTTCCTTTTATTTTCATTTAAAATGTATTTTTATTAATTAAATTGTGAAAATCCTTTTTATTTATTTTCACATATAAGTCAACAAAGTGATAACTCTGGAAAATGTAAAACAAATAGATCCCAAAGCCAACAGAGGGCAAAATAACGGATAACTGAAAAAAGTCAAATAAATTATAATAAAAGTAATAATAATAATGAAATAATTAAAATTATTGTGGAGAGAAAACAATAGAAATCTCACAACTAAACTTTGTTTCAGCCATTAGATTAATCAGACCTCTACATTGGAAGGTTTCTGTGTAAAAATAAGTTAAATAGAAACAGGGAATCCACTGCAAGTTTGAGAGAGAAGGGGGGGATTTCCAACTGATCAAAATTAACCGCGAATAAAGCAGTGAAAGCTGTAACGTCCCTTTTAGTTACAAGTATCATGAAAGAACTCCAAATAATGCAACAAATAGGTCTGTTGCATGAGTTGTGATGGTGTTCTTTTTGTTTTCTTTCCACCTTCAGACATGGTTGATGATTTGTAAAAAGTAAATTATATTTTGGTTTGACAGTCATTGTAGTTCCTAATATTATTGTAGTCACTCTTTTGTTTTATTAACTTTTCCCTGCTCTTCCTACCTAAAAACCTTCTCATTACTCCTTGCACCATGGCCAATCAGCGAACAGTAGTCTGTTTACCTCACATGTACCTCACATGTAGTGTAATCAGCCCCAGGTGGTCCCGCCACTGATTAGGCCCCAAATAAAGCAGGTACCGGTCAGAAAAAAAAAAGTAATGGAGAACCCTCATCTCTGTGTGTTTTGGATAGATGTGTTTCGGTCCAGTGAACTCTATGAATACATTTTAAGTTGGATAAAAATGTAACAGGCACAAACCAAAGAGATGCCTCAGATCATAATCTGCAGATGCCACCCCTGAAACCATTATATTATCTAATGAAATGTTTTGCAAGCATACATTTATTTAGATTATTGAAAGAGCATTTCGATTTGGAAGAGGACTACCAGAAATATAAACTGAGTTGGACTTGGAAGGGCACAGAAAACAGGATCAATAGTAGGAACATAGAAATGATGTCCAGGTAGACCAAACTCAGTAGAGATCTGCAAGCTTTTTAACTACCTGTCTTGACCACAAAGAATAAAATATTCTCAGGTGTAGATGGTAAAAAGGCTGGACTGGAGGCCACAGGAGAATGAAATTGCTTTAAATCCAAAATGGTGTCTGAATTGGTTCCAAATTTTAGGAGTGGATTTTACACATATGTCTTTTGTAATCAAAGACCAGTTTAGGTTAAGAGAAAATGAACAAGAGATGGTAAATATTGGAGAGGAAGAGGCGGCCTCTCTAGCCAGGTGGGGTGATATTGCATGTCTTCACTCTGTAATCGGTAAAATGTGCAACTACACTTCATAATTTTAGCTTTGCTTACATGCTTCAGTTGTTCTAATCGTACAGATTCAGATGGAGTTTAATTCAAAATGTCTTAGGGCTGGCTAGTAAACAAGGAGTTTTACACTTCATACTCTTCTAAATACTACATCTATTTTTGGACAAAAATAAAGTCCTTCTATATTTGCACCATCATGGGGTTAAATTACTACAGGCCTGTCGCCCTGACATCCGTGGTCATGGAATCCCTTGAACGACTGGTGTTGAAGCATATGAAGGACATCACAGCACCCCTGCTGGACCCCCAGCAGTTTGCTTACCAGGCAAACAAGTCAGCAGATGATGCAGTCAGTTTGGAGAAACACAGTCCAGCACCACTTCGACCATCCAGGGTTGTACACCAGGATCCTGTTTGTCTACTTCAGCTTGGTCTTCAACACCCTCAACCCAGACATCCTCTACCAGAAGCCCACCCAGCTCCTCATCAACACTGTGTCTACTGTGGATTCCTAGGAACAACCCTTTCTGGGGACCTGAGCTGGTCTTCACACATGGACAACCCTTCGGAAGAAGGCCCAGCATAGACTGTACTTCCAGTGACAACTTAAGAAGTACAACCTTCCACAGGAGCTGCTGGTCATCTTCTACACTGCCTTTATTCAGTCTGTCCTGTGTTTGTCCCTCACTGTGTGGTTTACACTCCTCCGATCAACGGTCAGAGCTATAGAGCGCTATTTGCAAGAACCAGCCACCACAGTTTCTTTCACCAGGCTGTCTGTCTGATGAAGACCACAACCTCCCTTACTTTATTTTTTTCTTTAAATGATAAAAATGGCTGTTCCCCTTATCCTTATTTGAATTTCTCCAAAGTTTATATATTTCTACATATGTGTGCTCTGTGAGTGCTTTAAAATTGAGTAAAATTTATTGTTTGTGCAACAATCTTTGTTAATGAAATGTGCACTTAGCTTGTACATCATTGCATGCTACATTTACTTGCAGTTGGACATGTTTATGTACTCATTTAATTGCTAGTTGAGATGGCCGATGTGTTTAACATTTCACATTGCCATTAAATGCATAGATTCTCTTACACGTTAAAGTCCCAGCCCTAGTCTACCCCAAACACTACCTTGGATATGCGCATTAGACCAAAGTGCCATTGCAACCATTGTGAGGGAAGTAAGCTGAATGTGCATCTGAACTGCAAACAGTAGCTTGAAAAGAAGAATATAAGAGCTGAAACCAGTTAAAAAAGGTGGGCTGAAGCCAAGCTTCTTCATTGAATAAAAGATATATCTCCACTCTACCTAGTAGGAAACTATGGTTTCCGAAATGCTGGTTGTAGGAGGATTGTACATAATAGAATTATTTATAGATTGAAAATGCATTCCTATGTTAGCAACAAAGTCTGTATGGTCTGAGGAAATGATGGATGGGAGTATAGTTTCCAAGTGCATTGATAATTAGCTAATATTTTAAAGCCAACATTTAAGAGACTGGTCATTATATTATGCACAGTTTTGTGGCTCTGTGCCTTTTTTTAAATGGAAGGCAGATAACATCTTGATTTAGTCTAGGAACATTTTACAAATGTATAATTACGAAGCGTTATAAAGAGTTAAAATTAGAATTAGTTGTTTTACTGAACTCAATTGTAGAATGCATAGACCCAATAGCTGTGGATATTTCTTTGATAGTAAATGGTCTAATTTTTTAACCCAAGCATCACTTGTCACAGGAATATTAAAAAAATTAGAAAACCCTTCTAAATTGGATTTCTTTACTCTAGCTTTAGAATTTTATGGAGATTGAGAGAAAATTATTAATGCCTTATGCCAAGTGTACCTTTTACATTGAAACTTAAATACTTGAGCTAACTGCAAGAATTCCTAGTTGATAAATGACATATTATGGCACTGAAAAGACTGAAACCTTGCTAATTAAAATGTAAAGCTCAGTTTGCAAGGAAATTGGAATGATTAGAATTCAATCTTTACATATATTTATGAACATAATGCAAACACAATGTGCTGTATATAAAAACTGCAAAATACAGGTCCTTCTAAAAAAATTAGCATATTGTGATAAAGTTCATTATTTTCTATAATGTAATGATGAAAATTTAACATTCATATATTTTAGATTCATTGCACACTAACTGAAATATTTCAAGTCTTTTATTGTCTTAATATGGATGATTTTGGCATACAGCTCATGAAAACCCAAAATTCCTATCTCACAAAATTAGCATATTTCATCCAACCAATAAAATAAAAGTGTTTTTAATACAAAAAACGTCAACCTTCAAATAATCATGTACAGTTATGCACTCAATACTTGGTCGGGAATCCTTTGCAGAAATTACTGCTTCAATGTGGCGTGGCATGGAGGCAATCAGCCTGTGGCACTGCTGAGGTCTTATGGAGGCCCAGGATGCTTCGATAGCGGCCTTTAGCTCATCCAGAGTGTTGGGTCTTGAGTCTCTCAACGTTCTCTTCACAATATCCCACAGATTCTCTATGGGGTTCAGGTCAGGAGAGTTGGCAGGCCAATTGAGCACAGTGATACCATGGTCAGTAAACCATTTACCAGTGGTTTTGGCACTGTGAGCAGGTGCCAGGTCGTGCTGAAAAATGAAATCTTCATCTCCATAAAGCTTTTCAGCAGATGGAAGCAAGAAGTGCTCCAAAATCTCCTGATAGCTAGCTGCATTGACCCTGCCCTTGATAAAATACAGTGGA
Organism: Girardinichthys multiradiatus; assembly: GCF_021462225.1. Classification (NCBI taxonomy): domain Eukaryota; kingdom Metazoa; phylum Chordata; class Actinopteri; order Cyprinodontiformes; family Goodeidae; genus Girardinichthys; species Girardinichthys multiradiatus. Next base: position 5,230,427 of record NC_061817.1, on the reverse strand, counting down.
CCAACACTAGCAGCTGACACAGCACCCCAGACCATCACTGACTGTGGGTACTTGACACTGGACTTCTGGCATTTTGGCATTTCCTTCTCCCCAGTCTTCCTCCAGACTCTGGCACCTTGATTTCTGAATGACATGCAGAATTTGCTTTCATCCGAAAAAAGTACTTTGGACCACTGAGCAACAGTCCAGTGCTGCTTCTCTGTAGCCCAGGACTGGGGAATGTGGCACCTGTAGCCCATTTCCTGCACACGCCTGTGCACGGTGGCTCTGGATGTTTCTACTCCAGACACAGTCCACTGGTTCCGCAGGTCCCCCAAGGTCTGGAATCGGCCCTTCTCCACAATCTTCCTCAGGGTCCGGTCAACTCTTCTCGTTGTGCAGCGTTTTCTGCCACACTTTTTCCTTCCCACAGACTTCCCACTGAGGTGCCTTGATACAGCACTCTGGGAACAGCCTATTTGTTCAGAAATGTATTTCTGTGTCTTACCCTCTTGCTTGAGGGTGTCAATAGTGGCCTTCTGGACAGCAGTCAGGTCGGCAGTCTTACCCATGATTGGGGTTTTGAGTGATGAACCAGGCTGGGAGTTTTAAAGGCCTCAGGAATCTTTTGCAGGTGTTTAGAGTTAACTCGTTGATTCAGATGATTAGGTTCATAGCTCGTTTAGAGACCCTTTTAATGATATGCTAATTTTGTGAGATAGGAATTTTGGGTTTTCATGAGCTGTATGCCAAAATCATCCGTATTAAGACAATGAAAGACCTGAAATATTTCAGTTAGTGTGCAATGAATCTAAAATATATGAATGTTAAGTTTTCATCATGACATTATGGAAAATAATGAACTTTATCACAATATGCAAATTTTTTGAGAAGGACCTGTATTATTGTTTCTCAGAAACTGAAATCTTACTTGTGCACCAAGTTTCTCTAAAGCAGGCAAGGGAGAGATTTGCCACTGTGTTGCATCATCCCTGTAAGCATGTTTAAACTTGGGAGACAAGTGGTTGAGTTTAAAAGCATTGTTATTGCTTATAAATATATTTCAGCTGTTTACATTCAACCTTTATTTGATTTTTTAAAAGTTTTCCTTTTGACAATAGGTTTTCAGTACAGTGACTTCAACTTAAGCACCGGACAGTCTATTTTCTCTTCAGCTCAGAGGCTATTGAAAAATAATTATTTTGATTCAATAACTTTGAAAAGCTTCAATTTTTCTTTGGTCATTTTGGAACAAGCAACAATCTATGTCCTTAAAAAATAGATTTACTTTTCATGTTTGTGTTGCATTAGATTGTGTCAAAGGTTTTGGTAATATTCTGAATCAGAAAAGCTTTATTGCCAAGTACGTTTTTGGACATACAAGGAATTTGTTTTGGCATAGTCGGTGCAATACAATACAAATTAAACAGTATAAACATATCTACAATATAATATAAATATATGTGCACAGTTTTAAGTGAGTGAGAGTAAATGTAGAGCAGTATTCATCATGAAGGAAAAAAAAAGCAGCTGAAGTGGAACTAGAAAATAAAATAAAAGAAACGACTTATGCAACATTCCAAGATAAAAATGGTCCCAAAACCAGACCCCCTCTGGCCCTTGGCTGCACCTAGAAATCCTGTTCATAACTTTTATGGACAAAGGGCAGCCCTGCCGGAGTCCAACATGCACTGGGAACAGGTCCAAGTTATTGCCAGCAATACGGACCAAAACTCGGCTCCACTTGTACTGAGACCAGATGTCCCCTAATAAAGGGCCCCCAACTCCGTACTCCTGGAGCACCCCCACAGGGCACCACGAGGGACACGGTCGAATGCCTTCTCCAGGTCCACAAAACGCATGTGGACCGGTTGGGCAAACACCCATGAACCCTTGAGCACCCTGTAGATGGTGTAGAGCTGGTCCAGTGTTCCACAGCTGCAACGAAAACCACACTGTTCCTCCTGAAGCTGAGGTTTAACTATCGGCCGGACTCTCCTCTCAAGTACCCTGGCATAGGCCTTACAAGGGAGTCTGAGGAGTGTGATCCCCCTGTAGTTGGAACACACCCTCCGGTCCCCCTTCTTATGAAGGGGGTACACCACCCCGGTCTGCCAGTTCAGAGACAATGTCCCCGACCCCCACTCAATGTTGAAGAGGTGTGTTGGCCACGACAGCCCCACAACATCCAGAGACTTGAGGTACTCAGGGCGGATCTTATCAGCAGCTCTCCACCCCCACTGTAAACGTGTTGGGAAAGCACTGCTTCCCTCTCTTGAGGCGCCAGTCGGTTTGCAGAAACGCTTTGAGTACGACTGGTAGTCATTCTTCATGTTGCCCAATAATGTCCCCAGTCCAGGTCAGCAGCTTCCCACCCCCACTGTAAACAGTGTTGGTGAAGCACTGCTTCCCTCTCCTGAGGCGCCAGACGGTTTGCCATAATCGCTTTGAAGCCGACTGGTAGTCCTTCTCCATGACCTCACTGAACTCCACTCAGATCCATGTTTTTGCCTCTGCCACAGCCTGGGCCATGGCACGCTTGGCCTCACAGTACCCATTAGCCGCCTCAGGAGTCGCACAAGCCAACCACAGCCCATAGGACTCCTTATGCTTGACAGCATCCATTACTGTCTCTTGCCAGCGTCCACCACCAGGTTTGGGGATTGCCACCATGACAGCATCACAGACCTTACGGCCACAGGTATGGGCGGCAGCATCGACAATAGAGGTGGAGAACATAGTCCATTCGGACCCTTTGTCTCCAACCTCCGCCGTAATCTGGTCAAAGCTTTCCCGGAGGTGGGAGTTAAATACAACCCGGCTGAAGGCTCCACCAGACATTCCCGGCAGACACTCACTATACGCTTAGGCCTGCAAACTCTGTCCGGCTTCCTCCTCTTCCAGCAGATCCAACTCACCACCAGGTGGTGATATGTGGACAGCACAGCCCCGACAGTCAGAGACCTGTCCCCAACCCGAAGGCGCACTGCACTGGTAGACCCCAACACAAGATGGCTGAGCTGGGGGGCGAGAAGCAAACCCACCCCAGCACCTTGCCTTTCCCCGTGGGCCACTCCAGAATACATAGTCCAACCTCTCTCCTTTGGAACCTGGGTTCCGAACCCAGGCTGTGCATGGAGGTGAACCCGACTAGTTCATCCGCTGCCCGATCCTCTTTGCACCGGTTCCTCATGGTTCCCCATGCAGGTGGTGGGCCCACTGGGCGATGGCCTTGTGTCTCTTGTTTGGGCTTGGCCTGGCCAGGTCCCGCAAAGAGTAACCGGGCCACCAGGCGCTCGCAGATGAGTCCCAATGCCAGGCCTGGCTCCAGGGTGGGACCCTGGCTCCGTCGTACTGGGCTGCGTTACGTGCCGCATTTAAGTGGTCCTCATGAAGGTGTCTGAACCTCTCTTTGTCTGACCTGTCACCTAGAGCCTGTTTGCCATGGGAGACCCTACCAGGGGCACTTAAGCTCCGGACAACATAGCCTCTAGGATTATTCCAGCAGTCAAACCCCTCCACCACGTTAAGGTGGTGGTTCAAGGAGGGGTCAATGTACATTCCAAGTGACAAATTGTATTGAGTTAATATCACTAAGTATGAGGACTATACTAAGTTTGTGCCATAAGTTTCTTCTTGTACATGCGTGTGTGTGTGTGGGTGCGCATGTCTAAACTTGTGTCGATCAATTCTTTACAGAACACCAACATTGTGTGGACATTCACCATTGTTTGACATTTGGCCCGGTCCACACAAAGGGAAATGGGTTATGTGGGTTAATGGTTGGGTTTAGGACTAAGGTATGAATTGAGTTTAGGTTAGGCTTAGATTAAGGGTCATGGTTAGGCTATAGCAATGAATGGAAGTCAATACAATGTCCCTACACAGATAGCAAGACACACAGTGTGTGTGTCCTGTATGTATGTGTGGTGTCTGGGTGTGTGTGTCAGTTGAAGTGAAAGAAAACAGAAATGGCGTGCTAGAGAGACGTACACATCAAAATCACAGTCACAATAAGTTGCACGTTCACGTTAAATGCCATTGAACTTTACCTATTAACTAATCCGTGTTTACTGTTTAATCTTACCTGCAGTTATATTCAGTAAAGCCCCGCCATAATCTCCCTGTTTCTTAACAGCTGGCCATTTACATAAAACCAGTTAACTGTGACTACAGCAATCCTTCCCTCAGTGATGCACTTCTTCATCACAGGCATAGAAAGTGCGATAGCGAACCAGCATCTCCTTTAGAAACGGAATTTTCACACTGTAGTTCATACTATGCAGTTCCCTACCACAGCTTTTGTCTTGTTCTTTCTGTTTGAAGTGTTCGATCTTTGCTACAGTGGGTCTCGGCCGGTGATTGTTGGACTGTTTTGCTCCCAGACGATGTACTCTGTGAAAAGTGATGTTCTTTAAAATGTTGCTTGGTGTCGCTGGAGGAAATCACACACAGTGGCCTCTAGATCTTCTTTTGTGTGCTCAGCAATGTTGGAGAAAACAAGATTATCCCGCATTCTCATCATCCCTTTGTTGACTTTCCTTCAGCTTGTTTTCTTATGCAGACCTTCTACCAGGGCCAGTCTGGCATCAAAGCTGGTGAGCTTCAGGTCAGTAGTCTAAATTATCTGTGTAGCTTGATCTGGTGAGGTGGTGGTACTGGTGGAGCATTCAGACCACGTACACTTGGATGTTGGAGTGGCCACTGACTTCTGAGGTTTCCCCATTACGAATCTGTAAACAAATTCATCACTGTAGCTCTGCAGACTGTCAACAGTTTCCTCATCCAAATTTTCAGTGGTGAGGAAATAATTTTAATTGCACTTGATATTTGGCTGGTTTTATTGGCTTTTTTTTTAGCTTACCTGGAGAGTTGTTTGTTTGTCAGTTTGCCACCATATTGTATTCTTACAAGTCAATCTCGCGAGAACTCACCACATCCCTTCCTCAGCAGCCCATCCTGTTCTCCGCAGGTCATTAAGGTTCTGGGGTTCAGAGTTACCCTTCAACTGAGAGCCACCCTTCAAGAAGAATGTGATGCCATGCCTCAGCACACAATAACTTGACTTGTAAACAGCATGAGACGTTGTTGTCAAGCTGTAATTGATGTTCAAGGGCACATGACACGTTACTGAGGCATTAACATATTTTGCTCTGTTGTTGGCTTTTGTTTCATTAAATAATTTGAGATGAGAAAATCACCATTGCATGCTTCTACTCAAATGACCTACTTTCATGATATATTACTGTAGTGTGAACCTTTTACATTTTCTACAAATACACACTCAATACTCAAATATCCCTTTTTACGAGTAGTGCATATCTGAATATAAAACTACTTATGAAGCAACTTAAAACACATTAAACAATTTGTTTTTTGTGTAAATTTTTGAGTTAAATATGTTTTTTTCAGTGATTTGAAAAACAAAGATTTCTGTTTTTGTACAAAGTCATGGGAAAAAGAAAGTTTCAGTCAGTGCAATTAAGGCAAAAAATAGGTCACTGTGGTGCAGCTCTTTCAATGCACTTAATTAACTGGCAATCATCACTGTAAGTGCCACTATAAAAGCAGGTGTTTTAGCACTGAGCTGCTCTGGAGCATACATGTGGTATGTGAACACAATGCCAGAATGAAAGACATCAGTAATGACCTTAGTGAAACAACTGTTGCTGCTCATCAACCCAGGAAGATGATAAGGTGATTTTCAGCTGCCAATCCTCAAAGGAGTGAACTTCCCAGTAAATTCACTTCAAAGTCAGAGCATGCATCATTAGAGAAATTACATAAAACCCCATAGCTCCATCTAAGACCTACAGGTCTTGCTTTGAATGTTAGATGTTGATTATCAAGATAGAATAAGATAAATTACTAAACAAAAGATATAAGAAAATTCTTAAAACAATTTAGCAACATTTGCACAACATACACTCCTTACTTACTGTATATTGGCCATAGGGTTAGGATACCTTGTGCAACCTGCTCTTTATATACCACATTTAAATAAAAAGCACTACTGATGTGCTCTGTATTTAAGCACAGTGCACAGAAAATCCAAGTTTTCTTGTTTTGTAACCAGATGCATATTGCTGTTTGTGTCTACAGTTTGTTTTTCTGGCTTTTTTGTTCTGTAAAAGCTTTGTGTGCAAAATGAGGCAAAAATCCTCTTCACTGGATGAATGAAGGTATATTAACATTGAAGAAAGAACGAGATAATGCTCGTCAATCAAAATCCATTAACAAATTAAAAGGAAGTTTTTTGTTACATTGAATAATGAGGAAATAAAGAAATTAACAAAGCAAAAGCTGACCAAAGGTAAGCCTAAAGATATCTGGCACTAATAAAATAATTATTTATGAAAGGAGACCTTTGTAAAACTGACAGTCAATCCTGATGAATTAACTGCATTTTCTAATATATTCATTGACTCTTTAGCTAATATTACACAATGTTTTCTATAAGTTGGCAAATTAAAAACCTGCAAGTACAGGTTTTTCATTTAAGAACGGTCATTAAATCTCAGGGTTAGCAGATTGTTACTTTCCTGAAATCATCTAGAATGAAAGATATTTCTGAAATGGACACAGTAATGCTTAAAACGCTTTTACACTATTAATGTTTATTGTTGATGCTCCTACTAACTCTAACAATAGACCAGTCAATATTTTACATTCTGTCTCAAAGGATGTAGGGAAGCTAGCAGTTAAAATGATTATTCATTATTTCAACACTAGCTAATTTCATTTAAAGTACATCCAATCGATTTTGTCCTTAGAGTCGATTACTCATCTGAGACAACCGACAGTTTTTACTGATAAAGTTACATTTTCGTAATGTAAATGTGGCGTTGTTTAAAGCCTTTTTTTCTATCTCAGCAAAGCCTTTGAGTCTGTCAATTATAAAGTAATTTTATCCAAGTTATCTAGTTTAAACTTTTCTTTTCATACAATGGATAGAATCCCACTTAACAGATAAATCACAGGTTGTGTGCATACAAAATCAGGATTCTTCTGTTATGAAGCTGCTTACTGGTGTTCCACAAGTATAAAAAATTGCATCATTTTTTGCACTTTAAATGAATAATCTTCTATCTTCATAACTGTAACACTGTGATGTATGCAGATGATACTGTAAATTATGATACATGATACCAGTATGGCCCAGGGAACAAACTTCATGGTATATGTTACAGTATTGTTATAGCAGTGCTACTTGCAACACGATTTGTCTAAAATAGTCTGTATTCTTTTTTAAAGTCTCATCAGTCCACAGTAGAGCAAGTTTTTGTTCATGAGAGAAACTATTCATTTCAATTCAGTTTATTTCTATAATGCCAATTCACAACGGATACCTTCTCAAGACACTTAAAAAAAGTCAATTCAGTCCTATTATACAAACAGATTCCATGTCAATTCTATACATTCAAATTTGATCCTAGTTAACAAACAATTCAGTCAAGATTAGTTTATTATATAAATTTTCTAAAAGTGCCTCCATCTAAATAAACCCATCAGATGACAGAGCCACTAACTTGCAGCATTCACTCATATGTGAGTGCATGTAGCGACACCAGAAAGCAAAACTCTCCTTTAACAGGAAGAAATCTCCAGCAGAATCAGAACTGGCTCAGTGTAAGCTACCTCTGCCAAGACCGACTGGGGGTTTGAGAAGACATAGTTTACACACAAAAAAACACAAAAGCACTGACCCAAGTGACCCATTCTATTTTAAAGAAAAGTAAAATGTTAACGGTAGTAGTAGCTCCCTTTGTAGCTTAATCTAGAAGACAAACACAGGTAAGCAGTTAAGATCTGAGGCAGTTTTCAAGTCTATAGAATGAAAGAGAAGACAAAACAGTTAGTTGGAGTAGAAGCTCAGCAAAAAGCTTTGTTTAGAGAGAGAGACAAGGCAAGTTTATTTGTATAGCACATTTCAGTAACAAGACAATGCAGTGCTTTACATGAATAAAACATAGAAAAAGAAAACAAATAAAAACGTACATTGCAGTGGCATAACTCTTTAAGGCAACTTTCAACAAATGAGTTTTTAACCCTAATTTAAAATAATTCAGAGTTTCAGCATTTTTGCAAACTTCTGGGAGCTTGTTTCAGATAAGTGGAGTAAGAACTGAATGCTACTTCTCCATCTTTGCTTCTTGTTCTGGAGATGCAGAGTAGACTTGAACCAGAGGACCTGAGTGGTCAGGACGGTTAATACAACAGTGTATCTGTGGGTTTCAACAAGTCAAATTTTAGACTTTTTAAGACCTTATTAATGCCACCTTGAATAAAATTTAAGATCTGAAAAAAACTGTAAATATATACCCCTTTTCCACTGGCTGGTTTTAGGTGGCGTGGCTTTGCTCAACTCCGTTTTGCTTTACTCGGTACGGTACCAATTGAGTTTCCACTGATAGCTGGAGTTATGGTGGCTGAAGCTCCGCCCTCAGCCGTCAGTGTAGTGCTGTGGCGGTATTAACATTACTATGTGAGATTGTCACATTAAGTATTCTGTGTGAAACAATAAAAAATAAATAATAAATTAGAAAATAAAAACATAAAAACATAAATAAACTAAATGCCAATAACGTTTGTATTATTGTAAATAAAGGAATGTCTTATATGTGATTTTTTTCATGTATAAAATGATCCACTGGGATGATTATCTGGAACACAGCCTAGCCAAAACTTGCATTAAAGAGACATTTACTGACCTGCAGCATAAAACATAACTTCTTTTGTGTGGTCCTAAGCCCACTCTATGCTACCAACACAACAGGCGCCCTCTCGCGGCTGTTACACAACTAAATAAAATTACACTTCAGGGCTTATCAAAAGAAAAGTTGAAGACAGAAACAAGAAAAAACTAGGACTGCAAGCAGTTATGAAGCAAGCAGGTTCCAAGCCCTTTCCAGCAAGTCCGCCTCTGGCCCCGTCCCTCCCAGCACACCATCACCATTTAATGTGACCACAATTCCAATAGGTCAGGTTAGAACTTTCTTGCACAGGCACTCAGATCTCACAGGCTTAGTCCTTACAATGCATTGTAGCTAATTCATAGCATTAGAGAAAAACATTTAAAAAATATTGGACAATCATGTGTCTCCTCAAATTCTTAAAATGTTGCTGGAGGAAGCATTTCATGACCGATGTACGATATGAAAATCCCATGTTCCATATATTTTCAAAATAAAAATGTTAATTCCCATCTTGAAGGTAAACAGAGCATTTTATGCGAATTTCATAAATTCACTGTGCCTCATAATTTTCAAAATATTCTCAATTAACCAAGCCTACATCTGCAATCACAGGCATTGTTTATGGTGTCCCTAGATGTAATGGTTTTTCAACAAAAAAATGTAATATATTTATACAACACAAGCTTTAATTAAAACAATCCATAAAAATCCATATTTCATCATAAAATTCCCAAAGTATTCTCAGATGACCATGACTGTAGAAGATACAATATGAGTATTTATTCAAGTGCTTGAATCAATTACCTTTTCAACCAAAAAATTGTAGCCGTTATTTTCATAGTACATAGCCAAATTCAAACATTTATAAGAAATATATGGTAATTCATAATATTCCCTAACATAACCATATATATGTGGAATGATATACATTAGTTATCATTTTGCTAATTTTAATGATCATTTTAAAAAGAATTGTTAACTATCAGTTCAATATTAGTAAAAATTACCAAAATAAACAAATTCATTTAAAATCCAGTTTGTTAGAAAAATCTCAAAATATTATCTGAATGTATTCAGCCACCACACTGCATTTATTTTCATCATAATGTATTTGTAATTGCCATTATTGAATAGCATATATCTCTAAATTAATTGTACATAAGTGGGCAGTCCAAATTGAACAATGTTTACTGGGAATTAAAGAGCATTGTCTGCTTAAATAGTAAGCATTATATAAACCTTTGGAGTGTGGGACTTACGTTTTGGAAATTATAAGTCCAAACACGTTTTATGTAATATAAGTTTGATGTAGCTTAGCTGATATTTGTTGTGAGTTCATAAATCCATAGCATGGGATTCTGCTCTGGAGGTTATGATGGTATGCATACTCCTCCTCAGAGTCATCCATCTCAGCTTGGTTCTCATCTCTTTCAGGTTGTTGCTCTCTTTTCGGTTTTGCCTCTTCTTGGAGTTCTTTCTCCAGAGGTAGAACATTTAAAGGCAGCAGAATATGTCCATGAAGCACACGTATGACTTTGTTACCCTTTTCCAGCTGTACTTAATAGTCCATCTCCCACTTTGTTCGACCACACGATATACTGCCTTCTCCCAGTAGGAGCGGAGTTTACCTGGGCCTCCCGTTTCTGAGAGGTTTTTAAATAGCACTCTGTCACCTGCTTGTATAGTGGCACGTATGTCATACTTTTGACTGTTGGTGGAAGCTATTTGGTAAGCCACACACATCCTCTCATCCCACTTCTGTGCAAAGGTTTAACAATGTCGGTGCGGGGTTTTTTCTCCTTTAATGTTACTACTGCTTTCACATTGTTTGGGTCAATCTGGATGCCTTCTCCTGACACCATTCGTCCAAGATAATGTATCTGCCTCTTGAAAAGCTCAGATTTGTTTGGATGAAGTTTAATGCCATGTTGCACCTTGTTGAAAACCTGTCTCAGATGGTCCACATGTTCCTCGAATTCCTCCTTTTGAGAAACAGAGGATTTCATCCAAATATGGCACACAGCACTCCTCTCTGATGCCTTCTAACACACCTTCCATGCACCTCTCAAAAGCAGCTGGTGCATTAGTAAGTCCAAATGGTATCCTGACTAGGAATGGGTACCTTTCACATTTGAACTGATACGGTACTGATACTTGGTACCTGGAAATCGGTACCGGTACTCAACGGTACCAGTTTTTGGTACTTTTGTCTGTGTTTATGTGGTAATAAATGTTAATTCTTTTAATAATAAAATCTCAAAAATGTTCAATTTAACATATTTTCTAATATATAAACTTTAATGAATATATCAAAACTACATCTAGCAGTTTGTATTGTAACATCTCAGTTGTTTCAAGCATTTCTTCATCATTAAAACCCTTAACTAACTATATAGTGTAATGCACAAATTAAAACCCAGCCATGTTGCTGGCTGCAGACGACAAGTCACTAACGAATGCAGGCGTGCTAACGGTGCTGAATGCAGGACTTGTAGCTAGGGATGGGTACCGAATTCGGTACTTTTATAGGTACCGACTGAATTCCGTCGGTACTATTCACGTAAAATCAAATGGTACCATGTTTCGGTACCTAAAGGCATCATTGGGAAGACCACAAGGTGTGCTGAACTAAGTCAGATGTCTTGATTCTCCGCTCACAAAGCCTTGGTGGTATGTGCTCCATTGGTCCAAAATGCAGGTAGGAAAATGTCATGACTGGTTGAATTCTGAATTGGAATTCGCTCAATTTTTTTAAGCTCCCACAGGCACAGCAACCAGAGCAGCAAATAGCTCCAACCCATCTGGCACGATGCACTGCATGTCAGGTACATACATTACTCCTCTTTCGGGACAAGTTCTAATGCGACATTTCACCTCACAGATTTGACCACTGTAAACATGAAAACCCTTCTTTCCAACTCTCACTAGTGAGTGCATTCTTCCTACTTTGGCATAGTACAGACAGCCTAGAGTTTCGACACCACTCTTTTGAATTCTCAAAGTCTCTGACAGTAAGTCTACAGGATTAATGTTGTCTGTCTAGTCAGCAATTCCCATTACGATTTCTTGGATTACATTGAAACCTAGATCACCTTGGACTGCTTACCTTCTCTTGGCTTACCAGAAATGGGACAGAGGGCAACAGAGCCATGTTTCAGTTACTGTACTAACCACAGGTGCTAAACCTTTCTCTAAACTTAGTCAATGATGAAACCTGTGCCGTTTGTTTCTGTATGACAGTACGATTAGCTTGGACTTCTGGCTGCATCTTGTAAATTGAAAATTTAAAAAATGCACCTCAAAATTCAGTTACCAAAGGAGATCGGTGAGAATCAAAGTGGCACTTTATGGTCACCTGTTAAAAGACAGCTTTTTTTCAAAAACCTTACTGATGAATGGGAGATTTTGGATGGACCTGTAATTCTGCAGTAGGAGCTTGTCTATATTGTTCTTTCGGTGGTTTGATAATTACTGTTTTTAAGGCCTGGGTAAAAACACCTGACAAAAGTGATGAGTGTATTATTTGAATCAGGTCAAACACTATGACAGGCAAAGTTTTCTTAAAGAAAGCTGTGGGTAGAAAATTGAGACAGCAGGAGGAGACGGAACTTTGTTGATGTATAGTTTCTTCTACGTTTTTGTAGTTGATTCGGCAGAATTTTGTCATTTTGGCCAAATTGGTTCTGATTGGACACAACATTGGTACCACACTTGGCTTTGATGTACAGACTACCCTTCTAATCTTCAGAATTTTCTCAACAAAGAACTTTAAAATTATTGTAAGCCCTGGTAGAGTGGAGGTAAGATGCTACAGACACAAAATGGTTTGTTAACCTGTGAACCGTGGCAAATAAGGTACGAACATTATTAATGCCTGTTTTAAACATTAAAAGACAGGCCCTAATGTATCATCTATATAAGGAGAAAATGAAGTTATTGGCAGCAATAGCTGAGTTGATGCCCCCTTCCAGGCAGTTTTTTAGCTAAACAAAGTGCCTGGCCAGAGAAGAAACAGAGAGACATCATAAAGTTAAAAATAGAAATAACAGCAACTAATGCAAAATAGAGAGTAATAGGAGAATGTAGCAGGGAGGGAAAGTGGCCAATATGTCTCTCAGCAGCGTAAGTCTATAGCAGCATAACTACAGAGATAGCTCAGGATCACCTAAGCCACTCTAACTATAAGATTTATCAAAAAGTAAAGTTTAAGCCGAATTTTAAAACTAGACATGCTGTTTGCATCACAGACTAAAACTGGGAGCTGGATCTACAAGAGAGATGCCTAACAAAAAAAATAACTGCCTCCCATTCTACTTTTAGAACCTTTTTTAGAAGCACCAGTAAACCTGCAGTCTGAGAGCAAAGTGCTCTGTAAGGAACATATGAAACAATTAGATCTCTGATGTATGGTGATTATTAAGGACTTTAAATCTGAGAAGGAGAATTTTAAATTCTATTCTGGATTTAACAGGGAGCCAGTAAAGGGAAGCTAAAATATGAGAAATATGATCTTTCTTTTTCATTTCAAAATGCGCTTTTAAGCACATTTTGTGGACATCCTGATAGTAAAGAATTACAATAGTCCACCCTTGTAAAAGTAAAAAATGCATGGACTACTTTTTCATTATCATTCCTGGATAGGATATTTATAAATGTGCCTATTGTTTGGAGGTGAAATAAGAAAATCCTAGGAAGTACTATTTTTTCAAAGACACTGGTCCAAAGATGACAATTTCTGTCTTGTCTGAATTAAAGGCTAAAAATTTAGAGTCATCAAATGAAACAGCTCCTTAAATAAATTTGTTGGGATAGGGTCTAACATACAAGTTGATGGTTTAGATGAAGCTAATACTTTTGATAACTGAATTGAATCAAAACAGTCCAAGCACAGATCAGGTTCTAGAGTTACCTGCAATGCTGCCTCACTGACTGAAGACTTAATAATCATTTTTGGGAAGATGCCAATGATTTTATTTTCTGTAAAAGCTGAGAGCTGAGGGGATGGACGGCTCAACAGAGCTATGAGTCTGTGTAAATTTGGCAACTGTACTGGGATTCTCCCTTATTAATGATGAGAAATATGCTGTTCTAGCTTGGCAAAGGGTCTTTTTTATACAACAGTACACTATTTTTGCAGAATATGTTAGACTCCTCTAAATGTGTAGTGCTCTATATTCTCTCCAATATCCTGTTCATAATAGTATACAGCTCTGAATTATACCAGGGAGTCAGCCTCCTGTGATTGGTTACAGTATGTCAGCACAAGGTCCAGAGTATGAAGACAGGAGTGAGTAGGTCTGCGGATGTTTTGAGGAAAGCCAGTTGAATCTAAAATAGAATTAAAGGCTACATTTAGCCTACCACTTTCAGTGTCAACATGAATATTGTAATACCCCACTATATTGTTATCATTGTCATTATTTGACACTAAATCATAAGAAATCTGAGAACTGATCTAAAATTAAGAGTACTTGCGGATGACCCAAAACAACAAACAAAGGCGATTCTTTGCAATTTGGATAAGAAAAACTAAGGGTTAAATATTCAAAATAATTGTAGCTGTTAAATGTTAAAATCTGACTGAAATATGACTGCTAGTCCTCCTTCCCGCTCAGTATTTTGAAAAATGTGAACATTTAAATAATTTGAAGGAGTGGACTCATTTATATTAACATAATCCTGCTCCTGCCGCCAGGTTTCTGTGAGACACAAAATAAATCTAACTATCGCAAATCGAGTAATTAACTAACAAAGTCTTTGAAGAGAGAGACTTTATGTTACATAAACAGATTTAATTGTTTTATTTTTCTGTTCAGTCGGAGTCGTATAGATTTTTATCAGATCTTCATGATTTGCTACATTTAGATTAGTTTCGCTCTTCATCCAAATGGCTTTCTTAATTTAAAGCTGGTGAGAAAGAGATCCCAAGCTTTTTAACTATTTGGGATGTGCCGTTCTGCATATCCAAATTCACATGCAGATTAGACTCCCCTAATAATGATACAGTGACACTGATTAATGTCACACCGGGTTCATGGTACTTATTTATCTATTTAACGTTTTTTTGTATTTCTTCGTGTTGTTAGTGTTGTATGTTGCTAATAGTAAGTTAAATGAATCAAAGGTTGAAAATTTATTTAAATTTTTTTTACTCAGGTTATTTTCAGCTAGTGGAAGGTTTTACATGTTGATCGAGTTTTATAATTATTTGCTTGTACCTACACTATCTGTTCTGTGGACTATGTATTGCCTTTTATTGACTCAACGGATGTATTGGTAAATATAAAAGGCTACTTCACAACTCTGTGGACTTCAGACAACTTCAGAATAAGGTTAAACCAGACCTGTGGTCCTTAAACAGGGTCTTAATTGTAAAACAGTGCACTAAAACTGCCTGTTTATTTTACTTTGGCAAACAGAAACAAACAGTGCTTGGCAAAATCTGATTGTGTTGTTGCAAAATCCAATCCTTATTTACAGGTTATTTGCAGGTACAAGAGTTACAGATTTTGAAAACAAGTTTTTCTAAGTATGTCCAGATGCCAAAAAGCTGCAAAATGGCCCTGTAATATGCTCCATAAATCAGAAGCCACTGTCAGCATTGTTGTTTGGTTTTCAGTTCAAGATAAATACGTTATACTAAAATGTCCAGCATATTATTAAACTCACAGAAAAAATCTGGAAAAGTCTGGAATTTTGAAATGAGTAGGATCCCTGTATATCTAAAATGGACAGCATGTTGTTCTCCCTGAGCCTCAGGCTCAATGAGACAGATGGTTCAATGTGCAGCTAAACTCATGATTTCCTCCCCATTTACACCAGCAATGAAATGAGTAAAATATTCACCTGAAGCACACAGAAGAAGTCATTAATATTCAGCCAATTAAATGTGTTTGAATTTGTTGTTCAGGAAGAGTATTTGTAATTCTGGGCAAATATCATACACAGGAAAGAAAGCAGATACAGTGCTGTTGACATCAGAGGGGGCTACTACTATAACGCATTTTAGCATGAAATATTTGAAATGTGGTAATTGCTTTTGAATGTTCCTCTCTATCAAACTTGTCTGTGTCTCAGATGAAACAACTACCTTCCACAATGCCACCGTCGGAGTCCTTGCTGAAGACAGACTCTCTGTCCAGCAGTGAGCCAGTTCTGTCTGATGGATCAGTGGGGTCAGCGCCATCTTTGGGAATAAGTCCTGGACCAAGCAGCACCATGGACATTGGAAGAAATGATCAGGATGAGACACAAGACAAGGTGATTAAGCAGCAGCAGCACAGAGCAGGAAAGGTTGAGAATACTTTGAGACATGTAATACTGCAGTGGAAAACCTGATCATCGCTGTGTTTTAGATGGTTGCATATTTTTGTTGAAAAGGAAAAGCTCTGAACTACTGGGCTGTTGGGTCGCTTTAGATTTTCAGTCATTAGAAGCATTTTTATTTAACTTTGAATCATGCATATTAATGCAACAAAACCTCAATGCCAGACACTGCAATTTTAAAATCAGGCTTGATGAGAATTCAGTTAAGATTTAAACTTGCATCTCTGAATAAAAGTATGAAAGTTTCCCTATTTGCCTATAAGATTATTTGTGACTGCATGTGGGTGGAACAGCTTGTCTATACAGGACATACTTATAAAAACGTGATAAGGGAATAACTATAGAAAAATAATGAGCAGCTATTACAGAACACTCATGAATAGTGTCTGTTCTAATACATTAGATGAAAATGAGTCTTGGAGCCTTTTATATTATGTCTTACATGTCTGGATAAGAAGTGAAATGTCTTCAAGAAATAATACAGGTCCTTCTCAAAATATTAGCATATTGTGATAAAGTTCATTATTTTCCATAATGTCATGATGAAAATTTACATTCATATATTTTAGATTCATTGGACACTAACTGAAATATTTCAGGTCTTTTATTGTCTTAATACGGATGATTTTGGCATACAGCTTATGAAAACCCAAAATTCCTATCTCACAAAATTAGCATATCATTAAAAGGGTCTCTAAACGAGCTATGAACCTAATCATCTGAATCAACAAGTTAACTCTAAACACCTGCAAAAGATTCCTGAGGCCTTTAAAACTCCCAGCCTGGTTCATCACTCAAAACCCCAATCATGGGTAAGACTGCCGACCTGACTGCTGTCCAGAAGGCCACTATTGACACCCTCAAGCAAGAGGGTAAGACAAAGAAAGAAATTTCTGAATGAATAGGCTGTTCCCAGAGTGCTGTATCAAGGCACCTCAGTGGGAAGTCTGTGGGAAGGAAAAAGTGTGGCAGAAAACGCTGCACAACGAGAAGAGGTGACCGGACCCTGAGGAAGATTGTGGAGAAGGGCCGATTTCAGACCTTGGGGGACTTGCGGAAGCAGTGGACTGAGTCTGGAGTAGAAACATCCAGAGCCACCGTGCACAGGCGTGTGCAGAAAATGGGCTACAGGTGCCGCATTCCCCAGGTCAAGCCACTTTTGAACCAGAAACAGCCGGAGAAGCGCCTGACCTGGGCTACAGAGAAGCAGCACTGGACTGTTGCTCAGTGGTCCAAAGTACTTTTTTCGGATGAAAGCAAATTCTGCATGTCATTCAGAAATCAAGCTGCCAGAGTCTGGAGGAAGACTGGGGAGAAGGAAATGCCAAAATGCCAGAAGTCCAGTGTCAAGTACCCACAGTCAGTGATGGTCTGGGGTGCCGTGTCAGCTGCTGGTGTTGGTCCACTGTGTTTTATCAAGGGCAGGGTCAATGCAGCTAGCTATCAGGAGATTTTGGAGCACTTCATGCTTCCATCTGCTGAAAAGCTTTATGGAGATGAAGATTTCATTTTTCAGCACGACCTGGCACCTGCTCACACTGCCAAAGCCACTGGTAAATGGTTTACTGACCATGGTATCACTGTGCTCAATTGGCCTGCCAACTCTCCTGACCTGAACCCCATAGAGAATCTGTCGGATATTGTGAAGAGAACGTTGAGAGACTCAAGACCCAACACTCTAGATGAGCTAAAGGCCGCTATCGAAGCATCCTGGGCCTCCATAAGACCTCAGCAGTGCCACAGGCTGATTGCCTCCATGCCACGCCGCATTGAAGCAGTCATTTCTGCAAAAGGTTTCCCGACCAAGTATTGAGTGCATAACTGTACATGATTATTTGAAGGTTGACGTTTTTTGTATTAAAAACACTTTTCTTTTATTGGTCGGATGAAATATGCTAATTTTGTGAGATAGGAATTTTGGGTTTTCATGAGCTGTATGCCAAAATCATCCGTATTAAGACAATAAAAGACCTGAAATATTTCAGTTAGTGTGCAATGAATCTAAAATACATGAATGTTAAATTTTCATCATGACATTATGGAAAATAATGAACTTTATCACAATATGCTAATATTTTGAGAAGGACCTGTATATCTGCAGCGGGATGGGACACCTTGAGTTTCCACATGAGCTCAAAGAGATCTTTTAGGGGGTTTTGGTGTGAACTACACACTGTGAGGGCTCTGTATCTCAGCAAGAATGAAGTGGAAGTGCTGAGTCACTCTCAAGGCTACCATCATTAGCAGACCTCCACCTACTTTTAAAATGTAGAATCAAACCTCTATGAGATTATCACAGTTGTTCTACTGACAGATGTCAGCATTAAGGAAAAGTCTCAGGAACTTGAAGTGATGAATGTAAACTCATTACTTGTAGAAGATAGTCCAGCATTTGGTGTTTTCATAATCGAGAAGGAGAGCTATAACAAAAATGGCAAACTTCGCTTATCTGTATGTATTCCGTGTTTGCAGAGCTAAATGAAATGCAGATGTTTCATATGCTACCCTTCCTATAGAAACACTGGACTGGTGATGCTGCTACCAACTGCTCCTCCTACAGTAAAGTGTTCAGTTCAGTTCAGTTTATTTATATAGCACTAATTTACAACACAAGGCACTTTGGAAAGTCAGTTACATCAAATCATACAGATTCCAAATCAAGTACATAAATTCAGTTGATCGTAAGTATTAAACAATGCAGTACAATTCAGTGTATTATTTGAATTGGTTAAAAGGTTTTATTATCTATGGAAACCCAGCAGATTGCATTGAGTAAGTGACAGTGGTCAGTATCTGCCCCCATGATCAGGATCAGCCTGGCTTTATCACTTTGTATACAGGCCTCAGGGTTCTGTTGGGATGTCTTTGTTTTCCAAGCTCCTGAATGCCTTCAGTTCTTTATATGCAGAGCCGTGAAAAAAATATATCCACTGCACAAATTTCTTCTTTTTGGTATGTTTCAGATCATCAAACCAGTATTATTTTTGGTAACATAACCTGGTCAAATATGAAAAGCAATTTTCAAATAATAATTTCATTCCTTAAGGTAAAAAATGTATCTAAACAACCCTGGCCCATGTAAAAAAGTAATTGCCCATGACTAGCCCACGGTTCCTTGCAAAAGTGTTTTAATTGAGCCACATTGGATGGGTTTTGAGCTTTGTTCATTTTTCAGGCTCTAACTAGACTACCCAAAAACCTTCAGTTTGTTTTTTTTAGCCATTCAAGAGGTGCACTTGCTGGTGTGCTTTAAATCGTCGTCCTGCTGTATAACCCAAGGGAGCTTGAACTTTAAGGCACAAAGTGATGGCGGGATCTCCTGCAGGATCTTCTGCTGGAAAGCAAAATTCATGATTCCGTCAATTACAGCAAGTCGTCCAGGTCTTGAGGAACCAAAGCAGCCCCAAACCATCACACTACCACCACCATGTTTATCCCCTTTTCCATGGGCTCTACTTCTGCCGACTCCACTCAGCCTGTTTTGCAACTGTTTCCATTACTGGCTTTTCTGGCCTGGCACTTCGGGCTACAGTATAGCCAAGCCATGGAATCCTCACAAGCAACCAGCTAGTCTAACCTTTGGTGCAATGATGAGTTGCAGTCTTTTCTATGCATCATAGGAGATTGCAATATTCAGCGGCAGCTTAATGGTGTTGGAAAAATGACGACACACATTTTGGTCGCACGGTTACAAGCACAGCACACGATGCTGACAGTGAGTCAGTGGATACACAACAGGTTTAGTGAGTACAGCGAGGTCGAGCGGAAAGCTGTGCTGAAACCGTGAGTGGAAAAGAGGCAATAGACTGTCTGATGTTCTGTTTCTGAAATGCTGTCTTAGTTTTAGGTCAGATGTAACATGATACACACCTTCCAAAAATTATACTTTTGTCTGGTCAGTCCCAAAATATTTGAAATGAGCTTTTCTGTTCTCGTTGGTCAGCAATGGTCCTGGCCCTGGAACTCTCTCATGGAGGCCATTTTTGCCCAGTCTCTCTTTCTTGTTGTTGAATTGTGACCTCTGACCTTAACTGAGGCAGTTAGACCTGAAAAGCTTTAGTTCTGGCGTGTTCTGAGATGTGACCTCCTGGATGAGCTATTGAGCTTTTGAAGTAATTTTGGTAGGTTGGGCACTCCTGAGAAGGTTTTCCTCATGTAGATAACGGTTCTCACTGTGGTTTTTCTGGAGTCCCAAAGCCTTAGAAATTCCATTATTTTCCTCCTTTGTTGCTTTTTGAGATATTTTAACCAACTTCAGGCTGTCAGATGGGTTCAATTTAAGTGATTTTCTGATTCTATAGGCCTGGCTGAAATCAGGCTGGGTATGAATAGTACAATAATAGTAGATAAATTTATGATTTAACAGGGCAAGTAATTACTTTTTCCCAGAGGGCCAGGATGGTTTGGATAACTTTTTTCCTTTAATGAATGAAATCATCATTTCAAAACAGCTGTTTGTACTTAGGTTATTTTTATCCAATATTAAAATTAGTTTGATGATCTGAAACATTTAGGTTTGACAGAAAAACGAACAGAACAAAGTCGTCTGTGTTGTAGACAACAACACCACAAAGTACTGAGTATTTTACAATAAATCAAAGCCATGCTGTTGTTCAAAGCAGTTGTAAGAAACTATAGCTTACCAACTATAGCTTGTCAAACCTCTGTACTAACAAAGAGATCTTAAAAGCAGCTTTCTGTGACGTCAACACAGATGATGGTGTATGGCTGGAAAAAAGAAATGGACCATCCACTGAATCCTGAATCCTGGGCTGATCTGCAGAAACTCTCCAATTCAGTAAGTTGCTTTCCACCCTCTGCAAAATGAGCAAGGCTCGGAGCCTCATATATTATTCATACCTCATCTATTCAAACTAATGCCTCTGGTAGAGAAAGGAAATTCTCTAACTGATTCACACCTTAGGTGCCTATTGACACCTTGCCAGTCTCTGTGTCTTAAGGTGGCTGTGCTTACAATTATTTTGAAAACATGCATGTATAAAAAACATGGATTTCCTGTTGTGTCTCAAATGGATAAAGAAAAATGCAACATCTGAATCAGATTTCAGTTCTGTTTTTCTGATTTAAGGTTTAGAGAGAAGGGGGTTATAGTTGACTGACAGCCAGCTCTGTCTGACTGACAAAAGAGAGAGGAGAGAGATGCCTGTTACCACGGCAGCTGTTGCCACAGTTACTGCATGTTTCTGAGTTGGACCCTTGCTGCCACCTGCTGTCTGTTATGTGAAATTAGTTGCAGATGAGCACGTAGACTCTTACTAAATAAAACTATTTAATGGGAAATTTACGCAAAAAAGTGAACCAAAATGTTGGGTCCATTCGATCTACGAATCAGGAGAAGCATATCTTTCTTCTTAGACATCTGGATTGGACATCTTGGACATCTTCTTAGATTTCAGTTAATGCACTACATAACATCAGTTCAGTCATGCAGCGCAAATGCACTAATAAACTCTGTCCCTCAGCTGAAATGCCTGCAGATATGCTGAAAACATCTGATTCTGTAGGCGTGGTTAACAAGTTAGACTTTATGAAACATGCAACAGTTTGGAAATATGAGCCTTGTTACTTCATTAGGATGAGCTGAACATCACTGCCACCTTGTGGCTTAAATCAGTACAGCTTCACATATCAAAATGTAATATCCAAACAAACACCTTGTCCTTTGCAAAAGTATTTATACATCCGGTGTACTTTATTGGAACTCTTGTCAGTTTTTTGGGTGGTTTGTCTCTACCAGCTTTGAACATCTACAGACGGAAATTTCTGTCTATTCTTCTTAACGAAACATCTCAAGCTCAGTCAGATAGGGAACATCTGTGAACATCGGTTTTCTAGTACTGTCACACATTCTCCATTGGATATATGTCTGTACATTCACTGGGCCATTCTAACCATTCCATTATATCTCTAGGTGTATGTTTATGGTGGTTGTCCTACCGGAAGGTGAACCTCCACCCCAGTCTCAAATTCTCTGCATCCTCTAAGATGTTTTCTTCCATATTTGTCCTGGATTTAGCTCCATCCATCATCCCATCAACTCGAGCATCCCCTGAAGAATAATCCTGCCACCACATGCTGTTTTATGCTGTTGATGTATTTAGGGTAATGAGTGATCTCGGTTTTCTACCTTACATGATATTTTGAATACAGGCCAAAAGGTTCAGTTTTGGTCCCATCTGAGCAGATCACCTTCTTCCACATGTTTGCTGTATTCCCCACATGGCTTGTGGCAAACTGAATTCTTAAGGCTTTCTACTGGCTTCTCTTCTATAAAGGCCAGGTATCGGGAGTGCATGATTGGTGTCCTTTTGAAATATTCTTTCATCTGAGCTGTTGATTTCTGCATCTCCTCCAGAGTTTCCATAGGCTTTACTAATGCAGTTCAATTCAGTTATATTTTCATATCACAGTTCACAATATATATTATCTCAAGCACAAAGAGGTCCAGAAATATAGAAGCATATAAATGTACAGATATAAATTCAGTTATAAACCTTACAGTTTGGCGTAGTGCTCTCACCGGGTCCTCCGGCTTCCTCTCACAGTCCAAAGACATACCTGTTAGGTTAATTGGTCTTTCTAAATTGCCCTTAGGTGTGTGCATGGTTGTTTGTGTGTTGCCCTGCGATGGACTGGCGATCTGTCCAGGGTGTACCCCTCCTCTCGCCCATAGACTGCTGGAGATAGGCACCAGCTTCCCTGCGACCCACTATAGAATAAGTGGGAGAAAATGACTGACTGACCTTACAGTTTGGTCCAGTTTATAGAACTGGTTTATTTTTTTATTTGGCAGGGACTTTATTCATTAACAGCATTGCTGTTATAAACCAGAGTTAAAGAAAAGGCTTTGTTTAATCTGCAGTCAAGAAAAGACTGCAAAATAAAATATCAGATATACAAACAACAACAAAAATATTGACAAGTAGAGTGAGCTGACACTAAATCAATAAAAGGGAAAAGGGAAAAAAATGCTAAAAATATTCAAATATCTAACCAGACAGAAGCAGTAGAACAGGACAGTAAGGTCAAGACAAGTTATACAAACTGACAATGATGTTTGCATGGCTATCCATGAACCACTGTTTTAAATGTTTTTGAACAGTCTGGATTGGCTAATTCTCTAATGGTTACTGGAAGAGTTCCTCTGCTGTGTGACTGTAACAGAAAACACACACTGACTTGAAATACTTTTTCTGATAGGAACGATGCAGTCCCATCTTGCTGCTCCTCTTGGTAGTTGGCATTAATTGCTTTTAATGTTTACAAAGTGGCATAGTGGAATGGATGACAAAGTATGAATAATTTTGTATAAACCATGGTTTTTTGTCCAGTTTTGAATTGTTTATACAGAACTAACAGTTTTAGTTTTATTGTGTTTGTTTGTGACCAAGTTGTTAGACAGTAGTATGTATGCGTGGCCATCGGCTGTGACTAACTGGAGGGAATGACACAGAGCAGACACCCACACAACACCAGTGAGGCACTGGTCCAGGAATGCTTTTTATGGGAAAGAAAAACTGAGTACACACAGTTAATGACAGCAGTAGCTACTCTAGTGGCTTCATCTAGGATAGAAACATGGCTAAAAAGATAAGCTCTGAGCCAGTTGTAAAATTTGTGGGATAGAAGCAGAGAACATATAATTATTGGGAGCAGCAGCTTCTTTAGTGGCTTTGTCTTGGAGAGAGACAGGGTTAAACACAGAATGGCAAACCTCTGAAGCCTTAACGGGATGCTACTGGATGTTACTGATGCTATGTTACACATGGCTGGGCTCAATTTATCAATTATATGACCCTGAAGGCATTTGGATCTACAATAATATAATACAATAATTATCTACTATAAATGTTGAAAACAGTTATTTATTTATTTCCTCAGAGTAATGCTGTGGCTGTACAGTTGAAAGGTTATCGATACTTTTGTTGGTTAATGTAGTTTCACTGATAAGACAGAGGATGTGGAAAAACTTTATTTAGGGGTTTTTTATATAAAGAATTCCAGTCTAACAACATGTCAAATATAGTCACTAATGAGATTATCCTTTTTTCCAGGCTGATGATAAAGACTTTGACTTCAAACCTGGCTTCATGGCCTCTTTTTTGGACTTCCTAAAGACAGGCAAAAAAGAGTCTGACCTCACACTGGGACACGATGAAGGCGAGCAGGAAGCCTTTGACGCCTGTTCCTCTTTGAAGGGAGGAATCGGGCCTCTGTCATCACCTCCATTCCTACCACCAACTTCTCCACAGCCGCCTCCAGAAACATTCAACGAGCATGGTCAGGGTGAGGCGCCCGACCTGGCACTCAGTGGATGTCCAAGTCCCTGCAAGCCTCTGGATGAAGAGCTGAAAAGAAACCTAGAGACGCTGCCGTCTTTCTCCTCGGACGAGGAGGACTCTGTTAGTAAAAACCAGGACCTGCAGAAGAGCATCTCATCCGCCATCTCAGCGCTCTACGACACCCCACACTCACTGGCCGCTGTGATGGCCTCTGCCATGATCAAGACCCAGCCCAGCCATTCACCCCCGACGCCGCAGGAGCCGTTGCTCAGCCCCCCTCTTCCTGCCATTCCTCCTGTTGTCCCCACTGTGGAGAACATAAAAAAGGAGACGCTGACATACAGTCAGCAGCACACACAAGGGGATGAGGGGCAGAGTTTGATCTCCCCACAGCCAAGCAGACTAAACACAGAGAAGAGAGATTCAGAGCAGAAAGAGGAAGAAGAGAGAGAAGAGGAGGTGAGAGGAACGGAGATTGGGATTGATGAGGAAATAATGAGAGAGCCAGAGAATCTGGAGGGCCAAGAAAAGGAGCAGGAGGAGGAGGTCGACGAAAAACTGCCTGAATGTTTGGAGGCTCCAAAAGTTGAAGGTAATAAAGAAGAATGAAATGCATGATTACTCTGATGTTTGGTTAATGCACTAAACCAGGATAGGAGAGCACTCATCTCTAAGTGTTTTCTGGTTTGATACAAATGTGTGGTATTCACTGGAAAATGTTATAACATGTGTTTCAGATCCCCCATCAGAACTTGCACTTGCCCCTGCACCTCCATCTAAATCCCCCTCTGTTTCGCCCTCACCTCCCACCTATTCTTCACCCTCACCCCTGCCTCCCTTCAGTTTGTCTGTCCCCTCATCGTTGCCCAAACAGCAGGGCGAGGACGAGACAGGTCCAACATACCTGCCCCCTGAAGCCCAGGCTCAGCCGTCCTCATATCATCAAGCTTCGGCTGCGGGCACGTCTCCACCGCCTTCCACCTCCCCTCCAGCTATCCCATCATCACCACTCTCCAGCCTTCCCCAGTCCATCCCACCTCCTTCAACAACACCGCCCCCTTCATCATCTGATCAGGACCAAGATCATGAAGCCGGTGAGCCTTCTCCCTCTTCACCCTCTGTTTCCTCGCCCTCCTCATCTTCTTCTGAGCCACCATCACCTCCAACTCCAGAGGAGACCCCAGCCTCACAGCGCCTCACCTCTTTACACCTGGCAAAGAAGCAGGCTGACGCTGCCATCGCTGGGGAGAGTGAAGAGGAAGACAGTGAGAGTGGAGGCGAGGGAATCTTTCGTGAACGAGATGAATTTGTGGTTCGAACTGAAGACATCGGGACTTTGAAGGTAAATTCCCCCACAATTTTAAAGATTTACAGTTCAACCTACATATTGGCATACGCTATATAATAACACACATTACCATTTTTTCCACACCGTGACAATAAGTCAGACTAAACCTTTCCTATTTTAGGTCAGTTAGGATTACCGACGTTATTTCTATATGCTAAAGACCAGAATAATTACAAAGAGAATTATTTAAAATGTATTTTAACTTACTTTAAAGTCAGAAGTTTACATAGACTAAGAATGATATGAATTAAGTTTAGGAAAGCCACAGAGTATGATGTCATGTCTTTGTGAGATTCTGAGTAAATAACAACACCTCAAACACACAGTGACCTGAAAACAGGTCTTATGGTTGAACTGAAGTTATTGGGATTCCTAAGGAGATCTACAGAAATTGTGAAACGGGTCTTGTATCCTTATGGGCTAAAAGGCCACGTAGTGATCTAGAAGCAAAATACTCTAAAACACCATAAAAAGCCACAATACAGGTTGCAAATGCACTCAGGGGCAAATACCCTATTTTTTGGAGACATATCCTGATTAAACTAAAATGAAACTGTAATGACTCTTGAGACGCTAGGAGGAAAAAGGGGGAAGACGTTAAGCATGAGATCACCATCCTACCTGCGAAGTGCAGGGGTGGCATCATAGTGTGTGGATATTTAGCTACAGGAGGGTGATGCACTCACAAAACAGATGGTACATTGAGAGAAGAACATTATGTGAAAATATTGACGGAAATTCTCAAGACTTCAACCAGAAAGTTAAAGCTTGGGCACAAATGGGTCTGACCAAAAGCATACCACCTTATTAATGTCTACTGTTCTAAGGACAACAAAGTCAAGGTTTTGGAGTGTGTGAGGGATTATGATTATTGATTATAAATATTTATAAAATGTATAATTAAATTCATAATTCAGGAGAAATAAACAAAAAGTCATTTATTTCAAATAAAGATCAGAGATACACTCTGGTGGTGTGATTATTGGGCTCACAGCACTTAATAATTACAATTAATTAAATATCATTATTAATTGATAATTATTAACCAGAACCATGCCGTATGCCACTGTGTTATCAACCATTTTACTGAATAGTGTGGAAAACTAACCTTATTTTGA
This sequence comes from Girardinichthys multiradiatus, assembly GCF_021462225.1. Lineage (NCBI taxonomy): Eukaryota > Metazoa > Chordata > Actinopteri > Cyprinodontiformes > Goodeidae > Girardinichthys > Girardinichthys multiradiatus. Next base: position 5,203,657 of record NC_061817.1, on the reverse strand, counting down.
CAGATTGTTAGGGTTTGAAAACTTTTGTATTGTTTATCACTCATGTCTGGACAAAATGCTTTTCCCTCCCACATGCCACAGAAAGGGAGATGGGGGACAGGAGTGAGTTATGCTACTATCAGCAACATCTAGGGGTTCTTTGTACCAAGTCCCCACTCCCTCTCTGTTTAAAATCAAGAAACATGAACCCTAACCTTTCTGACCCCACGCACACACACCTCCTGAATGTTTGTTGAACTGTGTGTGAACCAGCATGTATAAATAAAAAGAGAGGGGTGCCAACACATTGTAGGCTGCACTGCAAAGTGAGCTACCCTTGCTGCAAGTAAAACTGACTCTGTATCGTTCTTGCCTCTGAGTTGACTAATTAATACCTAACACAGATAATCACTCTTACAAAAAAATACACATAAATGCTGTCTCTTTATCTGTATGAAAATGTATTAAACCAATTGTCCCTCTCACAACACACTATTCTGGTCATCAACGTCCACCTTAGTAAGCATCTACTATTCTACAAGAGAGCTACATTGCTATCTAAAAATAATATAAAAAAGGAAAATATATGCGTACTATGAAGATTAAACGAGCAGTTTATGGACAAATGAGGATAACACAACCATTTGGATTACCTTGCAAAGTGGAATGGGAGCACTTCACGGTGAATCCTTTGATGCGTCTCGAAAGTGGTTGTCAGATGGAAGAACGGTAGGACCTCGCCCAAGACGCAGAGCATGTAGCAGCTGGCCCGTTAGCCACTAACAGTCCCAAATCTCGAACAAAGGGTTGTAAAACTCTGAGGCGGGAGCTCGGTGGAAAAGCCCCAAGGGTAATAAAATGATGTAGCAATGGAGTGGCCAGGCCACGAGGCCCAGGCCGCAGACTGTAGTCTGATTTGAGTTGTCACGCGTCAGTGATCAACTGAAAACGGTCAACTCTTCTCCATCCGAAATGGGGAAAATATGAGGAACTGCTGCGGTCGACTGAAAAATTAACAAGGACGAAACTCGTCTCCTTTGTAACAAAACCTCTGTAGGTTTTTACCTGTGCCTGGGTCACAAGACGCGTGTCTTCAATCGGGATATGGATATGGATCTTCTGATCTCATATCACACAGATTTCCAGCCTACAAGCTCTTCCGGGAATGGCCAGTGTGGAAGAAAAGTAAAACCACCCACAACCTTCTATTTCTCCAGAGATCTGCCTCCGAGCGTAGTATTGGCACACTACGGCTGGAAATTGCAACTCAGCGTTCACTTCAGTGGGTTTTTATGAACTCCGGTGACGTTAGAGCTGCAACGCCTGTTGAACTGCGTAGTAAAAGTTGTTTATCTGATCAAAATGGAGGTTGGCCCAACAAGTATCCATCACAAATGTCTGATCTTAGTTCCAGAGAAAATTTGTGGGCAGAGCTGAAAAGTTGTTTGTGAACAAGGAGGCCGACTAACCTGACCCAGTTACACCTGTTCTGTCTGGAGGAATGGGACAAAATTCCAGTAAACTATGGTCACAAACTTGAGGAAGAAAGTCCAAAATATTTGACCTAAGTAAGACAGTTTAATAGGTAATTCTACCAATTACTGAGGCGATGTACCTAAACCTCGAAATCTGAAAAAAGCTAAAAGAAAATGGTCTCTGTAATGAATCTGACATCCAATAAACAGAAATAATTTGGGTAATCCTAAGGGACCTAAAAGACGCTGCTGTCTGGACTGGTAAAGCTCCAAAGTGTGTCTCAGGAAGTTATAATTTGGGGCTTTACGATGACGTTTTTGTCTCAGCCATGACAATAACGAGGACAAGGACTTTAAAGCGCAAAGGCGCGGACCTCTGACCGTGGTGAAGTTAGTTTAAGGTTGGATATTCATGCTCTGCAAATTCACTGGGGTCTTTCTCCAGTTTGATCTAACATAGGCAGTCTGATTATGGGCAGCTGCTCCGTGTCTGCTCCCTTCTCCTGCAGAAGCAGGTTCGCTTAAGGACCGTCAATAAATTTCCAAACCAAACACGTTGTTTCATGGTTGTAATGTTTTGTATGTTTTGGGGAAATGCTTGTGCGTCTTAACATATGATTTTATGTGTGATTAGCTGGTTTTTTGATGTTATTAAATACAGCGCCCCCTACCTGCATATAATTGAAAACGGATGTGTCAAATTTATTTTCTTTTAGCCTTGGGCGTGGTTTATAATTTGTAAATAGTAAAATTATATTTCCGTATGATCTGCTCCAGCCATTGTGGTCTTTAATATTACTGTAGTCAATCTTAAGTTTTATTAACTTTTCTCTACACTACACTATCAAAATGCTTCTCATTCCTTCTGGTCCCATGGCCAATCAGTGAACAGCAGTCTGTTCACATCACTTTTAGTGCTTAGGAGCAGGGACCAAATAACTACGTATGGAAAAAACAGTAATGGAAATGTTCGCAAAGCAAGCAGAGTGGAGTCAAGTAGGGCTAAATCGAGGCAGTGGAAAAGGTGCATTATTCACCTTCCTCCAGTTCCCCTGCTCAGTACTCTCCTCTTCCAGCTGCTCCACATTCCCCTGATTGGCTCAAATGGATCCAGTATTATTTTCCACTCCTCCTTTCTCCTCGCTGGTTGTCATTGTTCTTTGCTGATTCCTGCTGTTACAGTACTTGAGCCCTGTAAGTTCTCCTCATCGCTTTATTATTAAAGAACTCTGTTTTTGCCACAGCCAGTCTCTGTACTAGAGTACTTTACTAACTCCAAACATGACTCAAGGAACCAGCCATCTGACCCAGCAGAAGGTTAAACCAAAGATGGCTTTGAAAAGCTTAAATGGATTGTTAGGTTGTACATTGACACTTTGGCCCAGCATGGAAATCCTTGGAGGAGTATTTGTCCCGTGTGGACTCCTGTTCTTCCATCTCTGGGCTTAGTGGAGCTGAGTGGAGGGGGCGGAGTGGAACCATCAGGCCGCATTCCTGGAGATACTGCACAAGCCACCTCCACCTCAGCCACAGCTCCTGTCATCTCAATTTTGTCCATTTCCACTTTCCCTGGTGCAACTTCACCCACAGTCGACGTAAGACTTTCACTCCTGTACACGGGGTTCCTACTGATGCTTCCGCTCCAAACCCAGAGAGTGCAGCCAACACTTCTTTATCTGCTTCTTCATCCCACTCCTCGTGTTCACAGAGCACCAGAACTCACTCCTCGATGCCTCAGAACCCCCAGGCCTCTCCTCATTGCCATCCGCTGCTTCTCCAGCACCACCCACTGTTTCCCCTATACTACCCGCTCTTTCTCCTACACCAGCCGCTGCATCCTCAGTGACTCTCAGCAGTCTGCAGCAGAGTGTGGCTCCCAGGTCCTTGACAGTGGCGGTTCCTATGTCTGCACCAGCAGCAGTGGTTCCCACGGATGCAGCAGCAGCAAGATCCACATCCAGTTATGTGTTAATAGTTACAAAGACCCTCTCTGTGCAATCTTCAGTGCTGCTATTATTAGCATCTACAAGACGTTTCAGGTGGGGTCGCCTTCGTCTCATGATCCCGAGTTCTCTCACGAGGGGTTCCAAGTAGGCTCGCCTCTGTCACATCCCTTTCTCCAAGCTCCGTCATGGGGTCTTCCGATTTCCACATGACTCTCCAGAGCTTCCTTGAGGGTTCTTCCAATTTTCACGCGGCTCTCCAGAGCTTCGTTGAGGGTTCTTCCAGCTTCTATGCTGCTCTTGCAAGCTCGATGGAGGTTTTCTCAGGCATCCTTACCGCTTTCCAGAGCTACATCCAGGGCTCCGGTGGCTCCAAGGGTGCTCTCCAGGGTTCCTCCCTGGATTCCGGCTGTCCGAGCACCACTTACCAGGACTACTCCAAAGGATCCAGCGTTCTCTGGACCAGTCTCCAGAGCTAGACCGTCGATTCCACATTCACTGGACCAGTCTCCTGAGCTCCTCAGTGGGTTCTACATGCCTCCTTGTCAGCCTCCTGACAAGGCTGTTTATGGGTTCTCCTTGCCTTCTTGTCTGCCTCCTAGTAAGATCCTCCGCAAGTTTTCCCGGTCTCCTGACCAGCTTCCAGCCCTCCTGTGCTTCCGTCGGCCTCCAGGGCTCCTTCACTGCCACCGTTATGATCCTTGGGTGTTTGGGTGCTGTTTTTCATTCGTGTTTGTGTTTTGATCATTTCCTTGTTTTTTATGTTCGAAAGGTGTTGCCATGTAAGTTTATTCTTTAGGCGTAGTTTCTTACTTATTTCTTGTGTTCTGTTCTCTTTGTAATTTACTTTATCTTCTAGATCAGTGTTATTATATTTACCCTTGGTTTGTAGTTTTTCATTGGGTCTTGTTTTCTCACCTTCCTCTAGTTCCACTGCTCAGTACTCTCTTCTCCCTGCTTCTCCACATTCCACTGATTAGCTCAATTGGATCCAATGTCATTTTTTTACTCATCCCTTAGTGTATAAGCTCGCTGGTTGTCACTGTTCTTGCTGGTTCCTTCCGTTACATTACTTGTGCTTCATGTCCTGCTCTCCCTGCAATTGCCCTGTAAGTTCTCCTTATTGATTTATTATTAAAGGACTGTGTTTTTTCCACAGTCAATCTCTGCACTTGAGTCCTTTACTAGCTCTATACATGAGTGGAAGTGTTAAGTCTAATTTAATGACAGACAGTGAAGGTTGTACCTTTTTATACAGTACATGTCTGGTTCAATTGTTTGTGGGGTGAATGAATGAGAAACTGACAAATGACAAATGCACTGTTTCTCTATATTCTTAGATGGCTTTGCAGACTGGCCGGGAACCCCCACCCATCTGGAGAGTACAGAAAGCTTTGCTCCAGAAATTCAGCCCAGAGATTAAAGATGGCCAAAGACAGTTCTGTGCAACTAGCAATGTGAGTTTTCCAAATCATATGTTCTTAAGTTATAGTGCCTTGAAAAGGTATTCATACTCCTTGAATTGTTTTTACATCTTGTCACCCTATAAACTCAGTCTTCAATTTATTGTATGGGGATTTTATGCGATAGAACAACATAAAGTAGTGGACAATCATGAAGAGGAAAAATTGTCTTTTTTTAAGTTAATATCTGCAAATTTTGGTATTTGTATTTGGTCATCATGAGTTCCACTTTTTAGAACCACCTTTCACCACAGTTACACCTGCAGGTCATTTGGGGTATGTCTCTACCACCTTTGTACATTTCTGGCCATTTGTCACGGAGTGACATTTTGGACTTTGTTTTATGGTTTCTTGTGATGGTTTATTTTGTCTAGTTGTTTCTATTAAGTTTATTAGTTTGTCTTTTCTCCCTCTTCCGCCTCTTAGTGTTTACTACTTAAGTTCTTTTATGGTTGTTTTCTTTGTATGTATTATTATTCACCCTTGGATTCTTATTTAGTATATCTGTGTTTCTGTTTATTGTTTATTAGTTACTTTGTCCATCCTCAGCCTTTGTAATTGTTTCACCTGTTCCTTCTGCTTCCCTGCCTCCTTGTCACACCTGTTCCCTGTTCCGTTGATTATCTGCCTTTGTTATCTCACAGTATATAAGTTGGTTTTGTGTCTTTGTTCAGGGCTGGTTCCTTGTGTTTGTCACTACCCCTTTCCCTACCATGACTATGCTTTGTTTATGCTTCGCTTGGAGACTTATGCTACGTTTTGCCATAGTACCTGCAGTGTTTTGTAAGTTTTGGATTTTGACTCTGATTCATACCTGCAGTGTTTTGTTACGTTTTTGACCCTTTGAGAAATAAACTAAGATGCGGCTGCCAAGCTCTTGTCTGCACTTTGGTCCGACCCAAAATCCCTTTTCGACACCATTATTCTTAGCAAAATAAGTCAAACTTAGTCAGTTTGGATGAAGAGTGTTTTGTGAACATTAGTTTTAAATTCTTGCCACAGACTCTCAGCTGGATGACTGTACCATCCTAACACATGAATATGCTTTGATCCAAACCATCAATTGTACCTCTGGTTGTATGTTTAGGGTGCAGGAAGGTGAACCTTTGCCGCAGTCTCAAGTGTATTGCAATGTCTAACAAGTTTTCTTACAGGATTGTACTGGATTTAACTCCAATCAACTCTGAACAATGTTTGTGTTCCCGCTGAAGAAAAACATCCCCATAGCATAAAGCTGCCACCACCTTGTTTCACTGTAGGGATAGAGTGTTCAGGGTGCTGTGCAGTAGACATAGTGTTTTGCAAAACCAAAACGTAAATTTTCGGTCTCATCTAAGCAGATCAATTTCTGTATCTACAGAAGACCAACTGGCTTGTGGCAAAGTGAGTGTCAATAATAAGTAATAACAGGTCCACATCCAATCTTCCAATTCTGGCAAAGACAGTTTATGAACGAAGCTTACCCCTTTATGATAAAAAAATCTATTTGGGGCTTTGCAGTTAGTTTTTAAACCATAGCACTAAGACTGCATTGGTAAATGTTTTAATAAATTACAGACCTATAACTAATCTTCCTTTACTATCTAAAATGAGAAAATTATTGCTAATAACGTTTGTGAGCAGTTTTACAGTAATGATGTGTTTAAAGAGTTTCACTCAGGTTTCAGAGCTCATCATAGCACAGGAACAGAACTGGTGAAAGTCACTAATGATATTCTCATGACCTTAAATAATGGACTTGTGTCTGTACTTGTCCTTTTAGATCTCAGTGCTGCATTTGACACAGTCGATCATAATATTTTCTTAGAAAGGCTGGAACATGCTGTAGGGATCAGGGAAACAGCACTAGGTTGGTTTAAATCTTATTTGTCTGACAGTTTGTTCATATAAATGATAAATCTTCTTCAAACTCCAGGGTTACCTGTGGAGTACCACAGGGCTCAGTGCTTGGCCCAAGGCTTTTTACTATATATGCTTACAATACATAAAATTATCAGGCAGAATGATATAAATGTCCACTGTTATGCTGGTAATAATCAGCTTCATTTATCCAAACATCTCAATGAATCCAACCACTTAGATAGACTACAGGCATGTCTTAAAGACATAAAAACCCAGATGACTTAAAATTTTCAGACAAGACAGAAGTGTTGTTTTTGGACCAATTTTTTTAATCTAGATTGCATTTAATTGGCCTTTGGTAATAAAATAAAGAACCTTGGTGTTATTTTTGACCAGGACACGTCATTTATATCCCGTATTAAACAGGCTTCTATGATTACGTTCTTTATTTTACCTCTGGAATATTGCCAAAATAAAATAAAAATCCTATCCAGAAGTGACACTGAAATATTAGTTCATGTATGTGTTACTTGAAAGCTGGACTATTGTATTTCCTTACTATGCAGTTACTATACAGTTAAAAGTCACAATTCTCCTACTTTAGCCTGCCTTCATTGGCTCCCTGTTAAATCCAGAATAGAATTTAAAATTAATTCTCCTCACATATGTAACCCTTAATGATCTATATGGTCATTAAGAGCTTTATATCTCTGACATATCATACATCAGAGATCTGATTGTTCCATATATTCCTAACAGAACACTTCATTCTCAGACTGCAGGTTTACTGATGGTTCCTTGAGATTCTAAGTAGAAGGGGAGGCAGATCCTTTAGTTATCAGTCTCCTCTCCTGTGGAACCAACTCGCAGTTTTAGTCTGTGAGGTTACATTTAAGTCTAGGCTAAAAACTTTTCTTTTTGATAAAGCTTGTAGTCAGAGTGGCTTAGATTATCCTGAGCTATCTCTGTAGTTATGCTGCTATAAGCTTTGGCTGCTGGAGGACATAATGGCCACTTTCTCTGACTCTGCTACACTCTCCTACTACTCTCCAGTTTAACATTATTTACTGTTATTTCAGGTTTTAACTTTATGCTGTCTCTGTTTTTTCTCTTCATAGAAGCTACATATGGCCTTGCATTGTTTAGTTGTGACACCTTCATGGAGGGGGGGGGGGGGGGGGGGGGGGGGCATCGGCTGAATTACTGCTGTCAACAACCTTATGTTCTACGATTGATGATTGTCTTGGCCCTGTCCCCCAGTGTTTAACCCTGTCTTTCTTCTAGGTAGAGCTATTGGCTTTGCTTATACTGCCACTAACTGTGCCCTATTTCATCCTATTGACTTGAAAACTGGCTCAGATCTTATGTGTTTAGCTGTGTTTTTATTCTAGATGAAGACACCTAAGGAGCTACTACTCTCGTTAACATTTTAACTTTCTTTAACATAGAAAGTACTCCTGGATCAGTGCTTTTTTTTTTTTTTTTTTTGTATGCTCTGTCTTGTCAAACCCCCAGGTGGTCATGGCAGATGGCCGGTCAGACTGAGCCAGTCTCTGGTTGTGCTGGAAGTGTTTTTTTCCTTCCCACTGTTGCTACATGCATGCTCGGTAGAAGGATTGCTGTGAGTTCTCCAGCAACACACTACAAGTGACTGTCCACTGTCTACATGCTCATCCAAGTGGAGTAAATACTGCAAGTCAGTCATACAATCCAATCTGCTGGGTTTCCTTAGATAGAAAACCTTTTCACCAATTTCAATAATAAACTGAATTTAACTGCATTGTTTGATAACTTGCATGAATTGGAATGTATGTACTTGACTTGGAATCTGTATGATTTGATTGAATTCGTTTTTGTTAAATGGCTTGAGACGTCATGTGTTGTGAATTTCCGGTCTACAAATAAACTAAATTGAATTAAAAGACGTACATTTGAACAGTGGTGAGTCTAGAACGTTTGTCTTGGTATTACTTCATCTTAATGCTACAGTTTATCAGAATATACTGATTACAGGTTTACTCAATTACTAAGACACATTTCTTTACGTTTGCTCTCCTTTTCTCCAAACTATGAACACAAAACCCAATTTTCAAGCTGCATTCACAAGACCTCAAACTCTCACCTCAAAACAGTTCAATCTGTGCTCAAGACTGAACTATGTTGACAAATTGTACTCCAAGTCAAGCAAAATTAAAAACACGGCTGAGAAGTCTCTAAACACCACATAGAAAAACAGAAAATATAATTCTCAGGACATGAAGCTGTAGAAAGAAATGTTTATTGTTCACTGTAGGCTAAATGCATGTTGCAAAACAAAAACTGCGTATTTAGCACTTGTATACAGTAAGCCTACATAAAAATAAAATACAAAAATATACAAATGAGAAGTGCATTACCACAGCATTATTTCTCCACACTGGGTCAGGCCACAGGACTTCATCCACATCACAGGCCACATTTTGTCTGGCCAGGCAACGGGTAAAAAAAAACCCTGGTATGCTGTATTCAGGCTTGGCATGGCTCGACACCTCTGTGACCACATGCGAATCCCTTGACTTGTGGGAGATTTACTCTGGTGTAAGGTTGGCGTACATATACCTTCCATCGCCATGAGGAGAAGAATTCTTTAGTGGGGTTCAAGAAAGGGGAGTAAGGTGGAAGGCAAAGAGTGATAAAACGTTGGTTAATATTGAACCACTCTCTAACCTGGAGGACTCTGTGAAAACTCACATTGTCATGGAGACATGCCACATGGAGAGGTCATCAATGCCATGACTGAGTGTGTAACCGACTATATAAACTTCTGTGTGGATAACATCATCCTAACCAGAACGGTGAGATGCTTCCCCAATAACAAACCTTGGATCACCAGTGACCTGAAGGACCTGCTTAATAAGAAAAAAAGAGCCTTCAGAGAGGGAGACAGAGAATTATTGAGGAGTTTACAGAAGCAACTTAAAGTCAAGATAAGAGACAGCAAGGAAGTGTACAAGAAGAAGCTGGAGAGCAAGCTCCAGCAAAACAATATCAGAGATGTGTGGTCAGGGATGAAAAAGATCACAGGCTTCAAGCAGAAGGATGATCAGACCGATGGATGTCTAGACAGAGCCAATGAACTGAACACATTCTTCAATAGGTTCAGTTCAGAAACAAGCTCAGCATCCTCCTCTCCTGCTCACAACCAAACAGACATTCCATCTTCCTTTGACCCACAGGACCCATAGCTGTCCAGTAACACCTCATGTTTTATTTTCCACCTCAACCCTAGACCCTTCTGCTTCTGCTTCTACATGTTTGCGTTCAACCATATCAGAAGATGCTGATGCTTCCTTTGCCTCCCCCTTTCACCTGTGTGTCTCAAGAAGTCAGGTGAAGATGCAGCTGGAGAGACTGAATCGGAATAAGGCTGCAGGTCCAGATCATGTCAGCCCTAGAGTCCTGAGGGGCTGTGCAGAGCAGCTCTGTGGGATTCTGCAGCACCTCTTCAAACTTAGCCTGGCCCAGAAGAAGGTTCCAGTGTTGTTCCGGTACCAAAGAAAACTCACCCATCAGTCCTCAATGACCATAGACCTGTTGCCCTGACATCTCACATCATGAAGGTCCTAGAGAGACTCCTGTTGGCCCACCTGAGTAAGCAAACAGTAAACCATCAGGACCCCCTTCAGTTCGCTTATCACTGTGGAGTTGGAGTTGAAGATGCCATCATACACCTGCTTCAACAAACCCACTGTCATCTGGACAAAGCCAGCAGCACTGTGAGGATCATGTTCTTTGATTTCTCCAGTGCATTTAACACAATCCAACCTGATTTGCTTTGTCAGAATCTCCAGAAGACTCAGGTGGAGGCCTCAACAATCTCCTGGATCAAAGACTACCTGACAAACAGACCACAGTTTGTGAGACTGAAGGGTTGTGAGTCTAACCAGGTAGTCAGCAGCACAGGAGCACCACAGGGGACTGTACTCTCACCATTCCTTTTCACTCTGTACACCTCAAACTTCCAGATGACTCCTGTCATCTGCAGAAATACTCGGATGATTCTGCAGTCGTGGGGTGGATCAGAGATGGACAAGAAGCTGAGTACAGGAAGGTGGTGGACCGCTTTGTGGCATGGTGTGGAAACAATCATCTTATCTTGAACGTGAATAAAACAAAGGAGATGATTGTAGATTTTAAGAGAAACAGGAATAAGTCAAAAACTATTTCCAACATGGGAGAAGGGTTGAAGGTGGTGGAGGAGTATAAATACCTTGGTGTTCACCTGGACAACAGACTAGAGTGGAGATGCAACTGTGAAGCCATCTACAAGAAGGGACAGAGCAGACTGTACTTCTTGAAGAAGCTTAGGTCCTTTGGTGTTTGCAGCAAGATGCTGCATATCTTCTATAAGTCTGTTGAGGAAAGTGTGATCTCGTCTGCCATCATCTGCTGGGGTAGCAGCATCAGAGCCAGGGGCTTAAAAAGCTCAACAAGCTGATAAAGAAGGCTGGTTCTATTCTGGGGACTCCGCTGGAACCTCTGGAGATCATTGTGCAAAGAAGGATTCTTCATAAAATGAAGAACATAATGGAGAACCTTGAGCATCCTCTTCATGAGACTGTCCTACAAAAACAGTGTGTCTTCAGTCAGAAGCTTCTTCAGATCTGCTGTAAGACAGAGCGCTACAGGAGATCCTTCCTGCCCACAGCCATCAGCATCTACAACGGCTCTTTGAGGAAACCTTCATAATGAGCTACAACATTTATTTTCCCTTTGGGATTAATAAAGTATTTTTGAATTGAATTGAATTGAATTGTCACAAACAATAACATAGATGGGGTGTTCATCCTGCTGCCCTAACAGAGCATCTCGCATGTGACTGAGGAAAATGAGGAACTGGTGAGTATTGTAGTGCCCCAGGTTGGCATGATGGTTGACAACCCCATGATTGTTGATGGCAGCACACAATGTGACATTGCCACCACACTGCCCAGGGACACCAACAATGGCCCGTTGGCCAATCATTCTTTGGTCTTGGCCATAGTGTGATTGGCCAAGTATATGCTATGGTACAGTGTATAGTATAGTCATACAGTTATTGATGTCAACATTCACATACTATAATGTCAAAAAATGTAATTACCTGTAATCTTCTCTAAATCGTCACAAACTCTGAATCTGCCTCACAAACCACTACTCTCAGAACTGGATTATATATGTTCCCTCACATCATTGGCCACAAGTGTGATCAATTTTGAGTTGTGTTCAACTGGTGACACCTAAGCTTTAACTGTGTTTGACTTTTGCCACCTGTGTTCACCCTTATGCAACACAGGTGCATCACAATGAAAATATGTTGGCAAGTTGTGTCTAAACAGGTGGAAAGTGCTTATGGTTTTGCCAAAAGAGTGACTGATTCCATCAGTGGGTTTAGGCAGCTGAGCGTTTGGTTAGAACAATAATACCCAGTGTTTTAGCAATTGAGAAAAACTGTAAAAGGCTAGAAGAATGACTGGTATTGTCTGGTACTGTGCTAAACTGGTTCAGATCTTATTTGAGATACATAGTCTACTTTGTCTCGTTTGGTAATTCTAAAATTGCGACAAATAAATTCAATTGTGGGGTTCCTCAAGGGTCCATTATCTGCTCGCTTTTATTAAACAGCCATATGATCCCCCTAGCTCAGCATATAGAATACTACATCTCCTACCATATGTATGCTGATGATACACCTCTTTATATCTCTGTGTCACCACATAACCATAGTCCACTACACTCTTAGTCAGTGTGTCCATAATAAAAATGAATGGATGAGTGAGATGCTGTTGTAGAACCTAACCCACATCAGACGTAAAGGAGATATTCATAACTACACTTTTTAGATTTAACTACACTTTTTAGATTTACATTTGAAAAATATCTGGGAGATCATTAATCATTTTTGTAGCACTTAACAATGATATGCTTTGTGCTGATCTGTCACATAAAATCCCAGGCAAATCTGTCTGAAGTTATTGGTTGGAACAGGTGAATAACACTGTCTGGACCAGTGTATGTTCCTGTAATCCTGTGCTCCATGGTTTTCCTCAGTATCTGGGCTACTTTGGAGATGCCAAAATGTGCTACCAGCGTCTATATGTGAAGTTCCTGGAGAACGTCAATAAGAAAGACTACGTCCGAGTGTGCTCTCGGAAGCCATGGCACCGAGCTGGCCAGGCCCTGAGGTAAGGCTACAGGTTTACTTTCTCCTGTTACTGGCTTAACATTGTTCACACATCATTATCCTGCTCCTTGGAGCTGTGGACAGGTGCTCACTGTGTGTTTGTCCTTCCTTCCAACCGTCTGGCAGACGCCAGTCTCTAGCTAAACAGGTGCCAAGCATTCACAGTCAAAGACAGCCACGAGTGGAGAGAGATGACAGAGACAAGGAGAGACAAAAAGAAAGAGAGCTGAAGGAGCAGAGAGCCAGAGAAAAAGAACGTGAAAGAGAACAGAGAGAGAAAATAGAAAAGGAGCTTAAAGAAAGAGAGAGGAGGGAGGAGAAGGAGAAACATGAGAGGGAGCACAAAGAGAAAGAAAATATGAGAAAACGAGAAGAAAGACAGCAAAAACAGAGGGAGTTCAGTGAAAAAGAGAGAGAGATAGAGAGGGTGAATAAACAGAAAGAGAGAGAGGGGAGAGAAAAAGAGAACAAGGACAGAGAGAGACGGGAATATGAGCGAGAACAAAGTGAAAGAGAGCAGATGGAGAGGAGGAATAGGGAGCAGAGAGAGAAGGAGAAACGAGAACAAGAGTGGAGTGAAAGACTGAGACAAGAGAGAGAACAGAAAGATAAAGAGCAAAAAGAGAGGGAGAAAGGAGAAAGGAGGGAAATCTCTAAACAGGAGAGGGATATGAGAGAGAAGCAGGTTGAGCAGAAAGAAGGGGAGAGACGAGATGTTGAGAAAGAAAAGAGACAGGGAAGAGATGGAACCGCAGAAATTTTAAGACTGAAAGAGAAGAGAGAAGGAGAGAAAAACAAGACTTCAAAAGACAGAGCTGAGCCTCCCCCAAAGAAGAGGAAGAAGTGGCTGAAGGAGGTACCATCGTCTTCCTCTGAGTCTGACTCCTCCCGACCCAGTGAGGATGAAGGTCAGCAGCTTTGTGTGCACATGGTCATACATGTCCGTCACATATTGTCCTCTCTCAGTGACACAGATGTTGCTTTTATGGCTTCAGGTTTTGTTGTCAGACTTCACATTGTTTACAGATTGTTGTGAAAAGAGAAGATATACATAATAAATGACATTAAACAGTTTTTTTATAAAAACACAATTGTTCCCAACCAACATCCACACAGCTGAAGCTAGGAGAGAGTCCAACTAAAGTCACTCCGGCAATCAGTGTCATTAGCAGACAACTGCTCTAACAGAGCAGACAGTCTGGTGTGTTTGAAGATATTGTCATCTTGTGGTTATGTGCAAGGAAATGTGTGAACCGTCATGGCCTCACATGCAGTAAACTGCAACCAAGAACTTTACAGCTGAAAGACCAGTTTTCAAAGTAATCAACAACCTCAAGGTGAAAGGTCCAGCTGCAGTAAAGGAGGCTTCGGAATGTCCTAGAGTGTGCAGTGAGTCCAGTACTGTCTGCTCCAGAATCATCTTGCTGCCAGTGCAGAGCTGCAACAGGAGGGTGTAAGTCTGTCAGCACACACAGTGATATAAAGAGGGGCAAAATACTTCTATCAAAGAAAAGCATCAAGAACACACAGAGGTTTTCCAAGAAATATAAAGATGGAGAGACTGCTGCAAAGTTATTTTTTTTGATGAAACCTCCTTTTGATTGTTTGGAGAAGAAAAGGTCATCAGAACATTAAAGTTTTCCAGTGGTCAGGAACCTCTCCTGATGTTAACCCCTGTAAGAAGCGATGGTCAGTTCTCAAAGAGTAGGTGGGGGAACAGAAGTCGACAAACTTGGATCAAGTCCAAGCACTAAGAAGACAGGAATCTATCTACAGAGGTTCATACCCTGCATATCAGAAAAAACTAAAGAAGCTATATAGCATCAACACTGGAAATATTGAACTCTAATTTTATGAATCATTTAATAAAAGCTTATAAAAGTAAGACCAGTGAAGTCACCAAACACATTTGTGTCAGAATCACCACTGCACTATGTCCACCCTCACACTGTATCTCTGTGCTCTAGGCCTTGTGCGGGGAGGCGTGAACAGTCGGGCTATGAGGGAGATGTTCAGGAGCTACGTGGAGATGCTGGTGAGCACAGCACTCGACCCTGATATGATCCAAGCTCTGGAGGACACCAATGGTGAGTCTCATGTTTACATTACAACTATTGACTTATAGAAATATAATTATTTACTGATCATACAGTTGAGAGATCCTGCATGGTCAGAGTTCATAAACCCCCTTTCATCAGCTGCAATTTGTCATGATTTTTTTAAATGTACTCTCTTTGCAGTTTAATAATAAAGGACACAACTTAAGGGGATTTTAAAGATCAGCATCAGGTCCACATGTTTTCATCTAATGTAGATTTCCAAGAGTCAAAATTTTACAAACAGGCTTGAATATACACACTATGTTGCCTGAGGTATTTACTCACCTATCCAAATAATTGAAATCAGGTGTTTCAAATCAAGCACCAAGCATGCAGACTGTTTTTACAAACATTTATGAAAGAATGGATCGCTCTCAGGAGCTCAGTGAATTCCAGCATGATACTGTGATAGGATGCAATCTGTGCAAGTCCAATAAGTCCAGTCGTGAAATTTCCTCGCTCCTTAATATTCCTCTGTCAACTGTCAGTGTTATAAGAAAGTGGAAGTGATTTGGAATGAGTCAGCCATGAAGTGATAGCCCATGTAAACTGATGGGGCGGGGCAGTGGATGCCGACGAACATGGTGCGAAGAGGTCGTCGACTTGGACTTGAAGCTTCTAGAATCACCAATACCTCAGCACTATTGAACATATATATATATATATATATATATATATATATGTATAAGCCTGTATGTATAGTTTTGAACCCTTGTGGAATGGAGGAAATCTAAAAAAACCTAAATTATGTCAGCTTATAGTTGTACAAATCCTTGAAGCTGTTTAATTTACTATCTATCCTGGAAAGGAAGTGTTTAAATGCATCATAGAAAGCCCAACATGAATACAATAAATATTTTCTTTCAAGAAGCGTAAGTTAAAAGTGAAGAACTATTCTGTTGTTCTCACTGCTTAGATGAGCTGTACCTCCCTCCCATGAGAAAAATCGACAGCTTACTGAGTGCGCAGAAGAAGAGGTTGTTGAGAAGAGTCAATATGAGTGCTCAGCATCAGGTGAACCTTCACGTTCTTCTTTTTGGCTTCCACACTTGCATTCCAAAACACTAGAACGATTATTTCAAAAACACTAGTAGAAGAGTTGAGCTACAACTTCCCCTCTTTTTCCAGGAGGCTTTACATATGTACCCCAAAATGACAGCAGGCCCTCTGGAGTCAGGAGCTGTCAGAGTTCATCTGGGCGGTGAGGGTTACAGCCGTAAGACCCTCAGTCGTGTCAAGAAGAGTGTTCCAAAGCAGCAGGTGAGAAGATATGGCAGTATCACACTGGGTTATAGATCTAAGCTTTAATTAGAAGTATCAAACTACAGGTCCTTCTCAAAATATTAGCATATTGTGATAAAGTTCATTATTTTCCATAATGTCATGATGAAAATTTAACATTAATATATTTTAGATTCATTGCACACTAACTGAAATATTTCAGGTCTTTTATTGTCTTAATACAGATGATTTTGGCATACAGCTCATGAAAACCCAAAATTCCTATCTCACAAAATTAGCATATCATTAAAAGGGTCTCTAAACGAGCTATGAACCTAATCATCTGAATCAACGAGTTAACTCTAAACACCTGCAAAAGATTCCTGAGGCCTTTAAAACTCCCAGCCTGGTTCATCACTCAAAACCCCAATCATGGGTAAGACTGCCGACCTGACTGCTGTCCAGAAGGCCACTATTGACACCCTCAAGCAAGAGGGTAAGACACAGAAATAAATTTCTGAACAAATAGGCTGTTCCCAGAGTGCTGTATCAAGGCACCTCAGTGGGAAGTCTGTGGGAAGGAAAAAGTGTGGCAGAAAACGCTGCACAACGAGAAGGGGTGACCGGACCCTGAGGAAGATTGTGGAGAAGGGCCGATTCCAGACCTTGGGGGACCTGCGGAAGCAGTGGACTGAGTCTGGAGTAGAAACATCCAGAGCCACCGTGCACAGGCGTGTGCAGGAAATGGGCTACAGGTGCCGCATTCCCCAGGTCAAGCCACTTTTGAACCAGAAACAGCGGCAGAAGCGCCTGACCTGGGCTACAGAGAAGCAGCACTGGACTGTTGCTCAGTGGTCCAAAGTACTTTTTTCGGATGAAAGCAAATTCTGCATGACATTCGGAAATCAAGGTGCCAGAGTCTGGAGGAAGACTGGGGAGAAGGAAATGCCAAAATGCCAGAAGTCCAGTGTCAAGTACCCACAGTCAGTGATGGTCTGGGGTGCCGTGTCAGCTGCTGGTGTTGGTCCACTGTGTTTTATCAAGGGCAGGGTCAATGCAGCTAGCTATCAGGAGATTTTGGAGCACTTCATGCTTCCATCTGCTGAAAAGCTTCATGGAGATGAAGATTTCATTTTTCAGCACGACCTGGCACCTGCTCACAGTGGTAAAACCACTGGTAAATGGTTTACTGACCATGGTGTCACTGTGCTCAATTGGCCTGCCAACTCTCCTGACCTGAACCCCATAGAGAATCTGTGGGATATTGTGAAGAGAACGTTGAGAGACTCAAGACCCAACACTCTGGATGAGCTAAAGGCCGCTATCGAAGCATCCTGGGCCTCCATAAGACCTCAGCAGTGCCACAGGCTGATTGCCTCCATGCCACGCCGCATTGAAGCAGTCATTTCTGCAAAAGGATTCCCGACCAAGTATTGAGTGCATAACTGTACATGATTATTTGAAGGTTGACGTTTTTTGTATTAAAAACACTTTTCTTTTATTGATCGGATGAAATATGCTAATTTTGTGAGATAGGAATTTTGGGTTTTCATGAGCTGTATGCCAAAATCATCCGTATTAAGACAATAAAAGACCTGAAATATTTCAGTTAGTGTGCAATGAATCTAAAATATATGAATGTTAAATTTTCATCATGACATTATGAAAAATAATGAACTTTATCACAATATGCTAATATTTTGAGAAGGACCTGTATAAAAAAAGCCAAAACAGAAATCATATTTGTTGTTGTAGAGTGAAATATTTCAAGTCTTTATTTCTTGTAATTTTGATGATTATGGCTTACAGCTAATGAAAACTCAAAATTCATTAAGAACATTAGAATATTGTGAACAAGTGAAATCAGCCAGTTTATCAGCTAATTAACTCAAACATCTGCAAAGGTTTCCTAAATGGTCTCTGCCTGTGTCAGTAGGCTGTTCAATCATCAGGAAGACTGCTGATGGGACAGATGTCCAGAAGACATTCAATAGGCATGTTTACAAGGACATAAGTATTCAGAATAAAGGGCCAATCGTAATAACAATGCATAATGTAAATGCGCCAATCTGAATATTGTGATCTGATTCAGCTTGATTGGAATGAAATTGTTTTCCGAATGAGACGGGTGATTTATGCCAATTGTCAATCTAAACGGTGGGTATGTAAACACTTGATCGGATCATGTCATTCTGATTGTGGCAAACTGACAGGACTGGGCATGTGTGCCCTGTGTCAACACAACACATTTCCACCTTTAGTGGCGAGACGCAAAATCGCGGGGAAACATCTGGTTTATTTCCACATTTAACCTGTAGTGGCATTATAGAAGGAATAAGGCCTCAACCGCTCTCAGAAACTGGTACGGCTCCAATCTGGACGGTCAGAACACTCAGAATCAACACACTATCACGTTTGCCGTTTGCTTTTTTACATCACAGGCAGAAGTCGGTTGTGGCAGATGGCCTCTCACACTGAGCCTGGTTCTGCTGGAGGTTTCCTTCTGTTAAAAGGGAATTTTCCTCTCCACTGTCTCTACATGCTCATCCAGGAGGAGCGAATGCTGCAAGCCACTGCCTTGATGCAATCTGCTGGGTTTCCTTACGTAGAAAAACTTTTAATCAATTTGAACAATAAACTGAATCTGACTGCACTGTTTGATCGTTAGGATTAATTGGAATCTATGTACCCGACTTAAAATCTGAATGATTTGGTTGAATTGACTTTGTAAAGTGCCCTGAGATGACATGTGTTGTGAACTGCCGCTATATAAATAAATTGAACTGAATTGGACATACATCTTCTGCGGTTGCTTTAGGGAAATTCGACAACTCTGTATATCAAAGTGCTTCTCTTCTGAATTAAGAGTGGTGCATGAAAACACACGTCATGATTGGATTATTTGATTTTTGCGCCATATAAACAGCATATTCACACTTATTTATTTGAATCTAATCATGAAATTTAATGTACAAGTCAACATAGCTATTGACACCCTCCACAAGAGTGGTTAGCCACAAAAGGTGAAAATGTGATTGCTGGTTGTTCAGAGTGCTGTATTCATGGTGTTACTGCACTTGATTGGCCAGCAAACTGGGCTGGCCTGAACCTCACAGAGAATCTATGGAGTTCTCTCAAGAGGAAGATGAGACACACTGGAAACAACAATGCAGATGACCTGAAGGCCACTATCAAAGCAACCTGGGCTTCCTAAAGACTTCAGCAGAACCACAGGCTGATCTCCTCCATGCCACGCTGGATTAATGCAGTAATTCATGCAAAAGGAGCCCAGACCAGGTACTGAGTACATAGAAATGAACTTACTTTCAGAAGCTTGAAATTTCTCTTTAAAATATCTTTTTTATTATTTCTGAGCGAATTTAGTGTTTGCATTATCTGTAATCCATTATTATCACAATTACAAAAAATAAAGGTTTGAAATATTTCACTCTGTGTGTAATGAATCTTTATAATATGATGTTACTTTCTGAACTTTTTCTTGATATTCAAATTTCTTTTTAGATATAACTGTATATGTGTCCCTAATGTATTATGGGTAAGGCAGTGGTGTTTTCTTTAATAACATAAATAAATAAATAATAATAATAATAGGGTATTTTTACATAAACTTCCTTCTTCTGGAATCAAATATGAGGCGGACTGTCTGTCAGCTGAAGCTTGACCCTATCTGGATAATCAACAGGACAATGGTTCCAACCACAGCATCAAATCTGCAACAGAATGGCTGAAAAGTGGGGGCTCCATAAGAAACTGCACAGAAAAAAATGCCTGCAAACCTCGATTAACTGAAACAAAGCAGTAAAAAAGAGTGGAACAAAATATCTCTCCAATGTCATGAAAGACAAATGATTGCTTCAAGTTATAACAGCTACGTGGTCGTTCTACATAATGCAGAATCACAGAGTGGACCTTTTTACACAATGCTGCCACATTTTAGATTAGTCAGTCAGTCAGTCATTTTCTACCGCTTATTCCATAGTGGGTCACGGGGGAGCTGGTGCCTATCTCCAGCAGTCTATGGGCGAGAGGCAGGGTACACCCTGGACAGATCGCCAGTCCATCGCAGGGCAACACACAAACAACCATGCACACACTCATTCATACACCTAAGGTCAATTTAGAGTGACCAATTAACCTAACAGGCATGTCTTTGGACTGTGGGAGGAAGCCGGAGTACCCAGTGAGAACCCACGCATGCACGGGGAGAACATGCAAACTCCATGCAGAAAGACCCCAGGCCAGGAATCGAACCCAGGACCTTCTTGCTGCAAGGCAACAGTGCTACCAACTGCGCCACCGTGCATGGTGGCGCAGATTAGTTTTTATTTAAATAATGAATGACATGGTGTAAAAAATGTCAACTATTTTATCTGAGGTGCTGAATTCCTTGTTGAGTTCGCGTACGTAAGCAATGCTTGAGACTGACTTTTTATTTTACAGTGGCTCTATATAAAACAAGAACTTTCTTAGTGTTTTTGCCCCTTACATTCCACAAACAAATCATTCATTTTTTTAACCTTATTTCCCTGTGCAGAACATGGAAAGATCTAAGGAAGAGGTCAGGAAAATGGGAAAGTACTTCCTATTTTGCTGAAAAGTTGCGGACATCCTATAAAAGAGAAGATATTTGTTTGGTTTGCTATTTAACTTGTCCTCTTTTAAAATTCCTCAGGACATGAAGCTTTCAATTGAAACCTGTCGAATATACAATCTGTATCATTCTCTTCACCACTACAAGTATCACACCTTCCTGCACTGCAAGAAGGAGGTAAGTATCTATATCCAGTTCTGTGATTAGCTTGGCTTTTCTGTGTCCTCTATCTGAACATTGTAGAATCTTTATTTATTTATTTAAAGGTTTATTCCAAGCCAATAAGAAAACGCATATAATACAAAAATAAAGTAAGTATAGTGTACTACAGAAAATAGCAAACTATATGTTTGCTTTAATTGGACTCACTCCTCTGCTCCCGAACAACGTTTGTCACACAACTTTTTTGCATCCCATTAATGACAGCTTTGTTGGCTGTTGAATTTAACTCTGCTGTGCAAAAAGTATAAACCACTATAAATTTGACATTGAACCTATAATTCACCTTCTGTGAGAGACGCAAGGCCAGGTAATTAGAACTCAGTTGTTCCATCAATAAAACTGTGTACGTGCAGAGATGAAACATCGAAACAAGTTTATTGACCAGATTTGATTAACCATATTGTATATAAATCCCAGTATGTACATGTACAAAGCATAGAGAACAGCACAACAAAGCAGATTTAGTAAAGAGCAAAGAAAGCATTTCACTTATTTCATTGACTTAGAGAAGTAAAAAACGTAAAATCTGTATTATTTTGGTGGTTTTTGGTCTATGATTCACAGAAAAAACTAGTGAATGGGAAATATTAGATGAAAAGATTTTCGTCCCTAGGTTCTGCTTACATTTTAATATGTCACCTTCAATGTATTTTATAAGAATGTATGTGATAGACCAACACAAAGTGGTGCATTATAGTGTGGTGGAATGAAAATGGTATAAAGTTGTCAAACATTTTACAAATGAAAAGTGTGTGTTACTATTCGGCCCCCTTTACTCTGATGCCCCTAAAAAATCCTGTGCAACCATTTCCCTTCAGAAGCCATCAGTAAATGGAGTCCAGGTGTTTGTAGTTTAATCTAAGTATTAATACAGCTGTTCCGTGAAGATCAAAACACTTTGGGCCTGATCTTCAAAGATTGCAAATAAGAAACGCTAAATTGCTTGTAAAAAATAAAAGCACATGCAATAAATGGGTGATCTACAAAGATTGTGTGCACAATGAAAAACAGGTGCAAAAGCGATTTGAACTACCCTATTTAAATAAGGATATTGTGTGTGCTACTGGCTGTCACAATATAGAGCAGAGCGGCTGTAAAAGAAAGATAAGGTTTGAAGCCATGGAGTTGGAGGTAATAAGAAAATATATTATAACAAATAATAAGAAATTATTTAAGTATTTCAAAGTGCTACAAAATAACAGTAAAAACATTTAAAAATGCAAACCATTTGAAGATCAGGCCCTATGTGTAGAGGAAAACTAACACTACACATCACACTGTACCGATGGTGAGACTTGGTGGTGCCAGCATCATGCTGAGGGCATCTGGTCAGAGTTGATGGGAAGATGGTCGGAGCTAAATCCAGGACAATCCTGGATGGAAACCTGTTAGAGGCTGCAGAAGACTTGAGACTGAGGTGGAGGTTCATGTACAAGCACGACAACCACCATAAACAGAAATACAATGGTTTGGTTTAGATCAAAGCATAATTATGTGTTAGAATGGTCAAGTCAAAGTCCAGACCCAAATGTAGCTGAGAATCTGTGACAAGACTTGAAGAATCTATCCAGTCTGTCTGACCTCGAGCTATTTTGCGAAGAATTCCAAATTATAGATGTACAAAGCTGGTAAAGACAAATCCCAATAGAGACAGACTCCAATAGACTCACAATATAATCACATTGAATACAAATAAAGTACACTGACTGTATGAATACTTTTGCATGACACTGTAAATGACTTGTGTGAATAACCCCTAACAGAAATGTTTATATTTCATCTCCTTGTCATTTCCTTTTATTTCAATCCCCAAACCTATTTTCCTTTGTAAATTGATGTTACGTCCAGTGACAGATAAAGATGTGGTACAACATGCCCAACCCTAACCCTCTGCCTTGAATCAAGTCATGCTTAAAGCATCAGTTTTTTTTGACCATCGTCTACCATAGACCCTAACCTCACAGATGACCTCAGGTATGTTGTAGAGATGTTATGACTCTTGTGATGTCTGTACCTGACTCTGTTGTTTTCTGTCCAGACGGATAACATCGAGCAGGCAGCTGAGGACCCTGGCCAGGAGGAGGTGGTGCAGCAGTGCATGGCCAACCAGGCCTGGCTGGAGAGCCTTTTTAGCTCCTTCATTGAACTTCTTACCCTTAGTGCCAAGGCCTGAAGGAGGACCAACGCCTCAGCCTCTGAACTCCTGCATCCACCCACAGTATCAAGTAGCCGGAGGTATTTCGCGTTTGTGAAGCGAAAGAATCCCACTACACAAACGGTTTGGTTGCAACCAGAGAACAGCTGCCAGCAGTTTGTTTGTGGTACATGTTTTATTGTAGAATCCAATCTTAGGTGCCTCTTGATTTGAAGGTTTGTATTGACAAACAGAGGATTATGAACTCTTTGAATGTGGTGGATTTTTCTCCAAATCTATAAACAGAAGTCATGAGGAGAGGGTGGTCAGAGATATCCTCAGAACTTTAATGGACACCTAAAAGCTGTCTGTAAGGATGTGTTAATAACTCTGGTTTGTATCATTTATACAGTGACACTTTTAAAAATGACCACCCTAACAGAGGGTTGTTTGTTCTTATTTTTGAAAAATATTTTAATGGGATGTACATAAAATGAGCCGCCCTACTTTATTGGTTCTGTTCAAACCCACAGAGTTCAAACTGGGGATGAGTGAGCTAAAATGAGGCTTTAGTGGACTATATGATGTTTGTACAATCTTCAGTAAAGATAAAAAAGAATAAAATGCTGTATGCAGGACCAGAAATGTGTTCTGA
The DNA here is from genome assembly GCF_021462225.1 of Girardinichthys multiradiatus. Taxonomy (NCBI): domain Eukaryota; kingdom Metazoa; phylum Chordata; class Actinopteri; order Cyprinodontiformes; family Goodeidae; genus Girardinichthys; species Girardinichthys multiradiatus. The sequence continues at coordinate 5,179,810 of NC_061817.1, read as the reverse complement.
TCCAAACCATGATGTTTTTGTTTCTTTTTAAAAAGATGGTTCAACTGCTACAAATGACTAAGGAATGAAAAAATAAAGCACGCCTTTCTCTAAAGAAATGTGAGGTTAAAAGAGCCTCCAGCAGCCTAAATGTCAGTGTTTAATGTTGGTCATTTTTATCTGTTTGTTGTTGAATATTGATGATGATTATTCCTATTGTTCTGCCTCTTCTGGAGACTCTTTCAATGTGTAAACACTGTACAGCTGCTCCATTCTCTAGTTGGCAGTTACTCCTCTGTACATGAAATTCCTGTATTTGACTAAGGGAAATAAAACTGATCAAAATGACAAACATGATTAAAAATAAACAGCATCTTGCTCAAGTTTTTCACCTTTGCTTGAAAGAATAGAAGTACAGTGCCGTTACCATAATTCACATTATCCACTTATCGGCCTGGATTTCCCATTCAATTCAGTTTCAATTCAGTTTATTTATATAGCGCCAATTCATAACACATGTTGTCTCAAGGCACTTCACAAAAGTCAGGTACACACATTCCAATTAATCCTAATCATTGAACAGTGCAGTCAGATTCAGTTATTTATTCAAATTGGATAAAAACGTTTTCTGTCTAAGGAAACCCAGCAGATTGCATCCAGTCACAGATTTGTAGCAGTCACTCCTCCTGGATGAGCATGTAGAGACAGTGGACAGTCACTGGCGTTGACTATGTAGCAATCCCTCAAACTGAGCATGCATGTAGCGACAGTGGAGAGGAAAAACTCCCTTTTAACAGGAAGAAACCTCCAGCAGAACCAGGCTCAGTGTGAGCAGCCATCTGCCACGACCGACTGGGGGTTTGAGAGAACAGACCAGAGACACAAAGAGAACAAAGAAGCACTGATCCAGGAGTACTTTCTATGGGAAGGAAAAGTAAATGTTAATGGCTGTAGCTCCTTTAGTCGTTTCATCTAGAAAGAAAGAACAGATAAACTCAGAGCCAGTTTTCAAGGATAGAGTCTGAAAGAGAGCACATAGAGTTAGTCACAGTAAAAGCTCAGTCAATTGCTATATCTAGGAGAAAGAAAGGGTTAAACAGGGCCATGTGGATCATCGGTAGAGGGTGAGCATTAAGTTGTTGCCAGCAGAAGCTCGGATGATGCCCCTCTCGAGAAAGGTGTCACAGGTAGACACAGAGTCAGGCCAGGTGTAGCTTCTAGGAAGAGAAAAGAGAGAGAACATAAAGTTAAAAGCTGAAATAACAGCAAATAATGCAAAATTGGAGAGTAGTATGAGAATGTAGCGAAGAGGGTGAAAGTGGTCATTAGGTCCTCCAGCAGCCTAAGCCTATAGCAGCATAACTACAGAGATAGTTTCAGTTTATTTATTTATATTGCACTTATTTACAACAATGTCGTCTCAAGGCACCCCACAAAGGGTCCGGAACGGCGCGGGGCTGCTGGGGGGCCAAACTAAACCACCGAGTGCCAGAGCCCGCCCACCCCAGAACAGGCCATGTGTAGGGACACTAAGTAAAATAATAAACTGATAAAGTTTGTCCATCTAGAGCCCACTGATGGTCATTGTTATACAAAAAACCACAAGGATTGGGATACCTCTCTCTGTCAGACTGATTATAACCATTGGAAAAGAGAAGGGGTCATACAAGTAGCAGAAATGGAGGGTGTGTTTGTACCTCAACCATAATTGAGCCGGTTTTGGCTAAACCTGACACCACCTTACTCCGTCCAACAGGGAGGGAGGAAGGCAGAGGTAAAAAATAAGGAAGATAGCCTAAGCCTGTCAGCGTTTTCGTAATAGCTCTGACCCACATACAGAGAACACTCCGGAGAGAGAATGTAAAGTTATAAGGTTGTTTATTTGGAAAACAAAATGAACAGGGAACGTAAACAGGCAAAAACTCCAACTGTTGGGGAAGAAGGGAAGAGAACTGGTAAATACAGGTAACACACATAGATGGCAAAAACCAATAAATTTCGGGAAGGAAACATAAACGGCTTACTGAATGGATGTGGTCAGGTCGCCAGGGATAGAGGGATTCAGGACTCGTTTTGTTGAAGTCCAGTCTACTTAGTAGATCATTAGGCAGTGACTTAATTGTGCTTGGAGAAAGGTGAGGCTTAGTTCTTGGTCCAGGAGATGAGAGTTGCAGGAAACTGCCAGCTTGGTCGAAGTTCCAGACGAAAACAAAGTAGAGAACAAAATCCACAAAACGAAGTTAAACCAGAAAACACTTAGCTCACAGGGTCCGTGACTCAGAGACATAAATCCAAAAGTCCTGGTTCTGGTCTGCAAAAACACATGAACAAAGTTAATCCATAAAACGAGAGATGAAGCATAGACTTTGCATTGGCTGAGCTTGTTACCACAGAAGGCAAACACACTGGCGTTGAAGTACTGGCAGCCTCCCGCTTAAATACTCCACCAAGCAATCAGCAGGATAAGTCACACCTGTCACCCAGCACGCCTGGGAAGCTCAGCACAATCTGGAAAACACTGAGACACAAGTTGCAAGCACAAAATATACAAACACAACCCAGATCCCGACAAAGCCACTCTAACTATAAGCTTTATCAAAAAGGAAAAATTTTAAGCCTAGCCTTAAAAGTAGACAGGGTGTCTGCCTCACGGACCAAAACCCGGAGCTGGTTCCACAGAAGAGGAGCCTGATAACTAAAGGATCTGCCTCCCATTCTACTTCTAGACACTCTAAGAACCACCAGTAAACCTGCAGTCTATGAACGAAGTGCCCTGTTAGGAACATATGGCCCAATCAGATGTATGATGGAGCTAGATCATTAAGGGCTTTATATGTGAGGAGGATAATTTTAAATTATATTCTGGATTTAACAGGGAGCCAATGAAGGGAAGCTAAAATAGGAGAAATATGATCTCTCTTTTTAATTTTCATCAGAACTCTTGCTGCAGCATTTTGAATCAGCTGAAGGCTTTTAACTGCATTTTGTGGACATCCTGATAGTAGAGCATTACAATAGTCCAGCTTTGAAGTAACAAATGCATGGACTAGTTTTTCAGCATCACTTCTGGATAGGATATTTCTAATTTTGGCAATGTTCCGGAGGTGAAAGAAGGAAATCCTAGAAACCTGTTTAATATGGGATTTAAATGACATGTCCTGGTCAAAAATAACCCCAAGATTTTTTACTTTATTACCGGAGGTCAATTTAATGCCATCCAGGTTAAGTGATTGACTAAGCAGTTTCTTTTTTAAAGACTCCGGTCCAAAGATGACAACTTCTGTCTTGTCTGAATTTAGAAGCAAAAAATGTAAAGTCATCCAAGTTTTTATGTCTTCAAGACATGCTTGTAGTCTATCTAACTGGTTGGGCTCATCAGGATTTATGGATAAGTAAAGCTGAGTATCATTAGCGTAACAGTGAAAATTTATCCTATGCTGCCTGATAATTTGACCTATTGGAAGCAAATATATAGTAAAGAGAATTGGCCCAAGTACTGAACCCTGTGGTACTCCACAATTAACCCTGGAGTTTAAAGATAATTTATCATTTACATAAACAAACTGGAATCTGTCACACAAATAAGATTTAAACCAGCCTAGCACCGTTCCCCTGATCCCTACATTCATGTTGACTAAAGTGGTACAGTTCATTTAAATTTATTTTACTAGCACACACACAGCTTATAAGCACAGTCTATAGATGTCCCATACAACTAATGGTGAGGACATTCCAGAAGCTTCATGTTAGCCTGCTTGTCTGGATGTGTGTGAGATCATTGTCCAGTTGAAACAACCAGCTATGCCCAAGTTTCAACTATCAGAGCCAAACTGTCACCTTCAGATGGAAGGACATTGGTTAGGATGTTTAGGAACAAACCAGGAGGAATCAAGGCTAAAGCCTACCATAAACTGGAAGTTGCTGGAGCACCAATGTGCCAATTAGCTGTTCTTATTGTCTTTGTATTATATTAAGCCTATACTTGTATTTATTTTATTTGCACTCCATAAAGTACTTTGTGATTTTTTGCTGTTAAAGGTGCTATATAAATAAAGTTTACTTACTTACAATGTCACTGTAACACCGAAGGCAGTCCAACACATTCTAGCTTGACTAACATTTGGAGATCACCACATGGACAAGCCAACTATCTTCTGGAGAATAATTTTATGGTCAGCCAAGACAAATACTACAAACTGCGTTGGGCCCCAGTAAAATGGTTTGATGATATCAAGATGAGGCTTCAAAACCTAAGAGCACTGCCAGCTGTAAAGCGTAGTTGCCTTTTAGCATGATGCTGAGAGGCTTCTTCCCGGCCAGCTGTGCTGGTGCATTGAACAAAGTGGATGGAATAATGAAAAACTTAAACTTCAGCAAAAATAAACAGCTAGATGTTTGAAATTTGGGAACAGTTTGGTTATCAACAGAACAATGATCCCAAACACACACAAATACTGGTTTTAGTGTGGATTAAGTAGGCTAACATGAAGCTTCCTGAATTGTGTTGACATCAGCCCTGTTAATTTCTGATCATATTGGTGGTCAAATATCCAGCCCAGACAGAATTATGCCAGAAACTTATTGGTGGCTTTATTAGTGGGGGTGTATATATTATACTTGAGTTTATGTATAAATTTAAGGCTTAATTCGACAGCCAGTTGAAATGTAGAGCAGCTGATACAGCAGAGTGCAGTGGGGTTGGGGTGTGAGTATATCCAGGGCTTAGGGGGGGAAGAGGAGGAGGGAATGTGCAGAGGAATAAGGATGACAAGATTACACAGACACAGTTTCATCTGGAGGACGGAGAAACTGCCTGAGACAGTGTGAGTTGTTACACCAACAGGTTAGTGCAACAGTTCATTAATGCACTCAATGTTAGATGCATTTGCTATGATCCAGGTGAAGGTATCTGAACTTGTGCTGTTCAGCACGACTTCAAGTTCGATTTAATTATACTTTGTTGGCTAAACAATTACAACTTTAGAGACTACACTGTTATTTGTTGTCTGTTTATTAGTCATTTATTGCTGTTGATAACATGTAGGAGTTATTTTTATAATTGCTGATCCTTTATATTAATGCATAAATGCAGTTACTTCACTGTCGGTTGGTAATTACAGGAAATAACAGAATTTTTCTGCACTGGACTTTTTTCTGGACAGGCCTCGGGCATGGCACCAGACGTGGAAAGGATCATCCAGAGCATCAGCCTAGGAGACCAGGACACAGTCCAGCTCCTGCTGGACAGCTATAACACCCAGGTTACTGACTGTTGCCATGACAACTGCATCAGTTTGGCACAAGACAGATTTCTTTTTTGTAACCATGGAAACAATGTGCAGGGCACGATGAGAATGGTTGTCATTGGCTGGAAGAAGGTTTGAAATGTTTGCAGAAGCAGGGAGCTCCGGGTTGGTGTGCTCTGCTTCTGGCTCTATGTTCCCCCTAAAATATGTTGAGGGATTTTAGTAGTTCTCCATCTCCATAGCTGCTCCTGCTGTGTGAAACTCATCTTGCAATTTAGAAACACCCAGATTACTTGGATATAATGCCACAACATTAATGAAATAAATCATTAATGTGTTTTTAACTGGCTGGGAGATTAACATCTTGCAGCCATGTCTAGCATTTGCTTGGGGATGTCTTTTTCTTTACATTTTGTCTTTATCAAATGATACTGGTCTTTGAGAGACTCAACTTGAGCACTTTATGAATTCTGAGTAAAATGTTCTATCTTTTTTGTCTCTCCACAGTATGCAGAGTGCTTCTTTTTTAACACTGATGCACAGGAAAGAAAAAAGGTCAGTAAACAAATTGTCTGCATCTCTAAAGTGTCTTGCAAAAATATTTTTCATATAAAAATCCCAAAGGTATTGCAAATTTTATTCTGCATACTTTAATCTGATACATTTGTAAACTTCTGTGTAATCAGTTGTCATCAGAAGTCACCAATCAGTAAACATACTGCATGTAATTGAAGTATAAATGGAGCTTTTCTACCACAGAGGTTTGCTAGAAAACTAAACGCAGAACTTAAGAAACATAGCAGAAGGTCAGGGAGAGTATCGATCAAAGAAGCAGTCCATGGTAACTCTGGAGGAACTGCAGAGATCCACAGCTTAGGTGGGATACTCTGCAGATAGGACAACCATTAGTTGTGCACTCCACAAATCTGGTCTTTATGGAAGAGCGACAGCAAGAAAGGCATTGTTGAAACAATGCCAGAAGAAATCCTGTTTAGATTTTTTTGTCACAGGCCATGTAGAAGACACAGCAAACATGTGGAAGAAATGGAAGAACATAGGAAACCTATATCTAAAAACATTTTTTGGAGCAGAACTAACACTGCACATCACCCTGAACATACCCTCCCCACAGTGAAACATGCTGTTAGCAGCAGACCAGGTGACAGCATTGCCTTGGTCTGGGACAATATAACCTTGGATGGGCAACCACCCACAGAATTCTAGTAGAAAATGAACATACAGTATATTTACCATTTTAAGACATGATTGATACTGCATTCTAACTCCTTCTTCCATCTTCCCTCCATTGTCTCCATAATTTGGATTTTTTAGTTCATCCTTAGAACAGGTTCTAGAAAATATTCCCGCCATAGAGGGCTAACAGTGGCACAAATCCCCCAAATTTATAAAAGTTATACAGTTATATGTTATAATGTGAATAAAATTCTATATATAGACATGTAGACATGGTCAAGACGATCTACTGTAGTTCAAACTGAGCATCAGAATGGGGAAGAAAGGTGATTTAAGTGACTTTGAACATGGCATGGTTGTTGGTGCCAGACAGGCTGGTCTGAGTATTTCAGAAACTGCTGATCTACTGGGATTTTCATGCACTACCATCTCTAGGGTTTACAGAGAATGGTACGAAAAATAGAAAATATCCAGTGAGCGGCAATTCTGTGGGCGCAAATGCCTTGTTGATGCCAGAGGTCAGAGGAGAATGGCCAGACTGGTTCGAGCTGATAGAAAGGCAACAGTAACTCAAATAACCACTCGTTATAACCAAGGCATGCAGAAGAGCATCTCTGAACGCACAACACGTCGAACCTTGAGGCGGATGGGCTACAGCAGCGGAAGACCACACCGGGTGCCACTCCTGTCAGCTAAGAACAGCAAACTGAGGCTACAATTCGCACAGGCTCACCAAAATTGGACAATAGAAGATTGGAAAAATGTTGCCTGGTCTCATGAGTCTCACTTTGTGCTGCGACATTCGGATGGTAGGGTCAGAAAGCATGGATCCATCCTGCCTTGTATCAATGGTTCAAGCTGGTGTTTGTGGTGTAATGATGTGGGGGATATTTTCTTGGCACACTTTGGGCCCCTTAGTACCAACTGAGCACCGTGTCAACACCACAGCCTACCTGAGTATTGTTGCTGACCATGTCCATCCCTTTATGACCACAGTGCACCCATCTTCTGATGGTTACTTCCAGCAGGATAACGCGCCATGTCATAAAGCACGAATCATCTCAGGCTGGTTTCTTGAACATGACAATGAGTTCAATGGACTCAAATGGCCTCCAGTCACCAGATCTCAATCCTATCGAGCACCTTTGGGATGTGGTGGAACGGGAGATTCGCATCATGGATGTGCAGCAGACAAATCTGCAGCATCTGTGTGATGCTATCATGTCAATATGGATCAAACTCTCTGAGGAATGTTTCCAGAACCTTGCTGAATCTATGCCACGAAGGATTAAGACAGTTCCGAAGGCAAAAGGGGGTCCAACCCGGTACTAGCAAGGTGTACCTAATAAAGTGGGCAGTGAGTGTATATCAAATAAGTAATTAAATATTCTTGTCAATATAGTTACCTATAGTTACCTAATCAAATAATTAAAATGGGAATTCTAATTAAAAACTGAATCCAGTATAAGGTAAAATTAAAATTGTTTTGGTTCTTTACATCATGAAAAAATGTAAACCTCTGATGTGTCTCACTAGATAAACCCCAACATCTGATTGGTTACCCTGCACAGCAACTCAGCTTAGACCAATCACTACTACTACTTTATTATTGTAGTGTTACCCCTGCTGAGTGATTTGATTTGCAAGGTGGAAAGATAAGGTAAAATCATGATGTTCAGCCAGACATGACCGTCAAGTAAAAATATTTATGAAACTAGAAAAACACAGCCATGGTAGAGTGTAGACCTCCACCATGGCATGTCATATTTTTCCATGCTTTTGAGCTATACTCTGGATGAATTCTGGCCACTGTATGTCAGATGTTGTGGGGATTCTAAGTTATAGCACTGTGCTCTGGTAATAATAAAAAATCTTTAAAAAACAATCCTGGATCCAGATGGTGCTCTGCATCCACCAGAATCTAATCATTGTTCTTGTCCTAATATGCACCTTATCTGAAAATTTCCTCAAAATCCATTAATAACTTTTAAGATATTTTGCAAACAGACTGATTTAAATAAAGGAAAAATATATTTACCTATATATTTACAGTACTGTGCAAAAGTTTTAGGCAGGTGTGAAAAAATGCAGTAAACAAAGAATGCTTGAAAAAATGGAAGTGTTATTTCTTTTCATCAATCAGCAAAATGCAGTGAATGAACAAAAGAGAAATCTAAATCAAATCAATATTTGGTGTGACCACCCTTTGCCTTCAAAACAGCATAAATTCTTCTAGGTACACTTGTACTCAGTTTTTGAAGGAACTCGGCTGGTAGGTTGTTCCAAACATCTTGGAGAACCAACCAAAGATCTTCTGTGGATGTAGACTTTCTGCCAGATGAGGATTCTGCTTGGAGTGGGGGGACAGGTTCCTGTAGGAAGTGATGTCATTCAGGCTCCTCCCAACTGCTGCTGGGTCAGTAGCTGAGAAGCTCTTTTTTAGCTTATTGCTGTAGTTTCTGCCCTGATGTCCTTGGTCAGTTTGTTCCTGGCCTGCTTTTACAGGGCCCAGTCCCTGCTGCCGTAAGCCTCTTCCTTGGTCCTGTCCAGCTTTGTCAGATGTGAAGTCATTTTATTTGGAAAGAAATGTTGAAAAACATGAATAGTTTTCCTTCTGCTTCACACGTAGCATGCACTATACTCTGTCACCTAAAACTCCAATAAAATGCAAGTATGTGGCTGTGGTGACAAAATGTGGAAATCTTCAAGGGTGTGGAGACCTTTGCAGGGTCCTTTATAACAAGTAAATAGAATTTGAAAGTAGAGACCTCACTGAAGTGATTTTGAACTGATCCTGTGATCAACACACTCCAGTGAATGGAATGAATGTTACCACTTTGTTATTTTTGTCTATCCACTCTAGCTCTGCTCTTTCTACATTTTAAACTTTATCACTTTTCCCTTGCTTTTATGCATCTGTTTTTCTTCATTCATGGACAACCTGTCTGCAGCAACAACAGCTGGAAGAGGTAAACACTTTACCTGAGCAGACCAGTGCTGACTTTGATTTCACACTGTCTTACAGTAATCTGAAAAGGTGCTTAACTTGCTTAGTCACGCCCAGTCTCTGTATGCATGGATGTCCAGAAGTGATTAATCATGTGTGACTGTGTGTTCCAAAGCTGTTTAGATACCTCATGACTCATCATATTACCTTGTGCTGACCTTCACTTTGGTAATATGCTGCAGTTGTGCACTAGTCCTGTGCACAACTAAATCTCTGTTCTAATGGCAATTATTTATTTCAATTTGGTTACCTTTACATGATGAACTTTTATACAGAACATTTTGTTTTTCAAGTAATAGAACTGGTTACTAAATTTCTTTTCATTTATTTATTTTCATAAATTAAAGTCCTGTACTATCTCTGTCCGGGATATGTGAGATAAATATGTTCTCACCACCATGATGGCCTCTGGCCCATGATGTCATACATTTTCCAACTCCAGGAAACCAACTTTTTTAGTTTGGGAACAAAACTATCAAGTAGGAACAGTGACCAAGGCTCATTAGTTCCAAAATCAGCCTCAGTCTTAGAAAAGACATCTGTGTTGTCATCCTTGAGGTTATTTAAATGGTGATGCTGGTCAGAGGGAGGCCAACACAGTGTTTGCTCCTTTTATTTTCACATGAGGTAGTACTAGCAGATCTGGCCTGGGGTCAAGGTGAGCAGTGGTGATGCAGGTTTCCTGGTGATAGCTGCTGTCACACCTCCTGGAAAGTAGCAGCCTGGTGACTGGTCTGGCCATCCTTGGCTGTCTTCTTGTCAATAAATCCAAATCTGCAGCCAGGGTGCCCAGTTTCTTTCTGTTTTGACAAATAGGTTTAGCTAAATTTTCCCCACTTTTGGTTGCTGGAAAGCTGCTGCTCATATCTCCTCTCTAGTGCAATGGATGGTGCCAGCTGAGGGTAGGTTGAGAAGCACCTGAAGTAAGGTTCCCCTCTTTCTATGTCTACATTTTAGACTTAGAAACATTCTGTCCATTCTTTCCTGTTGGGTCCCACAGGGCTCAGCTCTAGGGCCATTGCTTTTTCTCCTGTATTTATTGCCTATACTGTGTACTGTTCTATGCCAGGTCTATCTGCAGATCGATGGCTTTTCAATCAAAGCACTACCAGATCGCTTAGGGAATACAGGTCCTTCTCAAAATATTAGCATATTGCGATAAAGTTCATTATTTTCCATAATGTCATGATGAAAATTTAACATTCATATATTTTAGATTCATTGCACACTAACTGAAATATTTCAGGTCTTTTATTGTCTTAATACGGATGATTTTGGCATACAGCTCATGAAAACCCAAAATTCCTATCTCACAAAATTAGCATATTATTAAAAGGGTCTCTAAACGAGCTATGAACCTAATCATCTGAATCAACGAGTTAACTCTAAACACCTGCAAAAGATTCCTGAGGCCTTTAAAACTCCCAGCCTGGTTCATCACTCAAAACCCCAATCATGGGTAAGACTGCCGACCTGACTGCTGTCCAGAAGGCCACTATTGACACCCTCAAGCAAGAGGGTAAGACACAGAAAGAAATTTCTGAACGAATAGGCTGTTCCCAGAGTGCTGTATCAAGGCACCTCAGTGGGAAGTCTGTGGGAAGGAAAAAGTGTGGCAGAAAACGCTGCACAACGAGAAGAGGTGACCGGACCCTGAGGAAGATTGTGGAGAAGGGCCGATTCCAGACCTTGGGGGACCTGCGGAAGCAGTGGACTGAGTCTGGAGTAGAAACATCCAGAGCCACCGTGCACAGGCGTGTGCAGGAAATGGGCTACAGGTGCCGCATTCCCCAGGTCAAGCCACTTTTGAACCAGAAACAGCGGCAGAAGCGCCTGACCTGGGCTACAGAGAAGCAGCACTGGACTGTTGCTCAGTGGTCCAAAGTACTTTTTTCGGATGAAAGCAAATTCTGCATGTCATTCGGAAATCAAATTGCCAGAGTCTGGAGGAAGACTGGGGAGAAGGAAATGCCAAAATGCCAGAAGTCCAGTGTCAAGTACCCACAGTCAGTGATGGTCTGGGGTGCCGTGTCAGCTGCTGGTGTTGGTCCACTGTGTTTTATCAAGGGCAGGGTCAATGCAGCTAGCTATCAGGAGATTTTGGAGCACTTCATGCTTCCATCTGCTGAAAAGCTTTATGGAGATGAAGATTTCATTTTTCAGCACAACCTGGCACCTGCTCACAGTGCCAAAGCCACTGGTAAATGGTTTACTGACCATGGTGTCACTGTGCTCAATTGGCCTGCCAACTCTCCTGACCTGAACCCCATAGAGAATCTGTGGGATATTGTGAAGAGAACGTTGAGAGACTCAAGACCCAACACTCTGGATGAGCTAAAGGCCGCTATCGAAGCATCCTGGGCCTCCATAAGACCTCAGCAGTGCCACAGGCTGATTGCCTCCATGCCACGCCGCATTGAAGCAGTCATTTCTGCCAAAGGATTCCCGACCAAGTATTGAGTGCATAACTGTATATGATTATTTGAAGGTTGACATTTTTTGTATTAAAAACACTTTTCTTTTATTGGTCGGATGAAATATGCTAATTTTGTGAGATAGGAATTTTGGGTTTTCATGAGCTCTATGCCAAAATCATCCGTATTAAGACAATAAAAGACCTGAAATATTTCAGTTAGTGTGCAATGAATCTAAAATATATGAATGTTAAATTTTCATCATGACATTATGGAAAATAATGAACTTTATCACAATATGCTAATATTTTGAGAAGGACCTGTATTAAGGCTTGGCTGGTCGCTGTCTAGACAGAGTCACAAACAAAACGTTTGTGCCTCTTGAAACCGGACAGCATCCGCAGAAACACGCACAGCGTGATATACTAACATGTGCAATGAAATTGGAAGCACAATAACACCCATGTCCAGTTAACACGATTGTTATGAATAAATGTGCAATACCAGACGTTTCACCGCAAAGTTGTCAAATTCTGGGAAGAGTGGATGCCAATGTTTCTATAACACATGCAGTGTTATTAACTCTCTAAAACTGCAAATAGCTGTGTTCATTATTTGTCTGTCATTGACGCGTGTCCCAAAGGCAACTGCAATTTGCAACAGCACCGCGCAGTGCGCAGCAATGGCAGGTCGCTATGTGGAGAAAATGCAGGCAGATGAAATGAACAGCAAATACCTTCTCTGTTCGTGTGAACATCTTTGAAATAATAAAATAATAAAATAATCAGGACCTGTGGCAGCCTGTCAGAGTCATTGTTTCGTTTTCTGAATGCAACGCCAGTCAGGAACGGCCGTCACATAATCTCTCCAGACACCAGAACGCATTAAACAATTTTTAATGTATGGAGAACTTCTATTTTACTTTTTATTTTATTAAAGACAATATTGGTTAATATGAAAACACCCCAGTTTATCATTATTCTACCGGTTCGTGTATCAATGTAGGCCTAATGATTGTTCTTAAAAAATTGTTGTTGGGATTATTTGTGATATAATAATAGCCTGTAACATGCACATATTTGGTATTTCTCGGGTTATATTAGATCTGTTGAGTGACGTGCGGTGAGGTCCATGACTGGTGAAGCCATAAATCCTCTAGGCTCGGATGTACAAATATGTGAACCCAATACAGAAACTGATATTTAATTGTTTTTAAACTCAGCATTTAACTATGCTTTAATTAATTATATACTGTTCAACAATACGGTAGCAAGAAAAACTAAATATTTAATATAAGGTCAAATTTGATTATGTAAAATTATGTTTTATTTTCCGCTGCTCCTGCGGCTCCTCCATGGGTTGCAGGAGGAACAGTGACCCGATCCAGAGGCTGCGGGTTCAGCAGAACTGGAGCAAAACCACAAAGGAGCGTCTTCGGCCATGGACTGTGAGGGAAGTCGTCCACTCCTAATGGCGGATCCTCCTGTGGACTCAGTGAGAACCACAGCTGGCCTGTCACTGCGTGTTTTCACGTGTAGCAAACAGATGCCCTCTGCTCTGGCCGCTTGAAGCACGCAGGAGGTTGTTGCGCTGCGTCATTATGATCCAGCTGCTGATGTTTTTCCTTCGGTTATGTTTTGCTCCTGCTTTTCTGGACTGTTACAGTTTGTTAAGCTGTGTCGTCACTGTCCACAGCAGCAGGGTTGTCATGTCAGCCTCCACCCTGACGAGATTATTTATCCTCCCTGTTCATTTGCGCAGAGTGCCTCTGATTGCGTATTTACGCACTCGAAGCCTTCACGCTTCTCTTTGGGGTTACATAACCCCAGATTCTATGAGAATAGGCACAGCCCTTTAAGGTCTGGGCTTCACTGGTTCGTAAGAGCTGAAGAAAAAAATCTTCTTTGGGAACCGTTTGTCCGGTCTCATCATTTATACTGAGACCGGGGTGATCCCCACTCAGCAGGTAGCAGGAGGAATAAACATAGTGGTCAAAATATATAAACAGAGACTCTAAAGTGCAACTTTTAAAGAGGGAACAGAAGGAAGGAGGGTTCTGGACTAAAGCTCCCAATATATCAAGACCCTCAAAAAACGCCCTTTAAGTACGCACCAACATTATAGTGTGACAAAATTGAAAATGGGCGACGCAACACCCGCACGGCCCCCCCCCCCACCTATAAAATGAATCCGGCGCCACTGGCTTGGACTCTGTGAGTCAATTCAATTTAGAGCAGTGGTAAAGTCCTGCTTTTATCACTTAAGACGATTGGCAAAAAGTAAACATTTTCTATCCAGGCGACTTTGAAAAAGCGATCCACGCTTATATTTCATCTCGTTTACTTAGTGTAATCAATGTTATGTTGGAGTGATTCAGTCCATGCTCTGTCATCTGTAGGTGGTTCAAAACGCTGCTGCACACGTTTTAACTTGTACTCATAAAACTGAACACATCAGCTCTGCTCTGAACTCACTCCACTGGCTGAATGTGCATTTTAGAGTTCATTTTAAAATGTAAAAAAATGTTTTAATGATCTTGCCCTGCCATACCTCTCTAAGCTTCTTCATCCCTACATACCTTCTTGGTCCCTCAAGTCAACTAAAAAGCAGCTCCTGCAGGTTGAAAGTTCTAGGACAGGGGTGTCAAACTCTAGTCCTCAAGGGCCTCGAGGTCCTACATCCTTTAGATGTGCCCCTGGCCCAACATACCTGAAGTGTCTGACTTGTCTCCTCATTATTCAGTCAAGTTCTATAGAGCCCAGTTGAAGACCTGGAAGTATTGACCTAGTTGAAGTATTTAATCCAAGTAAACAGAGACACATCTAAAAGTTGCAGTACACTGGACATTGAAGAGCTTGTCCCCTGAGGTCTAGGAGAAAACTCAGAGGGGGCAGGGGCTTCTCTGTTGCTTTTGAAACTCGTCTTAAAACTCATTTTTAATTTGTGGCCTTCAACCTCAGTGAGACTTGGCATCCAGCAATCCTTTTCAAACCTGACCTTTCCAAAAGTATCAATGCCTCTAATAAAACTATCCATGGCTGAAGTCCAGTAATATATTTCCACTCTCTTTAGCAGGACATGCCCAATGTGTGTGCCGAATTATATGCATCTATTGATATGACACACTTTGCCTCTACTAGTGTGCATTCACTTTAAGTCTTTGTACTCAAAGCTCCGCCCCCCTTGGGTCACTACAAGATGTTAGACAGGAGGGTAACGTTCTGGTCCTAAAGTCTGAAGTATTGGATGTCGAATATGTGCAAGTATTAAAGATCTTAGTGACCTTTGTTGTCATGGCTAATCAAAATGGCCAAAGCATCTGCAACTGTAGCTCTTCCAGGACTTTTCTGGTGGATCAAAAGAGGTCCAAGGAAAGAAAAACACTGAACTGGAGAAAGGGTAATTGGTTATTGTCAGTTTAGTGAAGAACACTGGGAGCAACAAATTTCAATAGTTGAAACAGAAAAAAAAAGTTTATCTTGATTCTGTATGAGGTTCTGTGCACCAAAATAACCCATATAGAATCCCTAAAAGGCCAGTAAGCTTCAGAACTGGACCAAAAAAGAAGAAATACAGTAGAGGACGAGTGGGGGCTATGTTAGATTTAGCATCTGTTCTGGAACACATACAAAAATGGATGCTGGGGTAGATGACAGAACAGAGGATAAAGAAAGCACGAATGCCGCATGAACAAAGTAACTGTAAAATGCTTTGCTACTAATTTCATCTGCAGTGGTGGTAATTCCTTTTCTTGGTTCATCAGTTCAGAAAGAACAAAATAAGGGACTGTCCTCCTAACTTTGATTCGGATATTGACTCAGATGATGAAAGACCAGATCTTCTTCTCAGAGAGGTAGGCCACTAAAAGGATGTAATCTGTTTGTCCTCATGTACCCTGGAATTCCCAGAACCTCCAGCTCTTCCCAGTAGATCTACATGTTGGTGTGTTGCAGTAGCGCATAGAATAAACCTAAGACTCTTTAAATGTCCATGTAATTGACTTGTGGTAAACTGAATTCATAGATTTTACCATAAGTTCTCACCTGCAGGATTTGGCTGCAGCCCTGCTGTGCTTTGTCAGTGGTCAACTGCAGCCTGCAGTGTTACGGGCTTGTCTGCATACTCTGCGAATCCTCTCCCGTGACCGCAGAGCCCTTGGACCGATGGTCACAGATGGCGCCCTTTTCACCCTGGCACACCTGGGAGGCATCGATCTTCTTCAGCCCTGCCAGCTGCATGACAGGAGTAAAACTGAAGCTCAGTGGGACAGAACACAAATACACAGAGCAGAAGCAAGCGGTTGTCAGGGAGCAGCAGATGCTGATGTGAAGTGTGCAGTTTCCTTTTCTGTTCCCACCAAAGAAGTTTGTGTTTCCACCACAAATGGCTCTGATCGTCACTTCTATAAGCAAAGAGGTAATGAAGGTCACCTTGTGCTTGCTCCTGGAAAGAAAGATGCCCGGGAAGAGGACAGTGAGAAGGACAGAAAGGAGGAGGATGGGGAGGTGTGCAGGAAGGAGGCCATGAAAGTCTTGTGTAATTTAATATACAACAGTCCCAAGGCACAGGAGAGAGCCAGCGCACTGAGGTGACCGTTTTAAAAATGTCTTCATTTTTCTGTAATTTGTCAAAGAACTGCAGTCAATCTTAACATGAAATCTTGGAAACACTTAAAACTAACAAAATAACTGAGAACTCATTGTGCAGCAGGATACGTTTTTAGCCACTTCTCTTTATAGTACACCAGGACAAACTTGTTGGCCTTCCCTGATAAAGATGTGTAAAAATCATGGTAAGAAATCCATCTTTTATTGGAGTATGTCAACATGACAGCAATTCATCTTCCCCTTCTCCTCCACAAGTTCCCGATGGTCCAGAGTCCTGGCTCCTTTCTGTGCCCTACTTTTTTCTGGTCAACCAGCAGGTTTCCTACAGGAGACACAGATGGTCATATAAGAAGGCTGATTTAATGTCTGCTGAGCCATTCCTGTGCTGATCTGGCAAAAGGTCCCATTTTCTGTTTACTCATAGAGTCCACCAGGTTTTATCTAAATCTTTTGGTTTTTCAAAGTGGTATTTCAGTTTCATATTTGAGGCTATGCAACCTAAGCAGTTTCACTAAGTCTTTGAATGAGAAACAGACCCACACCATTATAGATCCTCCACCATACCTAACAGGGAACACGAGGTGCTTTGGAACATATTTATTCTTTGTTTCCCTCCAACCCAACCTGAGGGGATTGTTGCAAAAAGCTCAGTCTTAGTCTAATCTGACCAAAGCTCCCAGTTCCAGTAAATGTCCCAGTCCCCATGTTTATCATGGTAGGACAGAAAAGGCTTTTTTCTGCCACCACTCCCAACCATCTAGTTAGCATGTCGATGGCATCTAATGGTTGTTATGGCAACTTGGTTTCCCCAAGATGTCCCTCTGGGCTGCAATTCTCATTGAGCTTTGGAGACATTTTTAGCTCCCTCTCCATCCCACCCACTGCGTGTAGTGGCAACTTTAATATTGGTCCTAGTGCAGCTTGGTGACCTGTGGACCTAAAAGAAATGGGCCTCCATGTCACATCATATTTATACCTCAGGGAAACAGAAAGCAACAGAAACATAAGTTACCAATTAGAAGTTTATGGAGAGCTGCACAACGGCACAGTTGGTTGCAATGTTGCCTTGCAGCAAGAAGGTTCTGGGTTTGACTCCCAGCAGGGGTCTTTCTGCATGTTCTCCCAGTGCATGCGTGGGTTCTCTCCGGGTACTCAGGCCTCCTCCCAGCATCCAAAAACATGACTGTTAGGTTAACTGGTTTCTCTCAATTGCCCTTGCATGGTTGTTTGTCCTGTGTGTCTCTGCGATGGACTGGTGACCTGTGCAGGGTGTGCTCGCAGACTGCTGGGGATAGGCACCAGCTCCTCCGTGCCCCTCAATGGAAGAAGCAGGAATAAAAAGTGGATGGATGGAAGATTATGGAAACTAGATCAATTAGAAAAAAGAAAGAAGGCTTCTGTCACATTTATTTGAAAGGAATTGTAAGGGACAGTACTAACCATGGCACCAATGGTTAAAAAAAAATCAAAACTTTTATTTCTTAACAGATTATTATTTACCTATTGAATAAATCTACTCAAATAAGAGATTATGCAGCTGAAACAAAATATTATTTTATATCCCTTTAATGGGAGTGCCAACAAGCTTGTCTGCATCTTAAATATTTAGGTGTGCAACCTTTTGAAGCAGTCAAAATCACGAATCATAGTCGATGTTAGACCTGGATTTCAGGGTCTTAAGCCCAGGATGTTTTTTGAAAAGCCCTGGATCTAATGAAGGATGAAACTGAAAATATGTATGTATTAAAAACCTGCATTATGCCTCTAAAATATAATTCCATATGTCAACCTAAAAACAAGCAGATGTGTTTGCATTTCCTCTGTATTTGAAACAGTCCAGTGCACATAACCTGTCACTACTGGCTTTAAAACAAAGTGAATTTGTGCACATGCTGCACAAAAACAGCACAACTACGCAAACATGAGGCTGCTGATTGTTCCCAAAGTGTCTCGGCTCTGTAGTCATGCTGTTATTAGGTTTTCCCCAGTCAGAGAACTGGAGATAAAGAAAAAAACATTTTTTCCGGTTGCTTTAGTAACAGAGCTGCTTCCTCCACAGAATCAGGTTGGATGGACTTTATGCAGCTTAACTTATTCTGAACATTTCTGTCGTTATTATAAAAGCAGGGAGAAAGTCTTCTGTTAGAGATGATTGAAAAAATATAAATAGCAAATTAATAAACTATAGTGAGACAAAATAGCCATAGAAGTTGAAAATAAATAAATATGCTCATTTTAAAACATTTTGATTTTTTTTTCATTTCCTTCCATGGAGTCAGACCTTACAATCTTACAAAGTCCCAAGGTGAAGTTTTTTCTTTGATCTTCTCTTTGGTCATGTTCTGTCCAGTCCTAGTATTAAATTAAATTCTTTGTAGCTACTAAAACTCTGACAGTATATTGAGCATCAAGAACTACAGAATGAGGCATAATAATCAAGAAATAGGGGTTTTGAATTTAACAAAACCCTGAAGTTCCTGTATGAATGGTGCCTTGCAGCTGCTTAGCAACCCCTGGCCTCACTTTAAGCTTCATCTTTGTTTCCATGGGAAGACTTCTGCAGGGATTATGGGAGAGTCTGAAGCAGGGCATCTGGAGTAGGGCGCCACCCACTGGCCAGTTTTACAAGCTAAGGCTGCTCTTCTTACTAACAGCTCTGAGGCCTGAGCTCAGGCTGCAGCTACAGCAGGTAAATACTCCTCTGCCTTTTATTATCATTATTAGGTCCTTCTAAAGTTTGTCTCAGTGTTCTGATTTTTTTTTTCACATTTTGTCACATATTAGTTTGAACTATACCACAGTGTTTACAGCGTGGTGGAGCATTGTAGAAAATGTAAAAATACAGTGTTGCAAAAGTATTTCCTCACTTCTTTTCCTGTTGTAACTGCAAATTTCAAGAGATCATAATTGGGGAAGTGGAAGGGAAATGATGCATGGGTTTTAAACCTTTTAAAAAATTTAAAGAAACTGTGGTGTGCAGTTTTGTTCTGTCCCTTTTACTCCATAATATCCAGACTGACCAGTTGCATTCAGAACTCACTGAATTCATAAACAGAGTCTGAGAGTGAATGCAGATGTTTTGTGAAGGGTGGGCAAGCAGAGCATTAATCAGAGAAGCAGCCAAGAGGTCCATGGTACAACTAGGGGCCACTCCAAACATATTCCAGTTATGCACTACTTCTCGTTGGTCTGTCACATAAAATTCAAATGTAATACACTGAAGTCTTTGGCTGTAAGGTGGCAAAAAGGAAAATGTTCAATGGGTGTGAATACTTTTACAAGGCAATAGATTTCTTTGTTATGATCAGTTCTTCAAAAGCTGCTTAACGTGGTCCCCAGAGCTCAGTGTTTTTTTTCTTCCCTTCAGGAGCGCGGTGTGTTGGTGCTGACCACAGCCTTGGAGCAGTACCTGTCTTTGAGGTGGGCTGAGGGACATCAGCTGATCACTGACAGCACAGCACCTCCCATCTCCAAGGAGGTGTCCCAGGATGTCATCGAGATCCTCAAGACTATCTTCAACATTGCTCACAGGTTCTACAGGCAGGAGCCCGATGAGGTGAAACCACAAACCCCCCATTTGTTGCTCAGCTTTCTTACTGAAGAAAATGACCTGAGTATGTCAGCAGCAGTCATAATAAAGACTGACAGAATCCCTCACGTGTTAGGGAAAGTATGTTGTTTTTATGGAGGATTTTTATTTGTGAACTTTAGTCCATGAGGTTTGGTCAGAAATAAAAGCTGTAACATGTCTTTACAGGAGGAAGCTGCTCTATATCGCCGCCTAGTGACTGTCCTACGCCATTGTCTGCTGCTGTCATGTGATGGAGCAGACACGCTGGAAGAACTACAAGGGTCAGAGGGCTACTTTTAGCCAAACAATTCAATGTTAGACACATCTTAGAAAGCTTGAGAAAAATGCCTGTAAAAAATGTCAGAAAAACAGCTGAAAGTTGTTGATAAAAAAAAATGTTTCTCTCAGACATACAGTAAACATCCTGTCAGCCCTGCCCCTGACCTGTCTGGATGTTCTGCTGGCTGTCCCTGTGGACCAGGCATCCCATAAATATGAAGGTGTCAACATGGACTGTGTCCACGCATTGCTACTGTTCATGGACAGACGACTGAACAGGGCAAGTAGATATGTGCTGTTGTAGGTACAAATTGGTGCAGGTGCCCAGAAGATGAATTGTAAATCAGTCCATATGTTGCCCTACATATTTCTTTGTTCAATTTATGAAGTGACTGAAGTTAACTGATTGACTTTTTTTTCCAGCTTTTCTGGTCAGCAGAGACTATTGGGTCTATTCAAATGATTTTGCATTAATTGTTAGCACTGTTGCCTTGCAGTAAGGAGGTCCTCTTGGCTGCTTCTCTGACAAATGCCAAATGCCAAATGTCCATATCTTGGTAGGTCTGCAGTTGGTCCATCCTCTCTAGATGTTCAGATGATGGATTAAACAGAGTTCTGTGAAATGTTCAAAGCTTGGGATATTGTTTTAGAACCTAACCCAGCTTTAAACTTCTCCATAACTTTTTCCCTGACCTGTCTGCTGTGTTCCTTGGTTTTCATGATGCTGTTTGTTTGCTGGTGTTCTTTAAAGAACCTCTGAGACCAGAAACAGAACAGTTGCAGTTAGACTTGAATTCAGTTACACACAACTGGACTCTTTTTGCTTATTAGGTGTCTTCTGAAGGTTGTTGGTGACACGGGATTTTTTTCCAGAGGTGATCTAACATAAAAGCCTCCAGCTCTCAGGATCATTGTTCCAGAAAAAGCTATGGTGTTTCTCACCCCAACACTGGAAGTGCTGACTCTCTCTGCTGGGTGTTGCCATCTATGCATGCAGTCATCACTGCTTAATCATTGTACCACTCCACTCTGTCCACATCTGTCCATGCCACTCCAGGCACAGGTGTCTCTGCTGTGGTGTTAATGGCAGCCTACACATGGGTAATGGTTCAACCACCCGGCCTCATGCAAACCAACAATGTGGCCCATTCAAACTCCCTTATCTACTGGTAATGCTGTCTAATGTATCTTCTGTGTCTGCTGACTTTCACCCTCTGTTGTGATTGACAGTCGGATGCTCCAGCAACTCATGCAATAGTATTGCTTAGCTTTCGACGACAGGACTTGGTGCTAACCTTAGATGTTCCATCTTTTTGAAAACCAAACAATTTACATGTGTAATGCACATATGTCCAAGGTTGCTTCTGATTGGTAGCTGAAATTATTTCTTAGATTTTACCTTTTAGAACTATAAACAGGCATGATGCATCTTCTGTTCAAACCTTTTTTCATTTTCTCAGGGTCAAAAGCTGAAAGAGAAGCTAACTCCTGTACTAAGTTTACTGACTGAGAGTTCTCGGGTCCACAGGGGGACACGTCACTACTTACGACAAAAGGTAACTTTTTTCTTTTTCTTTAACTACATTCATATTGCCCCTTCCAGTTTTCTTATTTGTTTTCCTTTTTACACCTCTAAATGTTCCAGATCATTAAACAAATGTTACTATCACCTAAAAATAACCTGAGTAAATACAAAAAGCAGTTTTCAAATGATGATTTTTTTTCATTAAGGGGAAAGGATACCTGAACCAACCTGGTCCTATGTGGAAAGTTAACTGTCCACCTTGTTAAATCATAAAGAAATGGGCATTCATCACCTTTTTGGCTAAATCTTACTATCCACACCCAGGCCTGATTAATGTCAGCCCGGTAGAATCAAGTGAAAAGAAGAAATCACTTAAATGGAACCTGTCTGACAACATGAAGAAAGCAAGAAGTTAGAAACATCTCAAAAAGCAACACATACCCCTCTCTAAAGAAATTCAAAATTAGATAAGAAACAAAGTCACTGACATCTATCAGTCTGGCAAAGATAATAATGGCATTTCTAAGGCTTGGGACTTCCGACATCGCAGTTAGAACCATAACCCACAACTGGAGAAAACATGAAACAGTGGAAAACCTTTGCAGGAGTGGTTGACTTACTAAAATTACTTCAAGAGCTCATCAACAATTCAACCAGGTTGAAGAGGAACCTAGAACAACATCAAAAGCTGTCCAGGCCTCACTAACTTAGTTAAGATCAGAGGTTATGATTTATAGATAATAAAGAGAGAATGGGCAGAAATGGCCTCCATGGATTTTTGGGAAAATATTCTGTAGGCCGACGAAACAAAAGTGGAACTTTTCAGAAGGTGTGTGTGTCATGTTACATCTGACCTAAAACTATCAGCATTTCAGAAACAGAACATCATTCTGACAGTCGGAAATGGAGGTGGTAGAGTTATGGCCTGGGGCGTCTTTGCTTCCTCAAGACCTGGATGACTAGCGATAACTGATGGAATCATGAATTTTGCTCTAGCAGAAAATCCTACAGGAGAATTTCCAGTTACCAGTTTGTGAGTTTAAACTTAAGAGAACTTGCAGCAGGATGATGATCCTAAGTCCACCTCTGAATGAAGACATTCAGTTGTTGCTGCCTGGAGCGGCACACTTGTTGTTAGGTTTAGTGAGTCACGTTTTCCCATAGGGTCATATTGGTTTGGATAGTTTTTCTTTCCAATATAATTAATCAAATATTTATTAATAAAGTGCTGATAGTATTTACTCAGTTTATTCACTCATGTTAAGTGTGACAAAAAAGCAAAAACAGAAGATATCTGTTAGTCCAGATACCAACTGTCAAAGAAGCTAGTAGTGAGACCTTCACCTCGGTGAGGACACTGGCTGTGAGAGACATTAAAGTGTCTTGCAAACTTACTCATTCGCCCTTTACTTTTTCGACACAGGAGAACCACAAACCTCAATGTCTTCTGTGGATGTTTTATCTGACTGACCAACACAAAGTATTACATTGTTGTTAGGAAAGAAATTCTGGGTTTTCAACATTACGGCATACATTTGTATTCAGCGCCTGAGTCAGTACTTCGCCGAACCACCTGTCACTGTTACAGTGACAGCTCTAGGTGTTCTGGAGTATGTGTCTACCAACTTTGAACATCTGGAGACTTACATTTTTGTCTATTCTTCTTTGCAAAACAGCTCAAGTTCAGTCAGATTGAATAGAGAACATCTGGGAACATAAGTTTTTAGTTTTCCCACAGATTCTCAGTTTTAATTTTTCATTCCAACACATGCATCTGCTTTGATTTAAACCATCCCTTTGTAGCTCTAGCCTTTTGTTTAAGGTGGTTGTCCTGCTGGAAGGTGAATCTCCACCCCAGTCTCAAGTCTTCTGCAGCCTCTAACAAGTTTTCTTCCAGGGTTGTCTCTGATTTAACACCATCCATTTTCCCCACAACACTGACCAGCTTCTCTGTCTGTGCTGAAGAAAGTCATCCCCACGGCATGATGCAACCGTGATGCAGCCACTATGAATCACAGTGGAGATGTGTTCAGGGTGATGTGGAGTGTTTATTCTGGGTGTTGGCTCCTCCAACAAACAGGAAACTGCTTCAGTTTCCTGTTTGTTCTCTAAGGTTCTCTAACAAAACCTTTGAGGTCAGAAACAGAACAGCTGCAGTTAGATTAAATTACACACAGCTAGACTCTGTTTACCGATTGGATATACCTTCTGCAATTATTTGTGCTGGATTTTGTTTTGGGCTATCAGAGTTAAGGCAGCTGAATGCTAATCCACACATTTCAGATTTTTATTTGTGAAATTAATAGTTAATTATCCACCACGTTGTGTTGGTCTATCACATATAATATCCAACAAATACACTGAAGCTTGTTGGAATGGGACAAACTATAGAAAAGTACAAAAGGTTTGAATACTTTAGCAGGGCCTTGTACATTGATATTACAGTAATACATCCCTGTATATTCTCCTGTTATAAACTTTTGTCTTAGATCTTACCCCCTCTGAGGGATGTTGCTGTTCGACCTGAGCAGGACAGTACGCTCAGAGGCCAGCTGGTCCGCCTGATGACCCATGTCGACACTGATGTGAAGGACTGTGCTGCTGAGTTGCTGTTTGTGCTCTGCAAAGAAAATGGTACAGTCACAGTTCTCTAAATACTTGTGAGCTTTTATTCATTAGAGTTTTCTTTAGATGCTTTTGTCTCCAATCAATCCAAATATTAGTGACAGAAGACCGACATAAACGAGACTTTAAGTGTTTTTGTACTACTGCAGACACAGTTACAGTCAAAATAAGTACATTATCTTGTATATCGTGATTTTTAAAGACTAGACAGTACAATTTGGTTTCATTTCATTCACACTCTATGTAATAAACCTTATTGTATACAGAAAATATACTAACTTGTACAGAGCTAATCAAATTAATTTGGGCCTTTTAATGTTGCATTTTAATCATTCATTTTCCAGGGCGAAAGTTTATACAACAACAATAAATAATAATGGCGTGCTCAAATCTGAATTTTTGTGGATTTTCTCTCATCAAGACAGTTTCAAAATGATACATTAAGACTCAAATAAATAAATTCAGCACCTCTAATATGTGGATAAATGTTTTATTTTTAGAAGGTTGCAGAAAAATTACACACTGTTATAGCCATCAACAAGGTCCTGGCATAATTCTGACTGGATATTTGACCACTCTTCATGTCAGAGTCCTGGGTCCATGTCAACTGGTTAATTGCCCAGCCTGGACCCAGCTTTAAAGCACAGTCCACAAATATTGAGTAGGTTGGGTTCATTTCAAAACCTTCATGTCAGCCTGTTTCAGCCATTCTAACACTGGTTCTGATGTGTGCTTGGGATCATTGCCCTGCTGAAACACCTGAGTCCATGCTTCGAACATCTAGCTGCTGATTTGAGGTGAAATTGAAAAATCTGGAGGTACTGCTCATTCTTCATTATTCCACTCAATTTGTGCAATGTAAAACAAGCCCTCAACAGGATGCCACCACCACCATGCTTCACAGGTAGCAGACTGATTGTTGAATTGTGCTGGTTTTGGGTTGGACCAAAGTGCAGAGCAGTTTAAATACTGAGGGAAGTGAAGAATGGGCCAATGAACTAGGGGAGGTAATCAGGCAGAAAATCAGGAACAGCTGATGGAGAAGGTGACAGAGGGAGAGTGATTAATTAACACAGAAGAACATGGAGTGCAGGGATGTAAATGAACTGAAGCAAGTAAATAATGAGACTAACATTAATAGGGGGGAACCAGATCTATAAGAAAATATAAAATGAAACATTTAACACAGGAATTCAAGGAAACAACAAACATAACAGAATGAATCTAATAAACCTGAATGAACAGAAATAAAGCAAGAGACGGATATGGCAGTTCAGAGAGAGTTAACAGAACACAAACTCGAAATCTAACACAGGAAGATTATGACAACTATTCTCAGATTAGAAAACTTCACATTGACTCCTGAAAACATGCTTTTTGTCATTGTGGCCACAAAGCTAAATTTTTTCGTCTCTGTGGACAACTGCAAATTTCAGTTGGGTTGGGGTAAAGGTGTCTTTCTCAGTCAGCAACCTCTCAGTCCACATGGTGATGCTAAAACTGGTTTCACAGTGGATTCTTTTAGTTTAGGATCAGCTCGAGCCTTGGTGATTTCTATGCCGTCTTGAACACCCAACCTATTTAATTTAATCCGAGGGTGACAGTGTGGGTTAAAATGAGGCACAGTTTGATGTTAATAAGGGTGACAATCCCAAACAGACGTTAAAACTAATTTTAGAACTGATAAAGCTGTCATGGTTCAATGAAGTTACATTGAAGTACCCATTGGCAGACAGCAGGAAGGCAAGATCATTTGAGGTAAATTTTTAATGAAATAATTAAAAAGAAAAAGAAATGTGAAAAAACCAGCGAGCCATCAGGGGGGAACAGGAGAATTTGACAGATTTTAAAGAAAACTAACCTTGAACATACTAATGCATACACAGTAGCACGCGCTTCACTATTCTGACCAATAGTTGAAATAGTCTTTAGAGCAGATTACACTGAACTAACGACCTTTTAATTCCACAGACTGAGCTGCTGAGATTGTCTATGAAATTATAATAAAATGTTTTTTATTTTTATTTTGTTAAATATAAATGCATGTGAATAAATGTAAAAAAAAAAATGTAAAGAATATATCATTGCAGGTCTTGGGAAAACAAGGTCCTAGATGGTGAAATTCTTTTCCAGATATGTTGTAAATTCTCTCTCTGTGACAAAAAGAAAAACAAACTAAAAACAGCAGAATCTACAGTTTCTAACGACTGTTCAAGACTACTATTCCACACAGTCCACAAATACGAATCGCAAAGAACCGCAACATTTCAAGATTGTTTGTTGAAACGTAATAAGTTCCTGAATTCATATTTTGATCTTATTCAG
Source organism: Girardinichthys multiradiatus (assembly GCF_021462225.1). Lineage (NCBI taxonomy): Eukaryota > Metazoa > Chordata > Actinopteri > Cyprinodontiformes > Goodeidae > Girardinichthys > Girardinichthys multiradiatus. Next base: position 5,153,038 of record NC_061817.1, on the reverse strand, counting down.
TTCTTGTAATTATTGAGCCATCTGGAATTTGTTGCAAAAGTTTTAAGTTGTTCAAAATGTGGTGCAAAAAATCTCAGTTAATTCTTAACAAATTCATAGCTCATTCTTAGGTACCATAACCATTTCCTAACTGAATCGTAGACAATCCTATGTAATCTTAACTCAGTCGGGGATTCATAAAGCAGAGTCTTGACCACGAGAAAAAGGTATTCTCATCTACTGCCCTCAGCTATTAAGCATCATTTGAAGGCATCTCAAGAGAACTGCTCAAGATCATCTTACAGCAATATTATTGAAAACATTCAGTAAAATGAAGAAGTACCATCAATCTTGTAAAAGTTGCCTTTAGAGGTCCTGCTGAATAGCTCCGAATGCCATCCTGATTCAGATTCCATGTTCTCATCTTGTGTGTCTTTGCAGTCAGCCGCTATGTTAAATACACCGGTTATGGCAACGCTGCTGGGCTGCTGGCAGCGCGGGGTCTGCTGAATGGCAGGAGGAACTCTGGTGACGGCCAGTTTGCCTCCCACTACTCCAGCGACTCAGACTCAGACACTGAGGAATACCGGGAGGCCAGATCCAAGATAAACCTGGTGACAGGCCGGGTGGAGGCAGAGCAGCCCGATCCAATGGAAGGCATGACAGAGGAAGAGAAGGAGGAGGAGGCCCGCCGTCTTATCTGCATGATCAACAGACTATCACAGTGAGATCACTGATATGGTGCTGTTAAAAATGCTAATCAAAGTCTCAGTTTATCTGCTCAGTTATAGAGCACCCAGAAAATGTTCACAGTGGTTCCCATTTGCCACAATTTATGCTACAACAAATTTCTAAACACAACACCCCATAACAACAAAGGACGGAAAAATAAGGTTTTACAAATCAATTAAAAAACAAAAAAGAAAAAACCTGAGATGTACAGAAGTATTCACACCCTTTTCCATGACAACTAAAATTGAGCTCATGTTCATCCTGTTTCCACTGATTTTCCTTTAGATGCTTCTGCAGCTTGATTAGAATCCAGCTGTGGTGACATCAGCTGCTTGAACATGATCTCTAATGGATGACACCTGTCTATATAAAGTCTCAGAGCTGACCTGGCATATTAGAACAGAAACCAAGCCTATAAGTCAAAGGCACGTTGTGTAGACCTCCAAAACCAGATTGTGTCAAAGCACAGGTGTGAAAAAGGACACGATACATTCTGCAGCGCTGATTATTGGACAGAGACACCGAAGAAGATTTGGGGTTGCAATTGCTGCCGAAGGGGTTTTAAGGGTGTGAATACTGATTTCAAACAAAGTATTTTATTTTGTCATGATGGGGTTTTGTGTTTAGACCAGAAGTTCTCAAACCATTTAGGCTGCTCCTCCCCCAAAATCAGTTTTGTCCAATGCAGTACTAACTTACATTTCTTATTTTTCTGTTATTTAGCCTATTTTGAGCCCAGAAGAAAATAATCTACTTTTTTACAATTTTGCCCTCCTGTCTTTTTTTTTTTAAAGAAGCAAAACTTTCTGTAAGGAATAAAAAGAAATAAAAATTATAGAATAAGACTAACTCAACAAAATGTAGAAAAAGTAAGGCGCTGTCAAAACGTTTCCAACGTTTGTATTTCTCGTTCTCATCCAGAGACCAGATTATTCAGCCCATGGGTGTGACAGCAGATGGCAGACTGGCTCCTCTATGGGGCCAAATGAGGGGCTGCACGGAGGAGGAGGATGAGGAGGAGGAACAGGATTTGAATTCAATGCCAGGGTTGAAAGACAAAACAATCAAATAGCAAAGCATTTTTCCTGCTACACTCACACAGAAATGACCAAGATGGCGGGCATCTGCAGGCTGGAGAGAGAACTGTTATTTAAACCCACCTCTTTGTTGCTGAATATTATAATGCAGCATTCTGTTGCTTCAAGCTCAAACTAGATCAGGATTTTTATTTATACACTTAAATCAGAGTGATCATTCTGTTGCTGCATCAACAGCAAATGTAAAATAGGATAGTGTGTCAGATAATGATGCTGGAAGGAAGTTAATGTGTTAATGAGTAGAAATGAGAGAAATAAATAGATGTAAGAATGAAGCACTATATTTTCAGCTGAATTCATGTTTTCTCTGTTTGCATTCGAACCTCTAAGGCATTCATGAATGCCTGGTGTTAATCTCAGCTGCTAACACAGTGTAGACAATGTATGCTTTTCCCTGTGCAGGACAATAAAAATGAAGCTCTTTTAAATTGTTTGTTCATTCTTTCTGCATTTGCATACCCATACATGCTGCTAACAGTTATTCTTAAGCACCTATTCAAATAACTGTTCTACTCCATCTGCTACTGCTTCATCTCTTTAACTAATAACTAGTTAACTAACTAACTAAAAAACTACACAAATATGTCGAACCCAAATAATGCTAATAAATGCTCCACTCTTTAGCTGCAATGTGTTAGAAAAATCCTTACATGGGTCTAACTATGAGGAAATTTTGTATAGTGGAGGAGGTTTTGTATAGTGTGTGTTAATCCGCTACATCAGGACAGGGAGCTCTGCTTTTTCCATGATGTCATGCTCTTATTTTATTTTTGTCCCATATTTAAGGATCAAGTGACCATCTGGGGATGAAAGTTAAATGCTCTAGGAGTGCCCCCAAGTGGTCAAATAATTGTTAGCTGAAATAATCAAAAAGCAGTATGTTTGTTAAATATAGAAGCTGAGAACTGTAATGCCCATGCCTCAAAATGTTTTTGATATGTTCAAAAATATTTAGGGCTGTGCAGGTAAACAAACTATGTAGTACTGTGTTAAATGCATCAGAAGGCATGAATTATTTACCCTAAGCTACATATCTTCCATTATCATTGAAACAGTAGGTAAGAAATGTGATAGTCATCAAGCCTGAGCAAGTGAGCATGCTCAGTGACTGATCGGCCAGCTAACTTACACTGACAAATATGGGAATGGTCATAAAACGTCATGATTTCATATTTGGGAGTTCCCCCAGCGGTGTGAAATTGAATCTAACTACAGATGCTCTATTTCTGGCCTCAGAGGTTTGTTACAGAAAATCAGAAAACAAACGGCATCATGAAGACCAAGGACCACAGCACACAGGTCAGAGAGAATGTTGTGGATAAGTTTAAACCAGAGTTAGGTTCTAAAACAATATCCCAAGCTCTGAACATCTAACAGAGCTCTGTTCAATCCATCATCTAAACATGGACAGAGGATGGACCAACTGCAGACCTACCAGACATGGGCATCTACCTAATGCCTGGTTCACACTGCAGGATTTTAAAATTGTCAGTTGATTTTCAAAACCTGAGAGAACCCACACATGACGATAAAAAATCGTAGACATAACAGGTTCGATCCTATGGTGTGTGAATGAACAGCTTTCACTCACGAACATTCAGATGTTCTGCCAAACAGGAAATCTCATAAACCCTCTCAAGATCAGACATGAATTGAGAGTAATTCCCCTCCGTGTTTCCATCACCTTGCTTTCTGACTGACTACACATCTCATTCAGCAGGCTGCATGCTTGTTTGTCATTGGGGAACATCCCACACAGGGATGTTATATTGGGCCAAGGCAATCCAACATGTTGAATATGCCCGGTTTGAGGTCGGAGCGGCCCCAACATCCTTCCAAGCAGACTAGATCACTCTTAACACACAGCAGGAATATCTCATAAGATTATCTTAAGAGCCATCACAATAATCGGGGCATGTCGGAAGGGGCAACAATCGACATAAAAATCCTGCTGTGTGAACCAGGCATAAACTGATGGGGCGGGCAAGGAGAGCATTAATCAGAGAAGAAGCCAAGAGGCCCATGGCAATTCGGGGGGAGCAGCAGAGATCCATAGCTTAGATGGGAGACTTTGTAGGCAAAGCAGCTGGTCATCCACTCCACTAATTTTACCTTTAATGAAGAGTGGCAAGAAGAAAGCCATTTTAGAAAGAAACCCAAAGAAGACCACTACAAAATGTTGTGTAGCCTAAACATACCACCCCAAACAATGTGGTAGCAGCATTATGCTTTGGGGATGCTTTTCTTCAGAAATAACAGGGAAGCTGGTCAGAGTTGATGGGAAGATCTAAATCCAGGACAATACTGGAAGAAACTCTGTTAGAGGCTGAGAAGCCTTGATACGGGGGTGGAGGTTCACCTTCTAGTAGGACAGCCACCAAACATACAGCCAGACATACAATTGATGATTTAGATCAAAGCATATTCATGTGTTAGAATAGCCTAGTCAAAGTCCAGAACTACAATCAACTGAAAACCTGCAGAAAGACTTTGTTCACAGATGCTCTCCATCCAATCTGATTGAGCTTGAGCTATTTTATGAAGAACATTGGGCAAAGACATCAGGCTATAGATGTACAAAACTGATAGAGATGTCCGCTCCAAAACACCAGGAGGTGTAACTGCAGGCATGGGTGGCTCTGCAAAGTACTGACACAGAAGGGCTGATTACAAATGCATGCCACACTTTTCAGACTTTATATACTATGTTGTGCTGGGATGCCTCACAGTTGTAGTGCTGTTGCACTGCAGAGAGAAGGTCCTGGGTTTGAATCCCGGCCTTGGGTTTCTCTGTATGGTGTTTGCATGTTCACAAGCCCTCCCACGTGATGATGTCACACTCAGAAATGGTTGGCAAATTTAAAAAAAATGAGCAATATCTGCTGTAACGTTTAAGCAAATAGCTTTAGCAACCTGAACAAAGAACTCTAGCTCCCTCTTACAGTCCAAAACATGAATGGAACGTTAATTGGTCTCTCAAAATTTTCTTTCGGTATGAGAGTACAGGTCCTTCTCAAAATATTAGCATATTGTGATAAAGTTCATTATTTTCCATAATGTCATGATTAAAATTTAATATTCATATATTTTAGATTCATTGCACACTAACTGAAATATTTCAGGTCTTTTATTTTCTTAATACGGATGATTTTGGCATACAGCTCATGAAAACCCAAAATTCCTATCTCACAAAATTAGCATATCATTAAAAGGGTCTCTAAACGAGCTATGAACCTAATCATCTGAATCAACGAGTTAACTCTAAACACCTGCAAAAGATTCCTGAGGCCTTTAAAACTCCCAGCCTGGTTCATCACTCAAAACCCCAATCATGGGTAAGACTGCCGACCTGACTGCTGTTCAGAAGGCCACTATTGACACCCTCAAGCAAGAGGGTAAGACACAGAAAGAAATTTCTGAACGAATAGGCTGTTCCCAGAGTGCTGTATCAAGGCACCTCAGTGGGAAGTCTGTGGGAAGGAAAAAGTGTGGCAGAAAACGCTGCACAACGAGAAGAGGTGACCGGACCCTGAGGAAGATTGTGGAGAAGGGCCGATTCCAGACCTTGGGGGACCTGCGGAAGCAGTGGACTGAGTCTGGAGTAGAAACATCCAGAGCCACCGTGCACAGGCGTGTGCAGGAAATGGGCTACAGGTGCCGCATTCCCCAGGTCAAGCCACTTTTGAACCAGAAACAGCGGCAGAAGCGCCTGACCTGGGCTACAGAGAAGCAGCACTGGACTGTTGCTCAGTGGTCCAAAGTACTTTTTTTGGATGAAAGCAAATTCTGCATGTCATTCGGAAATCAAGGTGCCAGAGTCTGGAGGAAGACTGGGGAGAAGGAAATGCCAAAATGCCAGAAGTCCACTGTCAAGTACCCACAGTCAGTGATGGTCTGGGTGCCATGTCAGCTGCTGGTGTTGGTCCACTGTGTTTTATCAAGGACAGGGTCAATGCAGCTAGCTATCAGGAGATTTTGGAGCACTTCATGTTTCCATCTGCTGAAAAGCTTTATGGAGATGAAGATTTCATTTTTCAGCACGACCTGGCACCTGCTCACAGTGCCAAAACCACTGGTAAATGGTTTACTGACCATGGTATCATTGTGCTCAATTGGCCTGCCAACTCTCCTGACCTGAACCCCATAGAGAATCTGTGGGATATTGTGAAGAGAACGTTGAGAGACTCAAGACCCAACACTCTGGATGAGCTAAAGGCCGCTATCGAAGCATCCTGGGCGTCCATAAGACCTCAGCAGTGCCACAGGCTGATTGCCTCCATGCCACGCCGCATTGAAGCAGTCATTTCTGTAAAAGGATTCCCAACCAAGTATTGAGTGCATAACTGTACATGATTATTTGAAGGTTGACGTTTTTTGTATTAAAAACACTTTTCTTTTATTGGTCGGATGAAATATGCTAATTTTGTGAGATAGGAATTTTGGGTTTTCATGAGCTGTATGCCAAAATCATCCGTATTAAGACAATAAAAGACCTGAAATATTTCAGTTAGTGTGCAATGAATCTAAAATATATTAATGTTAAATTTTCATCATGACATTATGGAAAATAATGAACTTTATCACAATATGCTAATATTTTGAGAAGGACCTGTATGTGTGCATGGTTGTTTTATCCTGTGTGTATCTATGTTGTCCTGTGATGGACTGGTGACCTTTCCAGGCCTCTCACCCAATGACTGCTGAAGGTTGGCAACCCTGCAAGGATAAGCGGGTACAGACGATGGAAAGATGGATGTTGTGTTGGTCTTTTACCAAATAAATACAACGCAGTTTGTGGCTGTAATGTGATAAACTATTAAAAACTTGAAGCACAGTTCACTGTCTATCAGCTGATGTCAGAGACTGAGTATATTTAATTGGGGATTGACTCAGATGGCTAAATCCAGACTGACATAATCAGTTTAGACACCAGAAGCCTGTCTGTGGATTACCCTCTTTGTAGCTTTGTCTTACTTGCAAACCCACACTGTGTTATTGATAACAACTGCCTTAAAGAAAAGTAAGAAACTGGCATGCCAGATGGAGGATCAGAAAGCATATGACTGTGAAAATGAGGAATGCCTGACACAAAATGAGGAAAGCAGAAGGGAGCAGGAAGGTAGAGGCTGGGACGATGATGAGATGGTCGATGGAGGCATGGAGGAGTGGAACGGGTTCATTTCCATGGGGACAACTTTGGTGCAAGCAAAGAATGACGGGGTGGTAACTGAATGGAAACCAGGTGAACCAGTGACCCCACAGCAAGTCCTGCAGCTGAACAGTTACACAAAGGGTGAGTTTCAGAACTTTCCGATCATGTATAGAGAAGGTAGAGATGAAGAGCTGGAGGGACAAGGAGAAATCACAGTTAGAATAGAATCAGAAGCCTTTGTGTATGAAAAGTAAAAATAAGAGAGTAACAGTGACCATGTTTAGAGTATACTTTTAGTCTTGGTGACCAGTATTACCATGTAACAACCCATTTATGTATTGTGAAACAATAAGTCTGGTTTGGCTATGAATAACTATTACTAAGTGCCAATGGCAATTATTAACGACATTAGAATTTTTAATAAACCTCTCTTCAACATAGAACAAACTATTAGTAGAATACTTCAAATTCAAGTTAAGTACTTCAGTCAACAAACTTTTAAACTAGGCTCAACTATACTACTTAGTAAAAATGAAAGAATAAGGAAACCTAATAAACTATGCCGATATCATAAAAAGCAACAAATATGAAAAAATGTAAACCAATAATCAATAACGTTATGCAATGATTTCACAGTTCAGTGAAGTTCAGTTCAAGTTGCATTAGGTCAAATTAGCCTTAAAATTTGTTAGGAACCATTGTTGGTAGGTGTTCAAACACCCAGTTCATATCGCATAGCTGAAGGACAAATAAAACATTGTCAGTCAGTCATTTTCTACTGCTTTTTCCATAGTGGGTTGCAGGGAAGCTGGTGCCTATCTCCAGCAGTCTATGGGCAAGAGGCAGGGTACACCCTGGACAGGTCGCCAGTCCATTGCAGGGCAAAACACAAACAACCATGCACACACTCATTCATACACCTAAGGGCAATTTAGAGTGACCAATTAACCTAACAGGCATGTCTTTGGACTGTGGGAGGAAGCCAGAGTACCTGGTGAGAACATGCAAACTCCATGCAGAAAGACCCCTGGCTGGGAATCAAACCCAGGACCTTCTTGCTGCAAGGCAACAGTGCTACCAACTGCACCACCATGCATCCCATAAAACATTGTTTTAAGTAAAACAGGATTTGGATTTCAAATATTTGTTGATTTAGAAATCAATTACATTTTGGACAATTGACTCTTAATGTTGTGTTAACTAGCTATCATACTACGATGATAAAGCAGATAAAGACTCACAATTTGGCCTTCTTGCCATATGGATTTAGTGGCTGGACCGCTACTTAGCAACCCACATGCACCTTTTAGTACCATTAATACAAATATTATTGTGTACTAGGCTCAGTGGCCTGTTAGTACACATAAGGTAACCCGATAAGGAGACACCTTAAAGGGTTTATATTTTAATTTTTGACTGGTGATTTATTTTACCCCTTTCTAAATTATTGTGACAAGTTAGCATGTACTGACAGCAAGTTTTAAGGCCCTTTGGAAAATACAGTCTTTGGAAAATACAGTCTTGGTCCCAAGAAAGAGCAGTCATGGTGGGCAATGGTCATTTGTCCTACAGATATCCTTGATCAATCAGAATCAGAATCAGAATCAGAATCAGAAAAGCTTTATTGCCAAGTACGTTTTTGGACATACAAGGAATTTGTTTTGGCGTAGTCGGTGCAATACAATACAAATTAAACAGTATAAACATATCTACAATATAATATAAATATAAGTGCACAGTTTTAAGTGAGTGAGAGTAAATGTAGAGCAGTATAGGATGCTGTAGTTAATTCTATATCTCACATGAATATACCCTCAAAAGTTTTAGACAAACTTTCTCATTTACTGATTTTCTTTATGTTTATGACTATTTACATTGTACGTAGATTCTCACTGAAGTAATCAAAACTGTGAATGAACACATATGGAATTATGTAGCAAGAAATTTGTAAAGAACTTTAAATGTGTTTTTTATTTCAGATTCCTTAAAGTAGCTGCCGTTTGCTGTGATGACTGAAATATTAACCTTTGGCCGTCTCTCAATGAACCTCTGGGAAGTTCTTAGTGTTACAAGAACCAACACATAGAAAAATAAGCCTCACAAAAGTTTTTTTCTCACTTGCCTTTCAGGGCTTCTGTACTGGCCTCAACACATGTATGCAGTTATACAACATGATATGTATTCTGAATAGTATTCCCATGCTGAAATGAAAAAAATAGACTCCCAAATGAACAAATTGTTTAATGATAATAAAAATCAAACACTTACATGGAATGGGCATAAATATTCCATAATTTCCAGTATTTTCCAAGTTTTATCTATGTAGCTGTTTCTTTGAGGTGAAGCTGAAAGATTTGGTGGTATTCCAGCCAGTTTCACCCATATCACTGTCATGCTCCAGCATGATGCTTCCACCACCATGCTTGGCTGTTGATTCAGTGTTTTTAGGATTGAAAACTGGGTAACACTGAGCTTCTGGAATGGCCCAGGATTGAGGATTTTCAGCCTGTGTACATTACAGCAAATCTGCAGTAAACGTCTGGGTTTAGGAATAATCGCAGTTGTTGTTATAAAAAAGCTATTCACATAAATCATTAAACCCCTGAAATTAATATGACATTGGCTATGATAAGTGGATGGAAAGTTCTCACTGTAACTGTATTTTAGCTTTTTATGGTTGAACAGCGTACTAGTGGTACGTTATGTATATCAGTGCCATGCTTAGTGTAGGATCCAAGTGGATAGTTACATATGGAAGTGCTGTATGTGTTTCAGACTACCTGTGTTTACTTGAGGACAACATCTACAACGTAAACTTCTCTCGCTTCAAGATCAGAGATCTGGACAGTGGAGCAGTTATCCTTGACATTAAAAAACATAATCCAACAGGTATGGGTATTATTTTGTTCCTATCATGTTGAAACATGCTGGCCTCTTCATCTAAGAGATGGCAGCTGAATGAAAGGATTATCCATGTGCATGAAGCATGGTTGAGTCAGAAATGGAAACTCAAACTCTATGACTGTCAGGTAAAATTAAAGCAAGAACAAAATCAGAAACCTTTGTGTATAAATACTCAAAATAAGAGAGAAAATTTAGAGTATATTTATAGTCTTGTTGACGAGTATTACCATGTAACAACCCATTTATGTGTTGTGCAACAATAAGTCTGGTTTGGCTATGAATAACTAACTAAGAGTCAAAGGCGATTATTAACAACATTAAACATTTTAGTCAACTTCTCTTCAACATACAAGAAAGTATTAGCAGAGTACTTCAAATTCAAGTTAAAATACTTCAGTCAACAAACTTTTTATCTACGCTAGTAACATTTAACTAAACTACCAAGTAAAAATGAAAGAATAAGGAAAACAAAACAAAAAAAAAAACTATGTGAATATCATCAAATAAGCAAAACAAAAGAAAAATAGACCAATAATCCAAAACTTGATACAATGATTTCACAGTGCAGTGTGAATATGTATATTTATGAACCAAGTTTGTTTTGATGAATTGGAATTAGGTCAAATTAGCTTTAAAACCAGTTAGGAACCATAGTTGCTAGGTGTTCAAACACCCAGGAGAGCATTTACAGTTTAAAGGGGGAACTCCAGTTTGTAAGCAAGCTTCGTTTTTCTAATGTTATTTTCTCTCTGCTCTATATATTCTATCTGCTCTGTATATACTCTCATTGGAAGTTCTTTACCCCCTTCTAACTTATATACATAACCTACAGTAGGTATTGGTTTCATAAGTTTTATGTTGAATAAAAATTGATTTGGAAAATTGTTTCTTCTACCTTCTTCCTTTTCTATTTTGTAACGATGATACTTATTTGTTACAGATTTTTTGTACTACAGTCTTTCAAATTCCAGAATTTGCATGTAACTCTATATTTTTGTCTGTCTGATTACATATTTTTTTTATATTAAATCAAATGCCATGATACTTCTGTAGCCTTTACCAAATACGTTTTTACTCTTACTTGAATAATTTCTTGGATGGCTACTTTTTGACTTTTACTTGAGTTAAAATATATTGAAATAGTGCTACTCTTACTAGAGTACAATTTTTGGGTTCAGACAAAAGTCAGAACATTCCCTCTTGCAACCTAAAGTTGCAAAGAAGCGACCCCCTTGCTCACCAGAGAAAACTCTAAAATTGAGGCACTCAGCTGGGGGGATGTGGTTATCCCCACAAAAGCCAACTCTGGGGTAGGACAGTCCAGCCTCTCTCCCTGAGTTGGGTTCCAGAGCCCAAGCTATGTTTAGAGGTGAGTCCAACTATTTCTAGCTGGTACCGCTCAACCTCACACAACAGTTGTGGTTCCTTATCATGTCCCAAAAGCCAGATTATGCTCCTGGTAATTATGCTCCTGGTAATTATGCTCCTGGTAATTAGCACGCCAAGGCTCCTGCCCTCGCCTACCACCAATCGCAACATTCCTCTTTGAAGGCGTTGGGCACACATAGAAAGGGCGCATAGAAGAGCCAAAGCTTGATCACAAGGTACCCCCCCACCCCCCAGACATATCTGCATAATTCCAGGGTGACTCCAGTCTCCCTAATCCAGGTGAGATTCGCCACTTGTTGCGGTCAGCAATATCAACAGAATCACTTAATTACTCCCTAGCCTGACCCTCTTCCCTGAGGCTAATTTGTCTTGGGAGAAACTATCAGGAGGTAAGGCTCCAGGCATCATAGTCGATCAATGAACGGCAAAACTGTCAAATTTGCCATTTAAAATTGTCATCACAAAACTGCACAGAAGAAAAAGAGCGAAGTTGTAGAAATGCCTTGTGTTGTTTGTGTGCTACAGAGCTACATGTTTGTTTGGCAGAGACCATTCTTACACATTCAGGGATGGATTTGTATTTCATTGAAGGCACATTTCCATTCATATTTCCATTTTCAAGTTTCTTTCAGGAAATTGTTTTTAATTCTTATGTTTCCAGAAATTCAAGACATCATTGAATATGACACCAGCAGATTTATCCAGTACCACTTCTCTCCTGCTTTTCTGGCTCTCCGAGAGATTGGAGCTACGTAGGTTTGGGATATTTTACTTCTTAGGCACTGTGATGAAAATAAGAAAATGTCCAGTAATGTCTCATGTTTTTTGGAATTAGTTGTTTCAGAAACAGGCTCTGTCTTTCAATTTTGATCAAGTTTCCCATCTGGGCTTAGTACTCTTTAGTGTTTACTTACAGCAGCAAAATCTCACAGCGACCCACTTTTGTTAAATTGTCCCACATTAAGAATGATTTGGGTGACCTTAATATGAGAGAAAGCACAACATGCCCACTATTAAGTTTGGTGGAGGGTCTGTGATGCTGTGGGCCTGTTTCCAAAGTTCCTAGGGAACGTTATTAGAGGCCATGAAATCATTGACTCATTGAAATGCCATGACATTTAAAATAAAATCTGGTGGCTTGTACCACTGAACCTAAACTGTGTCATCATTGGGTCTATCAGCAGGATAATGATCCAAAATGTATAGTCACGTCTGCACAGAATGTGGGTTCAGAAATAAAATAAATGGAAATTGGGACCAATAAAAATGTAAAAAAGTCTTGATAAAGCAATATGCTGTTAAATTAAAAGTGAGATTTGAGCATAGTTTATCTCCTCTTGTCAGAAAAATTGCAAAAAAATCAGTTTATGTGAATTCCTTTCAGTATATGGGTACAAATGGATTTCTTTATTTCTAACACTACTTTCCTGGCTCCATCCATCCGTCCATTCATCTTTTGCCCACCTTTAGTTTTAAGAAGTGATGAATTCCAGTTAAATGTTGTGGTAACATAAAAACATTGTGGTAACACTTTGCTGGAGCCTTCTGTCTGCTTGCACGTCCTGTTTTACACCTGAATTTAGTGACAAATTAAAACTAATAAACTGCCAGTCATCAATTTCATAGCTAGGTAGAACAGGTTAGCTGTATTGGCTGATTCCTTTTGTTAGCTTTAAACTGTTATGAGGTTAAGGGGTTCTTCTTTCTTACTGAGAGAGTTTCATTTTGTGGTGTCTTTCTTTCAGGTTGGAGTTCACAGTGGGCAGCAAAGCTCTTAACCACTTCCGTCTGATTGAGAGACATTTTTTCAGAAACTTGCTTCTTAAAACCTTTGACTTTGAGATCGGCTTCTGCATTCCACACAGCAGGAACACCTGTGAGCACATATACTGCTTACCAGACCTGGAGCCAAATATTGGTAAGTGTAACCATTATGAAATGGGTTTGATGTCTCCGGACTGACTGATTCATTTTCTCCTTAGTTTCACCTTCCACTTGATGATGCCTCCCTCACACTAAACTTTCTTCATTTTTCTTCCCAGTGGAGGAAATGATTGCCAGCCCGTTTGAGACTTGCTCGGACAGTTTTTACTTCGTCAACAACAAGCTGATCATGCATCACAAAGCAGAGTATTCCTTTAGTCCACAAACACAAGGCAACTCATTTGCTTGTAACAACATGAACAGTGTTGGATTGTGATATAATCATTTCTTTCTGTTCAACCCTTACTATTATACCATTTTTAAATGAGTAAGTGTAGAGCTACAACTTTAGGTACTGAATCAGTTGCTGTGTCTATTGTCACAAATGATCTGATTTCAGGTTGGCAATAAATCAACCAGGTGGTATTTTGATGAAATTAAGGAAAGTGTTTAAATAACTGAGATCCACTTGTTGATCCAGAACATGTGCTCTTCATACAGTGAATTTACTGCCAGGAGTCCAGAAACTCACTGACTTTTTATATGCAGACTAATTACAAAGAGATCAGAGGTGAGGATGGTTACCTTTAGGAGCCATTTAAACCCATATATATTAGCATGTGTGGCCAAAACATTTAGTTGATGTAAACGTTTGATCAGGGTCATTTGAGTAGTTTCTGTTGTGCTTCTGATTTGAAGAGAGTTTAATAATAAATAGCTTCATCCAACCACTAGCCATTGGAAGAGAAACATTTTGTGATTATTGTTTATATTGTCAGAAATAATTACAGAGAATATACATTTTTTTCCAGGGTATGTAAACTCATGAGAGTTAAAATATGCTCCACTGTTACAGAACAGTCATACGTGCTCTGTCTGCACTGATGAAAATTCACTCACCTTAGCCTGCTGAATGTTTGGAATGGCTCCAGCTGACAGCAGCCTGACCTACTTTTTAATTATTTCTCCTGATAATTATTTGACCTTCCAGTCCTGAGTAAAAAAAGTGTTATTTCTGCACGTTTCATCCTAGTTCACACTTTCTATACAAAACAAGGTGATCGAAAGTGACACACAAAATCCAAAGACATGACGGGGCTTAATGTTGAAGCAAAATTTGCTTCATGAAACATGCAAGACTATAGCAGTGTGATAGAAGCTTTATTTGTGCTAAAAAGGGAAAAGCTGAAAACTAAAATATGGACACTTCTTCTTGCCTTAGATAATCATTAACTCCAAGATCCACATCTTTCACTTGTTATGTTTATGATTATTGATTGATTAATCTTGATCAATAATTATAATTACAAATCATAATCTGACAAAATCAATTTCTTAAACAAAAATTCTCATTTATGAATCGAGACCAGATATGTTTCTGGTGTTGTAATTGTGGCTCAACGCCTCTGACAATTACAACCGTTAAATACTCCGTAATAATTAATAACTATTGCCGGAGATGTCACTGTTTAATCGACCGTTTCTGCCGAAACGTGTGGAACTTGAACCTTATTTTGACTGACCCATCACTTTTTGCACACAATGAAACACCAAACGCTCTCTCTTTATCTATGTGAATATTTATTAATTTTCACCTACTCAACATGCAAAATTCTACAAACACAGGGGTAACACATCTAAATAAGCAAAATCAACAAACGGTAGTGGGTATGTATTGAGTCAGCCAGCCGTTTATGGTATTTCAGACGAAGGAAGATGGGAATATGAGTGGTGGCGAGTGGTGGGGGTTGGAGCGCAGCTCCGACTGTCCTTATGGTCTTCTGATCATAAAACTTCCCCCTAACTCCTGAGCACAAAGGATTCTAACTTTTGGCGGTAAGCTAGCACACTGAGATTGAAGACAAAGGGAAATGGAGAATTTTACCATGAGGTCGTTTTAACAGTCCAGTATTACAACGCACCGCGTTGACTCTCAGATAGTAAAAACACAAGCAGCTCGAGGACCGCGACGGATCCCGATATCAACATAACACATCAAAGTTCAATAAGCAAGGTTACATGCACATATTATTCAGAACACATGAGATCCTAACCAGCGATTCTGATCGCTTCTACAACCTCTGACCCTGCCCAGGCCTTCTAATAAAGAAATAAAAGATAAAATAAAAAGATTGGTTTTACTTGGTGTCGTCTTCTTCCTGAGTGAGGGAATTCGAGCGAGGAAAAGTGGGGTTAAGTTAATTGTGCGTCCACAATCAACTTCAGGAGAGCGGTCAGTCTTCGTCCTTTGGTCTTCTTGACAAAAAGGAAAAATATGATCTGACCATCAAAGTCGACTTGAAAATGAAACACGATAGCGGTTCGTCTCTCCGAAACTCCGTGTCCTCAGTTACGTGTTAACTCACGTCTTCGATCGGTAAAGTGAAATCTCTGGCCTTCTTAGTCCAAAAACCTCAGTTATGAATTGTTCGTTGTCCAACGAGAGAGAATGAATGAACTCTGTGAAGAGCTCTTCTCTTAAAGTGGTGCACTTCAGTCACTAGACCGGTTTTGTAGCAGAAGGCAAGTTTTCAAACATGAGCGCCTCCTATATAGCGCCCTGTGACGTCAGACTTGGGACGCCCAGTCATATCAGTCGCAATGCTCGATGGGATATGCAGGAGCGGGCTATCCTGGGTGCAAAATGGCCGATGCCATTGGAGGGGCACAGTGACGTCCAACAATGTGCAGATAATCCAATACTCAGCAAACAAGTGGTCCAACACACTTTTGCAGGTTGCCATTGTCTGCATGTATATATACATTATTTTCCTTGTGGATTTTTAATGTCACCTCTGGTTGGTTTTAACTGACACAGGTTGCTCTGCTGTCCTTGGTGCTCCAGAAAATACTCACAATGAGTGTACATCTTCATCTGCTTCATCTAGCGCATCCTCTCCCACTCTACAGTTCTCCATCATTCCAACTCCATCCTCATCCTCCAAGTTTGGCTGAAGTCTTCTGCTCCAGCCACAGAGATCTGACTAAGACACAACAATAAAGGTGACCTAGCTGTCCTCTCAGCTACCAAAGGCTGTTCTGTTCTGCCAAAGTGATCTACACTGGTTAACAGCATCCCAACTGCAAGCATAAGCATGTTGTTCACAGTCTCGGATTCCCGAAATACAAGATTCAAGCTAAAGTAATTATAAAACAATCAGCTTTTTTCTGTTTGACTGCTCTGTATTCATAAAATTTCCATAAAAGGATGGTAAATAAGAAAAAAGTTCAAACAGCCCCACAACGTTTGACACAAGACGTGTAATGAAGTCTTACGGTATTAGACCTGCAAACTATATCTCAACAAGTTGGTGCCAGAATAGGATTTTGTCTGGTGAGGTAAGTCCTCTGGGAGAAGAAAGTTTACTATTTAAAAAGGATGAAGAGACAACTGGTTTCCTCTCAAAGCCGACGAGGGGAACTTTTATTCAGAACACATCTCTGAATACATCTTCATACAAAACCCCAAAGAATCCCAAAATCCCTTTCACGAGTCAAGATATATATACAACAGTCATTTCATTGTTTTGTATGTTAGACTTTTTGACCAATCAGATGTACCCTTTCACTTACGCACGTTTTGGCACTCACAACATTGATTCTCAAGCGCAGTTCCAGAAATACAAAACCAGCAAACATCTGCAGGAAATCAAATTGGTCTACGTGACCGTTATATCACTACAATCTCATCACTCTGGTCAACTCCTCATTCCTGAGCTAAACTGGACTGCTGAACTAATGTCAAAGAGACCTGGCAGGATTCAAGATATCATAATTCTTTCTGGCTGAACTGTTTCCATCCAGCCTACAAGTTCGCTTCTACAATAACAAGTCCATCAGTCTTTCCTCACGCCAAGACTGTTTCCTTATCTACCTTGTTCCCGGACAGGCCTTGCATGCTGCTCAGAGTGACTTTTCCATAACAATCTACACAGAATTCATTTTACATATGGCAAAAACAATAGTAACACTTTTTGATCTACCAAATGAAGCTTTACGCTTCCACAGTCCAAGTTATTTTTATGGCTCCCTGATATGAAGTGGAGTGGTTTAAGCTTAACAAGCCTTTAGCTACTCTTATTTCAGGGTAAGACGTGAACCAGATCTTGCGTTGTCTTGTATAGACAGAGTGGACTGATTGAGACTTTTAGTAATACAAAACCATTAAAGACGGAAAAATGAACAGTGACAGACAAAATACAGTAATTTGTAAACCCTGTGAATACACGTCAACAAGCTGACAGTTAGGCACTAACAACACTGAAGTTTTCTTTATTTTTACACAGAACAAAAATATTATTATTATCATATTTAAAATTTTACTACATTTTAAAGCTTGTTTGGCATTAAAACCACCTTATAATTAAGTAGAGGTATAAAAGCTACAATAAACATACCTCTTAAACCTAGATTAAATTCCTCCGCAATGATTAAAGCTTGTGATTTCTGAATTCCAGATTTTACTTAATAAAAGCAAAGAACTGGGATTTCCCAATATTGCTAAAATGTCATTCTTGATGCGATGGTTGAAAGTCAGGGTAGCAAGTTAGAGTCAGAAGGAAACAGTTCTGATGAATAAAGGATTGACAGGAGAAAAATACTGAGGGAGAATTTGTTTTTTATGTATCACGTCTGGCAGAGTAGCACTCAGAATTGTTGCCAAGAATTGAGTGCCAAGAAGAAGCCCTACAGATTTACTTTCACAAGTGGAGCATTATGTCTAACGCTAGAAACTGCTTTGGGATTATTACAGTTGCAATGGACAACAGGACACAGAAATGAAAAGGAAAGGAAGAAAAAGAAGCAAGAAAGAGAGAGAGGTGGGGCAAAATGGAAAAAGGGAGAGAAGGAGAAAAGGATAGAGATAAAGAAGGTTGAAGAGAATACAAGGTAACACCCTAGAAGACTGCTTTTACACCTGCAGAAACATATATAACAACAGCAATTACCAAAAAGTGCACAGTAATAATGAATGCAAAATGTATTTGGTGGTAACTGCGGCTCAATATAGAACATCTGTGTATCTGTTAACACCTGAATCCAAACACCTGTGGGTGTAAGTGTGAGCGCTTTTGTGTATACAAGGTCTCTCCATAAAAATATGCAATAGCGAGTGTGAGGAGCCACCGACCTGCCCCCCTGGGCTCGAGACAGTCACTCATGCTCCCCATATATACTCTAGACTCCCAGGCCCTAACAACTTGATAGTCCTAACAACGTGATATAATTGACTATGAGTGAGCCACTCCTAAATCTTTGTAGGCAAATAAATAGGAAACTGAGATCAAGGCACTATAACACATTCAAATGAGTTATCAAGTGAACCAAAGAGGCAAGGTGTTGGAATAATTGAATATAGATTTATCTTATATTTTCTCCTATTCTTTAACTTGACTATTTGATCTTATAACCTTTCATGATGTATGTGTGAGTAAAGGATGTGTGAGTTTGTCTGCAGGCAAAGGTCATAAATAGGGGGTCATAAAGATGAAGGCACGGCTGACCCCACAAGTTGAGGAGGTCATAAAGATGAAGGCACGGCTGACCCTACAAGTTGGAGGAGACTGTGGGAAATGTGTTGTTAATGTATAAAGCTGTTTATGACCTGTTTACGATGCAGCTGTTGTTTTCCCCCATCCTTTAGAGAACAATGTTTTATGTAAACTAGGGACCCCCGAAAGACAATAAAAAGAGGAGGCGGACAGATGCTGTTCAGAATGATTGGGGACTTGTAACTGAACATGTTTCTGATCGTTCTCCTCGTACGAGTAAAATAACTAACATTTTGTCTCTCTCTCTTCTTTTTGTGTTGTTATAAATATTGTTAGGTTGGTTAAACCTGACATTAATTTGGTCCTTCGAGAGCCGGATTCCAACTACGCCTGATGATTCCAGCGGGTCGGTAGACTCCAGGAAAAGACCGTGTGCACGGCTGTTTTCATCAGGAAGACACACAGACCCTTTCCGGGACTGGATTTTGGCCCGCCCGCTGGAGTCTGATGGCTGACGTAACTCTGAGAGAGAGAAGAGAGGACAAAGTGGTGAGTTGAATCTGGATTTAAAACAAAAGTGTGACGAATGACTGGGGGTCATTGCGTAAAGTAAACAAACCCTGTGAACCTAGGCACTGACAGGTAACAGCAGTGCGCCGGAGTTCTGCTTAAAGTATTAGTAAAAATACTGAAAATTCCGAGGTTATCAGCAGTGCGCCGGAGTTCTGCTTAAAGTATTAGTAAAAATACTGAAAATTCCGAGGTTATCAGCAGTGCGCCGGAGTTCTGCTTAAAGTATTAGTAAAAATACTGAAAATTCCGAGGTTATCAGCAGTGCGCCGGAGTTCTGCTTAAAGTATTAGTAAAAATACTGAAAATTCCGAGGTTAACAGCAGTGCGCCGGAGTTCTGCTTGAAGTATTAGTAAAAATACTGAAAATTCCGAGGTTATCAGCAGTGTGCCGGAGTTCTGCTTAAAGTATTAGTGAAAATACTGAAAATTCCAAGGTTATAGGGGACGACAGAGTCCTCTTAAGTATTAAGAAAGTAATACTAAAATTCCGTGTTTCCAGAACGGCGGAGTCTGTGTTTAAGTATTTTATACAACAAAAAATACTAAGTAAAATCTGCATTTAAGTATTTTAAACAACAACAAAATACTAAGTAAAATCTGCGTTTAAATGTGTGTATGTGAGAAATAAATGGAGGATTTAAACCACTAGGTTTTACCTCATACCAAAAACAGTAGGATTGTAAGTGACTAACTTTTGTGGAAGCAAAGGCAAGAATTCTCCACTCGAAAGAGTTGAAGTGAGAATTACCACAAAAGGAGATTTTTCTGTCACCCTACTGAGCAGAATAATCCAGTATTTAGAATACCCTAGGTATTTATATGCTGGACCAAATTTAAATAAAAGAAATGGGAAAAGGGTGATTTAAATACACTAAAATGAATAATAATGTAAAGATTGGAAATTTATGAAAGCACAGGATCAAATTAAAATATTAAAATGAAAATATTTACATAAATGGATAACCACATATCATTATGATGGTCGTTTAAACTCTAAAAAATTTGTTAATCTATAGGATGCAATAATTAAAAGTACATTAAAGTAAACGTGATTTAAAAAAAATGGGCAAAGCAGTAATGTAGATGAGGATGTAGATTATTGCTTTAAAATAACTAAAAAGAGAGAAATGTGATGCAGGAGATAAGAATGGACGTTTTTGTGGAAAGCAGAAAAGGTCAGAGGGCTAAGAAGTAATTTTTGATAGACTTGCAAAGTGGAATAGCAGGACAGAAGAAGGGGAGTAAAAGAGTAGGTGGAAAGTTTTGTTTTGTACCAAAGATCTGATGAGGTTTGACAGGATTGGATGGGCTAAAATGAGTCCCTTTGGTGAATAAATCCATCCCCACCATGGCTGTACCTCATGTATGTTTTATTTGTGTTTATTTTTTATTATTATTGTTTTGAGATGCTGAAGGCTGTTGATACAGCGTGTCACGGAGGTTCAT
Source organism: Girardinichthys multiradiatus (assembly GCF_021462225.1). Lineage (NCBI taxonomy): Eukaryota > Metazoa > Chordata > Actinopteri > Cyprinodontiformes > Goodeidae > Girardinichthys > Girardinichthys multiradiatus. The sequence continues at coordinate 5,132,351 of NC_061817.1, read as the reverse complement.
GGCATGACATGGTTTTTTTCTGTGTAACCTTAGAAAATATTTTACTCTTTTTAATAGCCAGAGTGAAACAAAAAGAGGAATGACCTTTTGAAGAATATAGGATTAGACTGACAAAAGTGTTTAAAATACATAGTGGTCTACAATAAGCAAGGAGTTTATTAACAGCAGTTAAAAAATGCACTACATGCTGGTTCCAGGGATGCAATTAATACCTGGGTAAGGAGATATTTTATAGGGTTCCCCACAGCAAATCTAGAAGACTATGTTAATCATGCCCTCCATGCAGAAAAAGTTATGAAGGAGATAAAAAAAAAAATACATAAATAAATAAATAGGCAACATTTTTTTCAGCAAGAAGAAGAAGAAGAGCAGATTTATTAAAACAACAGAGGTAGAGAAAAAATTTAGAGGCAGAGGACAAAAACCGCAGGGGTCAGAGAGGATGTGAGCAGAGGAGATTACAGACAATACACATCAGGGTGTTGATGTTAAAAAGGAGTAGGGCCATTTTATTACCACTATTAACTGGATGTTCTGAATAAGCCACCCCTAGACGTAGGGACAGCTTTACTAACAGAAGGAAGAAATGTCATTACTCGACTACAAGATCAGATGACACCAGATGATATACATATTACCATGTGGTATAAAAATACTCCTGGACAAGATAAAATTTATGCAGAAGCATTAAATAAAGTAACCCCTATAAAAGTCATGGTAACTTATGTTTATACAGAAAGGAAGAGTACCTCAGTTGCTGAAGTAGTGTTAGAGAAAGACACTAGGAAGCTCTGCAACATGTGGTCACCTCCACACATATCTTTATTCAAGGATAAAGAACTCAAGTAGCATGTTATGAGTAGAATAGTGCAGAGGGTAAAAGATGTCACAGACTGGTTTGTAACAATAATGAATACAGAAACTAGTGCATCCACAGGATTAATTAGAAAATTATTATTATGGACAGTGATGGTGCAGGAAGGGATACATTTGCATACAAAACAACAATGAGAACTATTCCTTACTGAACAGGAGGAACAGTGTTTGAATGAAGTCGCTGATAAGTTATGGTCAACAGACCCAACTGATGTGGGTTTAGTAAAGGAGCATTACCTGTCCAAATTAGAGCAAAAACAGAATACAAGCCCAGAATAAATAATACCCTTTGAAATATGATGCTCGTGAAGGAATAAAACCAGTAATAAAGGATTTAATAACTGCAGGGGTGATAATAAAATGCGAGGATTCACCATGTAACACCCCCATTTTTGCAGTTAAAAAACAAGCTCCATCAACAGGAAAGATAGGCAGTTCTGGTTTGCATTTACCTTTGAGGGACAAAGATATACTTATACCAGACTACCTCAAGGTTACTGTGAAAGTCCAACTATATACTTTCAGGAAATGAGTGCAAGTATGGGCAAGTTTGACCCTCCAGGAGGTAGTCAGGTTTTACTATATGTTGATGATGTGCTATTAGCCTCTCCTGATGAGGAGATTTGTAAAAATTATACAATAGCATTATTAAGACATTTAGCAGAAGAAGGACAAAGTTAGTAAAAAGAAACTTCAGTTGTGTAAAAATGAGGTTAAATACTTAGGTCATAATCTTAGCGCAGGGGGACGCACAATTGTAGAAGAAAGAAAGACTGCAATATTACAAGTTCTGAAACCAGTAACAAAAAAGCAAATAATGTCCTTCCTTGGACTAACTAATTATTGTAGAAACTGGGTGCCAAATTATGCAGAAATAGTAGCTCCATTAAACAAATTAATGTATGAGGAAGAGCTGAAAATGACGTCTGAACTAAGATGGAGTGTAGAAGCTGAAGAAGCATTTACCAACATAAAACAAGTTCTAGTTTCCAGTACTGCTTTAGCATTACCAGATTATAGTAAACTGTTTGTTCAGATGGTAGATTGCAAGGGACATTTTATGACTTCAGTTCTGGTTCAACAACATGGAGATAAAATGAAAATAATAGCCTATTTCTTTTCAAAATTAGATAGTGTTGCGTGTGTGAAACTATATTGTGTGAGAGCTGTAATTGCTGCAATAGTGTTGTTTCACCTTTTAACCTTAAGAGTTTCCCATGCAGTTCCAGCATTAATACTGCAGAATTAGGAAAAAAAAAAAAAGAAGAAAAAAATTAGAAGTGATTTACAGGATCACAAAATAGTTTATGTGAATGATTTCTCTTAAAAAGATGAGAGGGAGAAGACACAAACAGGATATGCATTGGTGACAATGGATAGTGTTAGAAAAGATGCAACTACAAAGCTCACTACAGGAGATAGCAATGTGGAAAAAACATGGAGCTGAATTAAAAGATGAAAACTATATTTGACCAGATAATAAACCTGTCCTACCATAGAACCTATAAATGGAAGCAATATTTGAGCCATCGTGTTTCATAATGTCTCAACAGGGGGGAATAGTAGGACAGATATATTAATATTATATAACATATTGATTAAATTCTAAAAACTTCTTATTAAAAAATTTTTTTGTAAAACATGTTTAGCATGTGTAAAACATTATCCACAAGGGAATTTAAGACAACAAAGGGGACAATTTGCAAAACTAAGATACCCTTTTCAAACAATTGATATGGATTTTATTGAGTTAAACCACAGTGAAGGGAAAAAGTTTTGTTTAGTCATTATAGATGCATTTTCTAAATGGATAGAACTATTTCCAACTAAACATTACAACTACCTCAGGGTTAACACCCTATGAAATGTTATGTGGAAGACCATACAGATTACCACAGTTCAAAAATAAGTGGGAGTTAGATGAAGAAGCTAACCTAGTTGATTATATGAGGAGTATGTTAGAAACCAACAGAAATAAATTTAAGCTAATGAGGAATGTTCTATTTCCCAGCAGGAAAACTAACTAGTGAAACAAGGAGACTGGGTGTTAATAAGGAGTGTAAAGAAGAAGCATTGTTATTCACCTAAGTGGGAGGATCCATATTAGGTATTATGAACCACTGCCAGGGCAGTAAAATAACTGAGAGATGAACCTGGATTCACCTTACACATTGTAAAAAGATCATTTCGGTTGAAAGCTCCGTCAGGGGAAGTGATTTATAGACTGATAATAGGGTGGACCCAGACATTTAGAGTCTGGAGAGATCCGAAAGTCAGTGAAGACAATTAAGACACTGGAACCATTTAGAGGAGTGAAAATTTCAGCCAAAAGGATTTCTAGATGGATGAACAATGCTTTCCGATGCTGTGCGTTTATATTTTTTTTTTATATTGATTTTTTTGTTTTTCTGGTACTTCTGGAAACCAGTCAAGATGAATTAGAATGTAACAACATCTGTTATGAGTTATATGAAACAAATAGTGCTAAATCAAGGTAGGAAAGATAACCTAACTATGTGTACTAAACAAACTTCTTATACTTATGGTATTCAAGTGTGCGTGAAATCTAAAACCATAGCTGTGGTGCTGATCCCACTCATTAGCTTGACCAAATGAGGAAGGAAAGGACAGGATTATAGAAGTTATAAATGGTACTTAACTAATGATAGAAGAGACACCTCATGGTCCATGATGGTAGCTGATGAAGGGAATAATTGGACACCAGAGTGGCGCACCACTGCTTATGCTAGTTATTAAAAGAAGTTGTTTAAGTTCCATAAAGCTGATAATGTAATCCAGGTAACAGAGCGAAGAGAGTGAAAATTATGTTAGGAAAGTTAACCACAGATGACTAAGTTCCAGGTTATTACAGGAGTATCAGGAACAAATAATAACTGATTATTGATGGTAGAACAAGAGGCTAACATGACTAAAAGAGATTGTGTTGTGTGTTTGGGTTCCAGGCTTTTATTATAAATAATTCCAGCTGTGATACCACAACTCTGTGTGATGGAAGTAATGAATAAAACTAATCCTAATGAAATGTGTCAGCACAAGGATTCTGTTTTTCCTGTAATTATAGCAGATAAGGATAAATCAGTTTTCCATAAGCGAGTCACCACTGGAAACTATACCTGTATAAATATGACAGAGGGAGGTAATAAATTGGGAAATCTCATTGCAGTATGGTGTACTGCAATTGTAAAAGTAAATAAGTGTTTTAAACCAGTCTCTAGAGGAGACATTTGGTGGTGGTTGTTTGATTGATCACCTTCAAAAGTAACAGGACTCTGTGCTTAATTACTTTATGGTTATATCCTATGTTAGTAGATGAAGTAACAGATGGACTATTTAGTGTTAAATCCACATGATTGGTGTGATAGAAAGTGCAGAGCTGCAGCTTGGCAGACTGAGGGAGACTCTACATACATAGATGCTATAGATGAAGATAAATTAACTGATCAAGTAGCTGCAGGATTTGAATCAAGTATCTGTTGGTGGTGTACGTTGAACGGAAACGTAGACAGGATCAACTATATTCATTACAATGTACAAAAACTAGGAAATTGGACAAAGCGGGTTTGAAACTGTCCATGACTAATTGGCTTCAACTTCCCTGATAGCATTCCAGAATAGAATTGCTTTGGACATGTTGTTAGCTGAAAAAGGAGAAGTTTGTGCTATTTTCGGAGAAAAATGTTGCACATTCACACCTAACAACACGGCGGCTGATGGCAGCCTAACGAAAGCCATAGAAGGTTTGAGATCTCTAAATGGCAAAATGAAAGAGCATTATGGAGTAGACGCCTCGATGTGGGACTCCTGGCTGGATATGTTTGGGAAGTATAAAATTTTAGTATCATGAGTAATAATTTCCTTTGCAGTGTTTGCTGCAATTTTGACATTGTGTGGATGTTGTTGAATGCCCTGCTTTTGTACTCTGCTTAACCGTCTTATCACCACAGCTATTTTCTCCTATGGAAAACAGAGTTACACAACTCTATCCGTTATTTAAACATCAGGATGATGAAGATGACGAGGATGGGACTGACCACAGTTCTGACCTGTATGCAGATCCATTTCTATATGATTATGTGATTTAAATGTCAGTAAGGGCCTCTTGTCTTTGTACTCATGAAGATAAACTTACAGTTACAAAATTTGACAGAAGTGGTTGTTAAGTGATATGAGAATATGAGCACATATAAGACAAACAGGGGGGAAATGTTGGAATAATTGAATATAGATTTATCTTATATTTTCTCCTATTCTTTAACTTGACTATTTGATCTTATAACCTTTCATGATGTATGTGTGAGTAAAGGATGTGTGAGTTTGTCTGCAGGCAAAGGTCATAAATAGGAGGTCATAAAGATGAAGGCACGGCTGACCCCACAAGTTGAGGAGGTCATAAAGATGAAGGCACGGCTGACCCTACAAGTTGGAGGAGACTGTGGGAAATGTGTTGTTAATGTATAAAGCTGTTTATGACCTGTTTACGATGCAGCTGTTGTTTTCCCCCATCCTTTAGAGAACAATGTTTTATGTAAACTAGGGACCCCCGAAAGACAATAAAAAGAGGAGGCGGACAGATGCTGTTCAGAATGATTGGGGACTTGTAACTGAACATGTTTCTGATCGTTCTCCTCGTACGAGTAAAATAACTAACATTTTGTCTCTCTCTCTTCTTTTTGTGTTGTTATAAATATTGTTAGGTTGGTTAAACCTGACACAAGGAACATGTGTATTGTTTTGTAAACAGTAAGTCTTTACAATAGGAGCAACAGTGATGCAATAAATATGTCATTTTTTTATTATTTTTGCTGCTTTGTAGAGTGTAACCTTGACCCTGCTAGCGGTCAAATAAATCTTACAAGCTTTTAACCAATTATATAGACAAACCAGACAATTCAGCTAATTTTGTGTTGTCTCATTATTAGCCGCTAGGCAGCTAGTATCGACTGCAGGAGAGGGATGCTCCAGTAGTAACCCCCTGTAGTTGTGAGGACAAAATATGTTCAGAAAGTGTTTCTTGTGCCATTGTAAAGCCCAGAGTACAGCTACATGCAACACTTGGTTCTCATAGGTCGTTTTAATAGCTCTGCCTTCTGCTCATGTCTGCTGTGACGCATCAGAGACAATGCGTTTAATGAATGAACAAAAACAAGACTTTTTTTAAAGCGTGGCCACTAAACATACTTTTAATGTTAATTTTATTTTTACCTATGCTGATACTGTACTACTACCATGGTAATCATTCAAACTAGTGACAATTTCATTCTGGCTACATACATTTTTTTTATGAAGTTGATGAAAAGAAGGAAAAGAAAAAAAGACAGAACTGGAACACACAGAATGTGGCTTATAGATGATCTCTCTTCTTTGGCAGTTCGTTAAATTTTCCTAATCCTTTGTCATATCGTTCAATGACATTTGAAAAAAAAATTCCATTTGTGCTCAGTTTAGTGCTATGATTAAAGGTAATGTTTTACTACATGCCCATACAGGTAAAATATTCTTTATCAAGAACAAGATTACTTGCCACACTAAATATGTGGTATATCCATTGAAATGCCTTGTGACTTGGTGTACATGCTAAACTGAAACAGAGAGTTAAAAATTAAATTCAATCCAGTTTTATTTATAAAGCACCAATTCACAACACATGTTGTCTCATGCCGCTTTACAATGTCAATTCAGTAGAATTATACAGATTTCAAGTCAGGTACATACATTCCAACATAAATTGTATTAAATTTATGTTGGAATTGTATTCAATTTAAGGAAACCCAGCAGATTGCATCGATTTAGTGACTTGCAGCATTCACTCCTCCTGGATGAGCGTGTAGTGACAGTGGATAGTTGCTTGCATTGACTTTGCAGCAGTCCCTCATACTGAGCATGCATGTAGTGACAGTGGAGAGGAAAACTCCCTTTTAACAGGAAGAAACCTCCAGCAGGACCAGGCTGAGCATGATGGGCCATCTGCCACGACCAACTGGGGATTCGAGAGAACAGAGCAGAGACACAAAAAGAACACAGAAGCACTGATCCAGGAGTACTTTCTAGGGGAAAGAAAAGTAAAATGTTAATGGAAGTAGCTCCTTTAGTGGCTTCATCTAGGAAAGAAAGACAGCTAAGCAGATGAACGTAAACATAAAGATAAGAGATCCCCTGGGGTTAGACAATTTAACACAAAATTGTTAAATTGTTTTAACATTGTTTTAACATTTTTTGTTTTAACATTTTAACATTTTCTTTTTTACAAATTTTGCTACAATAATTTGACTAAACCCAACAAATGCATGAATGCGATTAAAAGAAATGTACCAGGTTTGCATTAATACACTCTGAGAGACAGTAGTAGTAGTAGCAAGAGGAGCTGGATAAATGACAGCATATACCTGCATAACAAATGCAGTGTTTTGTTTGTTCCTGGAGCATGGAAGCATTTGAATCCTTGTGGACATAGGAACACATAATTCAACTGTGACTACAAGGACATTTGATGTGTCACTTTACCAGGTTGTATACTTAATTCTTCACAGTACAAGATCATCAAAGTTTAAAAAACAGTTGAAATTTTGCTCCATTTTCATGATTCTATTCAACAGGTTGCTGCAGATTATTCAGCTGAACATCCATCACGAGAGTTTTACCAAATTCCACAGCTGCTCTGCTGGACTAAGGTCTCCCCGGAGCCAGGCCTGGGGTCGGGACTCATCGGAGAGTGCCTGGTGGCCGGGTTGCTCCTCGCGGGACCTGGCTGGGCCAAACCCAAACGAGAGACGCAAGGCCATCCCCCAGTGGGCCCACCACCTGCAAGAGGAACCGTGAGGGACCGCTGCAAAGAGAATCGGGCAGCAGACAAAGGTGGAGACCTCGATGGCTCGATTTCCGGATGCTTAGGCTGGCTCTAGGGACGTGGAATGTCCCCTCGTTGGGAGCCAAGGAGCCTGAACTTGTGCGGGAGGTCGAGAGATATGGACTAGAATAAGTTGGGCTCGCCTCCATGCACAGCGTGGGCTCTGGAACCTAGCTCCTCAAGAGAGGCTGGACTCTCTTCTACTCTGGAGTGGCCCGGAGAGAGAGGCGAGCTGGGGTGGGTTTGCTTGTTGCCCTTGTTGCCCTCCTGCTCAGCCATCTCATGTTGGGGTTTACCCGAGTGGATGAGAGGGTTGCATCCCTGTGCCTTCAGGTCAGGACAGGTCTCTGACTGTCATTTTATTTTGGATCCTTTCAATACCTAGTCAAAAGCTTTATTTTAATTTTTAATTCATGTAGAATGTTTAATTCAGTTTGAACAAATTATGAGTGTGCTTTTCTCTTAGTTGATTTCCATACGTAGTTTTGGTTCACATAAAATAATGTTTGTTTATATGTTGCATGAAACAATAATCCATGTTTAGAATAATGTTTCTAAATCCCAAATTGATTAAACCTTGAGTTTTCAGGAGAGTTAAGAAGCAGCTTGTTTCTGAGGTAGGTGCATGTTAACAGTTTTGCAGTTTAAGGTTCACTAAGATGGGTTGGAATGAAGAAACTGTGGGTCCGCCCATAGGCTGCCAATCAGAGGTTAGTTCTGCCTGACTCCGCCCACCTACCAGGTTGGTTCATGCCTTTGCTGTCATGGTAACGCTCAGCACCTCCCTTCCTGAGTTTTAACACTGTTTAAGAGACAATAGAATCAAAATGCTTGTAGTGATTGTTGCCTTAAAAACATGTTTTTTGTATAATAATTAAGGATGTAGCATGACATTTAGATTAATGTATTTTACTATTAAAAGGTTAATGAAATAGTTTAAACTAATTTGAAGAATTAGTTTTGCATGCAGAATCATTGGTGATTTATTAGATTGAAAGCTTTCCCTGGTGCCATTAAGCTAGCAGACAGTTAAAGATATGCCAAAAGTAAGGAATATATTTTTGATAAAGAATCTGAGTCATGACTTCATACTTGGTGGGAATTAATGATTAGATTAAATTTGTAGGGTTTATGCATCAAAATTACATTACATTTCCATGAATTATGGAATTAATTAATATTCATTTTTATACAAGATAAATCAGGATGATATGTGACCTAATTCTAAGTGAGACATTGATGAACTGCACAACAACTGAATTTTGCAGTTTGTTATTTATGGAACTGAATTGAAGTTAAAAACAACTGGATTTTATTTATGTTGCTTTTGGTATATTCATAGTGGCACATAGTTATGTTGGAATTGATTTCTTTGGTTCTATGTAATGTGATCGTGGTTACTAGAACATTTTTTCAAACTTTTTTGCTGGTTTGCCGCATGAGTTGGACCCTGTGTCAGAGGAGCGGAATGTCAGCATAAAGAAACAATGGGGTTTTGTCGAGGTAGGAAAACTTTACTGGCCGTCCGTTAACTCTTACATTACTCCTCACCTCTCATCGACTCTTTTAATTTGGCACCCCACAGGACAATCCTCAGTCAGAGATCAGTTGTACGCTTCCACAAGTTTATTAAAACCAATCTGAATTCAAAGAGGGAGACATCACACTTACACTGCTACCTGGAAACGTCTGTGTGTTGTCTCACTGGGGGCTGTGTTACATTACATTTTATACCCCACGCTGCTATGCAGTACACATACACAATCATTCTGTCTGTGGATGTCTCCCCAGCAACAGCATAAAAAAACAGAGATACATTTCATCATGGGCTGCATGTTGGTGCAGTTTGTAGCACTGTTGCCTTGCAGCAAGAAGGTCCTGGGTTCGATTCCCAGCCTGGGGTCTTTCTGCATGGAGTTTGCATGTTCTCCCCGTGCATGCGTGGGTTCTCACCGGGTACTCCGGCTTCCTCCCACAGTCCAAAGACATGCCTGTTAGGTTAACTGGTAACTCTAAATTGCCCTTAGGTGTATGAATGAATGTGTGCGTGGTTGTTTGTGTGTTGCCCTGCGATGGACTGGTGACCTGTCCCGGGTGTACCCCGCCTCTCGCCCATAGACTGCTGGAGATCGGCACCAGCTCCCCCACGACCCACTATGGAATAAGCGGTATAAAATGACTGACTGACTGACATTTCATCATTTACTTAAGAATTGTTTCCCACTCGTTTTCAGGAAGTTTTGGGGTGGAATGCTTATCAAATGTTTTGGTCAGCACAGAGAGGAGTACCATGCCTCCCCAATACACTGCCGGCTTCTCACGATACAGACAGAAAACACCTGCAAGCTTTAACCTTGAATAATAAACACTCATTGTGTTAAATACTAGAGGCTACTGTTAAGGTTTTTTCTAACAATCAAAAGCATAACTAAAACTCCTAATTAAATCAATCTATAAGCAGCAAAGTCCCAAATATATCTTAGTTTTAGCTACTAATAATAATGCATTTATAGTTCCACACTACTAATAATAAGCCATTTATATTTCCACAATTCCCGCCAGCTCCAGCCCCTGAAGTCTGTCCATCAAAGCACACATCTGATAAGTAGGAGGTTTAGATTCAGCACTCTCCTTCTCAATTGTGGCAGTGATGAAGTGAACCATCAGAGCCCTGATGCATGGTACACAGTAACAACCACAGGTAACCATTATGGCAACAGAAATAGCAATAGAAATCATTAATGACATGACTAAACCTTTCCATTTGTCAAACATATCAGTAAACCATTGCTCCAATGCATTGTCAATCCCTGAATGCTCGTGCATAGTTTTACTCAGAGATCTCAATCCTTCTAAGGCTCGGGTGACAGATCCGTCAGGAGCGATGTTATTGGGGATAAAAGTACAACACATATCTACAAACATGGCACAGACACCCCCTTTTTCAGCTAGCAACATATCCAACGCCATTCTGGTCAATTTGGCGCCATAAGGGTCAGACAAGCTGTGCATAACTACAGAAGAGGGCTGTTTAGTTTTTGTGCTCCCACCGGTGCCCTCCATTTTGGTTATTAGTGTGGCCGCTAGTACTGTAATTAAGCATGCCTGGAACCGACAATGCCATGGACCTCGCTGAAATTTAATCATCCCTGTGAACTTTAATTAATACTTTCAGAGAGAAGATAAAAATGAATCAAAGCAATATCAATATACACCTCTTACTCCAGAAGGGACAGAAGGATTCTTTTACATTAACTATACTTTAGGCCCTGCTGCCTGAGGACTATTGCATTTCCTGCTTCTGTAGTCTCAGGGTGCTTAAAACCTTCTGATCCTCAGCAGGGATGTCTTGACCCCTTCTAAGTGGAGGATGTCTTATCAGTCCTATTAATTAATTGCATTTCTTCATTAAAAACAAACACTGCGTGGGTTCAATCACTACAATCCTTATGGCCCCTGAACAGTAAGCACAACAATAGATGAATATAATAAAAGAGTAAAAATGCAATAACATAAAATATAGCTTTTGTTAAGCAAAAAGCATAAATTGAAAATGTTATTTTTTTGTTTTCTCTCGTCCTTTCGTCCTCTGGGTGGCGCAGTCTCGCTGTTTGTTGGTCCCTTATACAGGTGACATCTTGTGCGCTGGTGTCTGTTGGTCTTCTTTCTTCAACAACTAAGGTAGACTGCCTAGTTGTCTGACACAGCTGAGGAGATTATTCTGCCCCTTGTGATGAAGCTGTGTTTCCTCCAATCTCCTCCAGGGGTCTCCCTGGTTCCGGTGCCTCGGCGCACTGGCTCCAATGAAACCACGTGTCTCCTTTGCCCTTCAGCCTCACTGTGTGGGATGTCCTCTTGGTCACCTGGTACGGTCCTGTGAACTTTGGCTCCAACCACTTTCGCTTGATGACTCTCAACCCTACCACTTGACCTGGGGTGTTGTTGGCTCTCCTGTAGATCTCTCAGATCCCAGAACCTTGTTGTAGGTTTCCACCAATGTCTGTAAGCTGAGAAAAATAGTCTTTGTGTGACAGATTCTGTATATCAGCTGTAGATGTCAGAACTGCTCCTCGTGGTCCTGGAAAACTCCTTCCGGTTTCCAGCTCGTATGGAGTGTATCCTGTGGTTGAGTTCACTGAACACCTGATTGACATCAAAGCAAGAGGTAATGCATCAACCCATGATAATTTAGTCTGTGCACAGATTTTAGCCAATTTGTTTATCAGGTTTCGATTCATTCTTTCAACTTTTCCTTGGGACTGAGGGTGATACACCGTGCCAAACCTGTGTTTCAGCTCCAAACTGGACTCCACCTGTTGCAGCACGTGGTTCTTAAAATGGGTTCCATTGTCAGTCCTTATCTTTTCAGGAAACCCGTGTCTGGGAATTAATGAGACATTTAACCACAGTTTTACTATCTTCCTTTTTCGCTGGCCATGCCTCTGGCCATCCTGTGAAAGCATCCACACACACAAGCAGATATCAGAAACCTCTGACTGACTGCACCATGTCTGTGTAGTCAAGAATTATTTCCTTTCCTGGTCTTGTGATTAAAGGAAATTTTCCCTGCAACGGTGTCAAAGTTTTCTTTGGATTGAATTGCCTACACACTGTATAGCATTTCACAAAGTGTTTCACCATGTCTGTCATAAAAGGATGCCACCACTCCTTCAGATTCTCCAGCATCTGTTTAATTCCAACGTATCCTACTCCATGTGCCTCAGAAAAAAGTTCCTGTTTAAGTCCAGGAGGGAACATCATTCTACCATCTGGTCCTCTCCAACATCCTGACTGCTCTGTAGCTCCTCTTATCTTCCACATGTTCTTCTCCTCAGGGGCTGTTCTGCTCTGCAGCTCCACTACTCTCTCTAAGGTCAACTGTTCTCTTACTTCCTCCTCTTCAGCCACCATCATCATCTGAGCAATATAAGCTGCTGTTATCTTGGCAGAATGGTCAGCAGCCCGATTCCCTCTTGCTACTTCTGAATCACTGCTGTCATGTCCTTTACATTTGATCACTGCTACTTTTGCTGGTAACAACAAGCTACGTAGCTGCTAGCTCTTTCATTTCTGCTTCATGTTTTATAGGTTTTCTTCCAGCTGTCAAAAATCCTGCTCTCAACCACTGACAGAGTCCCACATGAACGGCTCCTGCGGAGTAAGCTGAGTCTGTGTACACATTCACTTCCTGCCTCTCTGTCAGTCTGAGCGCAGCTATTACTGCCATAACCTCTGCTCTCTGTGCTGATTGGGGTCCTTCCAACCTTCTTGCTTCCACTGTTGTCAGTCCTGATTGTGTCTGTTCTACCACAGCATAAGCAGCCTTCAATCCTTCTGCATCATGCCGGAAACAACAACCATCTGTGAACAGCTGTCTCACCTGTGGTCCCTCAAGGGGGCTGGCTTCTAAATCTGGTCTTACCTTTTCTGTCCTGCAAACCAGCTCTTCACATTGATGTGGTTCCCACTGTGTTATTCCATCCGCCATGTCGATTCCCTCGTGAGTGTAGGTTATGTTGGGTGCCTCCAAGATTTTGCTGAGCCTGTGTTGTCTCAGAGCTGTCATGGTAAAACTTTGAGAGTTCACATATGCCACCACACTGTGAGTTGTTAAAACATTCAGAGGGTGTCCCATCACTAAGTGAGCTGTTTTTTGAATTAATTTTGCCAACCCTGCTGCATGTTGTGTGTATTGTGGGTGGCGTTTTTCCATGTTATCCATCATTACTGAAATGTACATCAGCACTCTCCTCTCTCCCACTTTTTTCTGAAACAACACTCCATTTACTGCCAGTTTTGTTACAGAAACTTCCAAATAAAATGGTGTGGTGTAGTCCGGGAGCGTTAGCTCTGCCGCGTTGGAGAGAAGCTTCTTTAAAGGTTTCCTCTGCTTCCTGTGTCCAATTAAGGACATTATTGAGATTGCGCATGCCCTGTTCTCTGACTAGGTCTCTGAGGGGCTGTGTGAGATCAGTGTAACCTGGGATGTAGTTCCTACTGTAGCCTGTAAGTCCCAAAAAGGACAGCATGTCTTTCACCCTAAGAGGTTTAGGGTGTGTTAAAATACTTTGCTTATGCGAACCTGACATGCTCGTGCTTCCTGTGGTAATAACTCTGCCCAGGAAGGAAACTTGCTTCCATGCTACTTGTAGTTTATTTTTACTAACCTTGAATCCATGTTTATGCAGATGTCGTAGCACGAGTTCTGTAGACTGCAAACAGAGCTCCACTGTAGATGTTGCCAGTAGTACATGATTCACGTTCTGAATTAGAGTCACGTTCTGTGGTAGGGGGCAAGTCTGTAACACATCTTTCAAAACCTGGTTAAGTATACCTGGGGAAAGGGCGAACCCTTGTGGCATACGGGTGTAGCGCAGCTGCTCCCCACAATAGGTGAAAGAAAAATGTCTCTGCACTCTTCTGCTAATGGCAAACAGAAAAAGGCATTAGCTAGATCAATACATGTGTACCACTGCTGTGAAGGTTCAAGGTTGGAGAGAGCAACATACAGATTTGGGACAGGAACAGTAGGAGTCACCAGAACTGAATTTATTGCTCTTAAATCATGTGCCATGCGGTATTTTCCAGTACCTTTTTTCTGTACAGGAAGGATGAGTGTATTCTATGATGAGGCTGTGGGTTCTAACACACCTGTTGCCTTCAGGCCTTCAATGGGGTCTGTGATACCTTCCTGAGCTTGTTGTTTGTGTGGATACTGTGGAACCCAAATATTTGAGGGAAATGCAATCTGAAAAGAGACTGGGGCGCAGGGGTTTAATCCTACATCTGTGGGCCTTTCTGCCCATAACTGAGAGGGTAGGTGCTGCAAAAGAGCCGCAGCTTCAGGATGATCTGTTTTTTCTCTTGTAATGGAAATTCTTTTATTAAGTGTTCCAAAGTGTGTGACCTTTGGGTTACCTCACTTCTGTGAACATCTGTGTTAGGGAGTAAGCTGTAAAAGCCATTATCAGAAGTTTAATGGTTCAGACTCATCTTTTAGGACAATGTCAGGAAGGGCAGTTAGGTCTGTTCCTAGATAACCTTGTCACCTTTGAACTCAAGAAGGGTTTGGGTCATAAAACACAGACTCTTTGCAGTTGAGATAACACTGTCATGTTCTGGTATAAATACTGTGTGTAAATGTTGATCGGGGCTCTGTTTAACTGACTTGCTTGGTGCCAGAGTCATTCAAACGCTGAATGCCTTTGAATAAAACTTATTAAGACAAAGTCCGGATTTTCTCTTGTTATGAGTCAACTTCTACCCACTTTGATAAGAAAATTCCACAACACTCTTCAATGATGACGTGTTAGCATCTCATGCTGCAACAGGACTTCATTAGTAGCTGTACATATTTTATACAGTATGTGTCTGTGCTTTTAGAATACCTTAAGTTGGTGAGTGAGGTGTCCTGCCAGTCCCCACCTGCCAGAGAGCGGTTTACCACTCCTCCTAATTCCTTAGCTTGGTGCTCAGGATGCAAAGAAAGAGAAACATGAGGAACAGCTTCATCTGACATTAAATACCATTCTGCTTGTTCAGGTTTTAAATCAACTGTTACAGCCACCCCCTCGGGAGCCACATAAATATTTTTTGGATGAAATAAACCATGTCCTACCTTCTACTGTTTCATTAAACAAATCCCGGTACCATTCAGTGTGACAATGGTCGTAGAACAGAGTGACATGGGGCGGGTCAGGCGGAGGTTTAGGGGCAGAGACATTGAATCCAGGGTTTCCACAGCTGATACACAGAGAAGATGCCGCTTGGAAAAGAAGGTGCGGTCAGCAGTCCCCAGATGTTAGCATATTCCTCTTCAACTGGCTGTAAAAAATATTGTCCATGCTGAAGCATTTGTCCACATGCCAAAGAGGAACCATCTGGAAAAGTTACTGTTAATCCATCAGTACCACACAACACTGATGCTCCCAGCTTCACTAATAAGTCTCTGCCCAGCAAATTAACAGGTGTGCTCGGTGAACACACAAAAGGGTGAGTTACTCTCTGAGTCCCAATCTGAACAGGAAGTGGTAAAGTCACAGACAGCATTTGTGCAGCCCCTGAGAAGCCCATCACAGAAACAGTCTTGAGAGCAGTGGTTTAGGAGGTTGCTGTGTTATGGTGGAATAAGTTGCTCCAGTGTTCACTAAAAGATTCAGACAGTTCTCTCCCACTTTTGCAGGCAACATGGGGTCTGCCGTACCCATGCTGCCTAGGTCCTCCTCAGGGGTGTGTCAGTATGGACTGTAAGACGGGTCTCCATCCATCTGTGGATACTGGCCCTGCGGGGATGGAGGAGCTGTCATACCTCCATTAGGAGGGACTGTAAGTCCTGGTACTCCCTGCTGTGACCCCCAGTTAGGGCAGGTGCGTGGCCAATGTCCAGACTGACCGCAGTTGTAGCACACATCTCCCAGTGCCCTGCTGGCTCCACCCCTTCCTCTGGGTGCTCCACACCATCTACTCCGACCACGCTGACCACCAACATGCCATCCGCCTCCACGACCGGGGCCCCTGTACCTGTAATTATAAAGTGGAGGGGGGGGAATCCCCCTCCTTGCCGCTGATCAGTCACAGGTGGTGACATAGACATAGGGGTGTGTGCAGCAGGTGGCACAGGTTGAGCTGCAGCTAACATTACATTTTCAGTTTTATACATTTTTCTCTTACTTAATTTGTCTTTGGCCTCCTGCAGCTGAAATTTAAGGAACTGATTCTCTATCTGATTTTTCTCCTCTTTTTTTCTTTTTCTCTGCCTCCTGAGCTGTATGTAAATTGTGAATTAAATGTTTCTTCCACTTTGTGAAGTCTGTTCCCTGCAAATCAGGATTATTTTTCATCTTTTGACACACCTCAAAAGGAACTCCTTTTAATATGGCTTCTCTAAACAGCTCTCCCATTCCTGTCCCGTCAACCTTGGGATTAACTCCTGTGTGTCTCATCCATGGGTCCTCTGCAGAACTAATGTGCTCTTCAGGATGCTGATTAGGGTCCCAATCGAACTGAGAAACTGCAACGGGGGTGGTGGGCGGATACTAATTTCTTAACCTGGCCTTCCCTAGGGCTGTCATTACACGTGTCAGGGGTGTGTCATCAGGGTCCTTACTGCAATCAGCATTCTGTTCTAATTCTCTATCAACCGAGGGACGCTCAGATCGCCCTAAAATTGCTCTAAAGTCACCCAAGGCCAGTGTCATGCCTTTAGTCAATGTATCTAATTCCTGTAACCAGACACGTCCACATCCTGCAATAGGTGGCAACTTATCCACTAATGCCTGTACATCTCCCAATGAAAAAGGGACATATTTTGTCATTCCAACTGATGAGGTCAACAACGGACATTGAAATCTGGATGGACCGCTCTGGCTACGAGTAGTCATGGTGTGTGTTCTCTTAGAATCTTTAAAATGCTTTTCTGTTATCTGTTGAGAAGCTTTCTCATATAAATCATGCACTTTTGATTCCAATTGTGTAACAAACTACCCCATTCTGTCTCTCTTTTCCGTGCGTCTTTTGCTTCAACTTTACACTTTTTTCCACCAAGTCCTCCTTTCTCACCAACTTTAATCAACCAACTTTCTTTATCCTTCAGATGCCTCTTATATTCTCGGTTCAATCATCTATCTAACGGTTCTCTGTCATCAATTCCTCCTCCTCCTTCAACAATTACCTCCTTGATCTTTTCTATAGTTTTCTGGATTTCCTTCTTTGACTTTTCCTCATGTTTTTCCATAAATCTTGCCAGCACAGTTACCTGATCTGACAACGGTCGCCAGGGACCTCTTCCCCATCCATCATCACTCTTTTCACCATCAATTTCTCCTTCCATGTTGCTCAACTGTTGTCTCATTACACTATGTCACGCTTGTTTTCCCCTTTTTTTTTGCCACTTCCAATGGCACACAGGTTATAATATAATCACAGCTTCTACAATGACTTCACCTCTTATACATTATGCTATGGTAGTACAGTTTATAATAAGATCACTGCTTCTACAATCACTCACACTCAAGTGCAGTCATTCACAGCCATTTGCAGCCTCTCAATTTTATTCTCTTCTCACTCATATGCACCGTAAATCCAGTTAGACAAATACAAATACAACACTTAGGATATATAGCTTGCCTCAAACCCTTCCACTCAGCGGGACTCTCTTTTTCAATCTCTCCTGGTCCGACCGCTGTGATGCCAAACCCGGTTTGACACCTAGGAATCAACCCTCTGCTGACTCCCTGGAATTCCTTTACTTAAATTCACTTTTACACCCTCACCATTTAAGTATCTCGGGTGTCTTCCCTCACCTGCCAATTCAGGGTCTCGGGGTCTTATTCCTGGCCACTTAGAGGCTTCCTCAGTCCCTCGGGGAGGCTCTTACTAACCCCAGCCTAAATACCCCAGTCCTCGTCAGGACTGAGTTTGGATTGCCAAATCCGGAACTTATTTACTTTCCCAGTCTCACCATTCAAGTGTCTCGACCGAAAAGTATGTCAGTCAGTCAGTCAGTCAGTCATTTTCTACCGCTTATTCCATAGTGGGTCGCGGGGGAGCTGGTGCCTATCTCCAGCAGTCTATGGGCGAGAGGCAGGGTACACCCCGGACAGGTCGCCAGTCCATCGCAGGGCAAATGCGATGGACTCGACCGAAAAGTATGTTACAACAAATATTTTACTCTATACATAATTTCTTTACCTTAATACATTATTTCAACCAACAAATATTTTTACCCAAAACTGATCAGGACGGTAAATTTAAGAGAAAACAGATATCTATTCCACAACACCACCTACACTATTAGCAGGCAAAAGGAGAATAAATATAGATCTCCTTACCTTTTGTTTTGGGACAACCCTGTGGTGTTGTAGAACGACGTCCGCCTCGTAGTCAATTAATTATCCTTTAGTAAGTGCCAAATCCGGATCATGGCACCAAACTGTTGAGGTAGGAAAACTTTACTGGCCGTCCGTTAACTCTTACATTACCCCTCACCTCTCATCGACTCTTTTTATTTGGCACCCCAAAGGACAATCCTCAGTCTGAGATCAGTTGTACGCTTCCACAAGTTTATTAAAACCAATCTGAATTCAGAGAAGGACACATTACACTTGAGTGTTGTCTCACTGGGGGCTGCGTTACATTACATTTTATTTTATACCCCACGCTGCTATGCAGTACACATACACAATCCTTCTGTCTGTGGATGTCTCCCCAGCAACAGTATCAAAGAAACTGAGATACATTTCATAATTTAATTAAAGAATTGTTTCCCACATGTCTTCAGGAATCTTCAGGGTCGAATAGTTATCTAAAGTTTCGGTCAGCACAGAGAGGAGTACCATGCCTCCCCAATACACTGCCGGCTTCTCACGGTACAGACAGAAAACACTTGCAAGCCTTAACCTTGAATAATAAACACTCATTGTGTTAAATACTAGAGGCTACTGTTAAGGTTTTTTCTAACAATCAAAAGCATAACTAAAACTCCTAATTAAAATCAATCTATAAGCAGCAAAGTCCCAAATATATCTTAGTCTTAGCTACTAATAATAATGCATTTATATTTCCACAGGTTACAAAAGTTTTAGAACTCATTGGAAAAGGGTAGCTCATATCTCCAGTGAGGACTTAATGATAATGTGAGAGACATTTTGTTTGTTTGGTGCCCAGCTTTCAACATTCTGAAAACCTGTCTGAATGTATGGTGTTATTTCTTTTGAGAAATTATACATCACAATTTTTGAAATTCTCTGGGTATTCTGAAACTATGGAAATAATAATCTGTACTCAGGCCTTCCTCAAACATCATATGTCACATTTTTAATATTCAGAATATTTAGCTGATGGTCACTGCTAGTATACCAGGTGGAATCAGAAGATTAATTCTCTTTGCTTTTGCTGGGTATTTTGATGAAGTTCCATGTAATTAAGCACCTAGGGTAAAAATTAACCACTGCCTTTACATTGCAAAATCCAGAAGGAAAGACATAGGTTTCATTTTGTTGATGTAGTGAAAACATGGAAAAAATTGTTTGTTGCACTGTTAAATGTCACAGAATGGTTGTGATTTCTCTGTAGATGCAACGATGGGAGAGATACGTTTTTGGGCTACGAACACACTGTGCATATTACCCACAGAGTGTGGAGCGTGAAAATGGGACTTTGAAATTAAAATAAGCCGAGTGTTGTGAAGGCTCTGCCTATTGCTCTCACAAGCAAACCTCAGTCCTTTTAAAATGCTGTTTGGCAAGGCTCCTAATTTAGGCGTGGGGATATTGCCAAGACCACTGCCTTCCACATCTTTGTGTGAAGATAGGATGTTGTTTTACTGTCAAAACATCTCCACTGTGCTTTCTCAAGTTTCACAGACGTTGAAGGCTGCATTATCAGAGACAGCCACTTCCTTTCTCCACTCCTTGGTTCCTGGCGACTGGATTCTGGTCAGAGTGTTAAGGAGAAAACATTGGAAGTCCAGGTGCTGGAAGGCCTATATCAGATCCTATTGGTCACCCACACTGCTGTCAAGGTAGAGCATGTTACCTGGATACATGCATCACACTGCAAGAAAGCTCCAGCTCCTCCAGATTCCTCTGGCTCGCAGGACACAAGGCATCCTTCAACCGGATCATCTACTGCCTAAAAGATGTGAGGACAGCGGACCACCACAAGACAAAGAACTATAAGCTGATCGCTGGTGAGTAATTGAAGAGAATGACTGTATATTTTTTTTCTTTTATTATCTTATTCAGTTTCTTCATCCTTTTATTCATTGCCTTTTTAGTATTATTCTTTTTATTTTTTATGTTTCCTTTAATCAGTGTCGATCACACATGAAACACATTTAATTTATGATTGAAAGGGTGGAATGTGATAGCAAAATTTAAAATGCTTTTGTCCTTCCAAGGTGACGATCTGTCTGACCCGAAAATGGCTTCCACCTTCCTTCCTGTTCCCTCATGCTGGTCATCCCCACTGCATTTACAAGCTAAAGGGAAATGTTTATCACATAAGAGCCGAGAAGCCTAGGAGAGAATTAAGTCAATTTCTCACCTCTGCTCTTCCTGGAGGGGGGATTGGGATTTTACAATTCTGACATAAGGAGGTAGTTCCCCTTTGTCTGGTCAGAACAGGTTCGGCTCAGCTGAACCCAATGGAACATCTTTAGAGGGAGCTGAAAGTCCATATTGCCCAGCAGCAGCCCTGAAACCCTCCATACAGATCTGGGGAAGATTTGTATGGAGGAGGGGTCCAAAATCTTTGCAGCAGTGTGTGCAAAGAACTACTTGTCAAGAACTACAGGAAATGTCTGTTATCTTTAATTGCAAACAAAGGTTTCTCTACCAAATAAGTTGTGTTTTTCTGATGTATCAAATACTTATGTCATGCAATAAAATGCTAATTAATTACTTCCCAACTTGTAATTTTATGGATTTTTGTTTAAGATTGAAGAGTACCTAGGATAAAAATTAAAGACTTTTACATGCTTTGGAAGTGGGAAAACCTGCAAAAGCCACTGACATTTCTTATATTTTTGGATCATAGGGTTTTATCTGAGTGATTCCTACAGTTCAGTGTCATTTTAGCATTGTAATTCTCTGCTAAGAAAGGCACATCATTCCATCTGAAGGAGGAGCTAGGTAAACTGCAAGAAACGTATATGGACCCAGCTTACACTTTAAAAACTATTATTTAAGACTAAAATGATAATTTTCCAAACACTTATCTGTTGTTCACTTGCATTTTGGGTATAGATTTCATGAAATGTTTTTTATTACAAGCTAAAAATAAAGTTGCCTTTTGAGAAAGTAAATGGAGTAAAGCCAAAGTAAAACATATCAGCATCTGAAACAAAAGATACATAATTTAAATAACTTTTGACATAAATATTGATGTGTATGTATTGATTTTATGTTTACTATTTACTTATTTTAATTATTTAAGAAGGGGTAAACTTCTTCAAAACTGGTTGGCTTTAACATTGCTTTTGCGAAATACATAAGACAAATTTGCTTATTTAAAAATATTTGTTCAGTTGACATATGTAATTGCACATATACGGAGCCCGGGGGTGGGCCATGGGGGAATTTTTTTCTTTTGCATCCCAATGCATTATTTTTGCGTTCGCTCTCAAAAGTTGTTAATCACCTTGAGAAAGCTGTGCATTTTGGAACAGCAGCACAGATGACAAACTGCTCACAAAACAAACAGCACTGATATGGCATTGATATGGTTTATTTTTCATATGCAGGTTAACACAGTCAACAATGCGATTAAATGCTTAGGATAAGAAGAACCGTTCAAATCACGATAAAAACAAAAGCACTAATGGCATGCAAAAAAGTACATATCATGCAGCAGTAATAAGCAAATAAAGTGTCACAGATGTGGTTTCGTGCAGTATTATTGTTCAGTAGTTTGTTTGACAGCTTGTGGATAATAACTGTCTTTAAGTCTGATTGAAGATCCTTTTATTTAAGGCCGATTTCAAAATAAAAGTCAATAAATTTCAAAAACGGGTGTAGTGTTTGTTCCATTTTTGCAGTTATCTGGTTTGGAAACTATCCCACAAAGTATTGCAAGATAACGCAAAGACTATTGCGTGGGAATGCAATAAGTATTGCTTTGGGACGCAAAAGTATTCTGAGCGTACGCAAAAGTATTGCGTGAGAACGCGAAAGAAAAAAAATTCCCCCATGTCTCCTCGTGGGCTCCATACACATTTGACAAAGTTGTGTTAGGATTTATACCAAACCTTGTGAGAAGTGCTTATTGAAGTTCTCTGAAGGAAGAAGGAAGTCGAACCTTGCCTACTCTTTAGTGATTGTGTTTGAGATGAAAAAGAGCCAAAATGTTGGTGTTGGAAAACATTTTCTGTCATTGGACATAAGGAATTAAAACACTCTCAAGCATTTTTTTGGTGTTGTTGAAATTTGGAAAACATAGGATATTTGCTTATGATGTGAAGCTCTTGAGAACATCATGAAGGATTCACCGGATAATATTAACGTCTTACACAGTGGAATTAGTTTGTTTGACTTCTGCTGTCAAAGTGCTGTCAAAGTACACTTTTTGTGGAACACCTCACAGTGTAATTCAATTCAGTTTTATTTAAATAGCACTAATTAACAGTACATGTTGTCTAAAGGTACTCAATTTAATCGAATTTTACAGATTTCAAGTTGGGTATACATTCCAGTTAATCCTATGTATCAAACAGTATAGTCAGAGTCAGTTTATTATTCAAATTGGTTAAAGTCTAAGGAAACCTAGCAGATTGCATCGAGTCATTGACTTGAGTGCTAATGAGTATTGCATTACTTCCTGCTTTCACTGTTGCACTCGGCGGATTGTTTGATGTGTGAGGGCTCTCTCAATTTGATCTGATCTCTCTTTTCAATGATATCTCTGATTTATTCTAACATATAAACACATTAAAACACATTTTCCTGTCAGGCCATGGAGCAGAGTACAGGTTTGCGTGTGTGTGTGGTGTTCTCTAACCTCCACCTACAGGGTGCAACAGGCAGGTGCAATCACAGCTGTGGATCATCAGGAATAGTAAGGAGGAGCCTTTTTAAGCCGCTGGAACCCTGAAGGAGGCGTCAGAGTGTTAACTCACCTGAGTGGCAATCAGACCTACAGACCAGTTCTTTGTACTCACTTACCTTGCTCTCTTCTCCTAAGAGTAGAAAGGAACTCTGGGAATCCGGACCTGTTCCCCTACTGTCCATCTTCCAAGGTGGAGTTCACCTGTGGACGAAAGCACTTCACTGTGCTTCACTCGTCTTAAATCTTCTTCAATTTCCTGGAACCTGGTAGTGTATGAAAGGTACTCATCTCTCCTCCTCGGATCCTCGACTCGCAAAGACTCCTGCCTGTCCACCCTCCGACCTGACACCAACTATCTGTAAGGACTCCCAGAGAAACCCAAGCCACCTCACGACAGCCTCACCTGTCGATCTCTGTTATATGGCATCACTCACCACCTCCCAGCTGCTCCACTTCATTCTCTCAAGTAAGAGCTATCATCAACGTTCCAAGTTGGACAACACCACAACCTGACATCCGTACTCACCAACCTCTCTTCTATAGTGCCCCTCTTATGACTCCAGTCTGTTTCCTGCTTTGCAGTAAACTTGTTTAATTCATATCCTGCCTCTGTAATTGTTGCTCGCACTAGTCACACGGTTCTCCATTATGATACTATGACACTATGATGAACAGCAACTTATCTTTAAATAATTCTAGTAACTTAATGTAAGATGCCCGAACAAACAAAACAAAATAGCTGTAAATCCTGAACAATGCTTTATGTACAATGAGTCATACAAATGTTCGTCAGCTCATAAATTCCTTTGAGGGTTATTTCCAGCTAATGTGCGTTACAGCAGCGCTACAGACTGACAGAGGACAAGTATCACTGAGGATGTGTTGTTCCACAACAGGTTGTGTAAATTGTCTTTAAAAATAATATAATTTTTATTGTTCATTGCACCAGGACGTATGAGATTTTTTTTTTTTTTTTATAGGAAACTGCTTTAATTTCTCCAAAATGGCAATTTGAACATAATCTCTGGAAGACTGACAGTGGAACTATATGCCACAACCAAGCCCTTTAATACCATGTCCTTTGATGAGTGACAGTAATTTAATCCTATTTACCCTGAATAAATATATTCTAAATTAGTTAATAAAATCTAAAAAGAATGACTTTCGCATAGTTTAAGCATATAAAAAGGATAATCACGCATGAAATTGAAAATTCCTCCACCTCAGAAGACGGATCTGTGGCAAAACTACCAGTGGTACACTGGTCACTCTCCATGTTTCAATATGTCAAATTAAGCTAGCTGTCACTTTCCCTCATCCACTCCCTCACTACAGCACCGCTTAACCCCCTCCGCTCATCCCCATATTTGACCGTGCCCCTCAGTGTCTCTTGGTACTGCCCATTTTGGTGGAATTTTTCAAAATCTGTCTGGGGGCAGGATTATGCATTTACATGGGAATTAGTTACACTTTAAATTAAATTTTCTCACTCACAGTGCTGCAGCCATGAGGGCTTTGCCATTGTCTTTGACATTTAAGTGGAAACTTACATCATCTGTGAGTAATTTACTTTTGAGACATATCGAGAATCATTTTATGTTTACTGATGTTTCTATGCTAGATGTGTTGATTTTAATGTACCTAGCATTCATTTCGTTGTGTTTTGTATGTTTCAGATTTACACGTATCTCATGACAAAGCTGCTTAAAGGCTAAATGCACTACTTACTGGCAGATAAATAGGAAAGTGTGTAGCTACATGAATAGCTGAGGATATATCAGCAACTACAGTGCTCAGCGAGACCAGGACAGGACAGTAAAATGACAATCCACTTGAATGAACCATGGACAACCCTAAACCTCATCAGCCAGTTAAGCTGTAGCTAAAGCTTATGCTAAGGCAGAAGCAGCCAAAGCTAAACTCAAATTTCTGGATAAAGAGAATGACATCAAACTACAAAAACTATACTTGGAGCTTCATTAAGTGCGCTGAGCTTGCAGAGTGAAGTTAAATCAGCCCATGCTGAAGCAGCCGTATAGGAGGCACCGGCAGCTGATATGGGAGCAGAGCAATATAGGGAGCGATCAGACAACTTTGCTGTAACTAAACATGCACTGAGCAGGACAGAAGACTATGTTAAAGAGCATTCATTGCATGTACGTTAGTACATTTACAAAGATGAAAAAAGGCAGTGTCGGCCCCTCATCCAATTTTGCTTCTCAGAGAGGACACCCACCAGTATGAAGAGTCAACAGACTTTGTTCCCCTTCTACTGAATAGCACAGGAGACTACACCAAGCAGCAATCTTCTACTTTCAACCAGTACAACACTAATTACCCTAAAAGTCAAATATTGACTTTATCTTCACCTCCAAATCAGCCATCTTTCCAGTCCATACCAGAAAATAACACTCTTGATCTAGCAAGGTTTATGATCTGCAGTCAAATGACCCCTGGCTTAGCTAAATTTGATGACACTCCAAAAAATTGTCAAGCATGGTTAGTTTCATTCATCAATACCATAAAGTCACTAGGTCTCAGACCTAGTAAATATATTGTTCTGCAGTCAATGCTAAACAGCCTCTACTTGGACTTCAAGCAATCTGGACTAGACTTGATAAACTATATGGCTCTCCAGAGGTGATTGAACATTCCCTTTACTCCAGAGTGGAAGTCTTTCCAAAGATCCAGTCTAAAGACATGCATATACTACAAGAACTAGTTGATCTTCTCCAAAAGTTTAAGATTGCAAAGCAAGATGGTAATTTAATTGGATTAGCCTACTTGGACACCTCCAAAGGTGTTAAACCAACCGTAGAGAAATAATCCTACCAACTTCAGGAACGCTGGATGTTAGGAGATTCTAATTACAAAAGAGGTTAAAATATGTCTTTTCCACCATTCTCCTTCTTCAAAGAATTTGTCTTCTAAGAAGCTAAGGATAGGAATGATCCTAGTTTTCACCTCTTTCCACTCACCAGCACACTCAGGGAAGAAATATATAGCCAAAAAAGACTTTCTATCACTGTCAATAGAACAAATATCACACAGAACCAGACATCCATAGCGACTGACTACAACTTAGTCTGGAAAATCAATGTTGTATCAATAACAAATCTCACTCGCTGAGTAAATGCTGAGGATCCCTTAAAATGCTTATTGATGACCACAAAAAGCTTCTTAAAGATAATTTGATCTGTTTTCGGTGCTGGCTTCCACAAGTCATATGGCAAAAAACTGTCCAGCCCCAGTGAAATGCTCAGAATGTGCAAGTGAGAGACATTTAACAGCTTCCCACCCTTTTAGCACAAATACAGTTCAAACCCCACCTCAATGTTCTCCATATGCAGAGGATTGTGGGGAAGAAGAGATTAAAGAGGAAATCTCCTCAAACTAGGCAGCTGTGGCTACAATGTAGCTTACCATTGTTAGTATATGAATGTGTGTATGAATGGGTGAATGACTGAAAACGCTTTGGGGTCTCTGGGGACTTGATAAAGCACTATACAAGTGCAGGCCATTTACCATTTACCATTCTTGGAAACTATGGAAACAAGCTTTTTCCAAGATGACTCCAATAGCTGAACTGCCCCTCTACCATTCTGTCATCCTCATTGCAGGCTTTCTAGAATAAAGTTAAAGTTAAGTTGAATGTTTCACCTTATTTGAACTTAATATCTAAAGAAACCTGAAATGTAAAGACCATTCTTTGAGTTCCTGCAAAACTTGCTCGACAGCCATCATGCTAAACTTGCACAACCACTTGAATAAGGGCAAGGGTGATGGTATTTGCCCATCTTTGGAGTTTACCATTCCAAAAACCATATCATAAATGTGTCGTATTTGTGTGTCTGTTAATGATGTCTTCCTGCAAGATCCAGACCTTAACAACAGCCTCATTGGAGTCCTCATGAGATTCAGGACAGGTCCAATTGCAGTAATAACTGTCATAGAACAGATGTGCCACTGTTTTGTGGTTCAAGAGGACTGCAGAGACATGCTCCACTTTCTGTGGTATCGTGACAATCATCCAAACAACGAGGTGGTGGAATACAGTATTAGAGTCCACAGTTTTGGAAACAGCCTATCCCCTGCAATTGTCATTTATGGGCCCAGGGGGGCAGCAAAGGAAGTTGAGCAACTTTATGAAAGCAAAACTCTCCATCTGGTGGAGAAAAACTTCTACATGGATGATGCACTACTGTCAACACTGAAACAGAGGCTACCAAGATAGTGAAACAACTTCGTAAATGTTGGCCATCTCCAACATGCGCCTACACAAGATAGCATCTAATACTTTGGACTTCCCATGATGCCACTGGATGTATAAAAGCACCCCCTTTCCAAGGAATCTTTCTCTTCCATCTGGACTCCGCTGCGAGGCTGGCTGGAGAGACAGCGTGCTAATGTCTCTTTGCTGGCAAACAGGCCTAACTCTTCAACTGGATCCAAGAGTGTCATACGATCATCGAGATAAGTACAAATGAATCACTGTATGTGTATCCGGTAGATTCATTCATAACGGGATAATAATTAAGGTACAAGCCTGGCTTGACTTTTGTTGAAGCCGTCTCTGTTTCCCCGGGTCCGTTGATTTGGGTACAGGTTTCAAAGAGTGAAATAAACACAAGTACAATCTACTTTATGTTCGCCTCTGCAGAGTGAGAGATGGAGACTCCAGCCAAGTATCTGCGAGCCCAACTCTGATCAACTCTTGCTTCCAGCTAGTTTTATTCAGTTTCAAGGGTGTGTTCAACATATACATATATCATGGCACACATGTATAACATAACATAACATAACATAACAGTACAAATAAGGAATACTTCCGATTGTAACATGCAACTCATCCTCCCCTGTCTCTGGCCTTCCTTGTCCTCTTCTAATTTATGACCTTGCACTCTCTATGCTCCTCACTCCCTCGGCCCTTTCTATGCTTCACACATTGCAGTTACAAACATAGATAAGTCATATTACATACATAGATATTTTATATTCTACAATTCCCCCTTTTGAACTCTTATAAAAGAGTTCACAAACTAAAATGTCCTTCTAAAGATAAGTAGAAATAATGCAAAAATATTACTGTACCACCTGTAAAAGAGAAAATCGTTAAACAACATGCATGCATCATATTATGCGTCCATGAATTCACACTCTCAGTCCTCATCTTGGACATAGTCAATTTGCAACAGTGGCATCGTCATCTTTGGATCCTTCTGCTCAATTGCAGAGGTGATGAGGCGCACCATCAGAGAACGAATGCATGGGACACAACAACATCCACAGGTTACCAATATAGCTACAAATACTGCAATAGAAATCATTAAAGACATTATCAAACCCTTCCAGTGTCCAAATATCCCTGACATCCACTCCTCCAGGGGATTATCAATTCCAGAATGTTCATGCATGGTGGCGGAGAGGGTTTTAAGTCCCTCTAAGGCCCTTGACACTGAACCATCCGGTGCAGTGTTATTGGGAATAAAAGTACAACACATATCTCCAAACATGGCACACACGCCACCCTTTTCAGCTAATAACATATCCAAAGCCATCCTACTTTGAACTGCCATGAGAGAAGTTGGGGCCAATTGTTCAGATAAACCTTCTACAGCATCTCGAGTTAGATTTGCCAGCCGCAAAACATTATAATGAATATAATTAATGCGGTCTACGTTTTTATTGGGAGTTACTGGGAACAAGGCAGCTATAATAGGGATGTTTTCAAATCCAGCTGATATTTGATCTGCAAGTTTATACTCATTCGGGACTCCTCGCGGAACTCCAATTGCATCTATATAGGTGGGGGAACCCTGACTCAAGTCAAAAGTGGTTGAAGTGCTTCTTCTCATAATATGTCTTCTCCTCCTTTGAGTGAGTGCCAGCGCCTTATCTTGTTGATATGTCACAGAGGTAATATTAGGACCAATTAAAATCAACGGGGCCTGCAATCTAACCATTGCACATACTCCTATGGTGTTATCTGGCATATTAGTGAGAAGTCTATATCCTCCGCAGTAATAATATAATCCTTATCGTGCCCAGAGTCCAACCACTTTCCCAGACGTGGTGGTATTACACCAGTCCGAGGGAATTTGTCCTACATTCACCTTTGGGATGTTTGAGGTGAACTCAAAATAAAAATATGTCCCATTCAGCCTCTGAGGAGTGAATGGTCCTGTCTTAGTATTGTTTGGAATGGGAGGAAAGATGCTAGCTAGCGTGGTACAGTTGGCTGGGGTGGCTTCTTTAGTTAGTTGTAACATGCAACTATACCCTCAAGCATCTTCCGGATATAAAGGGGCTGGGTCAGTGGTTAAGTGTGGCCTTGCAGATGCAGTAGTAGAGTTTATTCAGTGAGCTAGGGTCTGTTAGCTTAGCATGTTAGCTTAGCATGTAGCATGTAGCAGTCAAAGTCCGTCAGTGTAATGTGTCCCACGTCACTTCCGTCAGCTCACTGTTATCAACTCACACACATCCACACTGGCCAGTTGATGTTACACTTTTATCTTTATACAGCTGTTTACTCAAAAAGGAGCCAGCAGCTTTTAAATGTTTCTTATGGAAAAATTAGAGAGCTATTGAAACTCAAGACCCCCGCTTGGCTGTGTTTGTAGGTTCTTTAAGAGAACCGCAGGACCTTTAAACCATGCCGAGGATGCGCATCTATCTCTGTGTGTTTACTCACAACGAAGTAAGCAGCGTTAATGACTTTTAATAAGTCCAAGGAGCTATCGAAACCTAATACTTCCCCTCGGTAGTATTTAACCAAGTTTTTGCGTGCCTCATAAAGGGCGGTAGCTTTTATATTGTGTGCGAGGGAAACCGATCTACCCTTGCGTATAATAATGGAGCTCGAAACCTACACCCATAGACTTTAGCTATCTTTTAGAAGATTGTACAGTTCTTCCCGGGGTCTCACCGTTAAAGCCGCACCGCTTATTAACACGTCTTATCACTTATTAATGCGTACGCAACAATTATTCTGAACCATTTCTCTGTCTCCAAGAATTACAAAAACAGCTCACTCAGAACTAACAACACAGCCAGAGTGCTGCTATGAGGCGTTTGTCCTTTCGTGGCAATAATCCTATCAAAAAGTGGTTTTGCTTCTGTTGCACCCTTAAAACAACTTAAGGAGATTCCACGCAGATCTTCATTTTTGTGCAACTTTATTAGAACAAAACCCACGGTTCGAGCGTACAGCGTGTGTAGTTTTTTTAATTATCCAACAAAACTGGTCATGAACTTTCTACGTCATGTCGCTCTTAAAGAAATAGTACTATATATCAAAATATATGAAATAGAATAAGGTAACTTTAGTGTATATTTAAACATAAACTAAACAAACTGTTCAGACCACTACTAAATTAAATGAGTGCTTGACCCATGACATCAATACACCATGACTTAGGCATTATTACATTCTGAACATATTTTCAGGGTGTTACACCCTCCCCCACTAAAATAATAAAATGTTTGTAGAACATTTTATACTTTGGAACTTAAAGAAATATATCTTTAATATCTTTACCAATAACTCCTAGCACACTCATTCTGGTCATATTCAGCTAGATTATGCTTTTTCAGAGTAATAACCAATACTACACATCAAATGACTACAATTGCATGTATACAGAAAAAGTAAATTTTACTAATATTCCTGCTTCAGTGTATTAACTTAAGTTTTTAGTACATTGGTAGGCCTCCCAAGTCCATTAAGTTACACATGGCTAAAACTGCCATTCCACCTTATTAAATGCATCCACATTTAACATGCCCTGAAATGTAGTACAACTTCTTACAGACTACTTTGACGTTACCTTTCAGAACGCACACTTCCTTCTGTAAATACACCATTGACTTGTAAGTGTAGCTTTAGTCACCAGAAATACATCTCTGAAAGATGACTATTACACATAACTGAATATTTGCACCAAATGAATAATGAAACATTTACAATTAACTTTAACTGCCATGCGAAACCTTTTCCTTATTTCTGCAAAAATATGAAACTAGGTTTCCCTAACTCATCATAGGTGAAGATGGGTTTTGGTTGATGTGTCCTTGAGGAGCGTCGCTCTCGTTCCACCTCCTGATCACTCTCTGAAGACTCAGTCGCATTCTCCTCAGGCATTTCGAGCTCTGATGTCCGACCCTCAGTATCCATGTCTGGATCTTGGTCTATATCTTGGTCCTGTATGTTTCCTCCCTCATCTCCCTCACATACTTGGCTATCGACCTCAGCGAAACCACTTCCATCCTGGAACTGATTTTGTTTCTGTCCAAGTCCCCTAGTTTGTGTATCCTCCACCGGTCGGCTTGGTCTGGACTGAAAAACTGGGGCCTGAGGGTTGAGGCGGGGATCGCCTCCCTGACGAGCAACATAGACAGAATATTCATCCTCACTATAACCGTTGGAATCCTCATGTACCCTGTCCCTAGTTCGTCGTGATTGTCTGTTTGCTGGTTTGTTCTGGATGCATTTTTTCTTTGGATCCCCAGCGTTCAATCCATCAGTAAGATAAGGACAGGGTAGTAGGACATTCCTATGAAGAACTCTTTCCCTCCCTTCTCCATCCAGTGGTGTCACCACATAAACTGGGCTGTTTTGTCCTCTCCTCTCTTTTACGATGTGTACTTTGTTTTCCCAGTATGCACGTATTTTCCCAGGCCCTCCTCTTTCAGATAGATTTTGAACAAGTACTTGGTCTCCAGGCTGAAGCTCTGAACTCCAGGCTTTCCTGTTGTAATACTTTTGTCCTCTTTTGCTTGCTTTTTTCATGTTTCCTTTCACAATACTGTAAGCTTCCTGCATCGATCTCAACCATCTATCTGCATAGTCTTTGTGAGACCGTGGCTTTATTCAGATAGTCTTTCCAGTTAGGTTTCTGTGTCTCCTCCAATGTTCTGCGCATGCCCAACAACGTTCGGTTGAAACGTTCGGCTGGGTTAGACTGTGGATGGTACGGCGTTGTCCTCGACGGCTGTATCCCACTGTAACTTTGCAGCTTCCTGAACAGCTCATTCTCAAATTCCTTTCCCTGATCATGATGGATCCTAGCAGGGTATCCGAATCTGGGGATAAAGTCATCAAATATTTTGCGTGCGGCTGTTTTTTCCAGATTTATTAGGTGTTGCATAAGCCTGTGCAAACTTGGTGAAGTGATCCACTATCACAAGAATATACTCTACTCCACCTTTGCTTCTCTCGAGATGCAGATAATCGATTGAAATCAGTTCAAAAGGTGTGGAGGTTGTAATCGTTTGTAGCGGAGTTTTAGTTTTCCGGTTGGGTTTCTTTTATTTCAAGCAGCGACAAACTCTTGTGACATAATGTTCAATCTCTTCCTGCATTTGTGGCCACAAAAATCTCTCTCGGGCCAATGTGATCATTCTGTCCGCTCCCAAATGACCCATTTCCTCATGTAGCTGCTGATAGATCAATGGCTTGAGCTTCGCAGGAACTACAAGCTGGTTTCTGATTTTTGTTTTTTGACGTAGAACTCCATGTTCATCCAGGTAAAGATGAGGCCACTCCCTCAGAAGTCGTTTAACCTCAGTTTGTTCCCTTATTTTGTCCCTATATTTAAGCCTTTCATTTGTTTGTTTTAATGCACTCACTCTTTGTATCACATGATCCTCTTGTTGGGCAATTTGAATATCTTTAGCTGCCACCGGCTCCACCAGGTTTGCATATGGAACAGTTAGCTGTGACAGTACGTCTGCATTACAGGTGATAGCTGAAATCCAGTTAGTATCGCCCCTGCGATCTGCTTTGAATCCTTGTTGTAGTGCTGTTATGTCATTTGACTTGTATTCCTCTGTACATGCTGACATTATTTTGTCCATTTCTGCTGGTTTGCGGGACAGGAAGTCAGCGTCTCGGTTGACTTTACCAGGCCTGTATTTCAGAGTGAAGTGAAAATCCGCTAGTTCTGAGACCCAGCGATGTCCCACCGCATTCAGTTTAGCGCTCTTCATCACATATGTCAAGGGATTGTTATCGCTGTATACTGTAAAATGGAGTGCATTCAGGAGGTAATCTCGAAATCGCTCAGTGACAGCCCACTTCAGAGCTAAAAACTCAAGCTTCCCGGAGTGAAGTCTGTAATTTTTTTCAGCTGGAGTGAGTGTCCGTGAACCGTAGCCGATGACTCTAAGTACTCCCTCCTGCCGTTGATACAAGACAGCCCCAAGACCCCCCTCTGACGCATCCACCTGTAACACAAATGGTTTTTCAAGGTCTGGGTAGGCCAGTACTGGTGGATCTGATAAAGCATCCACAAGACTCTCCAGCGCCTGCTGTTGTGATGCTGTCCATTCCACAGATTGAGATGATGGCAACTGTGAAGAATGTTTTTTTGATGACTTGTTCCTCGTCTTTGGGTGTGCTAACAAGTCATAAAGTGGTTTGGCAATCCTCGAGAAGTCAACAATAAATGATCGGTAGTAGCCTAAAAAGCCTACAAGGGATCTTACTTCTCTGACTGTTTTGGGGTTTGACTTTTTCAGAGCTTGAACAGCTTCCACTTCTTTTGGGTTCATCCGATATCCATCCTTTGAAATGACTCGACCAACATAGCATACTTCCCTTTTAAAGAAATCACATTTATTTGCTCTGAGTTTGATTCCACACTCCCTCTGTCTTTGCAAGACTTTTCTCACATTCTCCACATGTTGGTCAAAGTCTTGGCTAAAAACTAAAACGTCATCAAGGTAAGGCACGCACACTTCATCCCTGAGATCCCCAAGGCAACTTTCCATATACCTCTGGAAGGCAGCTGGGGCATTTGTTAGTCCAAAGAGTATCCTCAGCCATTCATAAAGGCCCCATGGCGTGATGAAGGCAGTGCATGCTCGGCTCTCCGGACTAATAAAGCCCTGATGGTAGGCTTTGCCTTGATCTAAAACTGTGAACCAGGAGTTTCCACCAAGATTTTCCAGGATTTCTTGTATCCTTGGAATCGGATGTCTGTCAGGGTGTGTCTTTTCATTTAATTGCCTATAGTCCACACAGAGTCGAATGGTAGAATCTTTTTTTCTCACTATTACTATTTGTGATGAGTACGAAGAAGTTGACTCCTGTATCCATCCTCTACTGAGTAAATCTTGAATGTGTTTTTTCACTTCTTGGTACAAATGTCGAGGGATTGAATTGTATGTTTTTGTCACTGGAACACTGTCTTTGAGATGTATTTTAATCTGCAGGTCGGGTATGCACTCTGTATCCCACTCATTTTGTGCAAAAACATCACTTTCCTCCCTTAGCATCTTTCTCACTTTGTCTTGTTGTTCTATTGTTAGGTGTGAAATATCAACTGGCGGATCCCATGTATGGTTATAAGGTTTCCCTTCATTTTCTGGCGTCACTTTCATATCTTTGGTATGTGAATGTCTATTTTCACTTTGTGGACTCTTTGTGACTTCTTTTGCCTCTTGTATTTTATCCACAGTGTATAATGAGCCAAGTATTGTCCTGTTTTGTAGTCTCATCTCATTGTCTGTGTTGTTTTCAACTACAACTGAAATCGTGGCTCCTTCATTGTCTGGAAGGTGTATTAGTTGCTGTTGTATTTGTACTCCTTCTGGCCATGGTGTGTTTTCATTTGGTTCTAATATTGCGTATTGTCCTTTTAGCACATTCTTTCTGACTTTCCCACCGATCACTTTGAACATTTGACGTTTTGGGATAATAACATCGTGTCTCCCTAGCCTTACTATTTGATTTTCCCACATAGCTTTGTCTCTACTTAACACAGAAAACACTGCTTTTGCCTTTTTGTGACTTACATCTAATGCTGATCCAAGACTACATAGAAACTTGTGGGAGAGCGTTCTATCTGCTGATATGTTAGTCTTGGCGAGCTCCTCTATGACATTGAACCCCACTATTGGCTTGGTGATTGGCTGAGAGCTTACAAGAAATGGCACTAACAGCTCACTGTCTCTGTCCTCTGTAAGGCTGAACTTTACTCCCACCCAACCCTCATAAGGTATCTCAGTCCCATTTGCTGCGGAGAGATCTAACATACCCTCATCAAGAAGCTCTTCCACTGATCGAACCTCGGCATCCGGTAGATGTTCTCTTCTCCAGTTTAAATCCACAATTGATACTTGTGATCCTGTATCCCAGAGGGCTGTGACAGGAACACCTCCAATGTTGCACTGGACAAGGCTTTTGCGTCCTATTAGTTTTGCTGTCTTTTCTTGTTTTTTTGACATGGGCACTTCCTTTTGTGGAACAACATTGTCAATATAATTTATAGTATGGGCTTCTGAGGGTGTCTTGAACCGCTCTGTGTCTGACCCGTCACCTAGAGCCTGTTTGCCATGGGAGACCCTACCAGGGGAATTTAAGCCCCAGACAACATAGCCTCTAGGATCATTCGGGCACTCAAGACCCTCCACCACGTTAAGGTGGCGGTTCAAGGAGGGGACCCACACACACAAATTTATGGGAGGGGAATATGGAAATGTAATCCCTTACCACCCGCAATGCGATTTATTATGCAGAATAATTGGAACTGGATCCGTTTGATTACATTTTTTGAATGTGAACATATATCAGGGGAGGGTTTATACAGTAAATAATGATGTAACCAAAATACAATTTTAAGAATCAAACACGTTTTATATAGTTAAAATATTGGCAAGACAAACCAAATGAATTCAGTACAATCATTGGAAAATACTTTATTTTTATGTATGTATATTCGATTTAAATGCTTTGCAGGACAGTTTTGTGATATTTTTTAAAATGAGCAAAGCTATAATATACAGATAGCCCACTCCTAGAACCATTTTTATGTTGCTAATCTTAAATTCAGGCTTAAATATTTTGGCTGTTTAAGGTTAAGTCTTCAAAAACATATTGTCAAAACAAAAAGAACATGGCAAGTATCTGAAAAGAATTAAAATTTCAAAGGAGGCAAACCTCTAATAAATTAATTAACATATAATAATATAATTAACATATAATAATATAATTGGCCAATTTGTAAGCTGCAACCGCTGCGAATTACATAGAGCAACACAATAAACAAGCAGTGTGCACTCCTATGGTGCTGTCATGGTGGAGGCTGTGCCCCACTCTGGACCCAGCTCTGCCCTCCTGTGCAATAGCCTGTAATTCAATATTTTTATAAAGGCAAAACAGAATGTAGTCTTTGCCTCATTGGATTCGTCCGAACCCCAAACATAAAGCATCTGCTTGCAAAACAACATCAAACTCAGCCTTCTGCATGCGCAATTATGTACTCAGAAGCGCCCAGTGCAAATAAACTGATAGGAGAAATATTCTCGTCAGGGCAGAGACTGCGAAAGAAAGAAAATGCAGGAGCATTCATCATTACACTTCTTGCTTCTGATTTGCTCATTTATTGTAAAGATGATTTGTCCTGTTGTTGCCCGTTTTTTTTGTGGTTGTGTCCCCTGAAAATATAACTGCCAATCATCTGTATCCTAAATAACGATTGCTGTATTTCTAATGAAACGTACATACATACATACAATGCCATACAGTCGGCACCACAAGGCCCTCTGTCCACCATCAGATTTGTTCTTTCCCGGGTGCCATTTACTTTGATTTTCCTAAATGCACACTTGCTTAAGTTCTGTTTTTGTATAAGATTCATTTTGTAGATTATTGGTTTCTTTAATATTTTTAATATTAGTATATTATTAATTTCATATTATATATTAAGTTGTGTTTACCTACCTCGTTACTAATGATGTTGATATTATGAATTTAGCTAAATGTTTCAGCTAGTATTTCAGTTTTTACTTCATCTTTGTCAGGATCTGTGCTTTGTCTGTTTGTTTGGTGCTGTTACTGTGCTTAGCCCCTAGATGGCATGGAACCTGGAGGAAAGGTGACAGGTGTTCATCATTCCCTTGATCACCTGCTGAGGAGTATATTAGGAGGAGGCTGCCAGCAACTCACTGCCAGAATGTTGTCCCTTAGTGGATTACCAGAACCTGACCTTGCCTTTTTGTGTGGAACTCTGCCTGGATTAACAACTTCTGGAAAGAAGCTGTCCAGCTCCATGAGCAAAGACTCTAACCTCTCGTTACTTCATTGGACCACACCGGTTGGCAGCCTCCTGAATTCTTCACTCATTGGATTACCATTCAAGAACCCTGTCCACCCTCCTCCTTCCACTGTACCTACTTCTGAAAACCCTGGACCATCTTATCATCCTGGCACACCATTATCCACCATCATCTGTCTCACAGGTAAACAACTATTTGGTCTCTCCGCTCCCCACCCTCTGGCGGATCATTCCATCAACCCAGTAAGGCTGAATTATT
Source organism: Girardinichthys multiradiatus (assembly GCF_021462225.1). Lineage (NCBI taxonomy): Eukaryota > Metazoa > Chordata > Actinopteri > Cyprinodontiformes > Goodeidae > Girardinichthys > Girardinichthys multiradiatus. Next base: position 5,094,751 of record NC_061817.1, on the reverse strand, counting down.
ATTCTTTAGTTTTGACTCTGAGTATTCCCTGCTTACCATCCTGTTTATTTTTACAGTTGGTTTCCCGGTTCCAGTTTCCCTGCCCACGTCACTACACTGTAAATAAACACTTTACCGTAAAACTCTGTCTCCTGAATTGCTTTCTGCATGTGGATCAAATCCATTAAAAACAATATGACAGAACACTCTGGCCAACCAGACCCAGCAGAAGTGTTCAGGAGAACTCTATCTGAACAACATCACCAAATCATAACACATGATTCTTCCCTCCGTTCTCTGTTTGAACAACAGAAACAGGCCAATCAGCAGATTGAACATCTAGCCTCCTTGTTTCAACACACCTTGAGTAATTTCTCCGCCCCGGCAGTAGAGGGCACTTCAGCCTCTCCGGTTTCTCAACAACTTCCGCACTCACGTGTCGTCACTTCCCCGAATCCTGAAAAATTTTCTGGTGAGAAAGAAGATTGTAGGGGTTTTCTTCTACAATGCACTCTAGTTTTCAATTGCTCCCCACAATCCTTTCCACATGATTCTGTTAAGATTTCTTTTGTACTTGGGTTACTTTCTGGAAAAGCTTAGAAATGGGCAGAGGCTCGTTTTTCTAACTGTTTGGATTTTGGTTGCACATTTTCTGAATGTGAGGAGGAGTTTCGACAGGTTTTCTCTAGTGAGAAAGACTTAACCGCTAATGCTCGAAGTCTATGGTCAATTAAACAGAGAGACCGGTCTGTGAGGTGGATGATACTAATTCAGGGTTTCCAATTTTAATTTTTTTATTTAAAAAATGGAAAGTGTGGCCTGGTACCCATGTACATCTGCATATTTGCATGTGTAAAAGTTCGAACCATGAATTACTTGTCAATAACATACCTCCATCTTTGTAAAAATGGACGACTGCAGCTGCTGCCCATATGGCATCTTTGACATTTTCATGTGGGAGATGGAGACCTTCTTCTACATGCAGTTCTTGCATCACTGCCACCTCGCTTTAAAGGGACACTGCCATGAACAAATTGTCCTGTTGCAATAACAAGAACTTTTTTAAACAGGTAATGTACTTTATGAAAAAACAATGTTGAAGTCTATGGGAGATTGTAACAAAAATGAAGATTGAACACAGTCAGCTGGTTTCCTCAGATACATAACTTTAATTTGCATTTATAATTAGTTTGAATGTTTTTGTATGGTGACCTTTACTGTGAAGCTGCTCAATTGAAAATCAGCTTTCACTGTTTGAATCAAATTCTGGTGTTGAAGGAGACTATCTGTTGTTGGGATTAACAGCCTCTGAGTATGTATTGTTCAAGCTGATCTGAGAAGCCCATTTTCTGCTAACAGAAGTGCATTGGTCTTAGTGGCTGACAGACAGACAATAAAGCTGTCCTTCTCCCCTTCTAGCCACAAAGAAACATGTAATTTAACATGTAATTATTTGACAATAATAAAAAAAAGTATTTAAAATACCTGCTTCATTCTTATTTCGGAGCAGGAAGGTGAGTCCCTTCCAGACCGGACTTGCCTTACTGCAGAGATCTGAGAAAAACATCTAGGGTTATTAGTACAATGTAACAAATGCTTTTCTGCTACTTTGTATTTGTTCATAGGATATATTGGTCATATTAAGCAGTCAATTTTAAAATTAAATACATTAATTAAAAATACATACCTCCACATCTTCACCTCCACAGACACCAAATGCATTTTATCAAGGGTTTCCCAGAGTGGTGTCTTAGGATCAGGGGGGTAGTGAGATGTGGAGATGCTCTGAAGAACCGGGTTCTTTTAATGATGTTTTTTTGATATTGAGGAGCTTGCCACCTGAAGTCATAGCCCCTCAAAATGTAACTTTTACCTCCAACAGTTTTGTGGGTAAACTTGTCATATAAAGTGACTTTCGTCACGGTATCACCGTCTGATCATACTTGATCATACTACAACTCTTATTTTGGGAAAAGGTGGTTAAATACATTTTTTGTCACAACTTTGTGAGTTGTTTAAAAGTTGCTGCAGTGTAAACAATGTGATATGGAGTAGATGTGATCAATTTTATGTGACCCTACAACTTCTAACATTATCTTTGTGGATAATAATACCTAAAAAAAAAAATAATATGGAGAATATGTGTAATATCTGTGGCACATTGTCCCAAAGTAAGAGTTGTAGTATGATCAAGATAATGTGCTCTATGTGTGCTATGAGTTTGATGGCACTACAACGTGCTATAGTGAAGTTATTGCTTACTTTAATGATTAAATATTATTAAAAGGAAAGCCCATTATCCAAAGCTATTTGATTGATAGAGCAAACTGGTATTCATGATGGGGTTTTTTCTATCCTACATCTAGCAAAAGATATTTTACTGAATATTTGGCTATTTAGGCTATAGTCTTTGTGGGAAATAAAATTTTATTTTTACATTTTCTCTATTTTCCAATCCAAGAAATGTAGTATGAAAAACGTGAGATTACATACACATAAAATGATTCACATTCTTGATTTTTGGATCACAAACCCTTCTTATGATTGCTAACTACTCCTGAAATTTTAGAGCAGTTAGCTCTTTATACAATAGAGGGGTTGACCCTGCCAAAATGTTTACCCCCATCCAAATAATAGATCAACAGTATCCCACATGTCTATGTATATGTGTATGTATCTGTATATGTATATGCACATGTATTGGAATATGTACATTTTGGTGTCAGAGGTCCACTGAGAGATGTTGCGTGCCTTTCTTTGCCTACGTCCCATTTAAAACCCTTCAGACCATGCAATAAATATGGGCATTATATTTTGGTCTAGCTGACACTTGTTGATATCTTTTTAAAAATGTAATCATAAATGGATTTCATCTCTTAAGAACATATCCAAAATTTCACAGTTTGTCTCTGGGTCCAATACAGACAATTTATTACATGCTTTTATAAGATGCAGAATAGGTGACTGCAGTGTTCTGCTTTGTGGTCTTCCATATACCAACACAGCCCCTCTACAACTATTGTAAAATTCAGCAGCACTACTTAAGAAAACCAGAAAGAACTAATATTATTCTATTTTTTAATTGTCATCATTGGCTACTTTTACATGGTTAAGGTGAATTCCTGACCTTTTGAGTTAACAATGGTGTTACCACCACAAGCTTATCAGATCTGCTTTTTTCTTATAGCATGTGTAATAAGGGATTGAAATGATCCTGGTCCTGGACAAAGTTGACAGCAAGGTTCTTTATGTTATTACTGGAGGACAAGTTGATGCTGTAGGAGAGGGCGGTCTTATCACTGAGCTAAAATAATTAACACAGAACTCAGAGAAATCTCTATTCCCAGTCTCCACGGGGTGAACTTTTATTCTTTCACAGCGCACAAAAATGTCATCAAAAATTCCAGAAGCCTCCCTCCTTTTCAGTCTTTACAGGGCAGTTTTATACAGATACAAAGCATTGGGGTCCTCTTGACCAATTGAAATCATCATACTCATTTACGTAAAACTTTTTGGCATCCATAACATTGCTTCTCTGTCGCGGTTCCGGGAATTCACTCCAGCCAAACATCTGGAAAAGATCAAATTAGCCTACGTGATAGTTTACAATAACAATTCCATCACTTATCTGGATGCAAAACTTCTAATGTCACGTTGACCTGGCAGAGTCAGGGTATCACAAGATTTCCTGGCTGAACAGCAATAACAAGCCCATTAGTCTTTCCTCTTGCCAAGAACTTTTCCCTAATGTAATCTGTTTCAAGACAGCTTGCAGGTTTACTCAGAGTGAACAATTCTTCACAGAATTCATCTTATAATGGTAAAAACAATAATAACACTTTTTAATCTAATCAAACAAAACTTTATGCTTCCACAATGCCACCCAGAAATATTGATGTTCTAAACATGTTGTTTTTCAAAGGCTCTGGACCAAAGACCACTAACTTTTTCTAATCTGAATTTAAAAGCAGAAAGTTGAAAGTCATCCAGAGTTGTTTGTTTTTATCTGTCGACTTAAACATCCTTGTGGAATTTTAATTTAAAAGACTTGGATCAGCTACTTTAAGCGTCCTAACTGGGAGTTGGGCTGCTGTTGGCAGCTTTCAGTGAGATTATGGACTGTACAATCTGCCACAAAACCTATGAGAGACTAGACAGAAAATAAGAGACACGGGCATGCAGATCGATGATTTCATTATCTCTATTGCCCAGTAGAGACTAAAGTCCACCCTTCAATCAAACTTTTTGACAGGTGACCTTTGACCTTAAGGGGGGGTCATGGCGCCATGGGGGCGGGGAGGTCATGGGGTCAACAGGGGGTGTGTCCAAGGGGCGTAACCGTGGATGCTGATTGGTTGTCGTCATTAGGGGCGATACCTTAAATGAGCCAATGAAAACACAGGGGTGTGTTTAAGGGTGTTATTAATAATCTGTATGTTTTTCAGGCGTTAATACATCTAAAAAAAAATTAAAGACATGCATCCTTTTATATTTTAAAGGTATAATCAACTTAATATTAACCTGTCACATGAAATCCTAATAAATGAACTGTGTAACCTGACAGAATTGTAAGTTCATTTTGCTTTACAGCAGGACCTATTTGCTGAATATATGAGCCAGTCTAAATCAGTTCAAAATAGAAAAGACCTAAAAGTAACTAAAGATTGTGCTTCCCTACATCGATAGAACGAGTAAACCTTCCACTTCTGCGTCAACAGACTGGAAAGTAGGGGAAAAGAGGTAAGACAAATATGAGATTAACAGAAAAAAAACTTTACGAACCCTCAGTATAGTGTTTCCAAGTTATAAATTGACTCTAGCAATGATGTGTTTGTTTTGAATCATGAGAGACTCCATTTTAGGAAAAGAAATGATAATTTTAGTTTGCTGTAGCTTTTCTAAAACATTTTCTTTTCATCTTAGAGCAAAGGTTATTCAGGGACTTACTGAAACAGTTATTCTGTAAGTGAACTCCCAGTCAACATCAGCCCTTGGCCTTCTGATTCAGTTTCCTGACAAAGTGTGTGACACAGGGCAATAAAGTAATTAGAACTCTCTCAACCCCTCCAAAAAGAGGACATACATAGGTTCATGAACAGGTGAGACCCCCCAGGGCCTGATGAATATCAAAGTTTTTGCCGGTTTCTCATTGCTAATACATGCTTCTAAAAGGAGATTCTAGTTTTTGTTTTTGGTAAAGTCTACAGACACAGCGTCCCCATGTCAGAGCTCACTGAGTTATGTCCACAAGAAACAGTGCAATGAATAGCTAATATGGTAATTGGGCCTCTTTTTTTGCATTTCAGTGTGCTGGCAATAAAAAACAGGTTTAGTTTCACAGTAGTCACAGAGACATCAGGGCTGTGTACATCATCGTCAAGTCTGGTACAGCTAAGAAAAAGGTTTACACTTGTTACACTGAAAAATACTAGTAGAACTCTAGTTTAAACTTGTTACATTGAAAATACCAGTACTGACAAGAAAAATGTCGGTAAATATTTCAGGAAACCAGGAAATTGCTCCATCTGCTTCTAATGATTCACAGAAGTACAATGACATCTTTAAAAGTAAGTAAGTAAGTAAGTATTCATCTTTAAGAAATCATTAAATACATGTGAATGTTCTCTAATATTGTTTTATATATATATATATTGTTTCTTTGTCATAGAACCCACCACTGATGACCTTGAGGATTTCATCTTGACACAATCAGAACATGGTAAGTAAATGTTAAATGCAAAAATAATTTATAGTTAACGAATAAATCAGCTAACATTGAATACATTTTATAGATTTGATGAGAGAGGTAAACCCGAATGATCAAGTTGAAGGGATCAGCGGCTGGAATCGACAGTCAAAATTGAGAAGGCGAATTATTTCCAAACAAGAAAAACCCCCAACAACATCTGAACTTTCTTCTAACAAAGAAATTAAAGCAGAATCGTTAAATACGCCTCCGCAAATTATCATAATTTCCCCTGAAGACACACTGGATAAGTTACCAGCAGCTCCCGGGCCAGAAAGTAAGCCCTAAAAACTATCTGTTTTCTTTGAGAGTGAATTTATTTATTTATGTGTTATTAGAGACTTGTTTTAAACCTCAGATAAAACTGTTTACAGATTCGACGGTGAGTGTACCTCTGGAAGGAGCAGCAGCACCAGCTGATCTGATCGATCAAACTAAAGCCGAACTTGGAATACTGCCATCAGCTGTCGAGCAGCAAGGTGGGTAAAAATAAATAAAAAACAACAATATATATATATATATATATATATATATATATATATATATATATATATATATATATGTGTATTTTAAGCATAGTTCAATAAAATATCATATAAATCTGTTTACAGATACACCCAAAGATGCCACACTGAAACCGCCCACCAGAAGGTCGCTTTTCAAAGATCAAGACAGCTATCAACAGAAACGCACCAGTCCTGTACAGCAAGAAGCGAAATCTGGAGGTTTTATCGCACAGACTCGGAGTAAGATAAAAATTCGTTTATAAACCTACAAGTAATAAAGTTATAAGGGTTCACTTCCCCCTAAAAAAACTTGTTTATTTTAAAAACTATTATCGTTTATTTATGAACGCTGTGCTGCACAGCGTAAGGTCACTTTATTTTATTCTGTTTTTACAGAATATTTAACCCCGGCCAAAAGCGTTGCTCTGCATACCAGAGCAACGCTTGTGAGAGGTTTAATGAGCGGTACGTTTAATTCATACCTGCTGAATTAATTTGAATTCCCCTTTTTTTTTCAGCTTAATGTGTTTACTTCAATACATATATATTTTTTTGTTGTTGTTCATTCTCCTTACAGAGGTAACGTTGATGGTAGGACAGATTGGTTCCAGACCCAGACAGTGCAGAAAGAAAGGTTCTACAGCCGCACGGATCCATCGAAATAAGGCCTCATCTTTAACGCTTCTGGCTGCATGTCAGATTCTGTTACAGAAGCAGTTTGGTGACATCAAGGTGATTTTAAACTGAACTGATCACTGTGCTTTGTTTTTGTTTTTTTGTTTTTGTTTTTCGCTTGGTTTGTTTGATTTTTCTTATGCTCATATAAATGGATAACCGAATCAGACTTGCCCTGGATAAAATAAAAAATTTAGTAAATGAGCTTAACGAAATCCCTATAGCTGTACATGTTTCAGAGGATGAAGCATCTCTTGTTAACAGTGAAAATGTAATAAATCAAAATCAGCACGGTGACTTTTTAAACTTAATTGACCAGGCTCTTGAAGATTTAAATAGGCCGTTACCACCTGACCAAAATTTAAACTTATTAGAACAGGCTGTTGAAGATTTAAATAGAGCACCATCTCCACCCAGCATTCAGCAAAATGAATCAGCTGACTTACAAAATTCTTCAACGTCACACGCCGCAGATCATACTGGGCAGCATGGGGGTCATTTCAATCCGGAGGTAGCGGTCAGTTCTGATCAAATAGGGCGAGATCCTCCAGCGGTTGTTGAACGTGAACGTTTTAATAACCATGAAATACGGAGACCTTTTACCATCCTGCCGCCCTGTCCAGGAAATGTTCCAGATCTAGCTGCATTCTATACAAACATCATGCGTATTCTCATTGAATTAGCCGACGCCGCAAGATGTTTAACCAGACATAATGACGTTGTGCAGCTGGAATTAGTGGGTGAAAATCTCAATCGTCACGTCACATTTACTGTTACAGATAATGGAAATACGATCCTGCCTGCTTTTGAGAACTTTCTAGATGATTTAATACAATCGAATGCAGATGTAGATAATAACCTGGAATTTGTTCTTCAGGTAGTTAATGATCCAGCAGGAGGGTCTAAACGTAAGGCTACAGGAACGTTAGACTGTGAACTGATTAATAAGAAAATGCGTCACCTGTATGTTGTAGATAATACCGGTAATCAGTTATGCTTTGCAATCAGCCTCGCACACGTCTCTGACCCTGAGCTTACTGATGACCGTGCTGTAGAACTAGGGAGGAGATGGCAGCATCAGGCAGGCCTCGATGGGCAAACAGCAGTTACTTTTAGTGATATTGGTAAATTTGAAAACATTCTGAAGAGAAAAATTGTAGTGTTTCACAGAACCACGGGCTCTGCAGCTCTGTGTAAATTTGAGACCAGTTTCCCTGATCGTTCAAACCCTCTGTTTTTGCTGTTATTTCAAGGTCATTACTATGGGATAAAAAATCTCAAAGGTTTTATGGGATGCAGATATATCTGTGAGTTCTGTTACAGCGGCTATGAGAATGCAAACACACACCATTGTGAAGGTTATTGTCCAGTGTGTCAAACATATAAATGTATGCAAGAAATTAGCAATCCTGTAACCTGTACAGGTTGTCAAAGAATCTGTCGTAATTCATCATGTTTCAGCAGACACAGAGAACCGCGCAACAGAAATAGTGCTGAAAGGCCTATGAGTGACTGTGAGTTGGTAAAACTGTGCAAAGTATGTAAAAGGATATACGTTATTCCAATCAGTAAACCGAATAAACCACACGTCTGTAATGTAAAATGCTGTATTTGCGGTGAAAATTTACCTCCCGGGCTAGACATTACATGCGATGATCATAAGTGTTACATTCAGCCTTGCAGTGCAATTAATCAGCTTGATGATAAACTGATTTTTTATTATTTTGAATGCCTCATCAATGAGAGCGGTGTGCACACCCCCTTTCTGGTCTGTGCTAAAACGTTGAAAGGTGATGAATGGCACGCTTATGGGTTAGACTGCACCCAAAAATTACTTCTCCATTTCAGGAGACCGATGTACAGAGGCTTTACCTTAAAAGCTCATAACGCGCGTGGATATGACAGCTACCTGATTTTCACAGCTATGCTGCAGTTAGGTATTAAACCTCATCTCATCATGCAAGGAAGTAAAGTTCTCTGTTTAATCGACCCTGATTACAGGTTAAAATACATTGATAGCCTGTCCTTCATGTGTATGAAGTTGAGTGCCATGCCGAAAGCGTTAGGCTTTACTGATCAAAGCAAGGGTTTTTTCCCCCACCTATTCTCATCCGAAAAGCACCTACGGTACGTGGGGTCATATCCTCCTCCATCCTGCTACGCTGTAGAACGCATGAGTCTTCAAGAACAACAGGTGTTTAACAGCTGGTACAGAGAAGCGAGCAAAGAGGTCTTTGACTTTAAGAAAGAAGCTATTCATTATTGTAAAAATGACGCTGTAATTCTTTTTCAAGGATGCTTAAAATTCAGAGACGAGTTCTTGAAGGAGACAAGTGTGGATCCGTTTAAATGGATCACAATAGCATCTGCGTGCATGAAGGTTTTTGTAACCAATTTCCTTCCTCCTAAAACCTTAGCTATTCCCTCACCTCTGGATTACAGACGTAGCAGTAAAACGTTCTCCAGCGCGTCCATTCAATGGCTCGGCTGGATTGCAGACAGCAGAACCATATTTATCGAGCATGCATTAAATAGGGGTGAAAAGAAAATCGGGCCATATTCTGTGGATGGGTATGCAGAGATTAACGGTGTCAAAGTTGCGTTTGAATTTTACGGCTGTTTTTTCCATGGCTGTAAAAAGTGTTACATGCCTCATGACAAGTGTCCGTTGAGAGGGGTCGCATTTGAACAGTTTTACGCAGCCACTGTTGAGAGAAGCAAGGTGTTACAAACTGTGTACGGCCTTCGTCTCGAGTTCATATGGGAGCATGAGTGGACTGAAATGAAAAAAACCCACCCGGGGGTGATCAGCTTTCTTGAGAAAGTTAACACACCCGAACCGTTATCACTCCGGGATGCTCTGTATGGTGGACGCACCTGCGCTATGAGACTGAGGTACACAGCGGGGACGGGTGAAAGTGTACACTATATGGATTACACATCTCTGTACCCTTATGTAAACGCCAACTGCGTTTTTCCCCTCGGTCACCCCACCATCATATGCAAAGATTTTGATGACCCCAGCAGCTACTTCGGTATAATCAAAGCTGTGGTCTATACACCACGTGACTTGTTGTTCCCCGTTTTACCTTACAGAACTTCCCAAGGTAAACTTGTGTTCACTCTCTGCCGCACATGTGCTGAAATAAATAACCAGTCAAGTCCCTGCATGCATGGTGATGAGGACAGAGATCTGATGGGTGTGTGGGTGAGTGTAGAGTTTTTTAAAGCGTTGCAGTGTGGTTATCGCCTTGCCAAAATCACTGAAGTTTGGCATTTTGAAAAGAGCAGTGACACAATCTTCAAAGGGTATATCAACACCTTCCTGAAGGGTAAACAGGAGGCTTCAGGCTATCCGTCTGAAGCAGTGGATCAGGAGAGCAAGTCAAAGTATGTAGCAGACTACAAACTCCATCAGGGTATCCAATTAGACCCTGAGAAAATCGAGGTGAACCCTGCCAAAAGGCAGGTTGCAAAATTGTGTTTAAACAGTTTTTGGGGGAAATTTGCGCAAAGAAGTGATCTGTCTCAGACCACAGTCATCACTAACCCTGAAGAATTTTTCAGCTTCATGTTCTCGAGTCAATATAGAGTTAACTATTTTCATTTCTTCAACCCTGAAATGTGTGTAGTGCAGTGGAACGTCAGTAAACGTGTCATCTCTCCTCCAAACAAGGTAAACAATGTGTTTATTGCAGCATTCACCACTGCTTACGCACGTTTAAAACTTCTCAGCAGCATGGAGAAGTTACAGGACAGATTGATTTATATTGACAAGGACAGTTTGATTTATGTGACAAAAAGTGGTGAAACTCCTTTGGAGCTTGGAAATGATCTGGGTGATCTTACTGACGAGGTAGATGGTGACAGCATTTCAGAGTTTGCATCAACAGGACCCAAGAGTTATGCATACCAAACTAAAAACCGTAAAAAAGTAGTGATACGTGCTAAAGGTATCACTCAGACGCATGAATGCAGCGAGAGGGTCAATTTGGACAGCATCAAAGGGCTGGTCGAGGGCTACTTACACGGGTCAGGTGAGGGTGTCATTGAAATTCCTCAGCACACGATCAGGAGGGATAAAAAGAGATTCCGTTTGACAAACGCAACATTTCTTAAAAAGTTTCGGTTGGTCTATGATAAGAGACGTCTTTTTTCTGACGGGACAACTCTGCCTTTTGGTTATTAGAGCTTAAGAAGAAGAAGAAGAAATAAAATAAAAAGTTCCATGGATTTACAGGAGATTGATTTTGATCCTAGATTTAGAGCACCTTTCTCATGTATGATTGTTGGACCCAGCGGCTGCGGGAAAACTTTCTTTGTAAAAAGTATTTTGCAAAATTGTAATCATGTCATGGATGTTGTTCCAGAAAATATTGTATGGATTTACACTTCTTTTCAACCCATGTATGCTGAATTGCAGAAGATGAATAAAAATGTAAAATTTGTGGAAGGATTGCCTCATTCCTTTGAAGATGAAAACCTGTTTCCTCCTGATCAGAATCATCTGATCATTCTAGACGATGTTATTGCTCAAGCCTCAGATGATGAAAATGTGATGAAAGTCTTTACCCAGTTTTGTCACCATCGTAATATGAGCGTCATGATGTTGAATCAGAATGTATTTCATCAGGGAAAGTTCAGTCGCACCATCAGCGTGAACGCTAATTATATGGTGTTGTTTAAAAACCCGAGAGATAAACTCCAGCTGAATATACTGGCCCGCCAAATGTTTCCATCTCAAAAGGGTCTCTTCTTGAAGAGTTTTGAAGATGCAACGAGAGAAGCTCATGCATATTTAATCATCGATTTTACGCCTACCTGCCCAGAACATTTCAGACTGAGAACGGGCATACTTCCTCACCAGTGGCCTGCTGTGTACGTACTCAGAACAAAGTAAGTCATCATGTCTGCACGTATAAAAAGGAATGTCCCATTATTCAGAGCTTTGTACCAGGCCACTCCGCAGAAGCGCAAAGATATTCTCGCACACTGCTCTCCCGACTTTCTTCAGGCTCTGTGTGAGATTGCTCTGAATATTTTAAAAGGTAACATTAAACTATCGCCCTCTCAACACAGACAATTGAAGAAACAAAGAAAAATCATCAAATTGTTGGGTGATAAAAGAACCGGAATAAAAACTAAACAGTTAGCCCTCAAAAGGCAACGAGGTGGTTTTATTCTCCCCATCTTAACGGCTCTTGCTCCCTTGATCGGTGATCAAGTGGGTGGTATAATCAGGAGATAATGTCTCTCAGAACATCGCAGAAGATGTTTCTCATTTCCCCTCATCAATTCAAGCGTCTGACCCAGTCAGACACGTTCATCAGACAGACGGCGGAGGAGAATTTGGATGCTGAAATGAGAGCGATATTAAACGAGCCCGGTTTGACTTATGAAAAAATCAAGAAATACGATGCGCTTTTGCAGAGGTATCTGACTCTACTCAAGCAAGGTGTGAAAGAAGAACAGCGGATGAGTTTGACAATGCAGCGTGACACAGAGGTTCCTGAACATGAGCGGTCCCAAGAAAAACAAGGCCCGGGGCAGGACGAGGCCCCTAAGGATCAGGTTCTTACGGAAGTACTGAAAAGCCTACCTAAACATAACCGTAAAAATGCCGAGTACATTTTGAAGAAATTATCCGAAAGAAGTGACAGTTGGACTTCGCGAGGTGAGTTTGTATTTGAAGGAAATGTCGTAAACGGGTCCCACATGATTGACTTGTTGAAAAATCTCATCCTTCCGTTTAACAAATCTGGAGCACAGCAACCCCGAGGATGTCCAGACTTTCTACACACCTTGTCAGAGGTAAACATCCCTATATCTTCAGTCGTTAACCCTTATGCTCGTGAAGAATATAGACGTTTCAAAACAGAGGGTACATCGATTGAAAATGGGGGTACAACCCCAGTGTTAAGCAGAAAAGAAAAAGAAGAAGAAGGCAGATAACTCATTCTTCCCATTGGTCGAGATCCGAGCTGGAAGATCCGAAAAATGCTGATGGGAGGTCAAAAAAGTCTCTTCGTAAGATGACATTACCACCCCAATGGATTACATTTTCACCATAAACTGTTACAAGAAAATGAAACACGTAGCCTAATTCTTTTATTCAATAAAATATTTATTGATTATATTTTCAAGTCTAGCTTCGTTCTCTACTTCACACACTATATGATATGACATATGATGTCATTACACAAAAATTAAATCATAAGAAAAAACAAACAATGAAAAAAATAAAAAAAGACAATTTAAATTCCATAACAATGCAGAAACATCTCCAAAGAGCATGTTCCGTGAGTATAAAATGTACAACTTTGATTAATGACACATTTCTGATATTTTTTCACAAAGTTAGATACCATTAAATCATTCTTAATCACATCTCCGGTGTATTTAGACAACACTTGCTGCAGTGATAATCCGCACGCTCTATGACATAGATAAAAAATGCAATGGTGACCGCACACAGTGGACAGAGTGTTTTGAAGCTGATTATTATGATACAATATTTTTGAGGATCTGTCTTCTAAAAATGTTACGATGCTTGACGGGTAGAACTCGAAATCCGGAGAGAATCCATAAGAGTCAAAAAAGCTGGATTGACCATTCTCATCCAAAGTCAGAGCTAACCAGTGTTCTCCTGGCATGTGTGAAGGATGTGTGTTCACAATAAAGTAGGCCAGCCCTGGGAATTTGTCAGCGAACAGCGGCAGATGGTCACACGGCCATACACCACAAAACAAATCTCCCAGCAGATGATGCAGCAGGTTCTCAATTTCATGATTATTCATGTCTGATTAGATTAATAATAATCCACCAGCACACGCCTCTTTGAATCAATCTCTAAAATAGAGTCATAACAAGCGTAGAGGATCAGCGTGGTGGTATGAGGCAACGGGTTTCTGAAACGCATTTCCAGTCTTAAATTCCCACTGGAAACTGGAGATAGAGCATCTGTGTCCTCACCCGGGTTAAGATTAAATGCGAATAGAGAGTATCCTTGATTAAATTCCTGACGTGTTATACTCAGCGGAAGATCTTTTAGATGTCGTCGTAGTAGCCGTAAACAAGTTGTAATACTCTCTCACTGAATGACCTTGGTTAAAATTGGGCTGGAAGGCCTTAGCTGGAATTTGTCTGCCGTCCTTACACAAAGCTAAATATTCCATATCAAAATTATTAATGTCAAACGGATTGAGATTGCGTGTTCCTGTAAAAGCATCATGATCCAGTAATGCAATCACCACATACTTGGGAAAGATACCTAAGAAAAGATTATCTTGGGTGCATACCCTTGAATTTTCAGGGGTTGAATATGTTTTTACATTCACACGTGAAAGTGGATATAGAGCACTTGCTTTCATTAAAGCCGAAGCGTGCCCCAATCGAACGGCTGGAGAGACGGTAACTTTTTTGATGAAAAGAGAGGCTCCTAATATCCTAAGTTTGTAAGTGGAGTCTCTTGCTGCCATGAGACAAAAGGCATCGTTGGCTCTTGTAAGTTTAATTTTGAGGTCAACAGAGTTTAAAAGAAGTCTCTCACAGAAAAATATGTCTGCATGCAGGGGGCCTAGGAGATGTACCTCCCTGGAATTTGCCGTAAAGCCTGCTCTGCTGTTAAGACCTTGGTTAGGGCCGTTAGTTGTAACAATAGAGTTCACAGCCCCTGCAGTGTCTTTGAAAAAAAGACCAGAGCTAAACTGGCTTTTTAAAGAATCCTCAGAAAAGTTTAACAATGTCTCAATCATGGCTCTATACGGATGTGTGGCGCTGGATTGTGAAATCAATCGATCTCCGAGAGTGACATCACACTGACTGAAGATGGTGTTTAACGGGTAGTTGATGAGCCCTACAGGTGCATCATCCGGCAGGTTTGTTCCATCCTCGTTAGTAATTTTCACTCTGAGATGCAACAGCGTATCGTTGAGATCCAGATACTTTTCTCCGTCTCCCGGAATGAAAAACTCAATCGGGCCTCCATCGGTGATTGCTGATAAAGGCTGGATCTCGGTGTAAATTTTATCTTCGATCGATAGCTGCGTCATCGGGGCAGAAAATAAGTCCAGCTCTGCCAGCGTGCACTCTGATGATTTGTTATGTAAAAGAGCCATTATTTAAATATATCAAAACTTGTGGAAGACTTCCTTCCTCTTCGTTTGTCAGCTCCGACTGATCTCCTTTTTCGCGTTTGTCGTTGTTTTTTAACCGTCCTTAAATGATCACCAGGGGGTCTTGTTCTGGGTCTTTTGGATAAAACCATAATTCCTGAACCTTCTTGACCTTCGGTGTGTGTAGAACCACTCATTTTACTCACGGCTCTACCGATAACATCCGAAGCGATATTTGATGCAGCCGTTTTAAGATGGGGTTTTGCAATAGCAAATCCTTTTTTAACCAAAGGGGATACGAAGCGGAATAATTTTGAAAATAATGATCCAATTCCGCGTCCGTACATGACCGAGGCCCCATAAAAACCTGGCAGATTACCGCCTGATTGACTTACATAGTAATTTACAAAGCGATTTGGATCACGTCTTAGACTTAGCTGTGCCATGTTCTCTCTTGCCTGCTTGATGCAGTGTTGAAGGACCAGGGTAATATGAATAATAACCAATCAGTCTTAGAGGTTATATACATATCTCTGGAATAGTTTATACAAATAAAATTTATCTCAGGCTACGTTGTGATATCACCGGTCTGAAGTGTACTCTTATGACGGTCTTTCCGTAGGCGAAATTTAAAGGAACGTTTTGGTCCGATTTAATTTCTATATTGATACTTTCAATATGTCTTCTGGAAACTGGAAGGTAGTGGGCGGTGTTAAACGTCAGAGTAACCATATCACTGAAGTCACCTTGTACTTTGACGGTCCGCAGTAAAGGTGCAAAAGTGTCGCCTACTATTTGCGGGCTCACCACGTCGCTGTAACAGTATGGGTAACAGAAACCAGCCTTTATAACCGCTGGAAAAGGAGTCAGTTTTGGTTCAGATACATGAATCCATTCCCCTGGTTTCATGGCCATCATATAAGCTACAGTGTTGAAGAAGCGTATTTCATACGGACCGCTTGCTTGAAATGTAAATCTCTTTTGAACTTTGCTGAATTTAATGCGGATACCCAAGTTCATTTTTTTGAAAAACAGTTCCATCTCTGTCTCGAGTTGAATAACGCTGTTATAGTAGCCACTTCTGATCCTTTGCGTATTGATCTCCACATCGCCAACCTTCCTCCATTCAAAGTAGGCATCATAATCCGGTAAATTATGCCATGTATGAGGGTATGAAATCTCTGCTAATGCAACCATCCATTGGCCTTCTAAATCAATATGTTGAGCTAAATTTACACGGAAACTCAAACTGGTATTATTTTTAAACACTTCCATGCTAGCGTTAGAGGGAAGGGTAACGTAAAAGCCATCATCCTCTACCTGACGGTTCATGATGCTGTGTCAACTGTGAGGTTTAGTGCAGACCTTTTTTATACGTTTCAAAGTTCATCAAACCTGATCCAACTATTGAATTTCTCAGGCCAGTTTTTCCAGCTTACAAAAACCTGTTTGACACCCTTGACCGTACGTCGTTTTAATATTTTTTCCACTTGATACATCTTGTCGTTAAATATTTTTACTTTTTGAAGTTCCTCAGCGTAAAAAGAACCGTCAATAGGTTCTCCATCCAAATCTTTGAGTTTGTATACAGGAGGAGATCGGGGTATCCGCTCATACACTGTAAACACTTCATCCGTAAAACTCTGTTCGTATTTTTTGTCAAACACTCCACGGACCTTGGATATTCTGACAAGATCCCCTTGTTTAAACGTTGTCACTGAGTCCTTGCAATATCTGTTGGACTTGACATCATACAGATTCTGAAACACTTGAAATGCATTTTCTGAGGTCACTTCAATAGGGCTCATTTTAAGGTTGTAGCTTCTAGCTAGGTTTTGCAGGACATCGACGTACCGCCGGGTGTTGTTAGCTGTAAAATATCTCCACATCCTTGTTCTTAATGTGCGGTTAAATCTCTCGACCACTGAAGCTTTTGCTTCACTCGCTGTGGCAAAATGTTCAATACCGTGTTTCTCCATTAAAACCTTAAATTTCTTGTAAAAAAATTCTTTACCGGCATCAGTCTGAAGTTTTTTGGGGATCTGACTTTCTTTAAAAACTGATTCAAATGCCTTTACCACCTCAGCGGCTGTTTTCCTCTTCAAAACTCGTACACATGCCCTTTTTGAAAATATGTCAATGACGGTTAATAAATACTTATAACCATCATTTTCCTTGGCCAGAGCTTGCATGTCACAGAGATCGGCTTGGAACTGTCTCAATGGTCTGGTGACAAAAACTCTGTTTCTCGGGAACTTTATTCTTGCAGGTTTATGTAGAGTATAGGTATCTTCTCCTGATAAAAAATCTTTAACTTTTTCAACCGCAACCTTCTTTCCCGTTTCATCTGGCATAACCCTCCTCAGCCTATCTACACCCAAAAACTTCCCGGATTTGAAGGGCTATAATATACTTTCTTCATCAGCCGTCTACCTGCCATCTCTGCCTTATGCTCACTCTGACGATTACTTGTTAAATAATGAGAAAAAAACACACCGGAGGGTAGATTTATCCCTTTTTTTATTTTTGTATTTAATAGTAAAAACAAATCTGATAAAATGCAGATTAATGCAGATGAATTCAAACACTACTAGCTTTTAAACAACACTTTTGGGAAAGGTTAATATGTTCCTACTTTAATTGCATTTAATAGTAAAAAGAAAAAAAAAAAAAGAAGAAAAATTATATAATGCAAATTAATTAAAGTACTGGAATACTAAAAATGACACAACAAGTCATCAAACATGTGAGATCAGTTTGTCAGTCCATAGCACTCTGAAACAGAGTTAAGTTGTTTGAGGTGTTTCTCTTCGACCATGCGATCATAAACGTGCGGTATTGCACTGTGGATGCCTTGTACCGATTTCAGTTCATATAAAACCGTCTCTGCAATCGTCTTCACTCTGAAGTCATCCGCTTGTATGCGTCGAAGTACCAGAAGATTCTGAGTAGCAGGAACGAGTTTGGGGGTTACGAGTCGTCGCACGATGCGTTGAAAGTTGACTTGGTAATAATCCTCCCCCAATACCTCCAGGCATTGGTGCTGACGCTGGCTTGGGTGGTTCTTTATACACCCATAGCAGGTTTCTCTGAGATAGTTCAAAGAGGTTATGTTGAATAAATGAAGTATTGCTGTTTTCACCGTATTGATGAGGGTGGTTGAGAACCAACCGTCAATTTTGTCCACCTGGTTACTCTCATCCTCCGCTGAAGGCTGAGGGTCCTCCATTGGTTCCAGGGTTTGTGTAGGGGCTTCGGTAGAGGGTGAGTAGCTGGTAGCTACCTTCTCCTCCACGACCACCTTCTTGTCTTCAGGCAGGACATTCGCGTCTACAGACTCAGCCATGAATAGCGGCAATGGTGAGTAGAGGTCTGGAGAAAGCGGTAGATATTTCATGTTGTATCCTGTAGGTGATGCAGGACTGAAGTGGTTCTCTGAGAATGAGGACGTTGAGGTGGATGGTGAGAAGAAGTCCGGGGAAGGTGGATGATATGGTCCAATATTGAAGCTTTCATCATGCTCAGGAGAGAAGTGGATCTCTGCTCGGTTGTTGTAGAGATCCCTGTATGGTGTTGGCTCACTCATTCTCAGGATACGGTTCTCAGTGTTTGTGAGCTTGCTGTTATCCCCCCGTATATATATCATAGGAAGGGGGCGTGTCCTCAGAAGAGGGTTTGTTCTAAACGTAAGACAGGAAACGTCAGCGTTTTTTTCACTGACATGACATCGATCCAACTGTGTGAGTTGTGGAAAAGGTCGGAAAGACGCTGTCCAATTTCACTCATCTTCTCTACCCAAGCTTCAAACGGCAGAGCCAGCATTGTCTTGAATATGCCGCAGTCCTGATTGAAAGCCTCCAACACAAACAGATCTGAGGGGTTCGTCCGGTTGTTCCTGCGTCTGCTTGCCCGAAAAGACCAGCGGCCATTTGCTGTGGTTTTTGACCCCCACATTGCGCTAAAGAGAGGTTCTCTCTCAGCTATTTCGACATCGGATGGCATATGAAACATTCTCGCCCGTTTTGCAGGTCGAGGAGACAGTTCATTTTCTTCTTCTTCTTCTTCTTCTTCCTCCCTCTCCTGCATTGAGACTGTTTCAGGGCTATCATTAAGGTGCGGGATTGCAAGCCTTAACACAGCCCAGTCGCTGTGGGTGAGAGTACACAGAGCCAGTGATCCATTAAATACCTCGTCTTGATCCAATTGATACAGGCAAAGCTCTCCTATTTCATACATGAAAATATAACCCCAGCTACCAACCAAAGACCATTTTTTCTGCAGAGTGTTGAACGGGGGTCTTTGTACCCTGCAGATGTAGTATGTTGATTTCTTAGGAGCATTCAATTCACGGGATGAATGCTGGTAGACGGTCACTGGGGTTTCGCACAGAACTGACATACCTCTTGGCCGACCCGAGGTCTGATTTTCAACCGTGGTTGTTGAAGTTGATGTTGGATCCTCATCATCGGTAGAGTATGTTATGACGGGAATTCCGATAGGTATCTCCGATGAGGAAGTAGATGATATAGATGATGCAGTTGCTTGTTCATCATCATCTTGGCACGCGTTGCGTTTCTCCTCCGCTTGACAATAAACTCACTTAACTCTAGCCATTGCTGAACGGGTGTTCTTTTCCAACGAATGCTGCATGTAAAGTGCAGAGTTTTATGCCTGTATTTAAAGTGAACACTAAAGCACGCCCCATTGTTTTCATTGGGTTATTCAAGGTTTAACGAGGCTTACAAACACCCCCCTCCTCTATTTTTAATTGGTGCTGATGCCATACAGTTTCTGATAATACCATATTTGTCTTGTTCTATTTATAACAAACACACCCCTGTGTTTTAATTGGCTCATTTAAGCCCTTCCCCGTAACACCCTTAAACACACCCCTGTGTTTTCATTGGCTCATTTAAGGTATCGCCCCTAATGACGACAACCAGGCCCTGTCCCAATACTCGCACTTCCACCCTTGTGTCCCTGAATTGCGCGTTCCCGTTGATGGGTTCAAGTGCGTAGTGTGTCCCAATTCTCCAGAGTGGTCCTTAGCCCCGCCCCCTTTGTGCCCCACTTTGTGCCCCACAATTCACTGCTGCAGATGACGTTCTGAGCAAAAACCAATCACAACCGTCAACGTAACCAGCCATCAAATCAGAATAATGAGAACTGCGTAAACTTTAGACAGCAAGCCGACAAATATATTTTTTTACTGGTTTTCCAGGCTCAACATTGTAAGAAACCACTGGGTTCAGAGTGAGTCTGGGCAGTTAGTAGGTCATAACACTGAAGTTACCTTACAAACAAACACTGGCACGGCGAGAGTCTGGTGTATAAACCTCCTTCACTTCCTGCACTTTTTTCTCCTCAAAACAATTGCTTGTTGCAGTTTTAAATAGTTTTTTTAGCAGCAAGACTGTGAAAACAACGCTGGTTCCCGCCCTTTTTGATGTTGCAGTTACGGTGCAGAGGTGCAAGTCGATGACGTAACCCATACTGTCCCAATTCTCCAATTTTGCGCGCTTGTAACCTGCGCACTTCAACCCTTACATGCACTTGTACAAAGTAAACACTTCATAGAAGGGCGTAGGGTGTAGTGTGGGAATTGGGACAGGGCCCCAATCAGCATCCACGGTTACGCCCCTCGGACACACCCCCTGTTGACCCCATGACCTCCTCGCCCCCATGGCGCAATGACCCCCCCTTAAGGTCAAAGGTCACCTGTCAAAAAGTTTGATTGAAGGGTGTACTTTAGTCTCTCCCAGTCCACAAGGATTTTGCTTCTACAGAGATTTTTAGATTTCTCAGAAGGATTCATAGATTTTTAGATTTCTTAGCATTTGATTTGTTTTTCTGTTCTTTGTGATTGTATTGTAATTGTATGTACAGCGCTTTGAGTGTCTCGTTACTGAAAAGCGCTATATAAATAAACTTACTTTACCTTACAGGCCTCCCTGCTTACCCCTCTCGTCCTGTCACCCTCTTCCTGCCCATTACAGGCTGGTGCGTCAGACAATGACCATTCTAACCTCGATCCCATCAAGCGGTCTCCCAGCTAACGGCAATGGAAGAGCACCTGCCAAATAATCAGCTCACCCATGGAGGACTCCCGAGAGGAGCTAACATCTCAAGCTCCTTCTTCTGGAAAGGAGTCTTCTGTTAAAGCCTAAAGTGAGAACTAAAATATATGATATTTATGAAGTCTCTTTCTTCTATTAGAGCCTTACTTCAGTCTGGATTTTAGCTAAAAGCTATGCATTATCTCATACTTGAATATTTTAAAGTTAGCAACAGTTATCTATTAATATGCTAGTTTATTGCTGTTTAAGTTACCAATAATCACAACAAGTACTGGCATTTGTTTTGTTGATAATGTTCTTTACTATTCTAGATTGTATTGTTTACTATGTATGGCAGTAGGTTATAGGCTGCATGGTGGAGCAGTTGTTAGCGCTGTTGTCTTGCAGAAAGAAGGTCCTGAGACTAAATTCCAATCTGAGGTTTCTTTCTAGATAAAGTTTGTTTGTTCTTCCTCTACATGCGTTGGTTTCTTCTGGGTTGTTTGTCCTGTGTGTCTCTGTGATGGACTAGGGACCTGTCCAGGTTGGACATCACCTCTCACTAGTGTCAAACAAACCTTTGAAAAAACCAAACAGTGGATCTCCTGTAAACCAAACTCAGACCATGTCCTCCACAATGCCCACCTGAAAGCTGAGAGAAGTTTAATCATTCTGTGTCTTTCCATTCAATATAACCCACCTGAGTACTGTCACTCATCTGCAGAGTTTAACTGGTCATTTAACGAACTACTGGGGATCATCTACTCATGGATAATGTCTGGGTTTTTTCTTCGCATGTCTGGACTAAACCCCAACAGGTTGGTCACTCATAAACTGAACAAGGCAATGCTAACCTCTCTGATCTCAGTTACTCACCCACCTCTCTGTGCTCCAGATCTGTGCACGGTTTCTGAGATCTTGAATCCAGAGCTTTTACCTTAATCTCTACAGTCCAGGAAACATGGCTGTTGTCCTCCTGAGTCTTTATAGGGATGATGGAAAAAGCCAGGAATTTATTTTAAGATTTTAAGAGATAACGCCAGCAACATGCACAAAGCCATGGATGAAATGGGAGTGAGGAGCCTGGGCTGCGTTGCCCACACGCTTCACCTTATCGTACACGAGGGTCTCCTTTCACAACGCAGCATGGCTGACACTAGTCAAATTGTAGGTCATTTTAAGCATCCCCCCCCTGGCCTACTCACAGCTAGAGGACATTCAGGTTGAGCTTAAAATGCAAGCAAAACACCTGAAGCAGGATGTGCAAGTAAAACGGAACAGCACTCTGTACATGCTGCAAAGCCTCCTGGAGCAAAAACATCCGCTTAGTCTATATGCAAGTGAGCACAACCTTCCTTCTACTCTGACTATAAACCAGTGGATGTTGGCAGAGAAGATTGCATTAGTTTTGGCATCATTTGAAGAGGTCACAAGGGCAGTAAGTGCACAGACTGCAACATGTGCTGATGTGATACCTGCCATCAGTGCTGAAGCGTGCTCTTTCTCGAGATGAAGAGAATGATACGTGGGTCAAGACTATGAAGACCACTCTCCTCGAGGCTGTGAAATGGTGCTTCTCCCATTTTGAGACATAGCCATTCTACTGCATCGACACTTTGGATGTGGATCAGGACATTCAGATGTTCAGGCACGTTGTCCCTGCTACACAACCAGTGGTGGCTGTGGGAAAGAGGGGGAACAGGGATATTCACCAGAGTTTTGTACTATAATGTAATGGGGATTCCAGCTGTGACTCTTCCTTCCTGGGGCTGTCCGGAAAGTAGGTTTATGCCGTGCATTCTGGGATTCAGAGTTTTCCCAATCTCTTTGTTTGTGTAGTTCAGATGTTGTTCTCCATCCATGGCTGGACCTAATAACTGTTTCAAGTCAGTCCTTGCATGTTCCGGATGAGGCACTTAATAATACATGTAAATATATACACTAACCAGCCATTAGGTACACCTGTTAAATTGCTTGTGAACACAAGTGACTCAGCCAATCAAATGGCAACAAATTGGTTTAGGCATCTTCATGTGGTGAAGATGACTTGCTGAAGTTCAAACTTAGCATCAGAATGGTAAAGAAAGGGGATTTGAGGGACTGATTGTGGCATGGGGGTTGCTGGATTTCAGAAATTGATTAACAACTGAGACACAAAAACAAGCATCGCTAAGATTAACGAGAATGAGCAAAAGGAGAAAATATCCAGACAGCCGAATTTGAGGCAGCAAAAATGTCTTGTTGATGTCAGAGGAGAAAGGACAGACTGGTTTGAGATGATGGAAAGGTAACGGTAATTTAAAAAAACAATGGCAACAAAAGGCTCCACCAGTTGCTACTTTTGTCAGCTAAGAACCATAAACTGAGCCAAGAATCCACAGGCTCACCAAAACTGGATAATTAGGGGTTAAAAAGTTGCCTAGACAGATGAGAGTCTGTTTAAACCTCAACATTCAGATGGTTGGGTCAGAATTTGGAATGAATAACATGAAGGTATGGATTCATCCTGCATGGCATCAACAAGTCAGGCTGGTGGTGGTGGTGATATAATGGTGTGTGTGTATGGGTGGGGGAGGTTCTTGGCACACTTTGGGCCTATTTCCAGCAGGATAATGCAACGTGTCACAAGTCATCTCAAGCTGGTTTCTTGAACATGGCAATGAGTTCACTTTGCTCCAATGGCCTCCACAGTCTCCAGATCTCAGTCTAACTGAGCACCTGCTTTTCACATGGTGGAGCAGGAAATTTTCAGTATGGATGCAAATCTGCAACAAATGTGTAATCCTATTGTGGCAATATGAAGCAACATCTCTGTTCAATCTATACCATGAAGAATCAAGGTAGTTCTGATGGCAGAAAGGAGTCCCGCCTGGAGCTTTAAAAGTGGATACAATAAAGTAGCTAGTTAGTGTATAGATTCCTGAGTGAACATAGGACTATACCTACAAAACATAGTGTAAGTTACAGGAAAAACTGTGTCTTGTAAAACTATTCACACCCCTTTATATTGTGTCATTTCCAACCACAAACATTTAAAGGCATTTCATGTGACAGACCAACATAAAATCATTTAAAATGATGAAGTAGAAGGAAACTCATAAAATGTTTTAACAAAACAATCTGAGATTTATATTCAACCCTACTCCTTAGTCAATATTATGTAGAGCCACCTTTCTCTGCAGTTCCAGCAGCTTTAACCATCTATATACTTTTTTGTACATTTTTGCTCATTCTTCTTTCAAAATAGCTTAAGCTCAGTCAGACTGGATGGAGATCATCTCTGAAGATCAGTTCTCAAGTCTTGCCACATATTTTCACTTGTATTTAGGCCTGGACTTTGACTGGGCCATGCTAACACATAAATATTGCGTTGACCGAAATCATTGGCTGTATGTTTAGGGTCGTTGTCCTGCTGGAAGGTGAACCTCCACCTGCAGCCTCTAACAGGTTTCATCTAGGATACTCCATCTTCATTGTCCCTGCTGAAATAAAGCATGATGTTGCATCTCCATGGAGATGGTGTTTTCATTGTGGAAAAGTGAACATGAAAAAGTTGATTACCTGTTCTTGGCACTGTAAGCAGCTTTCCAGTCCACTGTGGCCCTGACCAGTGCTGGTGTCACTGTCCATGGTTCTGCAGCCAGTCAGTCTGCCACCATTTTTAAGTAGAAGAAAATCCATTATTCAAAGATGCTACAGCAGAAAATAGTTATTTTTCAAACATGAGTGCTTCAGTAGCTGCTTAACGTAAAAAGCGTTGTGTATAGAACTGACTGAGGTTTTATCACTGACGTAAACACCATATAGATCAGTAAAACCACCTGGAAACTGTTGCATATGATGTTCAGGAGCTCCTAAAAGAGGCTCTGCTGAAGTTTGCAGATATAAAAAATGTATATAATCACTTTAGACTTCAATGTCAATAATCTACCAGCAGGGGAATTTTAATGAAGCATGCAGCTATGATACCTGTGGCTACAAAACGCTTTGTAGAAATACAATCCAGTCTTTTAAAGCATGGATGGTGAGCCTGCAGACCACTGAAGCCCCTGATGAACAGCTACTGATGGAGAAAAGCATCTGGACACAGCAGCCACCATCCCGCAAACAGCAAACCAGAGTCTTTTTAAACTATGACCTCTAGATGCTACATGTGGTGGGGAATTCAACTCCTGCATCCCGACGATCTGGTTAAACAAATACAGGTCCTTCTCAAAATATTAGCATATTGTGATAAAGTTCATTATTTTCCATAATGTAATGATGAAAATTTAACATTCATATATTTTAGATTCATTGCACACTAACTGAAATATTTCAGGTCTTTTATTGTCTTAATACGGATGATTTTGGCATACAGCTCATGAAAACCCAAAATTCCTATCTCACAAAATTAGCATATCATTAAAAGGGTCTCTAAACGAGCTATGAACCTCATCATCTGAATCAACAAGTTAACTCTAAACACCTGCAAAAGATTCCTGGGGCCTTTAAAACTCCCAGCCTGGTTCATCACTCAAAACCCCAATCATGGGTAAGACTGCCGACCTGACTGCTGTCCAGAAGGCCACTATTGACACCCTCATGCAAGAGGGTAAGACACAGAAAGAAATTTCTGAACCAATAGGCTGTTCCCAGAGTGCTGTATCAAGGCACATCAGTGGGAAGTCTGTGGGAAGGAAAAAGTGTGGCAGAAAACGCTGCACAACGAGAAGAGGTGACCGGACCCCGAGGAAGATTGTAGAGAAGGGCCGATTCCAGACCTTGGGGGACCTGCGGAAGCAGTGGACTGAGTCTGGAGTAGAAACATCCAGAGCCACCGTGCACAGGCGTGTGCAGGAAATGGGCTACAGGTGCCGCATTCCCCAGACATGGGCTACAGAGAAGCAGCACTGGACTGTTGCTCAGTGGTCCAAAGTACTTTTTTCGGATGAAAACAAATTCTGCATGTCATTCAGAAATCAAGGTGCCAGAGTCTGGAGGAAGACTGGGGAGAAGGAAATGCCAGAAGTCCAGTGTCAAGTACCCACAGTCAGTGATGGTCTGGGGTGCCGTGTCAGCTGCTGGTGTTGGTCCACTGTGTTTTATCAAGAGCAGGGTCAATGCAGCTAGCTATCAGGAGATTTTGGAGCACTTCATGCTTCCATCTGCTGAAAAGCTTTTTGGAGATGAAGATTTCATTTTTCAGCACGACCTGGCACCTGCTCACAGTGCCAAAACCACTGGTAAATGGTTTACTGACCATGGTATCACTGTGCTCAATTGGCCTGCCAACTCTCCTGACCTGAACCCCATAGAGAATCTGTGGGATATTGTGAAGAGAACGTTGAGAGACTCAAGACCCAACACTCTGGATGAGCTAAAGGCCGCTATCGAAGCATCCTGGGCCTCCATAAGACCTCAGCAGTGCCACAGGCTGATTGCCTCCATGCCACGCCGCATTGAAGCAGTCATTTCTGCAAAAGGAACCCCGACCAAGTATTGAGTGCATAACTGTACATGATTATTTGAAGGTTGACGTTTTTTGTATTAAAAACACTTTTTTTTTATTGGTCGGATGAAATATGCTAATTTTGTGAGATAGGAATTTTGGGTTTTCATGAGCTGTATGCCAAAATCATCCGTATTAAGACAATAAAAGACCTGAAATATTTCAGTTAGTGTGCAATGAATCTAAAATATATGAATGTTAAATTTTCATCATGACATTATGGAAAATAATGAACTTTATCACAATATGCTAATATTTTGAGAAGGACCTGTATGTGTCACATCGAACCAAATAATGTCTCCAGAGCCCTGTGAGCCACAAAATGAAAACAACAATAAACCAAATATTTCAAGTGAATTCGCAGACCAGTCTAAATGTGATGAAGGAGACCAAGTTTCTTTAACATCTCACACTGATTCCTTGACTGTGACACATAAAAGATTTCTCAAAAGGATGTGAACCAGCGATGGGTTTACAGCATCAGGGAATATTTATTTCAGTTGTAATGATGAAATTCAAACTAACAGGTCAAATCAGGAGCTGATTTAAAGTGACGTGTCTGAGAACACAGAACTAGAGGAAGGTATGACATTTTTTGTAATGAGAGCAGTTTTAAACTGTTCAAAGAAAAATGGCGGGCCCCTTACGTCCAAAGAGATGGGAAAGATCCTGTGTTATCTGTCAGGAGTGGATGTTGTAGAAAAAGACTTTACTGTCGATATATACAATGAAAACACTAAACAATTTGTTAGAGACATCACCAAAGATCTAAAAACCGAGTTTGGCTCCACTGAAGCAGTGTTGAAGGCTATGATATCAGAAGCTGGCCGTCCTTTTAATGTTTAAAAAGTTACTTTAACATAAAAACCCCAAAATCTGCAGTTCAAAGGTTCTTTTCAGGAATCACAAAACCTTTTAGGGATCTTTTCTAAAAGCAGAGAGAATCTTCTTCCTCCCTGTAGATTACAGACCACAAACATACACAATCTCTGGCATCCTTCTGCAAAACAAACCATTAACATTTTAGTAATAGCTAAAATAACTTTTTATATGTGTAGATATGATCTGGAATTTGATAACATAGACCAAACAAAATTCAGGAATAACATTAATCAGCATACTATTTTTTAAATAGTGGCATCAAGGGTAAAAATCCCAGCCTACCTTTGATATTTAAAGTCTCTCACCTTGGGTTTTCACCGGGTGCTCCATTAATGTAATCTTATTGGAATGTTACCCTGTAATGGACTGGTTTACTCCACCGCTGCCACAAGAACGGCCGAGGTACTTTAAATGACAAACACATCAAATTCAAATTAAGAAATTTGTAACCAAATCAATTCAGTACAGTCCAATAATTTTCAATCATGCCTTCATCACCTCAAGACTACTGTAATAGCATTCTTTATGGTTCATCATCCTAAGTCCTTGATAAACTCCAAAACATACAGAACTCTGCTGCTCACCTGCTCACCCACACCTGCTCTCTTGACCACATCACCCCAGTTATCCAGAAGCTCCATTGGCTCCTTGTCCCCCAACACATTCATTTCAAAGTTCTCCTTCTTACTTACAAAGCCCTTCATAACCAAGGCCCTTGCTACCTCACCAATCTGCTCCACCATCACATTCCTTCACGCAGCCTCCGCTCCTCTGATGCCGACCTGCTGTCTCCACCACCCCACTGTGACCTGGGAGGACAGAGCCTTCTCCATAGCTGCTTCCACCCTTTGGAGCTCTCTCCCTGGCCATATCCTTGATTGTACAGATCTATGCACATTCTAATCACATCTTAAAACTCACCTTTTCAGAACTGCTTTTAATGTGTAATTGTTTTGTCTAATTCTCATTCTGTGTTGTAAATGCCTTGTAAGATGTAATCAAATGTTTTGATCTTATAATTTTGTTTGATTCCTGTGAAATGTCTTTGAGATCTTTGAAAAGCACTAACCAAATAAAATGTATTATTATAATATAGAAAGAAATCAAATTCAATTCTGTTCAATTTGAATCCTAATTCTACATTTTTCTGTCTGTTTCTATTCACAAATACCTCTATAGAACATAAACTCATCCTCTCTCACCTTTGACTTTCACCTCATTATTTTAGCTCATCTGTCAATAATGATAAAAATGTTTTAAAATAGAAGAATAAATCAAGTAAATGTTGATGAATGTGCAGCATTAAGGTAGGGTTTATATTTAAAAACTAGCAGCTGTTTGCAATAAACTGCTGAAATAATATGAAATAATATTCCTAAGGAATCTTAGCGACATACTCATGAACAAAGGCCTCCAGGTCATTAATATTATTTGTGTGTTGATTAATTGATGTTACTCTTTTTCTGTTGCACATCTCTTTAATATTTATACAGAATAATTGTGACTGGACCAAAGAGGACATGTCAGCAGGTCAAAATTAAATAAAAGAATGTTTTTCAGACTCGTAAAGTTCTGGACAAAATGTTGACTATAATGTGCTAATGACTTAGGGTCAGTAAGAGAATGAAAAGGTTCACGTGTCTGGCACAGGGGGTGGGCCACCATCTCCTGAATTCACCCCAGCAGAAGGGCCGGCCCTTGCAGTGAACAAGGGGAGGCCTGTCTTAGAAGGGATCCTTACCATTATGAGTCCCCACTTCCCAAATAATTCAGAGAATGGATTTTTTGTTCCTGAATGTTCCTTCATTTCATTAGACAGGGCTGTCAGCCCCTGTAGTGTTTTTGTCAAAGATCCATCTGAAGCTGTATTGTTGGGGATGAAAGTACAACACAATTCTCCAAACATGCTACAAACACCTCCCTTTTCTGCTAAGACCATATCTACAGCTAACCTATTCTGGTAGGCTACAAAGGAGGTGGCTGACAGTTGTTCATGCACAGCTTCAACTCCTTCTCTAGTGAAATTAGCCAATCTGTGCATTATAATGAATATAATTCATTCTATCTACATTTTTGTTAGGTGTTATCCAAATAAAAATAGATTCAAACCTAGCGGCCACCTGGTTTGCCAATTTGAATTGGTCAGGCACTCCTCTCGGTACACCTATTGCATCCAACCATAAGGGGGAGCCCTCCTCCCATGAAATGGAACGTTTTTCAATTTTATTGGGATGCAGGTGTATACTTATATTCTGGTCTCTGGATGGTATTTTAGGATCCGCTATTGGAATCACCTGGACGGGGGAGAGAAGAGAGAGAAGAGCACATTGTCCTTCCCAGTTGGCAGGTAACCATGCCAACAGTTTATTTCCTCCACAGTACCACCATACATCTGCTCTGTTGACCATTAATTGCCTGGCTATAACAGTACCTGTGAGGGGAATAATGGTCTTGCAGTGTTTGGGGTTTAGCCAACCAGCATTCCACTTACCTGAGGCAGTAATATTATTACAGAAACAGGTTACCTTAGAGACAATTAGAGGCTGAAAAATGGGCGGAGTTGTGCTTTGAGGTGCCACAGGAAAAATGTTATCCCATCCAACAGAACTATTATCCAAATAATCCTTAGACATTAGTTGCAACAAACATGCCATATCACTTTGATTTGTTTTAGATTTAGTTCCATTTACAGAGTTTTCAAATGCTGTTCCTATTAATATGAGATTTGGTCTGGCCTGGGCACATACAATACAGTTACCTTCATTTGCTTGTTTCGCAGCATCCTGGGCTTGTGCCAGCCAGGTGTTCTTTTGAGAATACCCTGTTTCCAGAAGAATCCTTTGGTCTAAGGAAATTCAATCAGTACTAATAGCTTCAACCTTGTGTTGTCCACCAGGAGATTGAAAAGAGCCTTTTGTGGCTGGAGAATGCATATTAATTTTTATTAGTCCCATGGGATCCTTCCCTGACACATCTACTCCTACAATAAGATACCATGTTTTCTTGGGGTCTAGCCGTATGTAACATGAGTTTACACGGGGTACGGGTCGTTGTCCCGTGAATGGACCTGTCTTGAGGTGGGAAAGTGTCAGTAAGAGGGGATTCGCGTTATTGCTTTTCTGTCCATGTGTGGTTGTCAATCTACCCCTCCTCAGGGTGATGTTCCTTACTATTTCCAAAGTGTCCTGGGATTTTGGTTTCGCAGGACTCCAGTGGCCAGTGTACCACCATACCGCAGACCACTGACCACACCAAAATTTTCCCGTGGGGACTCTCCATGGAGGACTACACATGTACACATCATAATCTTTCCAGGAGAAATCTTGGCCATTACAGGACATAATACAGCACAGATCAAATTGGAATGTTGTCTCAGCTCCTTCAATATAATCAAGTTCAGTTCCACCATAGTTTTGTAAGCATTTGTCTTTAGGTTTTTGTTGTGCATTAATTGTGGATCTTCTGGTTCTCCACATATGGGTGACGGGTTTGGTTATCCTAGCGTTCTTCTTGGCCTGATTTTCCATCCATAATGGGGGAGTAGCAATTGTTATTATTACAATGACACTGAAGCAGGTGGCCCATCTCATGGGCCACCTGCTGGCCCATGAGATGGGCCAGCAGGTGGCCATTTTGGATCCACTCTATACTGTTGAAGAATAAGTTGCTTTAAGTCTTTTATAGTTATTAATTATTCCTTAAAACCTTTATTAAGTTATAGTTTATTGTTAGTTATTCACGTGATTAATTACTTTAATTAAAATTGATACTTAAATTAATTGTAGATCTTTCATTGATTTAAAAATTTATAGTTGAATAAATAAGTTGACTTACACTTAAATCCTTCAATCCCTTAATTTGGTTTGATTTAAAGTTTGATTTTGGATTGTTTATTCTTCCTCCTTTTCGTCCACTTCTTCACCTATATCCCTCACGTGCTTTTTGATTTCGCTGAGGTTTCTTTCAGTGGGTGGTTCCCCCCTCCTGCAGTGTGATTTGTGCCAGGGTTTACTAACCTTTTTCTGGTCTTCGTCAAGCCACACTCTGAGACTGTAGGTAGTAGCGGTTACCACCTTGAAGGGGCCGATCCACCTCGGTTCATTCCAGGTTCGGTAGAATACCTTTCTGTATATTCACTCTCCTTCTGCAATCTCCTCTGGTTCCTTTCCTATTGACGCCTGTTAGTGCATCCTGGACGTTGTGAGACAGAAAGGTTACAGCAGACTGCAGTTGTTTTAGATATTCATTAAACTCCTTTTGCGAGGCCAGACCGGGCTCACAACCACTACTCAGCTGAGCAGTGAAGGAACAGGGCATTTGTCTCCCTGTCAACAGTTCATGTGGGGTTAACCCCAACTTTTCGCTTGGTGAGGACCTGAGGGTGAACATCCCCAAGGGAAGCGCATCCAGCCACTTCAGGCTAGTATCAGCACAAACCTTTGCCAACTGTTGTTTGATGGTTGCATTAACCCTTTCCACCAGGCCCTGGGATGCAGGGTGGTACGCAGAGCCAAATTTATGCTGGATGCCAAAATACTCCTCAACCCTCTTTAGGCCCTTTGCTGTAAAATGAATGCCGATGTCTGACCTAATGATCCTTGGCAACCCGTACCGAGGGATTAAATCATTAATTAGCCAATTAATGACTTCTTTTGCAGTTTCGGTTTTGGTGGGTTTTGCTTCCACCCATCTTGTGAAAACATCGATGCAAACAAGCAAGTAACTACAACCTTTAACTCTGTTTCCTGCCCCCATGTCAGTGAAATCAATCACTGTCTCTTCCCATGGCTTCTGAGGAACAGGAAAAGCTCCCATTCCCACCTTCAAGGATTATATTTAGAACAAATGGAGCAGGTATTTACAAAATATTTACAAACCTCTGTCAAATAGGGGTGCCACCATTTTTGTTCAATCAATTTTTTTCATTCTTTTCCAAGATTGGTGACCCCTGTGGTGTGCCTGTTCACACAGCAAGCTCAGAAGTTTTGAGGAACACACAACCTTAGCGTCATGTGATCTCCAGAAGCCAGTTATTGTGCATTTTGTTTCTCCTTTTTCAATCCATGCTTGTTTTTTGTGTGGCGCAGCCGCTGCCTGCATGTCCAAAATTTTAGTTTTGGTTTTGTCCGCGCTGGTCATAGGGTTAACACAGTCCTGCAACATTTCAAACACAGCTTTCTCTTTGTTTTGGTAACCGGCTATTTTCTTGGCTGCTGCGTCCGAGGCGTTATTTCCTAAAGTTATTTTCCCTAAACCTGTCTGGTGACCTGCGTATTTGATGACCGCAACCCCTTTTGGTTTTCTTAGGGCCCCTTTAAGTTTTAGCATTTGTGTCATGTGTTTTACAGGTTTCCCTGTAGTAGTAAGAAAGTCAGTTCTCATCCAGTGAGCAAGATCCACATGAACAGCTTTGACCAAATAAGCAGAATCTGTTTAAATATTGATGTATTTTCCCTCATTTAGGTCACATGCTCTGGTGACTGCTATGATTTCTGCGAGTTGGGCTGAAGCGGGTGAGGGGACGATGTCATCCTCGACAGTCTTGTAAATAAAACCACAACTGGGACTTGGCTCAGCAACAACAGCATATGATGCTACAGTGCCACCTCCCGGCGTGGCATGACTGTGACCATCTGTAAAGATGTCATCAGCATTTGGTAGGGGTTCTGTTGACACATTGGGAAACACATTCATTTCTTCCCTTGTTAGAGCTTCACATTCATGAGGAACTTCACTGGGAATAGGGGAAGCCATATTTGTATCAGAAGCTTTATAGTGGACATTGGGCTGAAGGAGGATTTCCTGTAGCATAGTAGTTCTTTGTTGACTAAGAGTAAACTTTTTGCTAGATATAGCTGGTTACAGGATGATTGTGTGTACTGTAACATCTTGTCCTCTTGTGACATGGGAAGTGCCTTTAAGGGCCTTAGCTATTGCACACAGAGCCTTGGTGCATGTTGGGTGGCGTCTTTCAACAGGGTCTAATCTTGAACTGAAATAACATAACACCTTTCTCCCTAGCATTACATGATGCCACAAACTGAGCTAAGAAATCCTTCTGTCTCTTTTACATCCAGGTGAAACATGCTGCCTAAATCTGGGGAAGCCGATTCAGTGGCTTCATTCAAAAGTTGTTTCAGTAACACGAATGCTTTTTCAGCTTCTGTGTTCCATGTTATTGGAGCATGGAGGTGAGTGCTCCCTGCAGTGGTGATATGTTTTCTCAAGGGGGCAGCAATGGCTGTGTAATCTGGTACATAATTCTTGTTATAATTTGTCATGCCTAAAAAGACATCAACTGTTTCACTGTTGTGGGTTTCGAGTGATTTAAAATGTTTGTTTTTTGGGACTCTGTTATTCCCAGCCCCTGTGGTGTTATGATTCTTCCTAGAAAGCTCACCATTGGCCTGCAAAGCTGCAGTTTTTCCCTGGAAACTTTGAAACCTTGTTCATTCAGCCAGCAAAGTAATTATTTTGTCAAACCTACAACTGTTTGTTCTGTTTCACCAGCTATCAATATGTCGTCGACATATTGAAGGACACAGCAATTGTTTAAATGCTCGCTGCAAAAAGACCTTAATAGGTTTTGTAGAACATTGTTGAACAGCGAGGGGCTGTCATTTAGCCCTTGTTGCAATCTTGTGTAGGTGTACTGTTTTCCCTCAAAGGTAAATGCAAACAATTGTTGGCATTCTGGTTGTATAGGAATACAGAAAAATGCATTTGACAGATCCATAACAGTAAACCACTTAAAATTGTGTCCCTGATTAGACAACATGGTATAAGGATTTGTGGTGTCAGAATTTGAAGCCCTTTTTAAGTTTAGATTTATTCTCCTGAGGTCGTGAACCAGTCTGAAATTTGTCCCTCTGGATTTTGCAAAAGGTGTGATGGGCGTGTTATAAGGAGAAGCGCAAGGTTGTAATACTCCACTTTGTACTAACCCAGAAATAGTTCCTCTTATTCCTTCTGTTTTTTCTGTTGAGAGGGGATACTGAGGCTGGTAGATGACATCATATGTTTTCATTTGTAGCAAGAGAGGCTGGATTTGTTTGCAAATCCCAACGTCAAATGGACCCTGCGACCAAACACTGTCAGGGACATCATTCAACAATCTTAGTGCCAAGTCAGAGTCTGTGTTCTCTCTGCCATGTGTTCTGTGATGCGTAACCCTTTCTAAGATTACATCCAAAGTTCCCTCATATTCTAATCTGTAGATGTTTGTTTTTGGGCCGTATTTCATCAATTTTGTTCCCTGGACGTCCAGCCAATCTCTGGTCTCTGCTGCTCTTTTAAACATTGGACCCAAGTTTTTAGCCTGTCCTCCTTTGGCTATTTTTAGGGTGAGATGGGGTAGCATGACAGTGTCCAATCTGTACAACAGTTGGGAGTTCTTCAGTTAACAAAACGTGGGCAGCCACACCCTCTCTTCCTATGTAGATGTATTTCCAGTTAATCCAAGGTTGTGGGTCATCGCAACCATATCTATCTCTGAGTAGTTTTGCTGTTAGTTTCCACTGTTCCTCATGTGTCTATATCAGCTGTTTGTTCAGGCTCTCTCAGATAGTTTAGTGTTACATGAGGTGGGTCAACTGGAGATTGGTATGATCTCAGATTAGAGATCCAAATTTCCCATCTATTCACTATCTCAGTAAGGTCACTCTCCGTGGGGTGGAGTGTCCTGCCCCGCCAAACATAGGCGTTATCGGCATTTTTCAACAGAAAGTTGTGACATTTGACTGCTAGAATTTAGATAGGACCTTACAATTTGTCCATCAGGAAATATGTCTGTGTAATTGTGTGAACAGATTACTGTGCCTCTCAGGGCTGTAATCAAATCTCTAGCTAAAAGATTGATGGGACACTGCTTTTGAATAAGAAATTTGATATATGGACTGTCCAACATTATTTCACAATGAACTGGCTGAGAAAAATAGCATCTTTGGATTTCGCCCGAGAATCCTATTACTTAGGTGTATTTTGGAGAAAGTGGGAGGTCAAAATTTAGAGAAGAATATCTAGCCCCTGTATCAATCATCACCGACGTCAGTCGGTCGCCTACAACGATACCAATAATTGGTGCAGGAAATTCTTCCGTTTTTTCCCCAGGAATGGAGTCCCGGCCCCCCTAATGCTGTGGAAATTTATTTTGATGTAGAGCAGAATGCGGTCCCGCTGTCTGCTGATTTTTTCCCTGATCCAGAGGATAGGGTGGGAATTGCCTCCAGTCAGTTTGAGAAGACATGTAGTTTTTCCTGGCTCCTCCCCTGTTGTATTCCCTTCTTTTTTGGGGTTTGTGCTGCTGTAGGCAATATTTGGACACAGTTCCAACATATGAACTGTATCGTTTTCCTGTAAGGGGAATAAGTGTAGGGGCTCTGATACATCTGTTAGGGGTCACGGTCACAATATTCAATGGGTGGGGCTTGGGCTCGTTGTTCAGCTACAACCAGTTGCGTAGCAACTTGTTGTTTGTCCTCTTTCTTTTTTTCATTGATTTTGTCCCTAAATTCTCTGAGCTGTTCTTTCATGACCTGTGCTTTTAGTTTATCTGTCTCTTCCTCTGTTTTCTGTTTTGTCTCATCATATCTGTCAAGATGGTGAACCAAGGTCTCCATCCACAAATCTAATCGCAAAAACCCGACCTCCTACTAATTTTTCCATTTCCTCTTTTACAGGTGGTGGCTGGCCTGAGATCATAGCTTGTTTGAACAGTTTCTGCATGGGATCTGATAGTGGGACCTGGCCAACTTGTTCCTCCCAGGTTTTTAACAACCTGGCCACGTAATTCTTCCCTGTTTCTCCTGGCTGTCTGGTCGTATTATTCATTATTGCAGAATCAGTGTTAACAGGGTATTGCTCTCTTAAGGTTGCCCAGAAATTTGGAGCATAGGGTGCAAACAACTGTTCTGTTAGGGCTTACTTGATATAGGACCCCAGAATGCAGACGAGCAGGCAGCGTGATGGTAGGTGCAAAGGTTTAATAACAAAAAAAACTCACCCACAGCAGGAAGCAGGAACAAAACAACAAACGGGCAGGCGAGACAGGCATGGCATGAGCAAAAAACAAGACATGATCTGTGAACAAGACATGATCAGAGAAAAATGTTTCCGCGATGACTAACTGAACAGGTGTGTATATATGGAGTGAAAACCAGGTGGAGCAAGGAGACAGATTAACTTGAAGCAGGTGAACCGGATAAAGATAATTAACAGACAGAATAGAACGTGGCTGGAGCAAGAACAGAGACTCTTGAATACAAACTAAAACTAAAACAAGACCAGAAAAACAATAAACAGAAGCATGATTCAAAAACGGTGAGAGAAATATAAGAAAAACCCAGAAACCAAAAACCAAACAACCCAAAATCATAACATGTTCAGGTGATAAAAGCTCTGTTCCTGCTTTAGTTTCAATGTTCTGTAACTCATATACTTCAAGATGAGCCAATAGGCCTGTGCGAATGTCTCCCATAGCTAGTTCCTGACCAGCAAATATCTTAAGGAATTCTTTAATCCAGGTGTGTGCTCCTCTTTAGGATTTGGTAGCTTGGACCTTAATGAGGAGTTGTCTGTGTATGAAAGCGGGTGATATTTGTACCTTGGAGCTTCATCCTCAGCAACAGGAATCGTTATTAGAGCAAAGTGTACCGGAGGCAAATTTCTTGTTTGTATGTACGAACTTGGCAATAAAGCTGATTCTGATTCTGATATTAAGGGCATTTGATATTGTCTGGTTCTGTGCGGTCTCACTTCCCTTCCACTATGCAATTGCATAGAGTAATCTGCTGATTTTAACATGTCTTCTGGGAAAATAGCATAGCATGATCTATCTGTCTCCCTTTCAGGTTCAGGTTGTTGTGGCAGATATTTCGGACTGTGTTTTGGGTTTTCAATACGCCGTCGGTTGATGAGAGTGGGTTTAATCGTTTCCCTTGGGGTTTGTTTAAGGGAATTCTGCTCTACTTCCTCTTCCTCTTTTAACTCCTCCCTCTGTTGTTGTTCTACTTGTTGCGCTGCTATGGGGGACATATATGATAGAGGGGAAGTTGAGGAGGGACCTGGCCCTTCCTCTTCACTGCAATCTAGTTGCATTTTGTAAGCTAAAAATCGTTTTTCAAGTTGTTCCATTTCCATGTTCCATGAAATTATTCTCAACGCTGGGCTGGAATAACACTGAACCACCTCTCGGCCATTCACTAACTTTGCACTCTACTTCACAAATCTGTCCTGCTGGGATGATCACACCTTTGATGCCAGTCCTCATACTGTAATGGGCAGCATCATCAAAGGTTGAAATCTAGAGGGCAGAAACCAAAGCCTCTACTGCACTGCTGGTAACACTTAAAAGTATCTTTAAGTAATGCAGTGATATCAGCTCCATTTCTTTCTTCTGTGTTGGTTTTAATAATCTCTGCGATTACATTACTGCCTAAAAGAGGACAGTTAAGGCAGTTCTGGCTAATTAATACTGGCACCTGTATGGTAACATGGCCATGGTTCACACTACGGATCTGTAGTTCAACATCCGCCCAGCCATCAAATGGAACATTGGTGCCATTTGCTGCTGCAATTTCTAAATGCTGGTTAAAAAAGAGGGACTTGAGAGGTTGAATTTGAACACCAGGCAGGGCCCTCTCTATCCATTCCTTCCCTATCATAATCACTTGGGCCCCTGAGTCGAGCAGCATTTCAAGGGGAACCCCATTGATGGCACACAACACCATACATCTTTTACCAATGAGCTGTACAAGATGTTTTCTTTGTTGGGGTTGACTGGTTTCATGAGATGTGACATGACGGCTGGTTTTAGAGTTGTGTAATGCTTTTGGGGCCTCCTCTGTCACCCTGGTCACTGGTCGCCCCTCTTCAGTGACCTTTCCAAGTTTCCCGACATCTTTCTTTGCAGACAGCCAACAGCACGATGGCCAGCTTGGCCACATGTGAAACAGTGAGGGCAGTTAGCCCGACCCTGCTCTACACAGTTGCTGCATCTGCCTCGGGATTCAGCTGGAGCTGCTGGAGGCTTGGGAAGAGAGGGATAGTCAGACACTGCTCTGTCAGTAGTTTTTACTACCTGGGACAACTGTCTGGTCAGAGAAGACATCTGTGCAGTCAATTCCTTAACTGCAGCATGGTTAGCCAGCAACTCAATGTCAACTTTATCTTGTTTTGTGTCAGTATTGTCAAGCTGAGCTGCCCCTACAGTCACAGGTCGAGTCTTTGATACTGACACAAAACATCTCAGTCTCTCTGCCTCCCCACTTGTAGACTGTGTGATCTGTTCTAAGAGAAAATCATCACTAATCTGCAAGTCACCAAGGAAAGGTTGAAGATCATGTCTGACTTAACAGTTCTTTTCATTCAACCCTTGGTACAGTGTGTGCAGAAATGTACCCTGTACAACTTTCTTATCAAAGCGAAAATCTGCACCAGGTTGCTCTGACTCAAAAAGGACATGCTGTTTAAGTCCCATTATTCTGCACAGAAATTGCTGGGCACTCTGTCTCTTGTTGCTTTGCGTTACTTAAATCTTGGAAAAGCTCAGTACTATTTTTATCTCTGATATGAGAGCGCAGGAACCTCTTAAGCTCATCAATGTTTAAGTCACATTTATTTGACAACATTTCTTTGAATGTACCTGGCTTCATTATCTTGAGGATCTCCCACACTGGAAGAGGGACTCCTCTTCCCACTTCCACTTGCTGTAGTTGTTTTCGCTGGTGTGGCAGAAGTGGTCCCTCCCGCAAGTACCTTCTTGAGCCCGCAAGTCTCTGTCAAGAGGCAAAAGGGACTGTGTATGGATTTTGTTGGTTGCATGTGTTGGCTGCAAGGGAATGTCTGTAGTTGGAGTAGCTGTAAGCAAGCCTGAATCGATGGGATCCGAAGAGAGGCAAGACAACCAGACCGACTGGTTGACACATCATCTGTTCTTAAAAGTGTGGTTGGGTCATCTCCAGCTGCACCGGCGCCAGAGGTGAGCAGGTCACTAACCAGATCATCCAAAAGAAGTTGAGCCATGCCTCCTTCCTCCAATGCTTCCAGTTTCTCACTTCTAACAAAGTCAACAATCAGCAGTTCTGGTTCGCTTAAATCATGAACGTGAATGGAACCTTCATCGTCAATTGAAGACACAACTGTCTGTAGCTGCTCGGTATTCAATGTAAAAAGTTTTTTTTGTATCTTGAAAATCAATCCTCTACGTAGAGTGATGGTAGTCATGCTGACGTTTCATCTGTTGCTTCGGCTTTCTAGATGACACACTCAATGCAGCCTTCCCTGAAGCCTCAGATACAGTCTCTCGTCGTCTCTGCACGAATCTCTCCTGACAAGCCACGTGGGATCCTGGGACGAGCCCCCAATTGTTACCGGCAGCAGATCTAGGGGAACCTGGGCCAGCAGCAAGCTCCACACAGGCTGAAGAGCACTGTGTAGCTAATACTCTGTGAATCAGAGCGGAGACAGCTATTAGCGTGTTGTCTGGGCCAGAGCTCGTTTATTCTGAGCTGCACATTTTCAAGAAACAAAATACAATTCATACATAAATACAATCAACAATGTACTTACAAAGAAAGAAAAATAAAATCGGCACAAATAAAAAAAAGGAACCAATCACCTTTTTTTCTCTTAAACAGAAAATAAATAAAATAACATAATAAACACAAAATTACTTACAAAAGAGAATCGGATCTTAAATTACAAGAACAAAACAGACAAAAGCATTACATATAATCACAATTGGTGATTGTGAACATTATGGAGCTTGCCACACACACACACACACAATACACTTATGAGAAATCCTCACACAAAAAATTACTGACAGATTAAAATTTTAACAATGTTTAAATCCAGACACAACAGTGGTGACTGATTATGTTAATTAGATACATCCAAAAATCAGTTTGGGCTCTAACGGAAAACATGCCATCTTCCGAACACAGGCTAAAGCTAACTATAAAACTGTTTGAATTACACATATCAGTCACTTAAAATACTGCAGTAATAATATCAACATAGTTTTATTACATTGAAATCCATTTTTGGGCTTATGAAAGTTGCCTTTTATCGTACCTGTGAATCAGAGAGGAGACAGCGATTAGCGTGTTGTCTGGGCCAGAGCTCGTTTATTCTGAGCTGCGCATGCCCAGAACTGGAAACTTCGTCCTCCCTGGCAGATCCACAGTGGCACGAGAGTGCCCTCTATTGGACTTATAAAAATTGCATGTGCACAATATAACCATAAATAGTTTTTTGTTTTGATTTTTTTCATATAGCCATTTTTTCAAATCTCTACATTTCCAAAAAAGCTCAAGCTCAGTCAGACTGGATGGAGATCATCTCTGAAGATATGTGTCTTGCCACATATTTTCACTTGTGTTTAGGCCAGGGCTTTGACTGGGCCTTGCTAACACATAAACATGCTTTGAGCTAAATCATTCCATTGTAGCTCTGGCTGTATGTATAGGGTCATTGTCCTGCTGGAAGGTGAACCTCTGCCTGCAGCCTCTAACAAGTTTCATCTAGGATTGTCCATCTTCATTGTCCCTGCTGAAGTAAAGCCTGATGTTGCATCTGTTGGGATTATGAATCTGAGAATATTATTTAATATTAATATTTTATCAAATCATATTTTGGTCTGTTAAGGGTTGTCCTGTGAATACCACACTTACGCCTCTCTGCCTGCTCAGACGCTTTTCTCCTAAGCTCCCTGCTTGCTTGCATTCTTTTACTCCTAACGTTTTATCTCTTAGCCAAAATTACGGAAATATTGGACAAAAACAACTTCTTACCAGCGACTCCCAAGGATTATTATTATCATTTTTTATTTTTTAAAGGACTGATGTTTTTATAATCAAACTCCAAAGCAGGACAAGTTGACGCCAGCTAATCAGCACAAAATGCCTCCCTTCACCACAGAGGACTTCGACAAACTTTTACAGAAATTGGCTGTTTTGGAGATGAAAATCCATTGACTAGAAGTAAATGTGGAGGTGAATATGGTTTACAACGATGATTCAACTCTGCTTGTGATCCCAAACAGTGACAGCCAGCTCAACAACTCAGCCGGCAATCAGAACACTGAGAATAGACCTACCGGCAGACCCCCCTGGGATGTTTTAGGGGCATGTCCAAAAAATCTAGGTGGACAACTCACTGGAAGATCTCAGCAATTAAATAAATTAGAATGGCCAGAATTACAGAGAAATGCCCCCATTTCCCCTGGGAAAAGGAGACTTTGACAGCGAGCTGCTGTCACAACAACTTATAGGAGTGAGACAGCTGGAAATAATGGAAATCCCCTCCAAAACAGATTTGCTCCACTACAGAATGAAAACCAGGAAAACTATCCATCTTCTGAGATCAATAAAAGGTTTGAGAACAACCTTCATTCTAAACAGTCTTCTCCTAAGCTGCCAGAGAAAACGCACCCCACCAGACCAAGAACCCTAATAGTGGGCAACACAGCTGTGGATGGGATTAAAAACTTCTGCAACAAGAAAAACACAGAAGTTATGATTGGTACGAGTAACGTGGTGTCTGATATCTCAGAGAATATTCTTGCAATCACAGAAAAGCGCCCGTCTCTAGAAAACCTTATTATACAATGTGGAGCCATGGATGACGTGGCTAAGAAAAAATCAGAAAGACTGAAGGAGGATTTCACTCGTCTTCTGAATATTGTTGGAGGTCTCAATATTGAGGTGTTTCTCAGCGGACCCTTTGCACCGATTTTCTGTGGAGATTAGGTTTTTTCCAGACTTCTGATGATTAATAAGTGGTTGAAAAAAACATGTGCCACCACACCTGTGAACTTCATCGACAACTTTAATATATTTTGGGAAAAAAGACAACTCTTCAAGCAAGATGGTTTCTGTTTGAACAAGCCAGGAGCCTGACTTCTCACATCTAATCTCTTCTATTCAGTAAATAATCCGCCAGCAGCTTCAACCTTCAGCAGAGAACATGGAGTATCAACAACAATGATAACGCTGCCTCCAACAGCTCCAGCAGAAACAATCAGCCAGTTGGCTGAGAAAGAGAGGTCATCACAAAAGGTCTCCCTGTCAAAATCCACAGGAGAAGTGGACCCCCCCATTA
The DNA here is from genome assembly GCF_021462225.1 of Girardinichthys multiradiatus. Taxonomy (NCBI): domain Eukaryota; kingdom Metazoa; phylum Chordata; class Actinopteri; order Cyprinodontiformes; family Goodeidae; genus Girardinichthys; species Girardinichthys multiradiatus. Next base: position 5,052,200 of record NC_061817.1, on the reverse strand, counting down.
TAAGCCCATCCCCCCTCACCCAGACCCCGACCCAGACCGCACAGAACTCTCCCATCTCCCCACTGAGCCAGCTTTTTGCTTTACTGGATTCTGATAACATGAAAGGAGCTCTTAAAATCGGGACCCAAATGGCTCTAACATCTTCTCCATTCAACACCCCCCGTGGCCGAGGCCCTGCTACTAAACCAACATCTTCCAAATGCCGCAGACCTCCTCCACCTCCTAATCTATCTCCTCCTAATCAGGACCTTCAAATCACTTCTTTGTGATACAGTCTAGGCCCCAGTGGTAACTCTATCAGAAATGAGCATGTCCAGGAAAAACTTGGGCCCCTAATAGGAAATAGTTGTAAAATCTCTGTGCTTATATTTGACAGAAAGAACAAAGCCAAAAGGATAAGAGACAGTAATAAACTATCAACAAAAGCCATAAACTGTCAGGTACAACCAGACACAGAGTTAATATCAGCAACTAAGTCATATAAACTGGCTTTTCTGTCAGGAAAATCATTTTTAATCAATGATTTCATTACTGACCACGATCTTGATGTTATGTTTTTAACAGAAACATGGTTACATGAATTTAATGAAGCTCCCATTCTGATAGAGGCGACGCCTCCGAACTACAATTTTCTTTGTGAGAGCAGACAGCAAAGAAAAGGTGGAGGGGTGGCCACTTTGTTTAAAGATTTATTAGAGTGTAAAAAAGTATTTATGGGCAAATTTGACTCTTTTGAATATTTGGCTCTCCAGGTAAAGAGCCCTGTCCGAACCATGTTCTTGAATATTTACAGGCCTCCTAAGTCCAAAACAAACCTTATCAGTGATTTTAATGAGGTTTTATCTGTGATTTGTGTTTATTATGACTGTTTAATTATTGTGGGAGACTTCAACATTCACATGGACAATCCTGAAGACAGAAGTACAATAGATCTATGTGACACTCTTAGAAATTTTGGTTTGACTCAACATGTTAAACAGCAAACGCACAAACAGGGACATATTTTGGACTTGATCATCACTAAGGGTCTAAACATTTCCATGGTGTCTGTAACTGATGTTGCCCTATCTGACCACTTTTCTGTTATTTTTGAAAGCATCATCTGCAATGACTCAGTTTGCCAAAGAGACATGATAAGAAAACGCATCTTTAAGGACAGTGCTGCTGAAACCTTTAACCAGATTTACTCTTCTACCTCCACTTTGCCCTCTAACACTGTAGATGAGCTGGTAGATAACTTTCATTCTAAAATCTCGGACATCATTGATTCAATTGCTCCAATTAAAGTGAAAGTCGTTTCTGGGAAGAAAATGTCTCCATGGAGAAGTGCTCCACCAGTCAGAAGTGAAAAAAAGGAGTGTCGAAAAGCTGAACGCAGGTGGCGAAAGACTGGACTCCAGGTTCACTATATTATCTATAAAGAGAGACTATACAGATATAACCCACAACTGAAAAATGCAAGGGAATGTTTCTTTTCTGAGATCATCAGCAAAAACATTAACAATGCTCATGGATTATTTGCCACGGTCAACAGGTTAACAAACCCTCCTGTAACTGTAGCATCTGAACTCCACTCTACCAGGGCCTGCAATGAATTTGCTGAAAAAACCCAAAAGATCAGAGGGGCAGTCAGCACATCCACATCAACTCCAGTACCAATGTTGTCTCCAACTAGAACTGATTTTGACAAAATTTCCCAATTTCACCAAATAAACTGCAAAATCTTAGAAGAAATCGTACAGCAACTAAGCTCTTCTTCCTGCTGTCTCGATCTTTTACCCACAGCTTTCCTTAAGAAAGCTGTGCCTGTAATAACATCTGATTTAACACAAATAATAAACACGTCCCTTTTGTCAGGTGTTTTCCCCCAGGCCCTAAAAACAGCAATTATCAAACCTCTATTGAAAAAGAGCAACTTGGACAAGCTGCTACTACAGAACTACAGGCCTATAACAAACCGCCCCTTCATCAGTAAGATTATTGAAAAGCTGTGTTTCAGCAGTTAAACAACTTCCTAACAACGACCAACCACTTCGATGTCTTCCAGTCAGGCTTCCTGCTCACCACAGTACAGAGACTGCTCTTGTCAAGGTGTTCAATGACATCCGTATAAATGCAGACTGTGGAAGAACCACAGTGCTGCTATTATTGGACCTTAGTGCAGCATTCGACACTGTTGATCACTCCATTTTATTAGAGCGCCTGGAAAACTGGGTCGGCCTTTCTGGTACAGCACTCAACTGGTTTAAATCCTACTTGAAGGACAGGGATTTTTTTGTGTCAGTAGGTAACTTTATATCAGAGACCACAAAAATCACATGTGGCATTCCCCAAGGGTCCATCTTAGGGCCCCTCCTATTCAATATCTACATGCTCCCCCTAACTCAGATTTTAATAAACAACAACGTAAGTTATCATAACTATGCAGACGACACACAGCTATACGTTACGATGTCACCAGGTGACCATGAACCCATTCAAGCACTGGGTAAATGCTTAGAAGAAATCAATGCATGGATGGGCCTAAATTTTCTTCAGCTGAATCAAAACAAAACTGAAGTAATAATCTTTGGACCAAAGGAAGAGCGTTTAAAAGTTAACACACAGCTTCAGTTAATACAGCTAGAAACCACCAGTCAGGCTTGAAACCTGGGTGTAGTGATGGACTCAGACCTGAACCTTCAGAGGCACATAAAGACAGTGTTGGGACCCACAGCCATGGATTTCAACATTAAACTCCGGTACGGACTTTTCTGGAACTTTCAAAATAAAGTGCATTAACCTTCTTCCGGCACAGCCAGGAAACGGGATAACTGCGGACTTCCTGTGACGCCGCTACCCAAATAAAAGCACAGCTGTTGCTACATCCGCCCTCTTCCACACCGGTGTTCATCGGGATAGGAGGGGAACAAAGCGCGCTGATGTCTCTTTGCTGGCAAACAGACATAAACTCTTCAAACTGGATCTAAGAGTGTCATACGATCGTTGATCATATGCAAAGATAAGTACGAATGAAATACTGTCTGTGTATCCGGTATTTTCATTCATGAACGGGGGTAATTAAGGTACAAGCATTGCTTGACTTTCTCTCCGAGCCCTGTAGGAGCAAACGGTGTTCGAGAGAAACCCCCTGCTTCTTCCCAGTCTGGAAGAAGACAGCAGAGACCGCAGCGGACAGGACGGGCCGCCCAGCTACAGCTCCGTAGCTAACCCTTTTGTTCAGAGCGAACGCACCTTCAACCCCCCTCGAAGCTACCGAGCTAACCGCTTGTTGACTGTGGATACCTTCTTCAAACTTCGTCTTTTGGACAACATTCCTCACCACGGTTCATGAGGTTAGGTTTGGGCAGATTAACAGTCAGGATGAAATGATCTAAAGGTTTTTCATTTTATGAAGTTTTGTTTGTGTGAAACTCGACTACCTTAGTGCTAGCAGGCTATCTGCAGCACACGTGCCCTGTTTTGTGTACTTTGTATTCAATTCAATTCCAAAGGGAAATTAAATGTTGTTATAGCTCATATTATGAAGGTTTCCTCAAAGAGCCGTTGTAGATGCTGATGGCTGTGGGCAGGAAGGATCTCCTGTAGCGCTCCGTCTTACAGCAGATCTGAAGAAGCCTCTGACTGAAGACACTCTGTTGTTGTAGGACAGTCTCATGAAGAGGATGCTCAGGGTTCTTCATAATGTTCTTCATTTTATGAAGAATCCTTCTTTCCACAATGATCTCCAGAGGTTCCAGAGGAGTCCCCAGAACAGAGCCAACCTTCTTTATCAGCTTGTTGAGTTTTTTTAAGTCCCTGGCTCTGATGCTGCTTCCCCAGCAGATGATAGTAGAAGAGATCACACTTTCCACAACAGACTTATAGAAGATATGCAGAAGACTTATAGAACATATGCAGACAGAGCTACTCCAACCTGCTGCCACCTTGAGCGGAGCAATTCTAGAAATTCTATGTGTTTAAAGTTAAGACAAACTTTATTTAAAGGATGATTTTAAACAGAACATTGATCATAACGCGCCGTCCGCGCTTATGCATTTTAACCCTTTTATTAACCCTGGTATTTTAAAGGTATGTGTTGATTCTGGTGCTAAGCTATTAGTTTCTTTGTTAGCTCAACTGCTAACCGGTAAGAACACGTGCTTGCTACTAAAGAGTATTTAACAGAAAGGTTGTTAGTTTTCAAGCTAGTGAATAATAGTCCTTGAACATCATTTACTAGATTTGATAACTAAGTAAACACCATTAAGCCCCATTTCTCCAGAAAGATTTGGCTCTTTTCCAAAATACTCCCTTAATAATATTTCTTCAAATATTATTTCAATAAATAAAGGCAGCTAATTAGACACCGTTCAGAAATAGTCACCCAGAAGGTTGGTTTTATTCAATTCAATTCAAAAATACTTTTTTATTTTTTTATTTTATTATTATTTAAAACATTGTTTTATTAAAATAATATTTTATCTGATCTTGCATTGTGATTGGTTGTCTAAACGTTTGCTGATTATTGCCTAAGTTAGTTCCAAGACTAACTTAACTTCATTTCCAGATTCTTCAAGATAATCCTTGGTTCTCAGGCATAAACATTGCATAGTAATGTTGTTGCATCACTCTTTTGGTCATAATTTCCAATCATCTTTAATCAACTTGTTTATATTGTACATAGCCTATTAGTTGTCCCTATTCTTTAATTCTGTGTGGTAGTTTAGTTGGATTGTTTTAGCATACTAAAGAGTTTGTTGATTGAAATATGTTTGACTTTGAGTTGACTTATTTTTGTTAATAAATTCTTGTATTTTAAGAAATTGTATGAATTCATTCTATATATGTGCAGAGTTTATACTGTTCAATAATGTCAGAGCTCGTCTCACACCTTTCTATTTTGTCCTAATACCATCGGCTTACTGGGCTGGTATTCACAGGACAACCCTTAACAGACCGAAATATTATTTGATAAAATATTAAAATATTAATATTAAATAATATTCTCAGATTCATAATCCTAACGTTGGCGTCCCTCGGTGGGCATTATTATGAACAGCTTGCACTGTACATAATTGTGAATGAATAAACCACAACTGCACATTATTGATGTACCAAGTGATTAGCTTAAAACCAGCTGTCACTGGTCACAATAGGACTCAAAACATCAGAGTTCTAACATCAGATGTCACTGATTATATTTAAGAGAACATTATAACTTGTGACACTCCAGGAGTTCACAATTTTAGACTTTCGTCAAAATGAATAACTCCAATATCTCCGTGCTAGTAACAATCAACTCTGCTACATAGGCAATTTTTAGATGTTCTGACTCAGTCTGGTTTCTTCTGTGTAAGCAATAACTTGAGACTTGGGTTAACTTCAGTTAACCTCTCTGCCCAGACAGTTGCTGCACATCTGTATCCAGAGGCTGTGTTTTGTGTACGACCACAATTTGAAACTGAATTAACTTTGAAGTTAATTTTAGTATCTGACCTAATTTTGATGCATGTATCCATTCAGGAACTTTGTAGTTTGTTTTATGGTTTGAAAGAACAGGATTTTCGCCAGATTAAATCCCAAATTTAATCTAATCACCCTGCCTGTCATAAAGGGGGGTGAATCAAAATCAAATTGCAATTAATACCCTCAGTAGGTGTAGCAATTTTCTTTTTCCTTCGCATTTTAAACAAAATTCCCTTAAAGGTTAAGAGTAGTGTCTAATCACTAGTTCCTCCCAAGAAAGGTGAAAAATTAATGCTAAAATCACAAAATATCCTTAGAGAAAGGAGTAGCATTGTAACACTGAGAGCATAGTGTTGTCATAAGTCATAGGTTGAATGATCAACTGGTGCACCCATTTTACAATCAAATGTTTCCAATATATGTATAGTCAGATATACATATTCAATTCAATTCAATTCAAAACTACTTTATTAATCCCAAAGGGAAATTAAATGTTGTTATAGCTCATTATGTAGGTTTCTTCAAAGAGCCGTTGTAGATGCTGATGGCTGTGGGCAGGAAGGATCTCCTGTAGCGCTCCGTCTTACAGCAGATCTGAAGAAGCCTCTGACTGAAGACACTCTGTTGTTGTAGGACAGTCTCATGAAGAGGATGCTCAGGGTTCTCCATAATGTTCTTCATTTTATGAAGAATCCGTCTTTCCACAATTATCTCCAGATGTTCCAGAGGAGTCCCCAGAACAGAACCAGCCTTTTTTATCAGCTTGTTGAGCTTTTTAAGCCCCTGGCTCTGATGCTGCTACCCCAGCAGATGATGGCAGAAGAGATCACACTTTCCACAACAGACTTATAGAAGATATGCAGCATCTTGCTGCAAACACCAAAGGACCTAAGCTTCCTCAAGAAGTACAGTCTGCTCTGTACGTTCTTGTAGATGGCTTCACAGTTGCATCTCCACTCTAGTCTGTTGTCCAGGTGAACACCGAGGTATTTATACTCCTCCACCACCTCCACTTCTTCTCCCATGATAGAAATAGTTTTTGACTTATTCCTGTTTCTCTTAAAATCTACAATCATCTCCTTTGTTTTAGTCATGTTCAAAATGAGATGATTGTTTCCACACCATGCTACAAAGCGGTTCACCACCTTACTGTACTCAACTTCTTGTCCATCTCTGATCCATCCCACGACTGCAGAATCATCCGAGTATTTCTGCAGATGACAGGATTCTGTCTTGTACTGGAAGTCTGAGGTGTACAGAGTGAAAAGGAATTGTGAGAGTACAGTCCCCTGTGGTGCTCCTGTGCTGCTGACTACCTGGTTAGACTCACAACCCTTCAGTCTCACAAACTGTGGTCTGTTTGTCAGGTAGTCTTTGATCCAGGAGATTGTTGAGGCCTCCACCTGAGTCTTCTGGAGTTTCTGACAAAGCAAATCAGGTTGGATTGTATTAAATGCACTGGAGAAATCAAAGAACATGATCCTCACAGTGCTGCTGGCTTTGTCCAGATGACAGTGGGTTTGTTGAAGCAGGTGTATGATGGCATCTTCAACTCCAACTCCACAGCGATAAGCAAACTGAAGGGGGTCCTGATGGTTTACTGTTTGCTTACTCAGGTGGGCCAACAAGAGTCTCTCTAGGACCTTCATGATGTGGGATGTCAGGGCAACAGGTCTATATACAACCCACTCAGAGTAGCTTTGTACAGAGACCCTGTCAAAGTAACGCTACCACTATTCATGTTTTGTATTTTATCATTTTAGACTTGACCTACCTGACAGAGCTGCAGGCACCCAGCACATCTAATGTTGGTAAGTCAACCTTTTTTACAGATGGGGTTCAAAACATGGTATAACAGCCACATGTGCAGGTCCACTTGAACTGCTGAGTGTCAGCCTTACCCCCAGATTCCACATTCTCCGTTCCACTCCGGCCTGACAACAGCAACATTTCAGCATCAGCTATGTTGCTGAAAATGTTGCTGTTGTAGCTATCTCCAGTCAGAAATTAAGGTGAAGCGTACTGATGTTTTATAAAGTTCCTTTAATGTGATCCGTGTCTTCACAAAACAACGTAAAAGCTAGAAAAAGAAAATAAGACAAGGCTCGTAACCACAGGCGTCTGAATGACTAGTTAACATCACAGATCAACATGTCCAACAAATTTGTTTGAACAGCAAATAAAATAAAACCAACAACTCATACCTTGTTCCCAATCTGACCTGGAAGCTAAATGGAAGGACAATCATTTATATTGGAGTTGACAACAGCAATTAAACTCCAGTAAGGAAGATATTTTTACCAAGTAATGGCGGACCGGTAAACCAGAGAAAAGAAATGAGCTAACTTCCGCCGAAGACCTTCAAAATAAAGCATGATAAACAACCCTAACAAATGTAACCCAAAAAACAAGCAAGTTAACTATTTGCTATTAATTTGTCAACCTTATTTCTGTACTGGCCATTTTAGTTTACTTATCCTTATAAAAGATTTTAATAGTAGTTTGTTACAGCTGTTGCCTGTCATCCGGCAACAGCAAAATTTCTCACACCCAGATATTCTTACAGCTCAGCTCTGTCCTTTTTATCTTTATCAGTAGTATATCTAGAAATAACGTTTTTAAACATTAATTTTGTTTTCGTTGTTTTAGGTTATACACCTGCCTGCAGCACACCCAAATTGGATTTCACTGTCCATGATAATGGTATTTATATTTCATGTTGTCTTGATAAAGACATAGTATAGGACGGGTTGATGGCGGGGACCCCACCTTGCTTGTTAAATGGTAGCGAAAACAATGCAACTTGAGTGTTGCGTTTTGTACTTGATATACTACAGTTAGGAGAACAAGTATTTAATACTCTGCTGATTTGGCTGTAGGTCCCAACCCCCACTTTGGTAACCACTGGTCTAGTGCATAGGTCTGGGCAAAAAAATCAAATAAATATTGAAAAACAAATGCTCAACTTTTAAAGTTGATGAATTAACCTAACAGGTATTTCTTTTGGAGGAAGCCGGAGTACCCGGTGAGAACATGCAAACTCCATGCAGAAAGACCCCAGGCCGGGAATCAGATGCAGAGGCTGGCTGTGGCAAAAGGTAAAGTTTTAATAATAAAAAAGAACTTACGTGGTTGTCATGATAGTGGCGACTGTGGCTCAGTAGTCGTCTTGCAATCAGAAGTTTGTGTATATAATAATAATAAAATACAATAAAAAAACAAATGCTCAACTTTTAAAGTTGATGAATTAACCTAACAGGTATTTCTTTTGGAGGAAGCCGGAGTACCCGGTGAGAACCCACGCATGCACAGGGAGAACATGCAAACTCCATGCAGAAAGACCCCAGGAATCGAACACAGGACCTTCTTGCTGCAAGGCAATAGTGCTACCAACTGTATGTATGTATGTATATATTTATATATGTATATACATACATACATGTAAGATAATGATAGACCCAGAGAAGATCAGCAGGGTTAAAGATTGGAATATATATATATTTACCTATACATACATATATATCCATACATATATACAATAAAAAAACAAATGCTCAACTTTTAAAGTTGATGAATTAACCTAACAGGTATTTCTTTTGGAGGAAGCCGGAGTACCCGGTGAGAACCCACGCATGCACAGGGAGAACATGCAAACTCCATGCAGAAAGACCCCAGGAATCGAACACAGGACCTTCTTGCTGCAAGGCAATAGTGCTACCAACTGTATGTATGTATGTATATATATACATATATATATATATATATATATATATATATATATATATATATATATACATACATACATGTAAGATAATGATAGACCCAGAGAAGATCAGCAGGGTTAAAGATTGGAATATATATATATTTACCTATACATACATATATGTGATCATGTGATTCGGATGTTACGCCTCAAGTTCTACAGCCGTCAGATGTTTTGATTCCGACAGCATGTGATGTCCCAGATAGCAAAAGATGTTAATTCAACATTGATTTATGGTCAGATTGGTTATTTTTGGTTGAGGTTGAAAAGCCAATGTTTATTCCATGTTTAATCACTGATGGAATATCAAAGGTTGAAAAACAGTTGTTGAATCAACAATGAGTCAACACGGATATATTTAGGTTGAAATGCCAACGTTAATTAAGCATGGTTTCAACGTACATGGCCTGACATTTCTTTGTGCGAAAAGAGCGGGAATTCAAATTCTCACTAGACCTGTAGTTTTCAACTCTCAGTCCTGACCGGAGCAGCAGTACTTTTTTCAAGGGAAAGCGGGAAGCTGCCTTTACTAAGGTAAGAGTTTTACTAAGATTAAATAAACGAACTGTATGCGTAATGATTATATAATGTCTCATGCACTCACTCGGGAGTTATTTCGTGTTTTGGGAACTGTGCTGCGTCCTGCCTCATTTGGCATTAGCTAAGTTAGCTCACTTGTTGGGCAACCAGGCATTCATAAGTATTAAACCTGTTTGTACCACCAGTGTGTCACACCATGGTGATGGACTCTATCTAAATTTTGTATGTTTTTTGGTTCAAAATATTAATGTAATTTGATTTTATCGGTTGTTAAAAAAATAGCAAACTACAGAGACCAGCATGCTTTGCGCCCAACGCTAGCGTATGGTAGCCTGTGTGGCTCGCTAAACGGGTAGTCAGGAGTGAAACATAACAAGTGCCGATATGAGTAAGTAAGCTAAAAGCTGCGTGAAACGGTGTGTATGGACTCAAAGTTAGATGGCATAAATTTGGAGAAATTGCTTGAGATTGGATTCCGCTTAACCAAAAGAAAGGAGGGAACGACTCTCTGGCGGAGATTATACATATTACTCCGATCTGGGAGAACTACCACAGAGTCACTCGGTGTACAAGCGTTACACTGATAAAATGGAAATTCATGATGCCAAACAGCGACATAAAAACGCAAAGTTAAAGTCAACTGGTGAGTGGACATGGAATTTATCGGCAACTGGAGCAGGGTCGGTAAAGGCTAAATTACGAATATGAATGTTTTTTGTTTGCAATCATTTTAAGATATGTTTAATTGTTAAATTATTCATTCAAGTGGCCTCGTGGCTGCTGCCCTTGTCTTTGAGGCTTTATCGGCCCCTGTCTGGGAAGAAAAGGAGAACCACACAGCTTTGTTTTATAGATACTTTCATTTAAAGAATAAAGCCTATTGTGCTTTTCCCCTGTTGCTTTCTTTGTGAAACAGCTGTAAAATGCATTTAGACCTAATTTGTTGATATTATTGAACATTTTATCCCTCAAAGATAACACAAAAACTGCTTGTAAAATCCTGGAGGGTTGTTAATTTTTTTACTGTCATACAAATGGATTATGGATCAACTGCTACTATGCTGTTGTTGGTATCTAAAGTTGGTGTCCGATTCCAGCTTCTGATTCGGGAAATGGCTAAAGGGCGATTCCACTCAATTTTTCGCTACCTTCAGCATCTTTAATCTACTCTAGTTAAAACCTAGACACTTCAAACCTGGACTAGATTATTCTAAACTGATAGCAGAATAATTAAAACCAAAGTTTGTGATTTGGTAAACCTTTCTCTGATTTGTGAAATGTCAATAAAGGGCGATTTCAGCATTTTTCTACTACCTATATCACACTAGAACTGGTCCAGCTCCAAAACTACAACACCTAGACACTTCAAACCTGGACTAGATTATTCTATTGTGCTGGCTAAATAATTAGAGCAGAATGAAAAGAGACGTCAAAATAGGCAAATGTGTGTTATAGTTTTTGAGCTGGACCAGTTCTAGTGTGATCCAAATGCCAAAAAAAGTGCTGAAATCACCCTTTATTGGAGTTTCACAAATCAGAGAAGTTTCACAAATCACAAACCTGGTTTTAATTATTCTGCTATCAGTTTAGAATAATTTAGTCCTGGTTTGAAGTGTCTAGGTGTTGTAGTTTTTTAACTAGAGTTGATTAAAGATGCTGAAGGTAGCGAAAAATTGAGTAGAATTGCCCTTTAGCATTTCCCGAATTGGAAACTAACTTCAGCTTCGTTGTTGGTAGTGATTTTTTTTTTTTTTCTGTGTGTGTGTTTTTAATGCAATAACATTTTACTTGAGATTTGTGAGGTTTTTGCAAATGAAATAGATATTTAGTAAGATTTTATTAGAAACATGTTGGTGTCTTAGTCTTAGTAATATCAGAATCAGCTTTATTGCCAAGTTTGTACATACAAACAAGGAATTTGACTCCGGTACACTTTGCTCTCGTTTTTTTTTTTTTCTTTTTTATATAACTTTGCTTTCTTACTATCACGTGCTACCATTCATACAACACTGTACTCAATATTGCTCATGAATGGCAACATTTTCTATATTATCGTTCTTTTTCATTTTTGTTTTAGGTTCTGCAGGAGAAGTAGAAGGCCTTTATCACAAAAAAGAAAAAGTAAGACTGCACTAGTTGACACCACCTCAGTTTTCTCATCTCACTATGTCTCCTTATTGGTCCAAGAGACGCCAGGTCACTAGACTTGTTAGTGACATTCAAAACGACATACTTAAAGAATATAGGAATGCACTTGAGGATCAAATGGGAGAAACTGAAAATATGTACAGCTACTAGATACACCTTCAACTTCTCAACAGGTTGAAGGGGATCAGTCAGGTAGTTGTTTAGTTGTGAATGATGAGGTCAACACGGTGGATGTCAACATAGAAAATGCCAATTTGGATTCTAATTTCGCTGAGGACGAAGTTAGTTCAGTTTTCTTTATTGACAGCAATGACACTTGTGATAGTGAGGCTAGTGAGGATGAGCCTAAGGAAGATATGCTAGTAAGGAGTCTTAGATATTGGGCTACCTCGTATTCCATCAGCATCGTTGCATTGTCTGCCTTGTTCTCAATCCTGAGTCTTTCACCCTTTGATCCCTAAGGATGGACGAACGCTTCTAGGTACACAGTCTCATGTAAGAACTTGTAAAATGGAGGGTGGTGAATATTACCATTTTGGTTTGGAGCAAAGAATTCTTTCGAGACTGAAGTGTTTGTGTTTGCCGGATAGCCTCAGCACTGTCTGTACAGTTCAACATAGATGGCCTTCCACTTTTTAAAAGTTCAAAACTTCAGTTTTGGCCAATACTTGGACTTCTAAAGTGTGACTATACCCATTCACCATTTGTTGTGGGTATCTTTTGTGGTTTAAGCAAGCCAAAGTCAGTTTTTGAGTATCTTGAACAGTTTGTGAATGACCTCAAAAGGGTCCTGACAAATGGCATTTTTCATAATGGTAAGCGGCTCCAGGTAGTAGTCTGTTCATTTATTTGTGACGCTCCAGCCAAGGCCTACATTAAGAATGTTAAGTCACATAATAGATACTGGGGATGTGACAAGTGTGAGCAAGAGGGTGTGTGGATGGAAGAAAATGACTTACCCTGAAACAAATGTGAGACTCAGAACAGATGCAAGTTAGTGTGCTATGTCTAATGAGGAACATCACTTAGGACAGAAACTCAGTCCTTTAACAGACGTTGTGAATATGGTTTCAATGTTCCCAATTGATTATATGCATCTGTGTTGTCTTGGTGTTACGAGAAAACTACTTAATATGTGGCAAAAGGGAAATTTAACTATCAGGCTTTCTTCGCAGATCCTCAATAGTATATCCAATAAGCTGTTGAAGTTGCGATCCCATACCCCTTGTGAATTTAATCGCAAGCCAAGGGGTTTGAATGACTTAGATCGCTGGAAAGCTACGGAGCATCGATCTTTCATGCTCTATTGGGGCCCTGTAGTTCTGAACTTTATGATGTTTTCGGTGGCTGTGTATTTGCTTCTCTCTCGTAATATTTCTAGCCAAATGATTGCATTTGCACAGGAATTGATGATTTCCTTTGTGAAACATTTTGGACAATTGTATGGCAGAGATGAAATCGTGTTCAATGTACACCAGCTCATTCATCTGGCTAATGAGTATAAAAAATGTGGTTCTTTAGATAATATTTCATGTTTTCCATTTGAAAATTATCTTGGCCAAATTAAGCATCATTTGCGTAAACCACACCAGCCACTTCAGCAGTTAGTTAAAAGGATGTCTGAAATGCAACATGTTGTGGTTACATTTCCAAAAGATCAACCAGTCTTGCATAAAATCCATACTGATGGTCCACTTCCAGAACATTTCAGTGGTTGCTTACAGTATAAGAAGGTCTCCAGCAGTCGCTTTACCTTGGCCATTGAGCAGGGGGATAATTGTATTGTAGTTGGAAATGCAATTGCTTTGGTGGAGAACATAGTACAGGTAAAGGATGAGGTGTATGTTGTATACAGATTTTTCAAACACAAGGAATCATAATACACTTACCCATGTGAATCATCATACTTGGGTACTTACAAAGTTAGTAATCTGTGTGACAGTATTAGGTTTACCAAACTTGGTTGTATCCAACAAAAGTGCGTTCTTTATCCATGGTCTGGTCAAAACTGCCTAACTGCTACTCCTACTGTACATGTACATTAGTTTATTGTTGAGGATGTATAATTTTTTTATGATAAACAGGGCAACCAGAATAATCACAATCCAATTTAAAATAGCTTTTTAAGTAGTCACAGTTTATGGAGGGTTAAAGGGGACAAAATTAAATACATAAATATATCATGAAATAAATAAATAAATGCATCAAGAAATAATGAAATGTAAAATAAAATGATTAAACGTACCATTAAATAATTAAATATACTTTTTTAAATTATGACATTAATGTTGGAATAATTAAATATAGATTTTTCTTATATATTCTCCTATTCTTTAACTTGACTATTTGATTTTATAACCTTTCATGATGTATGTGTGAGTAAAAGATGTGATGAGTTGTCTGCAGGCAAAGATCAGAGGTGGAGCTAAGAAGGAAGCAGTCACAGATGAGGAGGTCATAAAGATGAAGGCTGATTGTGCTGAACAGAAGACACACTGATCTTAAGATGGGGGGAGACTGTGGAAGTGTGCTGTTAAAAGATAATGGTGTTTATGACCTGTTTACGATGCAGCTGTTTTTCCCATCCTTGGAGAGCAACGTTCTTTGTAACTAGGGACCCCTGAAAGATAATAAAAAGTGAGGTGCGGACAGATGGTTTTCAGAGCGGTAGGAGATTTGCAACTGAAAGCACATCTCTGTCCGTTCTCCTCGCAGCGAGTGAAATAACTAATTCTTTGTCTTTCTCTTCTTTTTGTGATGTTATAAGTATTTTAGGTTGTTTAAACCTGACATTAATTTGGTCATTCGGAGCCGGATTCCAATTATGCCTGAGGATTTCAGCGGGTTGGTAGATTCCAGTAAAGACTGTGCACACGGCAGTCTTCATCAGACTCACAGACCCTTTCCGGGACTGGATCTCGGCCCGCCCGCTGGGGTCTGACGGCTGACGGAACTCTGAGTGAGAGGAGAAGACAAAGTGGTGAGTTGAATTTGGATTTAAAGTGTGACGAATGACTGGGGGTCATTGCATAAAATAAAACCCTGTGAATCCTAGGCCCTAACAGGTAAAAGTAGGACGGCGGAGTCCTGAAAAGGTATTAAGAAGTAATACTGAAATTCCGTGTTTAAAGGACGGCAGATTCCTGAAAAAGTATTAAGAAGTAATACTGAAATTCCGTGTTTCCAGGACGGCGGAGTCCGCGTTTAAGTATTTAAACAAAAATACTACGAAAATTCCGCGTTTAAAAATGTGTGCATGTGAGAAATGAATGGAGGATTTAAACCACTAGGTTTTGCCTCATACCAAAGCAGTAGGATTGTAAGTGACTAACTTTTGTGGATGCAAAGGCAAGAATTCTCCACTCGAAAGAGTTGAAGTGAGAATTACCACAAAAGGAGATTTTTCTGTCACCATACTGAGCAGAATAATCCAGCATTTAGAATAGCCTAGGTATTTATATGCTGGACCAAATTTAAATTTAAAAAAAATGGGAAAAGGGGCGAGTAAAAATAAACTAAAAATGAATAACAATGTAAAGATTGGAAATTTATAGAAGCACATGATCAAATTAAAATATTAAAATAATTAGATAAATGCATAACCACATATTATGATGGTCGTTTAAACTCTAAAAAATTTGTTAATCTATAGGATGCAATAATTAAAAGTACACGTGATTTAAGAAAAATGGACAAAGAAGGTTATGATGATGTAGATTATTGCTTAAAAGTAACTAAAAAGAGAGAGATGTGATGCAGGAGATAAGAATGGACGTTTCTGTGGAAAGCAGAAAAGGTCAGAGGGCTAAGTAGTAATTTTTGATGGACTTGCAAAGTAGAACAGCAGGACAAAAGAAGAAGAGTAAAAAGAGTAGGTGGAGAGTTTTTGTTTTGTACCAAAGATCTGATGAGGTTTGACAGGATTGGATGGGCTAAAATGATTCCCTTTGGTAAATATGTGAGTATGTTTTATTTGTGTTTATTTTTTTATTATTGTTTTGAGACGCTGAAGGCTGTTGATACAGCGTGTCACGGAGATTCCTGGCATGACACGTTTTTTTTCTCTGTGTAACCTTAGAAAATATTTTACTCTTTTTAACAGCAGAACAAACATAGTGACGCAGAAATAGCCAGAGTGAAACAAAAAGAGGAAGAACCTTTTGAGGAATATAGGATTATACTGACAAAATTGTTTAAAATACATAGTGGTCTACAAGAAAATGAAAACGAGCAAGGAGCTTATCGACAGCAGTTAAAAAAATGCACTACCTGCTGGTTCCAGGGATGCAATTAATACCTGGGTAAGGAGACATTTTATAGGGTTCCCCACAGCAAATCTAGAAGACTATGTTAATCATGCCCTCCATGCAGAAAAAGTAATGAAGGATAAAAAAAAAAAAAAGATAGCCAACACCTTTTTTCAACAAGAAGACAAGGGGAAGGATGTCCTCCTAAATTTCCAGGACCTTCTCTCCCTAGATAGCATAAAACCTGAAGTTACCTTACTGTTGAATGGAAAATCAATTACTTTTCTTTGTGATACCGGAGAATGCAGGACCACCTGTAGAGAAACAATCCCAAATTCCAGACTTAGTGATCAGCAAATAACAGTAAGGTCAGCTAGTGGGAAATTGACACAAGTCTGTGAGTCTGAACCAGTTTGGATAAGAGATCCCAATGGACAGACATGTAAGCTATCTATTCTAATGTTCCCTGAGTGTCCGGTGAATCTATTGGGACGAGATGGATTACTACATCTGGGGTTAGCATTAATTCTGACCTCAGAAGGACATATTGTAGTAAAGAGAAAAGCAGAACTCAGCCAAGGAGATTATTTCGTGTTAAAAGGAGTGAGACCACCTTTACCACTACTCACTGGATGTTCCAAATAAGCCACCCCTAGACGTAGGGACAGCTTTATTAACAGAAGGAAGAAATGTCATTACTCGACTACAAGATCAGATGGCACCAGATGATCTACATATTACCATGTGGTATAAAAATACTCTTGGACCAGATAAAACTTATGAAGAAGCATTAACTAAAGTAACCCCTACAAAAGTTATGGTAACTTATGTTTATGCAGATGGGAAGAGTACGTCAGTTGCTGAAGTAGTGTTAGCGGAAGACACTAGGAAGCTCTGCAAAATGTGGACATCTCCACACATATCTTTATTCAAGGATAAAGAACTCAAGTGGCAGGACATGGGAAGAATAGTGCAGAGGGGAAAAGATGCCACAGACTGGTTTGCAACAACAATGAATACAGAAATCAGTGCATCCACAGGATTGACTAGGAAGCCATTATTCTGGACAGTGCAGGAAGGGATACATTTGCATACAAAGCAACAATGAGAAATATACCTTACTGAACAGAAGGAACAGTTTTTGAGTGAAGTCCCTGATAAGTTATGGTCAAAAGACCCTACTGACATAGGCTTAGTAAAAGGATTGTTACCTGTCCAAATCAGGGCAAAAACAGAATACAGGCCAGAGAATTTAAGTACACCCTTTCATCAAACTTTTTGACAGGTGGGTGGGACTTCCGGTGAGGGCGGGATTTCCGGTGGGGGCCATATGGGCGCCATGTGGTTGCCACGTGGGCAGGAGGTCACGTGGTCAAGCAGGTGGTGTGTCCAAGGGGGGCGTAACAGTGGATGCTGATTGGTTGTCGTCATTAGGGGCAATACCTTAAATGAGTCAATTAAAACACAGGGGTGTGTTTGTTATAAATAGAACAAGACAAATATGGTATTAGCGGAAACTGTTTGGCATCAGCACCAATTAAAAATAGAGGGGGTGTGTTTGTAAGCATCGTTAAACCTTGAATAACTCAATGAAAACAATAGGGCGTGCCTTAGTGTTTACTTTAAATACAGAGATAAAACTCTGCACTTTACATGCAGCATTCGTTGGAAAAAAAAGAACACCCGTTCAACAATGGCTAGAGTTAAGAGAGTTTATCGTCAAGCGGAGGAGAAACGCAACGCGTGCCAAGATGATGATGATGAACAAGCAACTGCATCATATACTTCCTCAACGGAGATACCTATCGGAATTCCCGTCGTGACATACTCTACCGATGATGAGGATCCAAAATCAACTTCAACAACCATGGTTGAAAATCAGACCTCGGTTCGGCCAAGAGGTATGTCAGTTCTGTGCGAAACCCCAGTGACCGTCTACCAGTATTCATCCCGTGAATTGAATGCTCCTAAGAAATCAACATACTACATCTGCAGGGTACAAAGACCCCCGTTCAAGACTCTGCAGGAAGAATGGTCTTTGGAGCCATATGGCCTGGTTGGCAGCTGGGGTTATATTTTCATGTATGAAATAGGAGAGCTTTGCCTGTATCAATTGGATCAAGATGAGGTATTTAATGGATCACTGGCTCTGTGTACACTCACCCACAGCGACTGGGCTGTGTTAAAGCTTGCAATCCCGCACCTTAATGATAGCCCTGAAACAGTCTCAAGGCAGGAGAGGGAGGAAGAAGAAGAAGAAGAAAATGAACTGTCTCCTCGACCTGTAAAACGGGCGAGAATGTTTCATATACCATCCGATGTTGAAATAGCTGAGAGAGAACCTCTCTTTAGCGCAGTGTGGGGGTCAAAAACCACAGCAAATGGCCGCTGGTCTTTTCGGGCAAGCCGACGCAGGAACAACCGGACGAGTCCCTCAGATCTGTTTGTGTTGGAGGCTTTCAATCAAGACTGCGGCGTATTCAAGACAATGCTGGCTCTGCCGTTTGAAGCTTGGGCAGAGAAGATGAGTGAAATTGGACATCGTCTTTCCGACCTTTTCCAAAAGTCACGAAGTTGGATCGATGTCATGTCAGTGAAAAAAAACGCTGACGTTTCCTGTTTTACGTTTAGAACGAACCCTCTTCTGAGGACACGCCCCTTCCTATGATATATATACGGGGGGATAACTGCAAGCTCACAGACACTGAGAATCGTATCATGAGAATGAGTGGACCGACACCATACAGGGATCTCTACAACCACCGAGCAGAGATCCACTTCTCTCCTGAGCACGATGAAAGCTTCAACATTGGACCATATCATCCGCCTTCCCCTGACCTCTTCTCACCATCCACCTCAACATCCTCATTCTCAGAGAACCACTACAGTCCTGCATCACCTACAGGATACAACATGAAATATCTACCGCTTTCTCCAGACCTCTGCTCACCATCACCGCTATTCATGGCTGAGTCTGTAGACGTGAATGTCCTGCCTGAAGACATGAAGGTGGTCGTGGAGGAGGAGGTAGCCACCGGCTACTCACCCTCTACCGAAGCCCCTACACAAACCCTGGAACCGATGGAGGACCCTCAGCCTTCAGCAGAGGATGAGAGTAACCAGGAGGACGAAATTGACGGTTGGTTCTCAACCACCCTCATCAATACGGTGAAAACAGCGATACTTCATTTATTCAACATAACCTCTTTGAACTATCTCAGAGAAACCTGCTATGGATGTAAAACGAACCACCCAAGCCAGCGTCAACACCATTGCCTGGAGGTACTGGGGGAGGATTATTACCAAGTCAACTTTCAACGCATCGTACGACGACTCGTAACCCCCAAACTCATTCCTGCTATTCAGAATCTTCTGGTACTTCGAAGCATACAAGCGGATGACTTCAGAGTGAAGACGATTGCCAAGACGGTTTTATATGAACTGAAATCGGTACAAGGCATCCACAGTGCAATAGCGCACGTTTATGATCGCATGGTCGATGAGAAACATCTCAAACAACTTAACTCTGTTTCAGAGTGCTATGGACTGACAAACTGATCTCACATGTTTGATGACTTGTTGTTGTATCATTTTTAGTATTCCAGTACTTTAGTTAATCTGCATTATATGATTTTTCTTCTTTTTTCTTTTTACTATTAAATACAATTAAAGTAGGAACATAGTAACCTTTCCCAAAAGTGTTGTTTAAAAAGCTAGTAGTGTTTGAATTCATCTGCATTTTATCTGATTTTGTTTTCTGGTTGTTTTTTGTTTATATTAAATTAAAAAAATAAAATAAAATAAAAATAAGGATAAAGCTACCCTCCTGTGTGTTTTTTCTCATTATTTAACAAGTAATCGGCAGAGTGAGCATAAGGCAGAGATGGCAGGAAGACGGCTGATGAAGAAAGTATATTATAGCCCTTCAAATCCGGGAAGTTTTGGGGGTGTAGATAGGCTGAGGAGGGTTATGCAAGATGAAACGGGAAAGAAGGTTGCGGTTGAAAAAGTTAAAGATTTTTTATCAGGAGAAGATACCTATACTCTACATAAACCTGCAAGAATAAAGTTCCTGAGAAACAGAGTTTTTGTCACCAGACCATTGAGGCAGTTCCAGGCTGATCTCTGTGACATGCAAGCTCTGGCCATGGAAAATGATGGTTATAATTATTTATTAACAGTCATTGACATCTTTTCAAAAAGGGCGTATATACGAGTTTTGAAGAGGAAAACAGCCGCTGAGGTGGTAAAGGCATTTGAATCAGTTTTTACAGAAAGTCAGATCCCCAAAAAACTTCAGACTGATGCCGGTAAAGAATTTTTTAACAAGAAATTTAAAGTTTTAATGGAGAAACACGGTATTGAACATTTTGCCACAGCGAGTGAAGCAAAAGCTTCAGTGGTCGAGAGATTTAACCGCACATTAAAAACAAGGATGTGGAGATATTTTACAGCTAACAATACCCGGCGGTACGTCGATGTACTGCAAAACCTAGCTAGAAGCTACAACCATTCCTACCACTCCAGCATTAAAATGAGCCCTATGGAAGTGACCCCAGAAAATGCCTTTCAAGTGTTTCAGAATCTGTATGATGTCAAGTCCAACAGATATTGCAAGGACTCAGTGACAACGTTTAAACAAGGGGATCTTGTCAGAATATCCAAGGTCCATGGAGTGTTTGACAAAAAATACGAACAGAGTTTTACGGATGAAGTGTTTACAGTGTATGACCGGATACCCCGTTCTCCTCCTGTATACAAACTCAAAGATTTGGATGGAGAACCTATCGAGGGTTCCTTTTACGCTGAGGAACTTCAAAAAGTAAAAATATTTAACAACAAGATGTATCAAGTGGAAAAAATATTAAAACAACGTACGGTCAAGGGAGTCAAACAGGTTTTTGTAAGCTGGAAAAACTGGCCTGAGAAATTCAACAGTTGGATCAAGTTTGATGAACTTCGAAACGTATAAAAAAGGTTTGCACTAAACCTCACAGTTGACACAGCATCATGAACCATCAGGTAGAGGATGATGGCTTTTACGTTACTCTTCCATCTAATGCTAGCATGGAAGTGTTTAAAAATAATACCAGTTCACGTTTCCGTGTAAATTTAGCTCAACATATTGATTTAGAAGGCCAATGGATGGTTGCATTAGCAGAGATCTCATACCCTCATACATGGCATAATTTACCGGATTATGATGCCTACTTTGAATGGAGGAAGGTTGGTGATGTGGAGATCAATACGCAAAGGATCAGAAGTGGCTACTATAACAGCGTTATTCAACTCGAGACAGAGATGGGAATGTTTTTCAAAAAATTGAAATCGGGTTTACGCATTAAATTCAGCAAAGTTCAAAAGAGATTTGCATTTCAAGCAAACAGTCCGTATGAAATACGCTTCTTCAGCACTCTAGCTTATATGATGGGCGTGAAACCAGGGGAATGGATTCATGTTTCTGAACCAAAACTGGCTCCTTTTCCGGCGGATATAAAGGCTGGTTTCTATCACCTATACTGTTACAGCGACGTGGTCAGCCCACAAATAGTAGGCGACACTTTTGCACCTTTACTGCGGACCGTCAAAGTACAAGGCAAATTCAGTGATATGATTACTCAGACGTTTAACCCCGCCCACTACCTTCCAGTCTCCAGAAGACATATTGAAAATATCAATATAGAAATTAAATCGGACCAAAACGTTCCTGTAAATTTCGTCTATGGAAAGACCGTCATAAGACTACACTTCAGACCGGTGATATCACAACGTAGCCTGAGATAAATTTTATTTGTATAAACTATTCCAGAGATATGTATTTAACCTCTAAGATTGATTGGTTATCATTCATATTACGCTGGTCATTCAACACTGCATCAAGCAGGCAAGAGAGAACATGGCACAGCTAAGTCTGAGACGTAATCCAAATCGCTTTGTAAATTACTATGTAAGTCAATCAGGCGGTAATCTGCCAGGGTTTTATGGGGCCCCGGTCATGTACGGACGCAGAATTGGATCATTATTTTCAAAATTATTCCGCTTCGTATCCCCTCTGGTTAAAAAAGGATTTGCAATTGCAAAAACCCCATCTTAAAACGGCTGCATCAAATATCGCTTCGGATGTCATCGGTAGAGCCGTGAGTAAAATGAGTGGTTCTACACACACCGACGGTCAAGAAGGTTCAGGAATTATGGTTTTATCGAAAAGACCCAGAACAAGACCCCCTGGTGATCGTTTAAGGACGGTTAAAAACAACGACAAACGCGAAAAAAGAGATCAGTCGCAGCTGACAAACGAAGAGGAAGGAAGTCATCCGCAAGTTTTGATATATTTAAATAATGGCTCTTTTACATAACAAATCATCAGAGTGCACGCTGGCAGAGTTGGACTTATTTTCTGCCCCGATGACGCAGCTATCGATCGAAGATAAAATTTACACCGAGATCCAGCCTTTATCAGCAATCCCTGATGGAGGCCCGATCGAGTTTTTCATTCCGGGAGACGGAGAAAAGTATCTGGATCTCAACGATACGCTGTTGCATCTCAGAGTGAAAATTACTAACGAGGATGGAACAAACCTGCCAGATGATGCACCTGTAGGGCTCATCAACTACCCGTTAAACACCATCTTCAGTCAGTGTGACGTCACTTTCGGAGATCGAATGATTTCACAATCCAGCGCTACACATCCATATAGAGCCATGATTGAGACATTGTTAAACTTTTCTGAGGATTCTTTAAAAACCCAGTTTAGCTCTGGTCTTTTTTATAAAGACACTGCAGGTGCTCTGAACTCTATTGTTACAACTAACGGCCCTAACCAAGGTCTTAACAGCAGAGCAGGCTTTACGGCAAATTCCAGGGAGGTACATCTCCTAGGCCCCCTGCATGCAGACATATTTTTCTGCGAGAGACTTCTTTTAAACTCTGTTGACCTTAAAATTAAACTTACAAGAGCCAACGATGCCTTTTGTCTCATGGCCGCAAGAGACTCCACTTACAAACTCAGGATATTAGGAGCATCTCTTTTTATCAAAAAAGTTACTGTCTCTCCAGCTGTACGACTGGGGCACGCTTCAGCTTTAATGAAAGCAAATGCTCTGTATCCACTTTCACGTGTGAATGTAAAAACATATTCCATCCCTGAAAATTCAAGGGTATGCAACCAAGAGAATCTTTTCTTAGGCATCTTTCCCAAGTATGTGGTGATTGCGTTACTGGATCATGACACTTTTACAGGAACACGCAATCTCAATCCGTTTTACTTTAATCATTTTGATATGGAATATTTAGCTTTGTGTAAGGATGGCAGACAAATTCCTGCTAAAGCCTTCCAGCCAAATTTTAACCAAGGTCATTCAGTGAGAGAGTATTACAACTTGTTTACGGCTACAGGACGACATCTAAAAGATCTTCCACTGAGTATATCACGTCAGGAATTTAATCAAGGATACTCTCTATTCACATTTAATCTTAACCCGGGTGAGGACACAGATGCTCTATCTCCAGTTTCCAGTGGGAATTTAAGATTGGAAATGCGCTTCAGAAACCCGTTGCCATATACCACCACGCTGATCATCTACGCTTGTTATGATTCTATTTTAGAGATTGATTCAAAGAGGCGTGTGCTGGTGGATTATTATTAATCTAATCAGGCATGAATAATCATGAAATTGAGAGCCTGATGCGTCATCTGCTGGGAGATTTGTTTTGCGGTGTGTGGCCGTGCGACCAGCTGCCGCTGCTAGCTGACAAATTCCCAGGGCCGGCCTACTTTATCGTGAATACACATCCTTCACACATGCCGGGGGAACACTGGCTAGCTCTGACATTGGATGAGAATGGTCAATCCAGCTTTTTTGACTCTTATGGATTCTCTCCGGATTTCGAGTTCTACCCGTCAAGCATCGTAACATTTTTAGAAGACAGATCCTCAAAAATATTGTATCAGCTTCAAAACACTCTGTCCACTGTGTGCGGTCACCATTGCATTTTTTATCTATGTCATAGAGCGTGCGGATTATCAATGCAGCAAGTGTTGTCGAAATACACCGGAGATGTGATTAAGAATGATTTAATGGTATCTAACTTTGTGAAAAAATATCAGAAATGTGTCATTAATCAAAGTTGTACATTTTATACTCACGGAACATGCTCTTTGGAGATGTTTCTGGATTGTTATGGAATTTAAAATGTCTTATTTTTTTTTTCATTGTTTGTTTTTTTTTTCTTCTTATGATTTAATATTTGTGTAATGATATCATATGTTAGTGTGTGAAGTAGAGAACGAAGTTAGACTTGAAAAATATAATCAATAAATATTTTATTGAATAAAAGAAATAGACTACATGTTTCATTTTTCTTATAACGGTTTATGGTGAAAATGTAATCCATCGGGGTGGTAGTGTCGTCTTACGAAGAGACCTTTTTGATCTCCCATCAGCATTTTTTGGATCTTCCAGCTCAGATCTCGACCAGTAGGGAGAATGAGTTATCTGCCTTCTTCTTCTTTTTCTTCTCTGCTTAACGCTGGGGGGTGTACCCCCATTTTCAATCGATGTACCCTCTGTTTTGAAACGTCTATATTCTTCACGAGCATAAGGGTTAATGACTGAAGATATAGGTATGTTTACTTCTGACATGGAGTGTAGAAAATCAGACCATCCTCGGGTTTGTGATGCTCCAGATTTTTTAAACGGAAGCATGAGATTTTTCAACAAATCAATCATGTGGGACCCCTTTATAATATTTCCGTTAAATACAAATTCACCTCGCGAAGTCCAACTCTCACTTCTTTCGGATAATTTCTTCAAAATGTACTCGGCATTTTTACGATTGTGTTTAGGAAGGCTTTTCAGTACTTCCGTAAGAACCTGATCCTTAGGGGCCTCGTCCTGCCCTGGGCCTTGTTTTTCTTGGGACCGCTCATGTTCAGGAACCTCTGTGTCACGCTGCAGCGTTAAACTGACCCGCTGTTTTTCTTCTTTGACACCTTGCTTAAGTAAAGTCAGATACCTCTGGAGAAGAGCATCGTATCTCTTGATTTTTTCATAAGAAGTCAAACCCGGCTCGTTTAATATCGCTCTCATTTCAGCATCCAAATTCTCCTCCGCCGTCTGTCTGATGGACGTGTCTGACTGGGTCAGACGCTTGAATTGATGAGGGGAAATGAGAAACATCTGCGATGTTCTGAGAGACATTATCTCCTGATGATTCCACCCACTAGATCACCGATCAAGGGTGCAAGAGCCGTTAAGATGGGCAGAATAAAACCACCTCGTTGCTTTTTGAGAGCCAACTGTTTAGTTTTTATCCCGGTTCTTTTATCACCCAACAATCTGATGATATTTCTTTTGTCGGTGTTGAGAGGGTGATAGTTTAATGTTACCTTTTAGGATATTCAGTGCAATCTCGCACAGAGCCTGAATAAAGTCGGGAGAGCAGTGTGCGAGAATATCTTTACGTTTCTGTGGACAGGCCTGGTACAAAGCTCTGAATAATGGTAAATTCCTTTTTATACGCGCTGACATGATGACTTACTTTGTTCTGGGTACGTACACAGCAGGCCACTGCTGAGGAAGTATCCCCGTTCTCAGTCTGAAATGTTCTGGGCAGGTAGGCGTAAAATCGATGATTAAATATCCATGAGCTTCTCTCGTTGCGTCTTCAAAACTCTCCAAGAAGAGACCCTTTTGAGATGGAAACATTTGGCGGGCCAGTATATTCAGCTGCAGCTTATCTCTCGGGTTCTTAAACAACACCATATAATTACAGTTCAAACTAATAGTGCGACTGAACTTCCCCTGATGAAAAACATTCTGAGTCAACATCATAACACTCATATTACGATGGTGACGAAACTGGGTAAAGACCTTCATCACGTTTTCATCATCTGAGGCTTGAGCAATAACATCGTCTAGAATAATCAGATGATTCTGATCAGGAGGAAACAGGTTTTCATCTTCAAAAGAATGAGGCAATCCTTCCACAAAGGTAATATTTTTATTCATCTTCTGCAATTCAGCATACATGGGTTGAAAAGATGTGTAAATCCATACAATATTTTCTGGAACAATATCCATGACATGATTACAGTTTTGTAAAATACTTTTTACAAAGAAAGTTTTCCCGCAGCCGCTGGGTCCAACTATCATACATGAGAAAGGGGCTCTAAATCTAGGATCAAAATCAATCTCCTGTAAATCCATGTGACTTTTTATT
Organism: Girardinichthys multiradiatus; assembly: GCF_021462225.1. Lineage (NCBI taxonomy): Eukaryota > Metazoa > Chordata > Actinopteri > Cyprinodontiformes > Goodeidae > Girardinichthys > Girardinichthys multiradiatus. The sequence continues at coordinate 5,025,832 of NC_061817.1, read as the reverse complement.
TTATTTCTTCTTCAACTCTAATAACCGAAAGGCAGAGTTGTCCCGTCAGAAAAAAGACGTCTCTTATCATACACCAGTCGAAACTTTTTAAGAAATGTCGCGTTTGTCAAACGGAATCTCTTTTTATCCCTCCTGATCGTGTGCTGGGGGATTTCAATGACACCCTCACTTGACCCCTGTAAGTAGCCCTCGACCAGCCCTTTGATGCTGTCAAAATTGACCCTCTCGCTGCATTCATGCGTCTGAGTGATGCCTTTAGCACGTATCATTACATTTTTACGGTTTTTGGTCTGGTATGCATAACTCTTGGGTCCTGTCGATGCAAACTCCGAAATGCTGTCACCATCTAACTCGTCAGTAAGATCACCCAGATAATTCCCCAATTCCAGAGGAGTTTCACCACTTTTTGTCACATAAATCAAACTGTCCGTGTCAATATAAATCAATCTGTCCTGTAACTTCTCCATGCTGCTGAGAAGTTTTAAACGTGCATAAGCGGTGGTGAATGCTGCTATAAACACATTATTTGTCTTACTTGGTGGATATATGACACGTTTGCTGTAGTTCCACTGCACTACACACATTTCAGGGTTGAAAAAATGAAAATAGTTAACCCTGTATTTACTCGAGAACATGAAGCTGAAAAAGTCTTCAGGGTTAGTGATGACTGTGGTCTGAGACAGATCACTTCTTTGCGCAAATTTCCCCCAAAAACTGTTTAAACACAATTTTGCAACCTGCCTTTTGGCAGGATTCATCTCGATTTCTCAGGGTCTAATTGGATGCCCTGATGCAGTTTGTAGTCGCTTATATACTTTGACTTACTCTCCTGATCCACTGCTTCAGACGGATAGCCTGAAGCCTCCTGCTTACCCTTTAAAAAGCAATGAATGTAACCTTTAAAGATTGTATCACTTCTCTTTTCAAAATGCCACACCTCTGTGATTTTAGCAAGACGATAACTACACTCCAAAGCTTTACAGAGTTCTACACTCGCCCACACTCCCATCAAAGCTCTTTCTTGATCATTATGCATGCAGGGACCTGACTGGTTATTTAATTCAGCGCATGAGCGGCAGAGAGTGAACACAAGTTTACCTTGGGATGTTCTGTAAGATAAAACAGGGAACAACAGGTTACGTGGTGGGTAGACCACAGCTTTGATTATACCGAAGTAGCTGCTGGGGTCATCAAAATCTTTGTAAATGATGGTGGGGTGTCCGAGGGGAAAAACGCAGTTGGCGTTTACATAAGGGTACAGAGATGTGTAATCCACATAGTGTACAGTTTCATCCGGTTCCGCTGTGTACCTCAACTTCATAGGACAGGTGCGCCCACCATACAGCGCATCCCGGGGGGATAGCGGTTCGGGTGCATTAACTTTCTCAAGAAAGCTGATCACCCCTGGGTCTGATTTTTTCATTTCAATCCACTCATGCTCCCATATGACTTCGAGACGAAGGCCGTACACAGTTTGTAACACCTTGCTTCTCTCAACAGTGGCTGCGTAAAACTGTTCAAATGCGACCCCTCTCAACGGACACTTGTCATGAGGCATGTAACACTTTTTACAGCCGTGGAAAAAACAGCCATAAAATTCAAACGCAACTTTGACACCGTTAATCTCTGCATACCCATCCACTGAATATGGCCCGATTTTCTTTTCACCCCTATTTAATGCATGCTCGATAAATATGGCTCTGCTGTCTGCAATCCAGCCGAGCCATTGAATGGACGCGCTGGAGAACGTTTTACTGCTACGTCTGTAGTCCAGAGGTGATGGAATGGCTAAGGTTTGAGGAGGAAGGAAATTGGTTACAAAAACCTTCATGCAGGCTGATGCTATTGTGATACTTTTAAACGGATCCACACTTGTCTCCTTAAAGAACTCGTCTCTGAATTTTAAGCATCCTTGAAAAAGAATTTCAACGTCATTTTTACAATAACGAATAGCTTCTTTCTTAAAGTCAAAGACCTCTTTGCTCGCTTCTCTGTACCAGCTGCTAAACACCTGTTGTTCTTGAAGACTCATGCGTTCTACAGCGTAGCAGGATGGAGGAGGAAAAGCCCCCACATACTGGAGATGTTGTTCAGAGGAAAATAGGTGGGGAAAAAAACCCTTGCTTTGATCGGTAAAGCCTAACGCTTTCGGCATGGCACTAAGCTTCATGCACATGAAGGACAGGCTATCAATGTATTTTAACCTGTAATCAGGGTTGGTTAAACAGAGAACTTTACTCCCTACCATGACGATATGTGGTTTAATGCCTAACTGCAGCATTGCTGTGAGAATCAGGTAACCATCGTACCCCCGCGCATTGTGCGCTATTAAGGTGTAACCTTTGTACATTGGCCTCCTGAAATGCAGGAGAAATTTTTGGGTGCAATTCAGTCCATAAGCGTACCATTCATCACCTTTCAACGTTTTAGCACAGACCAGAAAGGGGGTATGCACGCCGCTCTCATTGACGAGGCATTCGAAATCATAAAAAATCAGTTTATCATCAAGCTGATTAATTGCACTGCAAGGCAGAATGTAACACTTATGATCATCGCATGTAATGTCTAGGCTGGGGGGTACATTTTCACCGCAAATACTGCATTTTACATTACACACGTGTGGTTTATTCGGTTTACTGATTGGAATAACGTATATCCGTTTGCATACTTTACACAGTTTTACCAACTCACAGTCACTCATAGGCCTTTCAGCACTATTTCTGATGCGCGGTTCCCTGTGTCTGCTGAAACATGAAGAATTACGACAGATTCTTTGACAGCCTGCACAGCTTACAGGATTGCTAATCTCTTGCATACATTTATATGTTCGACACACTGGACAATAACCTTCACAATGGTGTGTATTGGCATTCTGATAGCTGGCGTAACAGTAATTACAAATATATCTGCACCCCATAAAACCTTTGAGATTTTTTATCCCATAGTAATGACCTTGAAATAACAGCAAAAACAGAGGGTTTGAACGATCGGGGAAACTGGTCTCAAATTTACACAGAGCAGTAGAGCCCGTGGTTCTGTGAAACACTACAATTTTTCTCTTCAGAATGGTTTCAAATTTACCAATATCACTAAAAGTAACTGCTGTTTGCTCGTCGAGGCCTGCCTGATGCTGCCATCTCCTCCCCAGTTCTACAGCACGGTGATCCGTGAGCTCAGGATCAGAGACGTGTGCGAGGCTGATTGCAAAACATAACTGATTACCGGTATTGTTTATAATATACAAATGACGCATTTTCTTATTAAACAGTTCACAGTCTAACGTTCCTGCAGCTTTACGCTTAGAACCTCCTGCTGGGTCATTAACAACCTGAAGAACAAATTCCATGTTATTATCTACAGGTATATTTGCATTCGATTGTACTAAATCGTCGAGGAAGTTTTCGAAAGCAGGCAGGATCATATTTCCATCATCTGTAACAGTAAATGTGATGTGACGATTGAGATTTTCACCCACTAATTCCAGCTGCACAACGTCGTTACGTCTGGTTAACGATCTCGCAGCGTCGGCTAATTCAATTATAATACACATGATGTCTGTATAGAATGCTGCTAAATCTGGAACGTTACTTGGACAGGGCGGCGGTATGGTAAAAGGTCTCCTTATTTCATGGTTATTAAAATGTTCACGTTCAACCACAGCTGGAGGATCTCGCTCTATTTGATCAGAACTAACCGCTACTCCCGTATTGAAATGACCCCCGTGCTGATCTGCGGCGTGTGACGTAGAAAGATTCTGATGACTGTCAGGTGAATCATTTTCCTCAATGCTGCTGTGTGGAGACGGTTCGCTGTTCAAATCGGAAAGAGCCTGATTGATTACGTTTAAAACGTCACCGTGCCGATCTGCGGCGTGTGACGTAGAAAGATTCTGATAATTTTCCTCAATGCTGCTGTGTGGAGACGGTTCGCTGTTCAAATCGGAAAGAGCCTGATTGATTACGTTTAAAACGTCACCGTGCTGATGTTCATTTATTAAATTTTCACTGTTAGCAGGAGATGCATTAACGGGGATTTTGTTAAGTTCATTAACTAAATTTCTTATTTCATCCAGGGCAAGTCTGATTACTTGATCAGAACTAACTGCTACATCGGTATTAAAATGACCCCCGTGCCGATCTGCGGCGTGTGACGTAGAAAGATTCTGATCATTTTCCTCAATGCTGTGTGGAGACGGTGTGCTATTTTCTTCTGCATTAACGGGAATTTCGTTAAGTTCATTAACTAAATTTCTTATTTCATCCAGGGCAAGTCTGATTCGGTTATCCATTTTCTATGAACATAAGAAACAAAATAAAAATAAAACTAACCTACAGAAAAAAAAAAAAAAAAAAAAAAAAAAAAAAAAACACAGTGATCAGTTCAGTTTAAAATCACCTTGATGTCACCAAAATGCTTCTTTAACAGAATCTGACATGCTGCCAGAAGCGTTAACGATGAGGCCTTATTACGAAGATTCCGTGAGGCTGTAGAGACTGTCTTCCTGCGTTGTCCGTTTCTGTATCCAATCTGTCCTACCATCAACGTTACCTCTGTATGGAGAATGAACAAAAAATAAATAAATAAAAATATGTAATAATGAAATAATCACATTAAAGCTGAAAAAAAAAAAAAAAAAAAAAAAAAAAAAAAAAAGGGGAATTAAAATTTATTCAGTATGTATGTATGAATTAAAACGTACCGTTCATTAAACCACTCACTAGCGTTGCTCTGCTTTGTAGCGCAAAGAGTCGCTGTCTTTTGGCCGGGGTTAAATATTCTGTAAAAACAGAAGACAATAAAAGTTATCTTACGCTGCGCAGCACAGCGTTCATAAATAAAAACGAAAATAGTTTTTAAAATACACAAGTTTTTTTTTAATCTTACTCCGATTCTTTGCGGTAAAACCTCCAGATTTCACTTCTTGTTGGACTGAAACTGTGCCGTTCTGCTGAAAGCTGTCTTGATCTTTGAAAAGCGACCTTCTGGTGGGCGGATTCAATGTGGCATCTTTGGATGTATCTGTAAACAGGTTTATATGACATTTTATTGAACTATGCTTAAAATACATATATATATATATATATATATATATATATATATTGTTTTTATTTCATTTTTATTTCCTTACCTTGCTCCTGCTCGACAACTATGTCTTCCACAGAGCTCTCAGTCGAATCTGTAAACAGTTTTTTATCTGAGGTTTAAAATACATTCACTCTCAAAGAAAAAATAGATAGTTCTTAGGACTTACTTACTTTCTGGTGGTGCCGGTAACTTATCCGGTGTGTCTTCAGGGGAAATGATGATAATTGACGGGGGGGGGGGGTATTCAAAGAATCTGTCGTAATTTCTGTATTAAAAGAAAGTTTTTCTTGTTTGGAAATAATTCGCCTTCTTAATTTTGACTGTCGATTCCAGCCGCTGAACCCTCCAACTTGATCATTCGGGTTTACCTCTCTCATCAAATCTATAAATTGAAACATTGTCAAGGGTTAACTATAATATATATATATATATATATATATATATTTTATTGCATTTAACATTTACTTACCATAATCTGATTGTGTCAAGATGAAATCATCAAGGTCATCAGCGGTGGGTTCTATGACAAAAGAAACAAATATACAATATATATAAACAAAATTTGAGAACATTCACATGCATTTAATGATACTTACTTACTTACGTTTTAAGATGTCATTGTGCTTTTGTGAATTATCAGAAGTAGAAGCCACAATTTCCAGGTTTCCTGAAATATTTACCGACATTTTTTCTTGTCAGTACTGGTATTTTTCAATGTAACAAGTGTTATGGTTCAAAGACATTCAGCATTTGAAGACCCTGACACTGAGGTTAACCAATGAAACAGAGCCCCAACATTTATACCAGAACATGACAGTGTTATCTCAACTGCAAAGACTATGTTTTTAAGACCAAAACCCTTCTTGAGTTCAAAGGTGATATGTTATCTAAGAAACAGACGTAACTGCCCCTTCCTGACATCGCCCCTAACAGTTGTAACCCTGTAACTCTAAGATGAAAAAGTAAAATGTTTTTTAGAAAAGCAGGTAACTAAAATTATCATTCCTTTTTTTTTTTCCTAAAATGGAGTCTCTCATGATTCAAAAACAAACACATCATTGCTAGAGTCAATTTGTAACTTGGAAACAGTATACTGAAGTTCTTTTTTTTTTCTGTTAATCTCATATTCGTCTTACCTATTTCAGCTGCTTTTCCAGTATGTTGACGCAGAAGCTGAAGGTTTTTCTCGTTCCATCGATGTAGTGAAGCACAATTTTTTTTTTTTATTTACTTTTTTTAGGTCTTTTCTATTTTGAACGGATTTAGACTGGCTCATATATTCAACAAATAGGTCCTGCTGTAAAGCAAAATTAACTTACAATTCTGTCAGGTTACACAGTTCCTTTACAAAACCCTTCTTGAGTTCAAAGGTGATATGTTATCCAAGAAACAGACGTAACTGCCCCTTCCTGACATCGCCCCTAACAGTTGTAACCCTGTAACTCTAAGATGAAAAAGTAAAATGTTTTTTAGAAAAGCTACAGGTAACTAAAATTATCATTCCTTTTTTTTTTCCTAAAATGGAGTCTCTCATGATTCAAAAACAAACACATCATTGCTAGTCAATTTGTAACTTGGAAACAGTATACTGATGTTCTTTTTTTTTTTTCTGTTAATCTGATATTCGTCTTACCTATTTCAGCTGCTTTTCCAGTATGTTGACGCAGAAGCTGAAGGTTTTTCTCGTTCCATCGATGTAGTGAAGCACAATTTTTTTTATTTATTTACTTTTTTAGGTCTTTTCTATTTTGAACGGATTTAGACTGGCTCATATATTCAACAAATAGGTCCTGCTGTAAAGCAAAATTAACTTACAATTCTGTCAGGTTACACAGTTCCTTTATTAGGATTTCATGTGATAGGTCAACATTAAGTTGATTATACCTTTAAAAATATAAAAGGATGCATGTCTTTTTTTTTTTTTTTTTTTAGATGTATTAACGCCTGAAAAAACATACAGATTATTAATAACACCCTTAAACACACCCCTGTGTGTTTTAATTGGCTCATTTAAGGCCTTCCCCGTAACACCCTTAAACACACCCCTGTGTTTTAATTGACTCATTTAAGGTATTGCCCCTAATGACGACAACCAATCAACATCCACTGTTACGCCCCTTGGACACACCCCCCTGCCCACATGGCAACCACATGGCACCCACATGGCCCCCACCGGAAGTCCCGCCCTCACCGGAAGTCCCGCCCACCTGTCAAAATGTTTGATGAAAGGGTGCACTTAAATTCTCTCAGGCCCAGTGTAAAATAATACCCTTTGAAACATGATGCACGTGAAGGAATAAAACCAGTAATAAAGGATTTAATAACTGCAGGGGTGATAATAAAATGCGAGGATTCACCATGTAACACCCCCATTTTTCCAGTTAAAAAACAAGCTCCATCAACAGGATGGCGCATGGTGCAAGACTTACAGGCAGTTAATAATGCAGTTGTTCAGAGAGCACCGTGTGTTTCTGATCCTTATACATTATTAAATTCCCTAAGACCAGATGCTAGAATATTTATTATATTTATAGTCAATTCTGGTTTGCATTCACCTTTGAGGGACAAAGATATACTTATACCAGACTACCTCAAGGCTACTGTGAAAGTCCAACTATATACTCTCAGGTAATGAGTGCAAGTATGGCCAAGTTTGACCCTCCAGGAGGTAGTCAGGTTTTACTATATGTTGATGTGCTATTAACCTCTCCTGATGAGGAGACCTGTAAAAATGACACAATAGCATTATTAAAACATTTAGCAGAAGAGGAACACAAAGTCAGTAAAAAGAAACTTCAGTTGTGTAAAAATGAGGTTAAATACTTAGGTCATAATCTTAGCGCAGGGGGACGGACAATAGTAGAAGAAAGAAAGACTACAATATTACAAGTTCCAAAACCAGTAACAAAAAAGCAAATGATGTCCTTCCTTGGACTAACTAATTATTGTAGAAACTGGGTGCCAAATTATGCAGAAATAGTAGCTCCATTAAACAAACTAATGTATGAGGAAGAGCTGAAAATGATGTCTGAACTGAAATGGAGTGTAGAAGGTGAAGAAGCATTTACCAACATAAAACAAGTTCTAGTTTCCAGTACTGCTTTAGCATTACCAGATTATAGTAAACCGTTTGTTCAGATGGTAGATTGCAAGGGACATTTTATGACTTCAGTTCTGGTTCAACAACATGGAGATAAAAAGAAACCAATAGCCTATTTCTCTTCAAAACTAGACAGAGTTGCATGTGCGCAACCATATTGTGTGAGAGCTGTTATTGCAGCCTCAATGGCAGTTGAAGTCAGTGCCACAATAGTGTTGTTTCACCCTTTAACTTTAAGAGTTCCCCATGCAGTTTCAGCATTATTACTGCAGACGAATATGACCTTTCTATCACCTGCTAGACATTTGTCCTGCATGTCAACCTTACTGTGACAACCACACTTAACTATAGAAAGGTGCACCGCCTTAAACTCAGCAACATTGTTCCCCACACCTGAAGATGGAATTCAACATGATTGTCAAGAATTAGCAGAAAAAGAAGAAAAAACTAGAAGTGATTTGCAGGATCAACCTCTGGTACAGGGCGAAATAGTTTATGTGAATGGTTCCTCCAGAAAAGATGAGAGAGGGAAGACACAAACAGGATATGCGTTGGTGACAAAAGATACAGTGTTAAAAGAAATGCAACAACAAGGCCCACCACAGGAGATAGAAATGTGGAAAAAAACATGGAGTTGCACTAAAAGATGAAATCTATATTTGACCAGATAATAAACCTGTCCTACCAAAGAACCTATATAAATGGGCGGCAATATTGAGCCATCGTGTTTCACAATGTCTCAACAGGGAGGAATGGTAGGACAGATATATTAATATGATATAACATATGGATTTAATTCTTAATTCTTATTAAAAAAAATTTGTAAAACATGTTTAACATGTGCAAAACATAATCCACAAGGGAATTTAAGACTACGAAGGGAACAATTTTCAAAACCAAGATACCCCTTTCAAACAATTCATATGGATTTTATTGAGTTAAACCACAGTGAAGGGAAAAGTTCTGTTTAGTCATTATAGATGCATTTTCTAAATGGATAGAACTATTTCCAACTAAACATTACAAGCACCTCAGGGCTAACACCCTATGAAATGTTATTTGGAAGACCATATAGATTACCACAGTTCAAAAATCAGTGGGAGTTAGATGAAGAAGTCAACCTAGCTGATTATATGAGGAGTATGTTAGAAAAGTAACAGAAACAAAATCAAACTAATGAACCAACTAGTGGAACCAGGAGACTGGGTGTTAATAAGGAGTGTAGAAAAGAAACATTGGTATTTCACCTAAGTGGGAGGACCCATTTTAGGTATTACTAACCACTCCCACGGCAGTAAAAATAACTGAGAGATCAACTTGGATTCACCATATACATTGTAAAAAGGTAATTTTGGTTGAAAGCTCCGCCAGGGTAAGTGATTTACAGACTGATAATAGGGTGGACCCAGACATTTAGAGGCTGGAGAGACCCGAAAGTCAGTGAAGAAAATTAAGACACTGGAACCACTTAGAGGAGTCAAAATTTCAGCCAAAATGACTCTTAAATGGATGAGCAATGCAGTCCGTTGCTGGGTATTTATATATATTTTTTCTCATATTGATTTTCTTATTTTTCTGGCACTTCTGGGAACCAGTCAAGATAAAACAGAATGTAACAACACCTGCTATGAGTCATATGAAACAAGTAGCGCTAAATCAAGGAAGGCAAGATAACCTAACTATGTGTACTAAACAAACCTCTTATACTTATGGCATTCAAGTGTGCATGAAATCTAAAACCACAGCTGTGGTGCTGATCCCACTCATTAGCTTGACCAAACGAGGAAGGAAAGGGCAGGATTATAGAAGTTATAAATGCTACTTAACTAATGATAGAAGAGACACCTCATGGTCCACGATGGTAGCTGATGAAGGAAACAATTGGACACCAGAGTGGGGCACCACTGCTTATGCTAGTCATCAAAAGAAGTTGTTTAAGTTCCATATAGCTGATAATGCATCCAGGTAACAAAGTGAAGAGAGTAAAAATTATGTTAGGAAACTTAACCACAGATGACTGGTTCCAGGTTATTACAGGAGTATCAGGAACAAATAATAACTGGTTATTGATGGTAGAGCAAGTGGCTAACATGACTAAAAGAGATTGTGTTGTGTGTATGGGTCCCAGGCTTTTGTTACAAATAATTCCAGCTGTGATACCACAACCCTGTGTGATGGAAGTAATGAATCAAACTAATTTAATGAAATGTGTCAGCACTGGGATTCTGTTCTTCCTGTAATTACAGCAGATAAGGATAAATCAGTATTCCATAAACGGGTCACCACTGGAAACTACACATGTATAAATATGACAGAGAGAGGCAATAAATTGGGAAATCTCACTGCAGTATGGTGTGCTGCAATTGTAAAAGTAAATAAGTATTTTAAACCAGTCTCTAGAGGAGACATTTGGTGGTGGTGTGATGACGACAGGTTGTTTGATCGATTACCTTCAAAAGTAACGGGACTCTGTGCTCTAGTCACTTTATTGTTACCAGTTTCAGTATATCCTATGTTAGTAGATGAAGTAACAGATGGACTATCTAGTGTAAACCCACATGATTGGGTTGAGAAGATGAATGAAATTGGACAGCGTCTTTCCAACCTTTTCCAAAACTCACGCTGCTGGATTGATGTTATGTCAGTGAAAAGAGTGCTGACGTTCCCTGTTGTGGATCTAAAGCCCACCCTCTTTTGAGGACCCACTCCCCTTCTTGAGGACCCTCCCACCTTCCTGCTCTATATATCAGGGTCTAACTGCGAGCTCACAGACTCTTCTTCTTCACAACGGCGGGCGGCAGACCATGAGAATGTATGGAGCGTACGGGAAAACACCATACTGGGACCTCTACAACCAGCAAGAAGAGACTGTCTTCTCTCCCGATCATGATGAAAGCTTCAACACCGGGCCGTGTCATCCACCTTCTCCAGACCTCTACTCACCAGCCACCTCATCGTCGCAGCTCTTTGAGTCCCTATTCAGTCCAGGGACATCGACAGGATACAACCTCAGATCGTATCATCCGCCTTCTCCCGACCTCTATTCACCGCTATGCGTGGCTGAGTCTGTACACACAGATATCCAACCTGAAGACAAGAGGGTGATCGTGGAGGACGAGGCAATCATCAGCTACTCAACCTCCCCACAAACTCCAGACCTGATACCTGCCCCTCAGCCTTCACCAGAGGAGGAGGAGAGTAATCAGGGTGATGAAATTGACGGCTGGATCTCAACCGCTCTCATCAATACGGTGAAAACAGCGATACTTTATTTATTCAACATAACCTGTTTGAACTATGTCAAAGAAACTTGTTACGGGTGCATAACGAACCACCCGAGCCAACAACAGCATCAGTGCCTGGAGATATTGGAGGAGTATTACCAAATCAACTTTCAACGCATCGTGCGACGACTCGTAAACCCCAAGCTCCTTCCTGCTATTCAGAATCTTCTGACACTTCAACGCATACAAGCAGATGACTTTAGAGTGAAAACAATTGCGGTTTTATATGAACTGAAATCGGTACAAGGCTTCCATAGTGCAATCACGGATATGTACGATAAGATGAACGGTAATGACTGTCTCAAGCAGCTTAACTCTGTTTCAGAGTGCTATGATCCGATCTCAGATGACTGATGACTTGATTTGTCTTTTCTGTATTCTCTCGGCTTTCTACTGGTATACATATATAACAGTTTTGTTTTTTAAAGATTGCAATGTTTGAATTGATCTTTATTATCTGAATGTGGGTTTTTTTCTGTTTCTCTATTAAATACGGGTACAAAATAAAAAAAGAAGTATAAATATACCCTCAGGTGTTTTTTTTTTTTTCATTATTTAACAAGTAGTTGTCAGAGTGAGCATAAGACTGGGATGTCTGAACGAAGGATCATGAAAAATGTATATTACAGCCCATCAAATCCAGGAAGTTTAGGGGGTATAGAAAGGTTGAGGAGGGTTTTGCAAAATGAAACGGGGAAGAAGGTAGCGGTTGAAAAAGTTAAAGATTTTTTATCAGGAGAAGATACCTATACTCTACATAAACCAGCAAAAATAAAGTTCCCGAGAAACAGAGTTTTTGTCACCAGACCATTGACCAAGCCGATCTCTGTGACATGCAAGCTCTGGCCATGGAAAATGATGGTTATAATTATTTATTAACAGTCATTGACATCTTTTCAAAGAGGGCGTATGTATGTGTTTTGAAGAGGAAAACTGCTGCAGAGGTGCTAAAAGCTTTTGAATCAGTTTTTAAAGAAAGTCAGGTCCCAAAAAAACTTCAGACTGATGCAGGGAAATAATTTTTTAACAAGAAATTTAAGCTTCTAATGGAAAAACACGGAATTGAACATTTTGCCACAGCAAGTGAAGCAAAAGTCTCTGTGGTTGAGAGGTTTAACCGTACGTTAAAAACAAGGATGTGGAGATATTTTACTGCTAACAACACCCGCCGGTACATTGATGTCTTGCAAAATTTAGCTAGAAGCTACAACCATACCTACCACACCAGCATTAAGATGAGCCCAATGGAAGTGACCTCAGAAAATGCCTTTCAAGTGTTTCAGAATCTGTACGATGTTACCTCCAACAGATATTGCAGGGCCTCAGTGACAATGTTTAAACAGGGGGATCTTGTCAGAATATCCAAGGTACGTGGAGTGTTTGACAAAAAATACAAAGAGTTTTACAGATGAAGTGTTTACAGTGTATGAGCGGATACCCCGATCTCCTCCTGTATACAAACTCAAAGATTTGGATGGAGAACCTATTGAGGGTTCTTTTTATGCTGAGGAACTTCAAAAAGTTTTTTTTTTTTTTTCAAAAAATAAAAGTGCCTCTCGCCCATAGACTGCTGGAGATAGGCACCAGCTCTCCCGTGACCCACTATAGAATAAGCAGTAGAAAATGACTGACTGATGACTGACTTCAAAAAGTAAAAATATTTAAGGACAAGATGTATCAAGTGGAGAAAATATTAAATCGACACACTGTTAAGGGTGTCAAACAGGTTTCTGTACGCTGGAAAAATTGGCCTGAGAAATTCAACAGTTGGATCAAGTTTGATGAACTACGAAATGTATAAAATAGGTGTGTGCTAAAACCTTACGATTCATACAGCATCATGGACAGAAAGGCAGAGGATGGCGGTTTTTACGTTACACTTCCCTCTAACGCTAGCAAGGAAGTGTTTAAAAATAAAACCAGTTCGAGTTTCCGTGTAAATTTAGCTCAACATATTGATTTAGAAGGCCAATGGATGGTTGCATTAGCAGAGATTTCATACCCTCATACATGGCATAATTTACCGGATTATGATGCCTACTTTGAATGGAGGAAGGTTGGTGATGTGGAGATCAATACGCAAAGGATCAGAGGTGGCTACTATAACAGCGTTATTCAACTCGAGACAGAGATGGAATTGTTTTTCAAAAAAATGAACTTGGGTATCCGCATTAAATTCAGCAAAGTTCAAAAGAGATTTACATTTCAAGCAAGCGGTCCGTCAAAGTACAAGGCGACTTCAGTGATATGGTTACTCTGACGTTTAACCCCGCCCACTACCTTCCAGTTTCCAGAAGACATATTGAAAATATCCATATAGAAATTAAATCGGACCAAAATGTTCCTGTAAATTTCGTCTATGGAAAGACCCTCGTAAGACTACACTTCAAACCGGTGATATCCTGAGATAAATTTTATTTGTATAAACAGAGATATGTATATAACCTCTAAGACTGATTATCATTCATATTACCCTGGTCCTTCAACACTGCATCAAGCAGGCAAGAGAGAACATGGCACAGCTAAGTCTGAGACGTGATCCAAATCGCTTTGTAAATTACTATGTAAGTCAATCAGGCGGTAACCTGGCAGGTTTTTATGGGGCTCCGGTCATGTACGGACGCGGAATTGGATCATTATTTTCAAAATTATTCCGCTTCGTATCTGGTTAAAAAAGGATTTGCTATTGCAAAACCCCATCTTAAAACGGCTGCATCAAATATTGCTTCGGATGTCATAGGTAGGGCCATGAGTAAAATGAGTGGTTCTACACGCACCGAAGGAAAAGAAGGTTCAGGAATTATGGTTTTATCCAAAAAACAACGACAAATGCGAAAAAGGAGATCAGTTGGAGCTGACAAACGAAGAGGAAGGAAGTCATCCGCAAGTTTTGATATATTTAAATAATGGCTCTTTTACATAACAAATCATCAGAGCGCACGCTGGCAGAGTTGGACTTATTTTCTGCCCCGATGACGCAGCTATTGATCGAAGATAAAATTTACACCGAGATCCAGCCTTTATCAGCAATCACCGATGGAGGCCCAATCGAGTTTTTCATTCCGGGAGACGGAGAAAAGTATCTGGATCTCAACGATACGCTGTTGCATCTCAGAGTGAAAATTACTAACGAGGATGGAACAAACCTGCCGGATGATGCACCTGTAGGGCTCATCAACTACCCGTTAAACACCATCTTCAGTCAGTGTGATGTCACTTTCGGAGATCCATTGATTTCACAATCCAGCGCTACACATCCGTATAGAGCCATGATTGAGACATTGTTAAACTTTTCTGAGGATTCTTTAAAAAGCCAGTTTAGCTCTGGTCTTTTTTATAAAGACACTGCAGGGGCTCTGAACTCTATTGTTATATCTAACGGCCCTAACCAAGGTCTTAACAGCAGAGCTGGCTTTACGGAAAATTCCAGGGTACATCTCCTAGGCCCCCTGCATGCAGACACATTTTTCTGTGAGAGACTTCTTTTAAACTCTGTTGACCTCAAAATTAAACTTACAAGAGCCAACGATGCCTTTTGTCTCATGGCAGCAAGAGACTCCACTTACAAACTTAGGATATTAGGAGCCTCTCTTTTCATCAAAAAAGATATCGTCTCTCCAGCTGTACGACTGGGTCACACTACAGCTTTAATGAAAGCAAATGCTCTCTATCCACTTTCACATGTGAATGTAAAAACATATTCCATCCCTGAAAATTCAAGGGTATGCACCAAAGAGAATCTTTTCTTAGGTATCTTTCCCAAGTATGTGGTGATTGCATTACTGGATCATGACGCTTTTACAGGAACACGCAATCTCAATCCGTTTGACATTAATAATTTTGATATGGAATATTTAGCTTTGTGTAAGGACGGCAGACAAATTCCAGCTAAGGCCTTCCAGCCCAATTTTAACCAAGGTCATTCAGTGAGAGAGTATTACAACTTGTTTACGGCTACAGGACGACATCTAAAAGATCTTCCGCTGAGTATAACACGTCAGGAATTTAATCAAGGATACTCTCTATTCGCATTTAATCTTAACCCGGGTGAGGACACAGATGCTCTATCTCCAGTTTCCAGTGGGAATTTAAGATTGGAAATGCGTTTCAGAAACCCGTTGCCTCATACCACCACGCTGATCATCTACGCTTGTTATGACTCTATTTTAGAGATTGATTCAAAGAGGCGTGTGCTGGTGGATTATTATTAATCTAATCAGACATGAATAATCATGAAATTGAGAACCTGCTGCATCATCTGCTGGGAGATTTGTTTTGTGGTGTGTGGCCGTGCGACCAGCTGCCGCTGCTAGCTGACAAATTCCCAGGGCTGGCCTACTTTATTGTGAACACACATCCTTCACACATGCCTGGAGAACACTGGTTAGCTCTGACTTTGGATGAGAATGGTCAAGCCAGCTTTTTTGACTCTTATGGATTCTCTCCGGATTTCGAGTTCTACCCGTCAAGCATCGTAACATTTTTAGAAGACAGATCCTCAAAAATATTGTATCATAATAATCAGCGGTCACCATTGCATTTTTTATCTATGTCATAGAGTGTGCGGATTATCACTGCAGCAAGTGTTGTCAAAATAGATGTGATTAAGAATGATTTAATGGTATCTAACTTTGTGAAAAAATATCAGAAATGTGTCATTAATCAAAGTTGTACATTTTATACTCACGGAACATGCTCTTTGGAGATGTTTCTGGATTGTTATGGAATTTAAATTGTCATTTTTCTTTCATTGTCATTTTTTTTTCATTGTTTGTTTTTTCTTATGATTTAATATTTGTGTAATGACATCATATGTTAGTGTGTGAAGTAGAGAACGAAGCTAGACTTGAAAATATAATCAATAAATATTTTATTGAATAAAAAAAATAGGCTACATGTTTCATTTTCTTATAACGGTTTATGGTGAAAATGTAATCCATCGGGGTGGTAGTGTCATCTTACGAAGATACTTTTTTGACTTCCCATCAGCATTTTTTGGATCTTCCAGCTCGGATCTCGACCAATGGGGAGAATGAGTTATCTGCCTTCTTCTTCTTGTTCTTCTCTGCTTAATGCTGGGGGGTGTACCCCCATTTTCAATAGATGTACCCTCTGTTTTGAACCGTCTATATTCATCACGAGCATAAGGTTAATGACTGAAGATATGGGGATGTTTACCTCTGACAAGGTATGTAGAAAGTCTGACCATCCTCAGGGTAGCGGTGCTCCAGATTTTTTAAACGGAAGGATGAGATTTTTCAACAAGTCAATCATGTGGGACCCCTTTACAACATTTCCTTTATATACAAATTCACCTTGCGAAGTCCAACTCTCACTTCTTTCGGATAATTTATTAGAGGTTTGCTTCCTTTGAAATTTTAATTCTTTTCAGAGACTTGCCATGTTCTTTTTGTTTTGACAATATGTTTTTGAAGACTTAACCTTAAACAGCCAAAATATTTAAGCCTGAATTTAAGATTAGCAACATAAAAATAGCTGTAGGAGTGGGCTATCTGTATATTATAGCTTTGCTCGATTTAAAAAATATCACAAAACTGTCCTGCAAAGCATTTAAATTGAATATACATACATAAAAATAAAGTATTTTCCAATGATTGTACTGAATTCATTTGGTTTGTCTTGCCAATATTTTAACTATATAAAACGTGTTTGATTCTTAAAATTGTATTTTGGTTACATCGTTATTTACTGTATAAACCCTCCCCTGATATATGTTCACATTCAAAAAATTTAATCAAACGAATCCAGTTCCAATTGTTCTGCATAATAAATCGCATTGCGGGTGGTAAGGGATTACATTTCCATATTCCCCTCCCATAAATTTGTGCGTGTTGGTCCCCTCCTTGAACCGCCACCTTTACGTGGTGGAGGGGCTTGAGTGCCCGAATGATCCTAGAGGCTATGTTGTCTGGGGCTTAAATTTCCCTGGTAGGGTCTCCCATGGCAAACAGGCTCTAGGTGACGGGTCAGACAAAGAGCGGTTCAAGACACCCTCATGAGGACTACACAATCGAGGCACGTGACGTCCCCCGGTACAGCACAGCCGGGGTCCCACCCTGGAGCCATGCCTGGGGTCGGGACCTGTTGGAGAGCGCCTGGTGGCTGGGTTGCTCCTCGCGGGACCTGGCCGGGCCAAGCCCGAAGGAGAGACGCAAGGCCATCCCACAGTGGGCCCACCACCTGCAGAGGGAACCGTGAGGGACCGGTGCAAAGAGGATTGGCCAGCAGACGAAGATGGAGACCTCGGCGGCCCTATCCCTGGATGCTTAGGCTAGCTCTAGGGACGTGGAATGTCACCTCACTTGGTGGGAAGGAGCCTGAGCTTGTGGGCGAGAGATATCGACTAGATATAGTCGGGCTCACCCTCGTGCATAGCGTGGGCTCCGGAACCCATCTCCTTGAGAGGGGCTAGACTCTCTTCTACTCTGTGGAGTAGAGGGTGACACGGGAGTGGATTTTCTCTCCTGTCCCATCCCGCTCCCACAGAAAAATGTCTTGTCCCATCCCAATCCCAGGCCAGCATAACGAAAAAAATCCTGTCCCGTCCCACTCCTGGTAAATTGACTCCCACTCCCATCCCGCTCCCATTCAGAACGACTCCCACTCCTGTGCCACTCCCATTTTTGTTTTCTTCATTTAGTCTTTTGGCAATTTCTTTGTTTGAAGGACCAGTTAGGTCCCTGTTTTTAGTTGTAGTAAAGGCCAGTTAAAGTAAAAAGAATAATAATGAAGAAATAATAAAATATCAAACAAGGAAACAGACCATGTCTATCTTAGCTGAATAAACAAAATGTACCTAGTTGTATTTTACTTATTTATTAAGTGATCGTTTCCTTTGAACAATGACATTACTTGTATGTTTCAAGTTGCTGAAACGAAAGAAAAATGCACCTAGTAAGAGAACTGTACTTGTTGAACAAAAGGACAAAAAGGCAAAACCTTCACAATTTAGAAACTGTACCTCAATGGTTCACAGCCCTGGTCCTCAGGGACCCCCTCCCTGCAAGTTTTAGATGTGTGTCTGCTCCAGAACACCTGATTCATATTCTGACATGACCTCCTATACAGGCATCAAGAATGGAGGGTCAAACTGGACAAAATTAATACAATAAAATCATCATTAAATAAATAAATGTTGTGAATGTCCCATAAGCGAAGTAAATGTAACATGAAAGAAATGTAACATTAAATGTGCCATTAAATTAAAGGTACCATTTATTTATTTAATACATCATTAGAAACAATAAATGTACCATTATATCATGAAATAGACTATTATGCAATTAAATGTGCCACTGAATAATTAAGTATAATTTTAAAGACGACATGACGTAATTAGTGGTACACTTAATATTTAATGATGTATTAAATAAATTGTACATTTAATGGTACATTCAATTTTTTTCTATTTCACAACATATTTATTTAATATCTTCCCTTGATGAAGCCTTTCTACGGAGTCTGCAAGGGGACATGGGGGGATTTTTTTCTTTTTTATGTCCCCACGCAATAGTCTTTGCGTTATTTCGCAATACATTGTGGGATAGTTTCCAAACCAGATAACTGCAAAAATGAAACAAACACTACACCCGTTTTGAGATTTATTGAGTTTTATTTTGAAATCAGCTTTAAATAAAATTATCTTCAAATCAGACTAAAAGACAGTTTTTATCCACAAGCTGTCAAACTACTGAACAATAATACTGCACGAAACCACATCCGTGACACTTTGTTTGCTTATTACTGCTGCATGATGTGTACTTTTTTTTGTACGCCATTAGTGTTTTTGTTTTTATCGTGATTTGAACGGTTCTTCTTATCCTAAACATTTAATCGCATTGTTTACTGCGTGTTAACCAGCATATGACAAATAAACCATATCAATCACATATTAGTGCTGTTTGTTTTATGAGCAGTTTGTCATCTGTGCTGCTGTTCCAAAATGCCGAACGCAAAAGTATTGCGTGGGGACGCAAAATAAATAAATTTCCCCATGTCCCCTCACGGGTTTCCGTACCTTACCTCTTAACTCTTTAGTGCACATGCAGCAATTTTGTTGGTCAGATGAGACTTGACACATGATGGTACTTTTGGTTTGATGAATGAAGAGATGCAGGGCTGATTTAATCCAGAATCTGCCTTACAAGTGTCCCTTAATCACTGGTGAACTTGATTACGACTAAACACGTTTTACAAGCAGCAGACTGCGTGTTAAAACCGCTACATTCAACTCCTGAAGTTCGGTAATATTTGCGACTTTCCTGTCAGCTCTATGAGTTTAATAGATAAGTCCTTATTTCTGACTTTACGTTACAAATCCAATTTTACCACGTCCAGTTCTTCACCTGCGTTTGCTCCCTCCATTCTGAACGCAGGTGGAAAACATCGATCAGAAGCACTGTTGGCTTGTGGGTCCTGTAGTTCGTTTGACTCGCATTATAGTATAGGCTTCTTGGAAAAAAACTACACAATGGCGGCGTCGATTCAAGTTTTTTTTTTCTTAAAGTTTATAACAAAGTCTCAGTTGTACATTTCCAAGGACAATTGATCCTAGTTTATTTTCCCTCCTATTGCTTAGCTCCCGCTCCCGTCTGCTCCCGTTCATTTTTTATCCTGTACTGTCCCAATCACGTGATCTTTACTGATGCTGTCTCCCGTCGTGACCCATGGGACTCCCGAAAAAATGTCAGCCTCTAGTACAAACAGCAACTTTTTTTCTGCTCTATAAAGCTATTAGAGATATCCTGGTTTACATACTGAACGTATCTCTGACATACAGTCTGGTGCAAGGCTGTGCAATGCATAAAAACTAACATAACAATTCGAAAAATCAATTACATAAATCACAGGCAGCCAATTTAAAGATTGTTCATATATTTAATGTGTTCTTTTCTAGTCTTGTAGTCTACGTTGGCACCAGTATTTTTGCATTTATAATAAACCTAAGTAGACCAGAAGTAGAACATAACAATAATCCAACTTGCTTATGATAAAATGTGCATTAATTTCTCTATGTTGCACAGTTGTGAGCAAAAACTGTCTTGAATGATAATTTTCTTTCTGTACATTCCTTGCAGTTATATAAAAGTTTATAAAAAATGTATATGTACACTTTTTGTTCTTTCAGAATGCAGCCATATGGTCGGGGGACAAGGCGAGTATTACCCGGTGAAGCGTGTTTTAAAGACCAAAATGAAGAAGGTTCTTTTTTATTATTATTGAAGTAAAAATGTAATGTGAATATATACATATTATATGACTGTATTTAGTGGTTTTTAATGCCCTTAAGTCATCTGACTGTCATAGTTTTTAAGGCCGACTTGACCCACATGCAGAGGACACTCAGACAGGGAAGAGTAAATTAAGTTTTCTTTTTCTTTTATTTCTTTTCGACTCAGGAACGAGGTGAGCAGAGTGATCAGGAGACAGGCTGTAAAAGAAGAACAGAGGTGAGCGGAGGATCAGGTTGGAATATTCAAGCAAAAGACCTATGCTCACTTTTTCAGAAGGCGATTGATCCGCCAGGGGGAGAAGCCGGTTCAAGTCTGTGGTAAGAGTCTGCACGGAAACGGTTAGAGCGATCTGATGTTCCAGGTAACAAAGTGGGTGGACAGGTTGCGCTTCCAGCTGGAGGACTCGCAAGGGCAGCAGCAGATTCCAATCTTCACAGGAGGTGGGTTTCAGGAGGAAAACCCAGCTTGGCGTGAACAGCCTTTGACGAAGGGAAAGACGGATAATTAGTGAAGGCTCAAAAAACAAGTGGAGCTTCCAGAATTCAGAAGGTGGTGGCCAGATAACACTACTACTGTAGGCAAAACACTCAGGCGTAGAAAAGCCAGCGAACCACCCTCATATAGTCCTCCAGCTGATGACGCAACGACGTACACCTGTCAACACTCCAGTCTGCAGCTCCAGCGCCTCTTAGGGTAAGAGAACGTTAGTAACAGGCAGGTTGAAACAACAGACTGTGACACTGACAGTGTGATTGCTTATGGTAGTAAGCATTTTTTAAATATTTCTCAGGGGAACCAAATGGAGTTGGTGGAGTGGGAGCCCTCTTCCTTGTGGTGCATATAATTTCTCTTTTTTTATTTTATAAAGAAATGGTCAACGTTTTTTATTAAGGTAATGGAAATTGTACGGTATTTATTCTTAAATGCTTTTGTGCATTTTATTTGTATTTGCTTATTTTAAATTACAAGCATAAACCGAGTACATATAAATTCCTCTGTCTCCATTCTGTAAGTTTATGTCACAATATGAAGGTAATTTCCAGCAATCATATAACTGTGAACATGTTAACATACTGAGTATGAGGTACGAACTGAAGCCCACTGTGGCTTATTGTGCTTTACTGTCACAACGTCATTGTATCTTCTTTACACTTATTGCAGTGGGAAGACGTGGCCTCCACAGTGGGTGGCAAAGGAGAACACAAAGATTTGAAACACACACCTTTAATCACGCACACACCCCACCCTTCCCCATACACACACACGCTCCCACACACATTAACAACAATCACTTGTGTCATAATGTTAATTGCTGCCCTTTGTTTGGTTAAAAATTTTAAATTTTAATTATTTTTTGATAAATATATAGAGTGTCAAAAGTCTCAAACTTGTTCAATTGGATTGTATAAACTGTTTACAGAATTGTGTGAGCTGCTGTCCTTTTTCTTTTCTGAATATTAATAAAATATTTATTATACATCATTATCATTGTTGTTGTTGTTGGTATTGGTCTGTTATTGTTGTTGTTTTTGTTGTGTCCATTATAAAGAATCTGTGGTAATACAATAAAAACATTTGAAAAAAGTATGATCCAGATTGTTTTGTGCAATAAATAGATGCATACCAACAGATAGATTGATTAAATGATTGATTTACCCTAGAAGGGGAACGGAATTATTGCAGCAGTATAAATACAGACATCTGAATAGAAATAATAAAAGTATAAAATTCATGAAAATAACATAAAACTATCAATATAGTATGTAAGGACAAATTAGGCAGAAATTAAGATTTAAAGGATAGAAGTTTGTGGTCTACTCAAACCTGTCATAAGGGACTGCATGTATTTGTTAGATTTCTCATTAAATAAAATTATGTACATCATATATTGTAAAAATTGTGTGTAAATTACGATACAAAAATGTTTTAATTCTATAGTTTGTAATTTAGGTTAAATGCTTCAATTTTTTTTTTTTTTTTAAATAGATGTGATTTTTTAAATCAAACAGAAAAAAATCTTTATTACATAAAAGCGTATTCGTGGTCAGGTACCATTTTTAAGGGCAACTCGGTCCGTGACTGTTATCAACTTCCTTCCGGTTCGTTGTTAATAGCGCACTTAGCAACCACTATAGCAACAACATAAACGTAGTATTCGTACTATTTTGTGGAGACCTGAAAAACTGTACGTCTAAACGAAAAAAACTACGAATCGTTTTCATAAACTGAATGGATACTATGAAAATAAAGTATCCATTTGTCGCTAGAAAAGCTATCAAAACAAAGTTAAAGCCACAATCTATCTCAAAATAAAGAAATTTCCACCGAAAAAACAAGGATATCCACCATGTTTTTTGTTCATGCTGGCGAGAAACTCAGCAGTCACGTGATCTAAAGTAAGACCACAGAAAAGAATGGGAAAATGAAACGTAGCTATGCTACTATTTCAGAGCGCTTTTTGTGAAATGGCTACGTTTTGCCCTGTGGACAAACGTAGGTATTACACAATTTGGAATGAGACTGGGTTGATATTGTAGCTTCACACTGAAGGCATCAAAACTATGAATTAACACATGTGGAATTATATACTGAACAAAAAAGTGTGAAACAACTGAAAATATGTCTTATATTCTAGGTTCTTCAAAGTAGCCACACTCTTGGCATTCTGTTGATGAGCTTTAAGAGGTAGTCACCTGAAATGGTTTTCCAACAGTCTTGAAGGAGTTCCCAGAGATGCTTAGCACTTGTTGGCCCTTTTGCCTTCACTCTGCGGTCCAGCTCAGCCCAAACCATCTCGATTGGGTTCAGGTCCGGTGACTGTGGAGGCCAGGTCATCTGGCGCAGCACTCCATCACTCTCCTTCTTGGTCAAATAGCCCTTACACAGCCTGGAGGTGTGTTTGGGGTCATTGTCCTGTTGAAAAATAAATGATGGTCCAACTAAACGCAAACCAGATGGAACAGCATGCCACTGCAAGATGCTGTGGTAGCCATGCTGGTTCAGTATGCCTTCAATTTTGTATAAATCCCCAACAGTGTCACCAGCAAAGCACCCCCACACCATCACACCTCCTCCTCCATGCTTCACGGTGGGAACCAGGCATGTAGAGTCCATCCGTTCACCTCTTCTGCGAGGCACAAAGACACGGTGGTTGGAACCAAAGATCTCCAACTTGGACTCATCAGACCAAAGCACAGATTTCCACTGGTCTAATGTCCATTCCTTGTGTTATTTAGCCCAAACAAGTCTCGTCTGCTTGTTGCCTGTCCTCAGCAGTGGTTTCCTAGCAGCTATTTTACCATGAAGGCTTGATTCACACAGTCTCCTCTTAACAGCTGTTTTAGAGATGTGTCTGCTGCTAGAACTCTGTGTGACATTGACCTGTTCTCTAATCTGAGCTGCTGTTAACCTGCGATTTCTGAGGCTGGTGACTCGGATTAACTTATCGTCCGCAGCAGAGGTGACTCTTGGTCTTCCTTTCCTGGGGCGGTCCTCATGTGAGCCAGTTTCTTTGTAGCGCTTGATGGTTTTTGCGACTGCACTTTGGGACACTTTCAAAGTTTTCCCAATTGTTCGGACTGATTGACCTTCATTTCTTAAAGTAATGATGGCCACTCGTTTTTCTTGACTGAGCTGCTTTTTTCTTGCCATAATACAAATTCTAACAGTCTATTCAGTAGGACTATCAGCTGTGTACTTATTAAACCTGACAGGGCACACCTGTGAAGTGAAAACCATTTCAGGTGACCACCTCTTGAAGCTCATCAACAGAATGCCAAGAGTGTGCGGAGCAGTAATCAAAGCAAAAGGTGGCTACTTTGAAGAACCTAGAATATAAGACATATTTTCAGTTGTTTCACACATTTTTGTTCAGTATATAATTCCACATGTGTTAATTCATAGTTTTGATGTCTTCAGTGTGAAGCTACAATATTCATAGTCATGAAAATAAAGAAAACTCTTTGAATGAGGTGTGTCCAAACTTTTGGTCTGTACTGTACATAGAAGAAAGATGTAAATGAGGTAAATAAGTATTTGCTGTATTTTAAATGATGTCAGCAGCCTAAGCCTAAATGATCGTCTACAACGCTTCTCCGTCTGTGGAGAAGTTCTCTGGTGTTCTGCTATCTCCTCTCTGCTCACATTCTAGGCTGGTGCTGAAAGCAGAGGGAGCGAAATATTGATCTGCTGGGAATCCTTGTTTGTTCACACCCTGACCACAGAACCAAATCTACCTTTCAACACTATTCTCTTCTCCTCCACCAGCAGGCTCTGCTTCTCTGTTCAGTTCGGTTTACTCCACCTTTTTTTCTATTATGTTTTGATCATTTTACCAAACTAAACTTCTTTATACAAGGAGATCACAGTAAAATGCAGAAGTTTAATATTAATATTAAATATTAAATAGATGCAGTAAACCCCCCCACCTCCTTGAACCACCACCTTAACGTGGTGGAAGGGTTTGAGTGCTTGAATGATCCTCGAGGCTATGTTGTCTGGGGCTTAAATGCCCCTAGTAGGGTCTCCCACGGCAAACAGGCTATAGGTGACGGGTCAGACAAAGAGCGGTTCAAGACACCTTCATAAGGACCACAAAATCGAGGCACGTGACGTCGCCCGGTACGGTGGAGCCAGGGTCCCACCCTGGAGCCAGGCCTGGAGTCGGGACTCGTTGGAGAGCACCTGGTGGCTGGGTTGCTCCTCGCGGGACCCGGCCGGGCCAAGCCCAAACGAGAGACGCAAGGCCATCCTCCAGAGGGCCCACCACCTGCAAGGGAAACCATGAGGGACCAGTACAAAGAAAATTGGGCAGCAGACGAAGGTGGAGACCTCGATGGCTTGATTTCCAGATGCTTAGGATGGCTCTAGGGACATGGAATGTCACCTCGCTGGGGGGGAAGGAGCCTGAGCTTGTGTGGGAGGTCGGAGACATACGTTGGAGACATAGTGGACCATGTTCTCCCCAGCTATTGTCAATGCTGCTGCCCGTAGCTGTGGCCGTAAGGCCTGCGGTGCCTGTTGCGGTGGCAATCCCCGAACCCAGTGGTGGACATCGGCAGTAAGGGATGCTGTCAAGCTGAAGAAGGAGTCCTATTGGCTGTGGTTGGCTTGTGGGACTCCTGAGGCGGCTGAAGGGTACCGTGAGGCCAAGTGTGCCGCGGCCTGGGCTGTGGCAGAGGCAAAAACCCAGGCCTGGGAGGAGTTCGGAGACGCCATGGAGAAGGACTACCGGTTAGCCTCGAAGCAATTCTCGCAAACTGTCCGGTGCCTCAAAAGGGGGAAGCAGTGCTTCGCCAACACTGTTTACAGTGTGAGCGGGGAGCTGCTGACCTCGACTGGGAACATTATTGGACGTTGGAAGAAGTACTTCGAGGATCTCCTCAATCCTGCCATCATGCATTCCCTGGTGGAAGCAGAGGCTGGGGACTCGGGGTTGGCCTCTTTCATCACCCTGGCTGAAGCCACCGAGGTGGTTAGAAAGCTCCACGGTGGCAGGGCTTCGGGGGTGGATGAGATCCGCCCTGAGTACCTCAAGTCTCTGGATGTTGTGGGGCTGTCATGGTTGACGCGCTTCTTCAACATTGCGTTGACAGTGCCTCTGGACTGGCAGACCGGGGTGGTGGTCCCCCTTCATAAGAAGGGTTACCGGAGGGTGTGTTCCAACTATAGGGGGATCACACTCCTCAGCCTCCCTGGTAAGGCCTATGCCAGGGTATTGGAGAGAAGAGTTCGACCGATAGTCGAACCTCGGCTTCAGGAGGAGCAGTGTGGTTTTCGTCCCAGCCGTGGAACACTGGACCAGCTCTACACCCTGTGCAGGATACTTGGGGGTTCATGGGAGTTTGCCCAGCGGTCCACATGTGTTTTCTTTACCTGGAGAAAGCATTCGACTGTGTCCGTCGTGGTGCCGCAGTAACGGGGACGCTGTGCCGGTCTGTTGTGGTGAAGAGAGAGTTGAGCCAAAAAGTGAAACTCCCGATTTACCGGTCGGTTTACGTTCCTACCCTCACCTATGGCCATTAACTTTGGGTCATGACCGAAAGAACGAGATCCCAGATACCAGCGGCTGAAATGAGCTTCCTCCGTAGGGTGGCCGGGCACTCCCTTAGAGATAGGGTGAGGAGCTCGGCCATCTGGGAGGGGCTCGGAGTAGAGCCGCAGCTCCTCCACATCGAGAGGAGCCAGTTGAGGGGGCTCGGGCATCTATGCCGGATGCCTCCTGGACGACTTCCTCGGGAGGTGTCCCAGGCACCGGGAGGAGGCCCAGGGGACGGTCCAGGACACGCTGAAGGGACTATGTCTCTCAGCTGGCCTGGGAACGCCTTGGGCTCCCCCCGGAGGAGCTGGAGGAGGTGTCTGGGGAGAGGGACTGGGCGTCTCTACTGAGTCTGCTGACCCCGCGACCCGGTCCTGGATGAAGCGGAAGACAACGAGTACAAGTAGATGCAAAATAAACATGTAAATAAAGTTCAAACATTGATGCTGTGTGACAGTTTTAAGTGTTATCATAACTTTTTTACTCGTTTTTGAATGCAGTCTAAATTCTATCATTAGTTAATTTCTTTCCACTGATTACTAGGAGCGCATTTGTGTTTTTTTTTTTGTTTGTTTTTTATTTAACAACCAATCACAGATCTTAGAAGACAACTTCACACCTAGCAATGGGTCAACCAAACCTCCTCACTAAGATAGGAAATTTTGTCCTTCTGGCTCAGAGTTGCTCTCAGGAGAGAACGGAGTCACTCTTAAGTTAGGAATCCTTGGCAGGAATTTTTATGCTAAGATCAGAGCTCTCTGACAGGACTCAGAGAATCTTTGTGAATAAAGGCCCTGATCGATTAATAGGACCACATAATGAGCTTCTCTCTCCAAGCTGTCACCCTAAATGATTTAAATCAAAGATCATGTTAAGGACTGGAGCGTTAAAACATCTCGTTTCCTGCTGTGTTTTTGAACCAAACTTTAGCTGTCAAAGGTCCCTAGCTTGTTGCTGCTAAAAAGCCCAAATCATCAACACTCCATGGCTGGTATTAAACGTTTATACTGACTTGCCCTTTCTTTTATAAACATTTCTACGCTGGTCTACTACTTGCTGAATCAGGTTCAAAACTTAAGTCCCGCTGCCACCTTCATTTTTAGGAAGAACCATTCTCCTGGCAACCCTTTCAAACAAGCTGTTCTGCCATTAACTGTAACACGCTGAGGCGTGTAGAGTCTGAGGTGGAGCGCTGAGGTTTTTGGCGATTTCTCAGAGCTTCATGCTCTGACGTTTGGCTGAATCTGCTGAGACATCCACTCCTGGGAAGATTGGCAGCTGTCTGAGATGCTTGTCTCTTGGGGATAATCTCTCTGTAGAACAACTGACTTTAGATAGTGTGGAGATGACCTTATATAACATCCTAGATTGATGAGAAAGGTGCAATTGCTTCTAAAAGATTACTTTAAGGTCACCTGTATGTTTGAGCAGCAAGCTGCTGAAACACTAGTTTTGGCTGAGCTACTCACGCTGATGGTCAGTATCAATTATCATTAATGACATTTGGCTGCTTCTTTCTCTCCTAAATCCTCTGGAAGCAATAGGGGTGTACTTAGATTTTCCTTACAACCTTTTCACATAGCTTCCTCTAACCTACACTAGAGGTTAGATTTAAATAATTTCAGAATGTGATAAAGATCAGACCATTTATATAACATTCTGATAGGTAAAACCCATGAACTGGAGAAGGGTGTACTTTCTTACTCCATAATATTTCAGTAGTACACAATGAGCTGTTTGAACAGCAGAGAGAGCTATTTATTTGGTTAATAAAACAAGTTTTAACAAAGCCAAAGACTGAAAGTTTTACAATGTATTTAAGAAGAGCGTACAGTTCATTGCCTGCATTGTTAATCTGAAACGTTAGAGGCATGATGTGGTTGAGTAAAACCAATGAAATCACACAGGAGGCAAATCTCAGAAGATCATTTATTTACTATACAAATCCCCAACGCCAACATAAAAAAACAATAAAGGGCTATTTGGCCATGCCCGACAGCCAGCTGAGCTTGAACAGAGACGGCGATGTTGTGTCCTCATCCTGATGAGCGAGCTGTCTGAAGAGACTGCCCGGCTGGAAGCTGTCATCACTTCCTGCTGTGGAGGACTGAGGAGCCTGGTGGAGGAAGAAGAGAAGCATCATCATCTTTGTTGGCGAGTGTCACTTAAGCTTGTTTAGTGTTAGAGACACATTCAATACAATCCAGAACAATTCAGGGAGTTAGTGCTTTTACACGAATGTAAGTCCATTCCTTCACCTTCCACCTGTCATGTTTGCTATAAAACCTTCTGTTCAGAAAGCTTTACAGCAACAACCAAACGAGTCAGAACCAGGTGACACTTTCAATGCTTCAAAGAGTAGAACCAGGTAACATAAGTCAGAAACCTGTATATGCAGATGAGCCAAAACAATATGCCCACTCACATAGGTTCAGGATTTAAGTCCTGGTTGTATAAAACTGAACTGAGAAGTGGATCCCTGTTTTCTTGGTAGGGCATGAAGGTTTAATAGCTAAAAGGCAGGTGGTCAGAATATTTTGGCCGATCAAAACAAATGAGCAATGAGTCAGATGTTACTGGTCAGATTAGGATGATTCCTGACTTGAACTGTTACAATGTTTGTATCCGGTGGTCCAATCATACAGGTTGCACCGTCTCTGTTGGTCTGTGAAACTATTCTGTTGAGTTTGATCAGAAGTTATTCTAGGAGCCAAAGCAGAGAATTTGACATTATGGATTCCAAGGCCATTCTACTGTTTCCAGCATGAGCCAAGATAAAAAATAGGAAGAATTAGTGAAGTGCACACACACTGCCATGGCACTAAATAAACCAAAACACACCCAGGCAGAAAGCCAATCTGATGAACTTGCCTGAAGGAGTCACTCTCAGAATCTCTGGGAAGAGAGACAGTGTGACAAACATCGCTTTACCCAAGTGGAACAAAAAACAACAATAACTCTGTGGCCGTCAGCAAATAAAAGTGTTCTCTCTCAAAACACACCCAGACCCAGAGCAGCCCAGGTCCCTGCAGCTACAGAACTTACCAGGTTCTGAGAAACGTCCGGCCCCCTGGAGGAGGACTTGGATTTCCGCGTGTTTGACATGCTGAGAGGCAATATTCCGAACCTGCAAAAGAAAAAACAGTCAGGGCAGGTGTTTAAGTCCAACAGTACCTACTGATCAGACACACCATTCTCTGCTAAATATCAAAGAAACAGACAAGAACCAAGAAGCAGTTATCATGCAATATCCGAGTGGAGTGAATTTCGGCTCTGATTGTTGATAAACAGGTCAAATACAGAAAGATCTGAACTTGTCATGAAATCTATCAAAACTTCAACACAAAGCCTATTTTAAGTCCATTAACAGGTTGCTATTTGATGCCCTTTTTTAGTAATTAAAGTTTAATTAAAGTCAGACAAAGATTAGAGGGGTTAAAATTTCACTTTTCCACACCCTATTCTTGATCAGCTTTGATACGATTCTAGACATTCGAGTATGAAACATTTGGCTGTTTGGGATCCTGAAACAACACAGTTCTGTAAATGGCATCTGATTGGCAGTTTGGTGAAGGGTTATTTCCAAGGCATCTGACATCCAGACATCTGTTTTAGTTTAGAATATATTGCCGAATCTGAACCGAATCATCCAAGAATAAATGAATTAAATAATTTGCTGTTTGTGATCAGTGATGCCTTAATTTCACAGCAAACAGAAACAGGAATTTCAGAAGGTCAAAAACCCTGAGTCAAGTTTTAAATCCAGAACTAAAATGCCTCATTATGTGATCTGAAATGAGTATATCTGTTAGTTAAAAACCAAAACCAAACTGAGTGGGAAAAACACTCGAGTTGTAATGCAGCAAACCAATACTAAAGGTTATCAGTCACTGTAGAAAGCTGAAGTTATAGACATGTTGATTTTTTTTAAACATAACAGAATAAGAAATATAGGCTGGAAACTCAAACTTTTTCTATACACAGTTTTTTCTCTTTTCCTCCTTATCCTAACTTGAAATGATCAAATAGATTTCCATACTTCTGACAGTGCAGGAATCCTGGGTTAGCAACATGTGCTTTGACGCATAAATGGGAATAATTTCTTTAGCGTCTGCTGAATTTAAACTACAGCACATATTTTGTTCTTTTATTGCAACAGTTTTTGAAAAACAAACATTGAAATCGGACACAATCAGAAATGGCAGGTCAAACCGTAAAGAAACCCAGAAATCTGGACCAGCCAGTAAAAGCCTGAGTAGTCCATGTCTAACTTGGGAGAGAGATTAAAACACCTAACCTATTGTTTACTCATGTAAGCTCTGACCTGATCTGACTGCTGGCCAGTGGCAGAATGTTGTAAGGTTCCTGAGAGTTCACAGTGCTGCTTCGTGGGGCAAACTGCTTCTCAGAACCAGTCAGGAGCCCAAGCAGCACCTGAAACGCAGCATCACAAGAACGGTTACATCAGAACATCAGGCACTTCTTATGATTGCTGAAGACACAAATCTAAGAACTCCTGTGGTTTTATGTCAGCATCAGATTGTTTCATGTTTGTGTTGTGATGTGCGTGTGGCTGCAGAATACCGAGGTCCTCTGGGACAGCCGGTTGAGATTGGCATTCAGTGGAGGTGTAAAAACATCCAGGTCAAAGGGGTCAATGAAGCTTTCCAGCCAATCACAGATCTTGTGGAATCTAGAAAATAAACAGCAGTGTTTCAAAAGTTACCAAAACTCCAGAAATACCTACATCAAAGGGAGCCATACTGTGACCTACTGAATCCTGGGCCTAGGCTTTTTCTTATCCATGGTTGTATTGAGTTACATCCTCAGCTAATTTCCACTAAAAGTCCCAGGATTTAAATACCTGGGATTTTTTTTTGTATCCGGATAAACGGAATCCAAGGTAATTTGTGTGTCTTCAGTTTATTTCAATTAGCCTAATAACGTATTAGGAATTTGAGAAACAAACTGCACTACTCCTCCCGTCCAGTGGTGGTGGTAAAAAGAAACCAAAGACCAAACATGCAAAGCACGACCGAGAAGACAAGATGGAAAACATACAACTGCCTTTTTTGTTTGTGCTGATGTCCTGCCAGCTGCAAGGGCTTCCTACCTTGGGTCTTGCTGGGATCTAGAGGTTTTGCCCTCCTCCAGTCTGCTGCTCAGTGTGGTGTGGAGGTATCGAAGGTCGAACAACAACTGCAAGGCTCGGTTCTGAGTTATGGGGAGGACACCCTCCTAAGTTAATGGGAGAAGAGAGAAATTCAAAGAAATTATCAAAGTTCTATCCTTTGCATCACCTCTCGTGCCGTTCCACTTTCCATGTCTTCTCAGCATTGCTACCACTACTGCAAGTTACCTTCTTATAGCCTCTTACCAAAGTATTCATTCACATCACAGCCACAAACGTTAATGTATTTTATTGGGTTTTCATATGACAGACCAACACAAAGTAGTGCATACTTGTAAGTTGGAAGGTGAATGATGGTTTTGAAACTTTATAAAAGGAAAGGATGAAACATGTGGCATACATTTGTATTCAATCCCCTTTATACTAATACGTCTAAATAAAATTCTAGTACAACCAATAGCTTCAGAAGTTGCCTAATCAGTAAACAGAATCCAGCTGTGTGTCTTTTATCATTAAACGATAATTGATTTTCTCCTTTAATCTAAAAACCACGAGTCATTTCCCTTTGTCTCCACAACTATGCACTACTTTGGGTTGGTCTATCAAATAAAACCCAATAAAAATACTTGAGTTTATTTTTATTTTGTGACAGTAGGCAGACAAGAAAGAGGGGCAGAGAGAGATGGAGACATTTAGTATAAAACCAACTTTGAGCTTCCAAACATTTCTAACAAATTGTGATTGAGCATCACTCACTCTATCCTGTGGTTGCTCTGTGAGGAGGTCATAGTGATGCAGAGCTTGAACAAGACAGGCCTGAAGCAGCTCCTGCAGGGTCGGCCGGGGAAGGGCATGACCCCCCACTCTGTTGACCTCCACGCAAAGCTGGAACAGCAAAGACTGCACAAACCAAGATGGCTGCACAAGAATCAAGAGTCAGAGGGTTTCAGATGAAACATGAGTAATCAGAAACCCTACTTCATGCTGGTGTTGGACCTCTGACCTGAACTGGAAGACTGATTTTAGATGTGACGCTGTTCCCTGCTTCAGACTCTTCTTGGATCTCCAGATCTTCCCAACTTGTTGTAGTCGTCAGAATTGCACCAGCAGACTCTGTCAGCAAAGCTGCACCAAATGTTTCCACCAGCCCCTGTCAAAGCACAGCTTTAGTGAGCAACACATCAGGATGTTATTAAAGCTGCAGTGCTAGCAAACAATCAACGGTTCATTCCAGGTATGACTGAATAAGAGGATCTATTAGACTGTGGACTACATTTCCGACAGGTTCTGACTTTGGCAAGGGCGGAGCTCCAGATGCGGTAAGCTTCTATGCTGCAGCCAAGAAGCTCCTCCTTCAGCCCCGCCCACTTGGCTTGCACTGGGCTGACCTCTGTGGCAGCTTTGGATTTGCCCAGTTTCTTGCCCTGTCTTGGGGTCCCCTTTGCTGGGGCTTCCACTGTGCTCTGTTTTCCCAGGATGCAGTGCTTCAGGCTGGGACATAGTTCACCCACAGACTGGCACAACCTGGCCATGAAAAGGACAGAGCTGAGACAGGCTGGAACAGAGTCCAGTTCAGAGCGGATGGAGGAAAGAATATGGCGAACACAGGTCACACAGCCTTCACGGAGAGCTTCCTCCACTGCCGAGGAGTCCGTGTAGCGGTTAAACGAAGAGGAGTCAGGAGGTCGTGAAGAAGACACTGTGGCTGAGATGGAGTTGGATCCTGCCAAGCACAGAATGAGAGATGGATTTCACCAGTGTACTTGCTTAAAGCAAACTATGCTGATTTAACTGGATGCTTTTGATAGTTTAGAGCTGCTTTTCTCTGTATTTTCAGAGTACATAGATACGCTCTCGCTAGATGTTATTGTCCCACTCAAATATTGCGACCAAGCAGTCCTATTGTAATATTAAGATAATTATTGTGATTTCATATATTGTGCAGATCTAATCCCAGGAGTAAAACAATCACAATTTGATACCCCTTGAATTAAGCAACATAATTCAGGAATACCTGTGTCTTGGGAAGGAAGATAGTGCTGGAGGTCATCAAGCCTGGCTTTAAGCTTTGCATCCAAAGAGGAGCAGAAGTTCTGAACACAAGGTGTCAGTGCCTGTGTCTTCATAGCCAGGCCACTCCTCTGCTGCTGCTTCTGGCACCGCTGGGGCACACTGACCCAGGCTGCATCACTCAGCAGGTCCCCTGGAGTCTCTGACCACAGAAAGGAGGCCACATCCACCTCATACTGAGCACCAGAAATGGAGACAGGGTTGCTACCTGTGGAGGACTGGATGGTTTGGCCCTCTTGGTCCCTCACAGCTGAGGTGAGGAGCTGCACCGAGATTGTTGCAATGGCTTCTGTTTCCTCTTTGGTGATGGTCTTAGGAAATGGAAAGAAATGTAACATTTGACATTACATCAACAGGCCAATTCAGTGCATTAGACACAAATCACACATTCCAAATAATAAGAAATAAATGCCTCAATGTTCTTGAAATTAGAGGAGAACACACTTGCAGGCGCTGAAGGAAGAGCTGTTGCAAGAAGTCCTCCCACACAGCCAGGGGGCGCCCTAGGAGCTGCTGACATACGTTACCCCAGTGCTGACTGATGGAGTCTGTGGATAAAAGATCCCAGACAGAATCTCGAATGGCCCCCAAACCCTTAAGACTCTTCACATAGACCAAAAGTGTCCCAACACCATGACAAATGTCCTGTTTGCAGCTGAGAACAGAAAAGTTGTTGGAAAAGCAGCAATTAATTAATCTCAGATGAAGCATTAAGGAGAAAGTTTTTAAATAAAAGCATCACAAAGACACTGTCTTTAATGACAACTCTGTTATTAACAAGGTATAGGTCCTTACAAACCTTATTCACACCCCTAAACTTTTTAACAATTTTTACAAACTTCAATTTCTTTTATTGGACTTTTAAGCCTCAGACAAACACAAAGTAGCACCGAACTGTGAATAAAAGAGAAATTATATGTTGCTTTTAACCATTTTAACAAATAAAACTCTGAAAAGAAAGGTTCTCCTTGAGGGGCAGCACAGATCCAGAACTCAGGTGGGAGAATGCATTTATAGGACATCTATCAGTCACATATTCCACCTCCCTGGAATTTATGGAAGATTAAGAGGAAAGCCATTGTTAACAGTGATTCATAAGTCCCTCGCAGTTTGCCACAAGCCATGTCGGGGGCACTGCAAACATGGAGGAAGATGCTCTGCTCACATCACTCTGAAACACGATGGTAGCAGCATCATGCTGACGGGATGCCTCAACAGGGACAAGGAAAATGGAGTTAAATCCAAGACAATCCTGGAAGAAAACCTGTTAGAGGCTGCAGAAGGCTTGGGACTGTGGTGGAGGTCCACCTTCCAGCAGGACAACCACCCTAAACATACAGCCAGAGATACAATGATATAGCTCAGTGTGGAGGTTCCTCCAGCTATTTCTCAGTGTTATTCATTTATCTACACTACTGGTCAAAAGTTTTAGAAACACTTTCTCACTTAATGGGTCTCTTTACTTTCATGACATGCAGATTCTCACCAAAGGCAACAAAACTGGGACTGAAAACACAGGGAATTATATAGTTAACAAGAAATGTAAAATAACTCTAGACATTTTTATATTTTAGATTCTTCATAATAGCCCCCCTTTGCTCTGATGACTGCTTTGCTCTCTTGGCGTTCTCTCCATGAGCTTCATGAGGAGGTCACCTGAAATGGTTTTCCAAAGAGTCTTGAAAGAACTTCCCAGACGTTCATTGAGAGACGACCAAAGGTTAATATTTCAGTCATCACAGCAAACGGCAGCTACTGTAAGGAATCTAAAATAAAAACACGTTTAATGTTCTCTTGGGATTTTTTGTTTGCTACATAATTCCATATGTGTTCATTTACAGTTTTGATGACTTCAGTGAGAATCTACATACAATATAAATAGTCATAAACATACAGAAAACCAGTAAATAAAGGGGTTCTAAAACTTTTGACCGGTAGTATATATCTTCTTTGACACCAGCACATTTAATTATAATTTCACTTTACTTGTAATATTACTTTAAAACAGTGTGTTTGCTAATATGGGCACACGCGTTTGGTGAACAACTGTATGTATGTTTAGATCATTAAATGTCTCATTTTTGCTGAGTTTTAAAGAACTGTCTGGAGGAGAGGACTTTTTATGATGCCACCAGAAAGTGGAGGAATCACTCAGCTGCTGGAAGCAGGAGACTTGACTTTGTAGACACTACCAAAGATCTCTAAATTCTAATGATTGGAAACGTTTTGTGTTCATGTTCTTTTGTTGAAGTTTTAACATTAGTGTTGTAGTTATAATTTGTTTGCTTGAATTAGTTCCCAAGGTATATCTACTGTTTGTCTTAGTGTCCCCTCCCATTTCTTGTAGGCTAGCCTTTGTGCATATATTCTATTGTGTGTTCATTGTTAGGAGGGTTTTTGTGGTTTGTTGCCTTTAGTTATGTTTTTCTTAGTTGATATTTCATTTTGGGCCCTTCTAATAGAATCTAGAGCTATTTCATTTTCCATAAACTTTTGTTAACTATTATCAAGAAAAATTAAACAGAGAAAATTTTTTTTTATCCCTTTGTCCTTCTGCCGTACGGCGTGGTCCCTGACACTCAGATCAAACCATATTCATGTTTTAGAATGGTCTAATCAAAGTCCAGATCTAAAAACCAACAGAATCTGTGGCAAGACTTGGAAGCATGGGATAAATTTCCACTGTTATGCTGATGATACTCAGCTTAATTTACCCATAAAGCCTGATGAGCCCAACCAATTAGACTACAGGCATGTCTTGAAGACATTAAAACCTGGATGACTTTAAATGTTTAAATGATAATGTTTAAATGTTTAAATTAACTTGAAATTCAGAAAACATAGATTGTTGTGTTTGGACCAGACGGTCTGAAAAAAAACAACTGCTTAGTTAATCACTTAATCTGGATAGCAATAGATTGGCCTCCGGTAATAAAGAAGCTTGGTGTTACTTTTGACCAGAACATGTAATTTAAATCCCAAATTAATTAAGTTACTAAGATTTCATTTTTTCACCTCTGGAATATTGCCAAAATTAGAAATATTCAGGAAATGTCTGGGAGTATTCCTCCTTTTCTTTCAGCTTTCCCTTTCAGAGATTGTCACATCTAGTCATCGTCTCAATGTAACCCTATCTTCTGCATCTTCTTCTCATACACCCTCTGCCTTCATGTCCTCTTTCACACCATTAATAAATCTCCTCTTTGGTCTTCCTCTAGGCCTCCTGCCTGGCAGGTCCAACAAGGCAGGAGTTCCAGCTCGTCTTTCAGTGTTTAACACTCTCTCTCTCCTAGACATACAGTGGGGAGAACAAGTATTTGATCCACTGCTGATTTTGCAGGTTTTCCTACTTGCAAAGCATGTAGAAATCTTTCATTTTTATCATAGCTACTCTTCAACTGTGACTGACGGAATCAAAAACAAAAATGCAGAAAATCACATTGTGTGATTTTTAAGTAATTAGCATTTTATTGCATTAGATACTTATTTGATACATCAGAAAAACAAAACTTAATATTTGGTACAGAAACCTTTGTTTGTAATTCCAGATATCAGACGTTTCCTGTACTTCTTGACAAGGTTTGCAAACACTGCACCAGGGATTTTGAACAACTCCTCCATAAAGATCTTCCTCAGATCCTTCAGTCTTCGGGGCTGTCGCTGGTACATGGCCCCATCCATCTTCCCCTCAATACTGTGCAGTCGTCATGTCCCCTTTGCAGAAAAGCATCCCCTAAGAATGATGTTTCCACATCCATGCTTTATGGTAGGGATGGTGTTCTTGGGGTTGTATTCATCCTTCTTCCTCCAAACACAGCGAGTGGAGTTTAGACCAAAAAGCTCTATTTTGTCTCATCAGACCACTTCTCCCATTCCTCCTCTGGATCATCCAGATGGTTACTGGCAGACTTCAGATGGGCCTGGAAATGCGCTGCCTTGAGCAGGGGGACCTTGCGTGCTCTGCAGGATTTTCATCCATGGTGGTGTAGTGTGTTACTGGTGGTCTTCTTTGAGACTGTGGTCCCAGCTCTCTTCAGGTCATTGACTAGGTCCTGCTGTGTAGTTCTGGGCTGATTCCTCACCTTCCTTATGATCACTGATGCCCCACAAGGTGAGATCTTGCATGGAGCCTCAGAACGAGGGAGACTGACCCTCATCTTGAACTTCTTCCATTTTCTTCTAATTGCACCAATAGTTGTTGTCTTCTCACCAAGCTACTTGGCTATTTTCCTGTAGTCCATCCCAGCCTTGTGCAGGTCTACTGTTTGATCCCTGATGTCCTTCCACACCTCCCTGGTCTTGGCCAGTGTGGAGAGGTTGGAGTTTGTTTGATTGAGTGTGTGGACAGGTGTCTTTTATACAGATAAGAAGTTCAAACAGGTGCAGTTAATGCAGGTAATGAGTGGAGAACAGGAGGGCTTCTAACAGGCCTGTGAGAGCCGGTTCACTGGTTGTTAGGTGATCAAATACTTATGTCATGCAATAAAATGCTAATTTATGACTTTAAAGAAAAGAAGAAAAAAAATCACACAATGTGATTTTCTGGATTTTTGTTTTTGATTCCGTCAGTCACAGTTGAAGAGTAGCTATGATAAAAATGAAAGATTTCTACATGCTTTGCAAGTAGGAAAACCTGCAAAATCAGCAGTGGATCAAATACTGGTTCTCCCTACTGTAGACATTGGCTGAGTTTCTACTGCCACTAACTGGATGTGCTCTCTTACAACTTCATGGACTTAAAAACTGTCTCAGAGTTTATCTGCTTAGCTGTGTTTCTCTCCTAGATGAGGCCACTAAAGGAGCTACTACTGACATTAACTTTTCACATTTCTTTAACATAGAACGTACTCCTGGATCAGCAGTTCTGTCTTCTGTGTGTTTGCTCTGTCTTCTCAAACCCCCAGTCGGTTGTGGCAGATGGCCGTTCACACTGAGGCTGGTTCTGGTTCTGCTGGAGGTTTTTTTCCTGTTAAAGGTGTGTTTTCCTCCCCACTGTCTCTACATGCTTATCCAGGAGGAGTGAAGCCTGCAAGTCAGTGACTCGACGCAATCTGCTGGGTTTCCTTAGATAGAAAATGTTTAACCAATTTGAATAATAAACTGAATTTGACTACACTGTCTAATAACTAGGATCAATTGGAATATATGAACATGATTTGAAATAAGTATGATTCGACTGAATCGACTTTTTAAGACAACGTGTTTTGTGTTTTGGCGTTATATAAACAAACTGAATTTAACAGAAAATGAATTGCACTGTCTGTTGTTTTGTTACATAAAATCCCAACAAAATATTGTGAGGTTTGTGGTTGTAAGGAGACAACATATATAAAAAGGTGTATGAAAACTTTGGCAAGGTGCTGCATGAGGCAGCATGAAAAATGTGGGGAGCCCTCACGTATTGATCCACTGCTGGAGGGTGTCCCGGAGCTGCTCTGTCTGGATCGGCAGAGCTAGGGTGCGAAGGGTGGGCTGAAACTCAGTGATGGATGGAGGCAGATACCTGAACCAGCTGCCTGTACTCCACTCCTCCTGTAGCACCTTTCTCCCTTTACCTGACAATACAAGAGAATTATGTTGGAGACAATACATCGAAGAACATGATAGAACTTTCTTCAATTACCAGCAACTCATATGCACCCTTAAGGATCCATACAAACTAGGGTTGCACAAAATTTGGCAAATTTATCGTTCTCACAATGTACAAAATACAAGAATGGCGAAGAACTGCTTCAACTGCAATAAATGTTACCTTAATTATAAGTACCATGTAGTCAGATTTTCTGCCTGTAATACATTTGGTGACACTTGTTGCAGCATAAGAATTTATAAAAAAGGTAAAAATGTGGAAAAGACATTAAGAAAAAACAGCTAAGTTGTTTCAATACTAAAACAACAGAAGCTGACCAGAAGTTACTTCTTCAATTAAACCTTGTTGTTGAAATGGAAATAATGAATTTAGTTTTATTCATTAGCTGGAAAGACGCATTATATGGGGTCTAAGTTTGCTAAGAATTCAAAGCAGAAAAACATTTATCTTGACTGAGATGTGGATAACTGTGCTAACTCTAGACGCACACATAAACATGAACAGTTTAATTTAATCCGGGCCATCAGAACCAAGGAGAGCAGTAGGAAGATAGGAGGGGGTCTTGTTGTGTTAGAATGACACAGATAGTGCAACTCTGAGCATTTCATTATCAAAGAGACACTCTGCAGTTAAGACATTAAGCTGCTAGCATGTAGCCATTTTATCTACCGCAGATTTTACACGTTATTGCGATAACAATGTACGTTCTCCCCTCTGCTAACACTGTAGCTGCCTGTGATGTTTCCACACTGCTATCAGCAGACTATGAACACAGCATCCCCAGGCCCTTCTTCTGATCTCCAGGGATTTTAATCATGTCTCCCTGTCCTCCACTCTCCCCACATTCACCCAGTGTGTTACCTGCTGCACCAGAGACAATAAAATGCTGGACTTATTAGATGCCAACACCAAGGAGGCATACAGATAATCACCTTTCCTTCCCCTGGACGGCTCAGATCACAGCCTGGTTCATCTCCAGCTAGTACTGCACTGTTTGATAAGAGTAATTGGAATGTATGTACCCGACTTGAAATTTGTATGATTCGATTGAGTTGACTGTGTTAAGTGCCTTGATGACACGTGTTGTGAACTGGCGCTATAGAAATAAAACTGTATTAAACTGAATTGAATGATATAAACCCGTTGTACATAGTGGACCAGCTGTGACATGCACAGTGATGAGATGGTCTGAGGAGACTGAAGAAGCTCTGAGCGACTGTTTCAGCCAGTGTTGCCAGATCTAGCGAGAGAAACAAGTAACCAGCACTATGAATACAAGCCCAAATGCCGACCCACTTCACTGTAAAACGGGCCGTTTGTAAACAGCATAAATGTATAAAATTATTATGGCATTATACATAAGTAACAGCATAATTACGCTAAACACTTTAACTATAAATATTACAAATAATTTAAATTCTTTGAATAACTTATGAAGCCTGATGAAAAGTGCATTTTGCATACATAACAGCAAAATGACAGTATACACAGTCAATAAAAAACTTTCTTTAAACTTTAAAAGAAAAGCCACACATGAACCAACTCAAACAGGTCTAGGGTAAAACCATCTTCTTTTTTTTTCAGGAACCAAATATGTAAAAATTAGCTTAAAGCCTGGCACAGATGAAAAAGGTATAAAAACAGCATTTACCTGAACAACAATAAACTATTGCTATTTTCCCCACTTATGCAACTCATTGAGACACTGTCACTCTGAGCTCTGGCGTGTGTGTGTTTGCGGTCTGCAGGGAGGAGGCCTGAGTCTGGGGACAGGGACTGGGCAAATAAACTGAATCTGTGCTTTAAAAGATTTGAATGCACCTACCCACTCCTCTGCCCTACCCAAATACACTAACCTGCTGCCACACACCACCCCCACCTCCTGTGTCCTGACACCCTCAGCTCCACCTTTCCCCATCCCCTCCCTTCTCAGGCAACCTCACCCTAAATATATATAAAGACCAAGGCTTGTAAGGCTGC
This sequence comes from Girardinichthys multiradiatus, assembly GCF_021462225.1. Lineage (NCBI taxonomy): Eukaryota > Metazoa > Chordata > Actinopteri > Cyprinodontiformes > Goodeidae > Girardinichthys > Girardinichthys multiradiatus. The sequence continues at coordinate 4,984,301 of NC_061817.1, read as the reverse complement.
TGGACTTGTTGGTATCAGCCCCAGATTGCTCAGAGATTCTGTGGACCAACTTGGTGATGTACTGCAGTACATCTATAACCTGAGCCTCAGTCTGGAGAAGGGGAGAGGACCCAGTTTACAACAACTTTCACCCCCTCTACGCCACTGCGGGTACTCTGAGCAGCTCCTTCAGCAGCAGGCTGTGGCTGCCACCGTGCAGAAAGGAACACTGCAGAAGGTCCTTCCTCCCATCAGCAATAAGACTACAATAAAAGCCTATAAATGTACTGCCAATACATACAAGTATTACCTCATTTATATCTCTTCTTTCTATGCAGTTACTGCACATATTTGTTGAAACTTTACTTTTTATATAAAGTTTATTTTTAATATTTAGAATTTATATTTTTTTGCTTTGCTTGCACTATTTGTTTTTTTAATTTATAATTTTCTTTAAATTATCATTCTCAATGTACAACTTTTTAACTCTGTCTTGTTGCTTCGACAATTTAATTTCCCCCTTGGGATATGAAGATAGTCTTATTACTTTCTTACTGGTTTTATATCTTCATGCTTCTATTTGCCTTTCACTTTAGTGTTTGTACACCTAAATTTCCTCACTGAGACAATAAAGCATATTTGTATTATATTCTATTTTACAGTATTTATTTATCACAAGTCATATTTCTAACTATACCAATATGCATATCACATAGTTTCCCAATATCATGCGGCGTGAATGAACACAGTTTTAGAGGGACAAGTGATGCCTAAAAGGTGCACCAATCCCACTAATGATGTGTTTTGGTTTACCTGTAGGAGTGGAAGAGGTTACATTCTCCAGGGTGGAGAAGAGCATACCACAGCTCAGGGCTCCCTCTCCTGGCCTGGGTACCCCCTCAGGAGGAATGTAGAAGACAGCATAGGCCTGGAAGAGCGTGGTGACCAGCAGTTCCACTAGACTACACACCTGAGCCTTGATCCCTGCACCTGGATAATAAACACTCCTATGAGTTGGTTCATCATCTCACATAAAACATGTTAAAAGTAATCATAAGCATCCTTATACCTAGGCTTCTTGGGCTGAAGAGCCTCAGATCTTGTGAAGGACAAATTTTAAAATACCTTAGTTTAGAATTAGATTAGAATTCCATATGTTTACTTGAAAATAAGGAGACTTGTTAGAATTTCTCCTCTATTTCAATAAGTCTACTGCAAAAAAACAAAAAAAAAACAGCAGTTTGGTAGCACACCGCAGCAGTTTGAGTACATGCACATGCTTGTTGACGATGTGTCTCAGCTCTGTGGTCATGCTGTCATTAGAGGGTCTTTCCTCAGCCAGAAGTAAGGCTCAGACTGCTGGAGGAGAACCTGGTGTCTCCTATTGCTTCAGTGAGGGGGGGGGGGGGGGGGGGGGTGTAGGATAATGTTTACTTGATCAGCTATTTATCACTATGCTGAGTTACTAAATCACTTCTAGGTCCAAGTTTAGTGACTGATCAAGTAAAACAACAACAAACAAAGCAATGGAAGAAAAACTGAGTGAATGAATGAATGGTTAAATATAAAATATTAATTTATACAACATAAACATTTAAATACAAACAACACTTATAACAATAAAAGCAAACTCTTTAACAAAATAAATTTAAATTCTGATAATAAAGGTAGTTTAAAAAGCTTTGCAGTGAAAGAATACGAATCAGCTTTATTGGCCAGGACTGTGAGCACAAACAAGTAAACTGGCTTCAGTTTCAAGAGCTCACAGCGCACAGACATTAGGCATAAATATATAAAGTTTCGGTGAAATAAAAGTAAAAGTATTCAGAGATAAAACTGATTTTGAGGCTCATTTATATTGAAATTACAATAGGGATGGGTACCGAATTCAGTACTTTTATAGATACTTAATGAATTCCTTCGGTACTACTGAGCTCCGATTCACGTAGTCAACCTGTACCATGTATCGGTACCTGAACGCATCATTGTGACACTGAGGGAGAGGAAGAGTGGGCGATTTTCCATGCCGGACATGAGCGTAGCATTGCACGCACAATGGCGTAATGACGTCAGTAGCCGCTGCTACAGTCAAAGCATGTCTGTTAGGAAGCGCCCAAAAGTATGGCTCTACTTTACAAAATACGATGCAGATTACGCTTGCTGCAATATTTGTGATGCGAAGTGCAAGGCCAGTGGTGGGTATAGTTCTAATCTGAGGAAGGACCTGGTTCAAAACCAGATTTTTGTCAAGGCTGAAGAGACAATTTTCGTTAGCCTTAGATCTACGGTTACAACTCCTACATTCAGCACGGTCAGCACGCCTGGATCCGTTAGCGACTCATCGTCCAGCAACATGGCTGGGTTTTAAATTGCATCACACTACGTAGTCAGTTAAGGGTTTTAATGTTGAAGAAATGTTTGAAACATCTGAGATGTTACAATACAAACAGCTGGATGCTGTTTTGATATATTCATTAGTTTATATATTGAGAAATAAATGTTAAATTGAACATTTTTGGAGATTTTATTAATAAACGAATTAACATTTATTACCACATAAACACACACAAAAGTACCGAAAACTGGTACCGTTGAGTATCGATTCTCCGGTATCGGTACCGTATCTGTTCAGATGTGAAAAGGCACCCATCCCTAAATTACAGTGACGAGTTAACAAAACTAAAATTATTCAAATGTTCTACTTTTTAGGATCTATTCTGACAATGTCAGAGACAATCTAATTACAGGTTAAACACGTTGAAAGACGCCTAAGATCTAAATAGCAACTTTAGATGAGAGAAACTGAGTGAGCAAAGTTTCTGAGTTGAAGAGGAGCCTTTATCAGACAAAATGTAGTAACTGGGTCTATGATACATTTCTATTATCACAGAATGTTTGAGTGATTTAATGTAGCAGTTTTTCTCTCATTCACTCAGGCTGCTAACAGTAAGAAGCAAAGAAGTAGGATTAAACACATTTCTGTTTCCATTCAAAGACCCAGCATATAGGCCAAGGACTGTTACATGTCCTAGATTCATTTAATATGAAATTACTTAACATCTATCCAAATGCTCTATGAACATGTCAGTATTTCTGGGTTTTGCCATATCAGTATCAAACTCAGTCCGAGTGAGTTAGGGAAGACAGGTATGTATGGGTAAAGGGAAAATGGATGAATTTGCCCCCTTATGCCCCTCCTAGGAGTGACATGTCTTTAAAAGAGTTTTAGATTAATTGCAACAGAAACACTGGGAGATCCTAATATACTAGTTAAGCCCTCATGAAATACTGAGAGAAAAGAAAACGTCTGAACAATGCAATAAAAGATTTAGGTTTGATAGATGTCTGGCCGGCTTGGAACAGTCTAATCCCAGGAAACACTTTTTACTCATCACAGCATAGGATTAATTTAAGAATAGATAATTTTTTTCCATGTGTACTAGAAAGCTGCATATGATAAAGGACTAGAGAATTGGTGAAAGATGTTTCAGATCATTCTTGATCACTCTGACCTGCATAATGACCCCAGTTCTAGGAACAGATCTAAGTGAATATCTACAGTATAATGACAACAGTGAGCAAAATCCTTGTATATTATGGGATGCAGCCAAAGCTGCACTTACAAGGAAGATTATCTTCAGAACTGCTAGAATAAAAAGTGAAAGGCCCAAACTTTATTAACTTTACATGATAAATTAGGGATCTAGAACAGACAGACTGTACTGTACAGCAGATCAAATATTAAGCAAAGGAATAAAGGAGAATATTAGATTTATGATACTATGAAGCAGGTTATGAAGCTCTTCCAGTATTAAAAGACTACTTCTTGCCAGTCCAACTGAGATCCTCAACACATGCAGCACCAAGCCAGTAGGTAAAGTTCTCTTTAAAAGTTTGGGTGAAAATGGTCAATGATTACCGTCTCTAAAAGACATAAAATGATTGAGGTGACCAGCCTATGATCCTGATTTTATGCCACCAGATACAGACAGTGGCTTTACTGCGGTATTACACCTATGTTTGTCATTACCAAAGGGTTTAGTTGTGGTGACCTGTATCAGGTCCAGATTAACAGGATTTTTACTGATATTTACAGCATCATGATTACTTCTCTAAAACAATTAATGGCTTCTGTCCAAGGGAAGTTCCAGATATTATTCAGATATCCTTGGATGCTTATAACTTAGGGAATAGCAGTTGTCCAGTAAGTAAGCTGTACTGTAATACTGTAACATTGAGTAAGGACTCTACAAACTATGTTAAACAGAAGTCAAAACAGATGGGAACCCGACTGGGCTGCTGGAAGGAACCTGGAGAACTCATGGTTGATCTTGTCCAACCATCCATCCCTTTTAAAAGGATGCTGCAACAATTATTTCACAAATTGTGGGTATCTCTGTTAGTTCAACCTTTGCATCTCTAAACACTGATCCTACCCACATCCCTCTGAAGGTAACTATTTTGCACCAAAGGAACAGTACCATGTTGTGGTTGGTTCAACAGCTGATGGATGGAGGCTTTCCTAGCCAACAGGAAGTCAGCCAGGGCCTGGCGTGGTGAGCTATCCTCCAACAGCATGGTGGACACCAGGGCCTCAGCGATAGCTTGGTCTGACACGGCCCGGCCACGCAGCAGAGACCGGCTCTCCAAGAGAATGGTTGACCTGTAGGAAGAGGCCATTTAATCGCTGGGGATTAGAAATGGACCAAGAAATCTGTTGGTAGATGGAATCTGACGATATTCAGTTTGACGTCCCCTGACCAGTGATAGCTCAATAGGAAACTCAAAAACCCAAAAAAATCTTCTGGTCAGTAAACACACCAAATCATGTTGAGCTAACCGTAACATTATTCAGTGAGGAAGCTGTTACTGAGGGACAAAATGTGAAAGCGTTTTAAGTATCAATGAGGTTTTCAATGATAAAGCCAGACTAGGAACTGAGATGTAAGAAGCTGAAAATGCCTGGAAATATCAGAGGATGTAATTACTTAAAAAATACTTTAAAAAAAATAGAGATTAGAAATCTCCACCATATCAGTGTGATCACTGGTCCTTTCCTATTTGTAGCATCGGGTAAAAAACCACTCTGAAGAAAGTTTGACCTTTTGACCCTTCAAGTACCTGAAGTGACCAGTGGTGGTGACTTGCCGGACCAGGATGGGGAAGCGGGTGAGGACAGGGCCATATTGCCCCCCTGTTGCAGCCTCCAGCTGCAGCAGACTGAGCAAGTGGCAGCACAGCAGGTACAGCTGGGTGGCTTGGAGGTACTGGGAGGCCTCCACAGCACTCCAGATGCGCTCTGGGATCTCTAGGAGGAGCTTGATCTGGGAGGCCATGGTATAGAACTTCTCCTGCCACTGTCTCTGGTTCTGCAGCAGCACACACAAACAGGTGATGGTGTAAGGATCAGATCTCCAAACTGAGAAAACCATTTACTAAAACTCTTCTGTCAATCGTATGTTGTGACACGATTGATTTAATAACCAAGATTAAAAGACAGATATGATTTTTAGTTCGGAAAAGTTGATTAAAGCAGATTTAGACTGGATCACGTATGGACCTACAATAAGTGCAGCAGAGAGATCGGTACCTCCTGCCTGGTGCCTCCAACGCAGTTTCTGCCCTGCTTCAGCGTGTGACAGTACTGCTGCATGTCCTGGATGGACTCCACCAAGGTCTCGGAGCACTGGCGCATCTCTCCGATAGTGTCGGCGGCGTCGATCAGGTCCCGGTACCGCTCCCCGACCATCTGCCTCAACTCCTCCTTCTTCTGCTCGATCTCCCCGCGGACTTTGCGTTCGACCCGGCGGATCTCCTCGGTGCTGTAACGCTCGAACAGAGCTGTCGGGTCCTTGATCTCCGAGACCCGGAGAGACAGAACAGGGTCTCCGGCCATCATTCCTCAGAACAAGTTCAGCTGATGAAGAAAATGCAACCCGGAAACAGGTCAGGGTCACTTCCTGCTTCCACGTAGCAAATGTTTGTGACATAATCAGTGGGTTGTATGTTCATTGGTCTGCAGAGCTGTCTATCGAAGATTTCCCTTGAGCAACGATCCCTCCCACCGCATGCAAAGATAAATAAAACACTGATTTAGCCGCCAGGGGACGCTGCAAAAACCTTCAGCCCAGGAAAAATATATTCAAACGTTAATATTTGTTTGGATCATTTTCAAGTCTTTTAAGATTAAAATTAAAATAAGAATTTCAGTCCACATAGATGCAACCAGACTTCTCTACTGTACTCAGTTTTTATTATTAACAGCCAGCGTGAAATTGTACAATTTAAAGGTTAGCGCATGTTTCTTTGATTCCAGTTCTTCAGGATTGGTTGGCTGTACGTTTTAGATGCTTTGCTGCAACAGACTTGAACTTAATGAGTGGTTCATTAATATGCACCTGCAAAACTCAATGAACTGTTAGAATTTCTTAAAAATATATATATTTGCCTGACACCCAGCTTCTGGGTTTTTAAATGAAAAGCAGTTTTTAATTGATGATTACGTTTATTAAGGGAAAACACTTAATAAAGCTTAATAGTTGTTCTGCTGGAGCTTGCAGTCCAGTTGGTCGGTGTCTGGGCTGGGGTTTGGGTTCCGGCAATGCCGGCAATAGTCTGGCCTGGTGCGGTTTGCCTGTCTCCATCCCCGAAGGAAGGGGTTGCTCCTCTGGGGTATCGGTGCCTGGACCTGAGAGTATAGAGTATGTATGAGGAGTGTGAATGAGTGTAAAACATCTATTGTTGTGTGTCTTTACATTGGGTGTGTGGGTGTGAGTGCTTTTATGTGTAGGTATGAGGGAGGGAATGTGTGATGTGACTGTACTGTTTTTGTGTCAGGTTGGGTCTTGGGCTGCTCTGTCTCCTAGATCAGTTTAGGCCCCATCAAATGTGGGGTGTATTTCCTCCCTGCCACACTCCGTGCCGGTAGCTGGGGTCTCTGCCCACTGGTAAATTGGTGGTCCTTGGTGTCCAGGGCTGGGTGCTTTGGTGCGTGATGGGGGCCCGCATGCCGGGCCTGGGCCCCCTGGCTCTGTCGGGCCTCTGCTTGGAGGGTGATGTGCCCCGGGGTCTCGGGTCTTTGGGTTCATGGCTGGATCTGCTCCAATGTAGACGGCTGCCGATGGGGCCTGTGGGCTCATCAGTGCAACTCCCTGGAGCTTCTGCACCGTAGCTGCTGGGTGGTTCCCCTTGGGCTCTCCTCTGCTCTTCTCTGGGGGGCTTACAGTAGTCCCAGCAGTGGTCCTCCTGGGGTTCCTGTGCTCTGGGGGCCTTTGGATGTCTGTAGGTCAGGTCTCCTAAATATCTGTCTCGGATGCGGCAGGCAGATTTGGGGCTCCTCACACTCCCTATTGCCTATATTTATGGAGAAACCTTATATAAACAAGTGCGCTCACATTTACACCCACAGGTTTCTGGATTCAGGTGTTAACACATACACAGATGTTTTATATTGCGCCGCAGTTACCAACAAATACATCTTACATTCATTAGTACAGTGCACTTTTTGGTAACATTGCTGTTGTTATATATGTTTCTGTAGGTGTAGAAGCACTCTTTTAGTATCTTGTATTCTCATCATCCTTCTTTCTCTGCTGTATTCTTCTTTCCTTCTCTCACTTTTTTGTTTTTGCCCGACCTCTCTCTCTTTCTTGCTTTTTTTTCTTTTTCCTTTTTTGTTCCGTCTCCGTGTCCATTGCAATTGAAATAATCCCAAAGCAGTGTCCAATAATGTTTTTATATTGGCACCCAGACAAAAATTCTGAGTGCTACTATGCCAGACAGGACAGGTTAAGAGAATAGAGAGTTATGAGAACATGAGAAGGATGAAAATGATTTACTAAATGTAGATTTTACAAAATCAGCAGTAAATCAAGCACTTCAGAAATCAAAGATCACAACGCAAGGGAAAGATCAGATTTGTTATAAATGTTGAGTTGTCTTAGTCATTTAAAGAGGTTTTATTGGATCTTTATAAGAAAGTTTAGAAAAATTGGGAATTACTACAGTTGGAAAGAAGCAAAAATAGAATGCAAGCCTGGTAAAGATATTACAAAACCTGACATTAAAGACCAGTTGCTTTAATATTTAATTTTTTACTGGATCACTGTCATGGAAAAACCTCAGATCTTCAACAAGTCACTGGAGCTGTGTGAGGTTTCCTCCAGCTTCAAACACTCAAGAAAGTACCCAAGAAACCCATCTCTGTCATGGTGCAAGGAGGTGAAGCTGGACCAAAATGCACACAGGAGGACGAAAGATGGATCATGGAGAGTAAGAGGTTTTAATAACGATGACCAAAACTTACAGATGGCTGGACATTAAACAGGGCAAGGTGGGGAACTACGAAACGTCCAGGAATACAACATGGAACAAGCGACTAAATCATGGAAACAAGCTTAGAACACTGAGGTAACAGTAGGTAACTGTTGGTCCTGGAGAAGAACAAAGAAACCCAAGAACTTAAATACTGATGGGAATGCAGTGAGAACCAATGAGCTAGGAGGGGAACCAATCAGGAGAAACATGAAACAGCTGGTTGACAAGGGCTGCACAATACAGGGAGAAAACTACAAATTAACATGATGAGCATGGAGAGCGGGGAGGAAACAAAGACGTAACGGGAAAACATCCAGGCAAACAATGATGGAACAAACGAACATAAACAAGAGTATGAAACTTAATTTATTACTCAATTCACTAAGTGAAACTAATTACATGCTGATTACATGATGTTTCCAAGCCTTTATTTCTGTTAATTAGAACGATTTTCTGCTTACAGTAAATGAAAACACAAAATTTAAGATCACAATATTACATCAGACCAACAAAAAACATTTTGAATACAGAAATGGTAAAATGGCCTACACTTGTTTTGCGTTTTATCAAGTCCAAGGACCCCAAAGCGCTACAATCAATCATTCATCTACCCATTCATACACACATTCACACACTGACAGTGCTAGACCACATTGTAGCCACAGCTGCCCTGGGGCTGACTGGCAGAAGTGAAGCTGCCATACAATCAGCACCACCAAGCCCTCTGACCCCCATTAGCAGCCAAGGCTGGTCCCTGGAGGTGAGGGAGGCATCCAGGAGGCATCCGAAACAGATGCTCGAGCCACCTTAACTGACTCCTCTCGTTGTGGAGGAGCAGTGGCTCTACTCCAAGCTCCTCCCAGATGGGCAAGCTCCTCACCCTATCCCCAACATAAAGCCCAGACACCCTGTGGAAGAAGCTTGCATCCGGGATCTCGTTCTTTCGGTCTTGGCCCAAAGTTCATGCTCATAGATGAGGGTAGTAACGTAGAACTACCAGTAAATCGAGAGCTTTGCCTTTTGGCTCAGCTCTCTCTTTACCACAACAGACCAGCACAGTGTCCTCATTACGGTGGCCGCATTGATCTGTCTGTCGATCTCCTACACCATTTTCCCTCACTCGTGAACAAGACCGGAGATACCTTAACTCCTCCACTTGAGGCAGGAGCTCCCCTCCAACCTAGAGAGGGCAAGCCACCGTTTTCCAGTTGAGAACCATGGCCTTGGACATGTAGGAGCTGATCCTCATCATCTACACTTTGCATGTGGCTGCAAACTGCCCCAGTGCCTGCTGTAGGTCTTGGTTAGAGGGGGGCAGCAGGACCATATCCATGACCGTGTCTGCAAAAAGAAAGATGAAATCCACTGGTTCCCAAACCAGACACCCTTTGGCCCTTGGCTGCGGCTAGAAATCCTGTCCATAAAAGGGCCAAAGGGCAGCCCTGCTGGAGTTCAACATGCACAGTACAATGTCCAACTTATTGCCGGCAATTTGGACCAAACTCTTGGTCCGCTTGTACAGAGACTGGATGGCCCCTAATAAAGGGCCCCTGACTCCATACTCCTGGTGCGTTCCCCACACTTAGAGGGACACGGTGGAATGCCTTCTCCAGGTCCACAAAACACATGTGAACCGGTGGTGCAAACTCTCAATGACACTCCCCGTGAACCCTCAAGCACCCTGTAGAGGGTGTAGAGCTAGTCCAGTGTTCCACAGCCGGAACAAAAACCACATTGAAGCCGAGGTTCAACAATCTGCAGGACTCTCTCTCCAACACCCTGGCATAGGCCTTATCAGGATCCCCTTGTAGTTGGAACACACTCTTCTTGTGAGGGGGACCACCACCATGGTCTGGCAGTCCAGAGGCACTGTCCCCAGAAGCCACACAATGTTGAAAAGGCGAGTCACCACGGCAGCACTACACCATCCAGAGACTTCAGTTACTCAAGGGAGATCTCATTGACCCCCGAAGCCTTGCCACTGTGGACACCAACTCTGAATCCCCGGTCTTCACCAGGGAAGGCATGACGGCAAGATTGAGGAGATCCTCGAAGTATTCCTTCCACCACCCAATAATGTCTCCTTTCGAGTTCAGCAGCTCCACACCCCCACAGTGTTTGCGAAGCACTGCTTCCCTCTTCTGAGGCGCTGGACCATTTGCCAGAATCGGTTCGAGGCTGACCGGTAGTCCTTCTCCATGGCCTCACTGAATTCCCCCCAAGAGTTTTTGCCTCTGCTACACCACAGACCGTGGCACGGTTGGCCTCACTGTACCTCTCAGCAGCCTCAGGAGTCTCACAAGCCAACCAGAACCGATAGGACTCCGCTTAAAGAAGGGTAGGGCCCGGGCTCCGCCATACCAGGCGACGTCACGTGCCTCATTCTATTGGTCCTCATGAATGCTTCTGAACCACTGACCCACAGCATGTTTGCCATGGGAGACCCTACCAGGGGCATTTAAGCCCCAGACAACATAGCCCATAGGATTATTTGAGGACTCCAACCCCTCCACCTCATTAAGGTGGCAGTTCAAAGAGGGGGTAATATCAAAGTGCTTTCAGGAAAAGTTTATTTTCCTGTAACCACTTGAGGACACACGTTAATCTCAATCACATAGTTGTGTGAAAATCGCTTTCTCAATAAACATATTTACCAGTGCATTCTCCTGCTTGCAGTGTTTATGTGTATTAACTGGTCAGCAGCTTGGTCAATGGTAAAAGTAATCCATTATGGTTGTTACTTTCCCGGTGCTCCCTAGCCATGATGTAGCTTCTCTTTCTGGACAGCAACTCAGAGTCAAGCTACTTGCAATGAGCCCTCTTGTGCGCACTTCTCAAATGGACTATCAACTTTGTGGGGTTTTCCCTTTTGAGGAATATTCCACATATTTTATCACCCGTTGATACTACAAGACACTTGGTTTTATCTCTATCGCAGTAATACTCAAAGAAATCCCAAATAGGACTCTGGTGCTTCTCCCAACTTTTGCTGTCATCATTTTGAGGGTTAGTGTGGTGAGCAAAAATTTAATTTATAAAGTGCTACCAGGGACTATGGGGTGTCGTACGGTGCTGATAGCTGACATAACTCATGTATGGAGTAAGACAATTGTCAAAAAGATGTGTGCATGATCCCAACCATTCGTATTCGTATAAGATTTGAGTAAATATTGTTTATTTCTTGTTTTCTGATTACCCCCATTTCATGGTGCTTTCCCGTGAATCCCTTAGAGTCGACTGGTTTGAAAAGGCAGCTAGTTTCTTTCAGTGGAAGGGTGTTGGTGTTCACATGACCTGCAGTTCAACAATAAATCTTCCTTAAACTTTATTTTATTGTCATGCCTCTCCATATAACATTGAGCCTTACCTCACCAAAGCTGACAAATAAGATGTGAATGTGGTTTATTAATTAAAATGAGAAAAATGTGTATCACAGAGTGAATGTTATAGATAGATAGATAGATAGATAGATAGATAGATAGATAGATAGATAGATAGATAGATAGATAGATAGATAGATAGATAGATAGATAGATAGATAGATAGATAGATAGATAGATAGATAGATAGATAGATAGATAGATAGATAGATAGATAGATAGATAGATAGATAGATAGATAGATAGATAGATAGATAGATAGATAGATAGATAGATAGATAGATAGTCCCTTATTATCTTCATCAATGATAAATGATGTAGACAGTGAGATGTGATTTTTTCCTTTTGCAGATGATGGAGCAACGTAGAAGAGAGGAAGGAACTCAGTGTTTATTTCAAGTAAGTGCAGGATGCAATTTTTAAAGGTGAAAAATGGTCACATAGTTGGAGATTTACAATTTCAGGGGATAACACCAAGATAAAACGTTTTAACAGGAAAAGAGATGGTTATGACATTAAAGATATACACTCACCGGCCACTTTATTAGGTACACCTTGCTAGTACCAGGTTGGACCCCCTTTTGCCTTCAGAACTGCCTTAATCCTTCGTGGCATAGATTCAGCAAGGTACTGGAAACATTCCTCAGAGAGTTTGATCCATATTGACATGATAGCATCACACAGATGCTGCAGATTTGTCGGCTGCACATCCGTGATGCAAATCTCCCGTTCCACCACATTCCAAAGGTGCTCTATTGGATTGAGATCTGGTGACTGTGGAGGCCATTTGAGTACAGTGAACTCATTGTCATGTTCAAGAAACCAGCCTGAGATGATTCGTGCTTTATGACATCCGCTTTATCCAGGACCGGGTCGCGGGGGCAGCAGACTCAGCAGAGACACCCAGACGTCCCTCTCCCCAGACACCTCCTCCAGCACCTCCGGGGGGAGCCCAAGGCGTTCCCAGGCCAGCCGAGAAACATAGTCCCTCCAGCATGTCCTGGGCCGTCCCCTGGGCCTCCTCCCGGTGGGACTTGCCTGAAACACCTCCCGAGGAAATCGTCCAGGAGGCATCCGGTATAGATGCCCGAGCCACCTCATCTTGCTCCTCTCGACGTGGAGGAGCAGCGGCTCCACTCCGAGCCCCTCCCGGATGGCCGAGCTCCTCACCCTATCTCTAAGGGAGTGCCCGGCCACCCTACGGAGGAAGCTCAATTCAGCTGCTTGTATCCGGGATCTCGTTCTTTCGGTCATGACCCAAAGTTCATGGCCATAGGTGAGTGTAGGAATGTAGACCGACTGGTAAATTGAGAGCTTCGCTTTTTGGCTCAGCTCTCTCTTCACCACAACGGATCGGCACAGCGTCCCCATTACTGCGTTTAATAAAAGGATTACATGGACCATACACATTCAGAAGGTTGTAGACAAATGCAAGAAAGTGTTGAACATCATGAGGTGTTTAACTGGAAGTGACTGGGGAGCAGATAGAATAGCACTATGGATGTATAGTTTATAATTCATCAACAGACACAACTTCACAAAATTTAAATCATATTCAGTACCAAACGCCATCATTGTAGCTAGAAACAGAAGAAACGCCACTTTAAAAAATAACAACTAACACTAAACTGGGCAAATATTTGAGGTCATGGGCAGGATCATCAAACTCAAGATAAAGTTGAACCTTTCTGGAAAAAGAAACAAAGGATTTGAGGAGTTTTGGTTGGACTGTGAATCTCAGGTCAATATAAATCAAACATAATATAACGTTACCACTAATGCAGACATGGATACTTCCAGATTATTATTTATTTTTTATTTACTTATTTATTACAAGGACAGTGCATATTAATAAAATTTCTGTCAATATGCCAGATTTAGCCAGGATATTTTTTACCTGCAGTCCCTAGACATATGGTAAAAGTCACCCTAAAAAAATAAGAGTAAAACTACGTATTTAGATGACCAAAATAACTATTACAAAACTTAAAATAAAAACACGATAAAAGCTAAAATGTACATTAGTTGTTCCAAATTGCTCTATAAATTTCACCCAACCAATCACTATATGTAAAAATTCTAAAGAGACAAAAGTTGTACCTATTGTGTGGATCTATAATCCAGAAATGTGGCACATCTTTGTTGGTACTGCTTTAACACACAGACATTCTAAAAGTAATTTAGCAGATTTATCATAAACCATGTTGTCAATGACTTTTAATTGTGATGGGAAAATTTTATTGTTTTTCTTTACCCAAAAATACATTTAAAAAAATGTAACATTTTGTAAATGTAAGTTTTTAAACAAAAAGTTTCATTCGCTGATGTAAATGTATTAATAAAATGCCACATTTCACATATTTTCTTAAAATATGGAACAATATATACAGTCTGTATCTGACACAACTAACCAAAAGGCTCTTATGATTTGCATGTGTAAATCTTTTTATTTGTTAAGGTAATGTACCTTTAAGCTACCTGGAAACTGAACGTAGGTGTTTCCCTTGTGCTGTATACATGTTATTGTTCAATAAAGATTGCTATAGAAACAGCTCTTTGTACCCGGAAGAAAAAAACATAATAAGAAGCGATTCTATCAACAGGTAGGTTTGACCATTTCAGTAATACTGTAGTTTATAAAGAATAAGTTTGTATTCAGCGAAAAGATTAATATTTTAAAATGTTTCCGGTCTGTCACACTGTCAGTATGCGGATGACTGATAATAACTATTAAAAAAAGTCGGTGTAGGACCGCGGTGAAGTTAGTTTTAGGTTGGCCGTTCGACGGGCATTCTCCGTGGTTCCCAACGGGCAGCGACTGCTTTTCATACCGTGAACTGTGACAGAGGCGGCGGGGAGCGAGACTCTGTGTACTCGCTGCTGAACGCAGTGGTTCTTGAGGGACTATCAACTAAGTTCCAGTCGGGAAAAACACGTAGACAAAAACAAACAAACAAGCAGTAGCTTTCACTACCCATGATCTATTCACTCCGAATCAATGCTAAATGGTGTTGCTATACCAGATTAATACCAACTTTTCATTACAAACGTGGAGTAGATAATAATAATAATATAATAATCATCTTTATTTGTCATTCCAACTTATACAACAAAATGTGACTACATTTAAACCATCCCTCCCTTAAACTCATTTGACCTTTTTAGCGATTTCCAAAGAAAAGATTAAAATAAAACTAGAAAATTTCGTAAGAAATTTAGACGGGGCCTGCCTCTTGGTGCGTTTTGCTCCGACCAGAGCTTGCTATTTGTTTATTGACTATGCTATTGTCTATGCTATTATCAGCTAAAAATATTACTAGTAACTCTGGAAGACTGAGGCTTTTATTTTGAAATTTTCAGTAAGCCTTATTTTAAAAGGCCAACACTGGGTGAGCTCCAACATAGTGTGAAGCCCAGTCCTGAAAAGATCTATTGTTTAAAATGCAAAGGCTTTTATTTTGTAGAGCATGTTTTGTCTTATTTTGAAAGTCCAGCATGGCTGTACTTTCAGGTCTGGGTTAGTTGCATTGGTTAAATAGAACCCGCTTGCTATTTAAAAATCATTTTCTATGCTCTTGTCAGCTCACAAAATCCATAGTAACTGTGGAAGGTGTGGGCTTTTATTTTGGAAGTTTCAGTAAGCCTTATTTTAAATGGGCAACACTGGGTGAGCTCCAACATTAGTGTGAAGCCCACTCCTGCAATCATCTATTGTTTAAAGGCTTTTATTTTGTAGAGCCTGTTTTGTCTTATTTTGAAAGTCCAGCATGGTTGTCACTTCAGGTCTGGGTTAGTTCCATTAGTTATATAGATCCTGCTTGCTATTTAAAAATCATTATGAATGCTATTATAAGCTTAAAAAATCATTATTAAGTATGGAAGGTGTGGGCTTTTATTTTGAAAGTTTCAGTAAGCCTGTTTCAAAGGACCAGCATAGTCCCATTCCCATCACTGGGGGAGCTCCAACAGTAGTGTGAAGCCCACTCCTGCAATCATCTATTGTTTAAAGGCTTTTATTTTGTAGAGCAGGTTTTGTCTTATTTTGAAAATCAAGTATGGTTGTCCTTTCAGGTCTGGGTTATTTCTATTAGTTATATAGAACATGCTTGCTATTGTAAAACCATTGTGTATGTTATTATAAGCTTTAAATAATCATCAATAAGCATGGAGGGTTGATGAAAGAAATTGACCTTTAGGGTCAATCACTGTTGTCTGGGTGTTGGAACACCAGTACATGCTGTTTAAGTTCCCCACACAACATGGCCGCCATGTAGTTGCCTCCTATGAAGCTGGTCAAAGGGGGTCAGGTCAAGTTTAAGCCATAGAAATGAATGAAAATCAATGAAAGTCAATGCAAAGTCCTCAGAAAGATAGTAATCCATGCATGTGTGTGTGGGAGTGTGTGTGTGTGTGGGTGTGTGTCCCAGTGTGTGTGTGGGTGTGTGTCCCAGTGTGAGACACAGAGAGGCAGAAAGAAAGACAGAATCACATCCAGACATATACCGTAGGAGATACACAGAGCTATAAATAGAACAGTGAGGAATGAATCAGCCAATCAGCAAAGAGCGTCAGTGTAACTTGACACCTGCTGTTTCTCACTCACGCAGCACCTCACTCTGTGTCTCCCCTGGTCTAGGCTTTATAACATGGAGGCGCATGCTCCCGAACGACTGGCCATAACTCTGAAACCGTAGGGGCGATCGATGTCATTCTTGGACCGTTTTTATCAGAACGGACAGGGGATCGAGAATATTAACACACTTTTGTTGAAAATATAATAATAAAGACATAACACTGGGTGAAAAGAGAGGGAAAATGGAGAAAAAGGCAAATATTCCTAAACATGCTCCCGAACAAAGTCTAATATCTCGGAATCCGTACATGGTATTTGAAATTTTTTTAAACTGTGGGCGACAACTATCCTTCGTCTCCAATCATGGAGATTTTCATAGCTCTATGTCATTCACAGTATAAAATATGATTATGGAAATAAATGGTGTCACTCATGGATTACAGGTCAAGCTCTCATTGAAAATACATGGGAGAAGGCCTACAGAAATGTACTGACTCTTGGCGATCGAGGGGTGTTTGACAGAAAACTATGAGACTTGGGACAATTTTGAAGTTATTGTGTGAAAGCAGAGGCCCGGCCCTACAATCTGACCGAAAATTGTGACTGTAGAGCGAAATTTGTGGCCGTGAGTGCCAGTTGAAACTCATTTTTCCTGAAAAAATCCCCTCTTTTTACACTCTAGTAACTGCCATCTCCACTGTTAAGAGTGTGATTTTCTCGCAAACTTTGTGTCGCTTGGAGTCTAATTTTAGAGAAACCGTAGCAGTTATCAACAAACCGTTTTCATTTTTGAAGAGCCGGCGGATTTTCCTACAAACTGAAAGTCAAACTGTGTTTCTAGGTGAAAGTATGGCGATACAGTAGAGGCTTCGCAATGCAATGCACTGCTCTCCTATGCATTGCTATGGCAGGCCCCAATTAAACTCCAGTCCCCTTTCTTATAAATTCTGACAGCAACTTCGGTAGGCCACTCTAGATGATGTATTCCTGGTTTTCCTCCATCTGACCAATGTGTGTCAACCAGAACAGCCCTACAATGTCCAGTACCGTCAGCGTTTCTGTCAGTCAGCTGTATACAAGTATGACAACTGTCACAAGGACATGCGATAGGGAAATTATTTAAATAAACACGTATTGTACTAATGATTCAACATTAAGATTTCGGTACTAATTTTTGTTACCCCAATCGACTCCTCTGAAATATGAACGTAACTATGGCCCCTTTGAGTGACCTTCTGATGAAAAATAATTTGTTAAAGTTGTAAAAGCTCCTTTCAACAGCAGACTACACAAACAGCAAAAAAATACTTTAACTTGTCAGTTGTTAAAGCTGTTACAAAATGTTTCTAGGGTGACTACAGATTGATATATGATTGGTAGAAAACACGCTACAGTAAACAGCACCATGAGAAAAACTTCCAACGGGACAAATTATGCAGAAAAAGGGTCAGCACAACAAAGGGCCATAATATTTGGAAGCTCTGTTTTATTATCTTAATTAGGCCACATTGAAAGTTGCTAGAAAAAACATAATCAATTAAAATTTCTATAAAATCTAATCTCAGACCTGCACAGTGGAACAGTGGTTAGCACTATTGCCTTGCATCAAGATGGTCCTGGGTTCGAATCCCAGCCTGGGGTCTTTCTGTTCTCCACTTCCACTGGCAGGGTCTCTCTGGGTACTCCAGCTTCCTCCTACATTCCAAATGTATGTGTGGATGTTTGTCCTGTGTGTCTCTGTATTGCCCTGAGTTGGATCAGCGACCTGTCCAGGATATCCACTTATCAGCTTAGATTACAGCATGTGGCATTGTTTTCATAAGTTTCTGTAATGTCACCAGATTGAGTTTCACCCAGTGTTGCATTAATTTTACGCCAAGATCTTGTATTGTTGATGAGAGAGTCTGACCACTGTGCAAAGCCTTCTCCAGCACATCCCAAAGATTCTTAATGGGGTTAAGGTCTGGACTCTGTGTTGGCCAATCCATGTGTGAGAATGATGTCTCATGCTCCCTGAACCACTCTTTCACAATTTGAGCCCGATGAATCCTGGCATTGTCATCCTGGAACATGCCCGTGCCATCAGGGAAGAAAAAAGCCATTGATGGAATAACTTGGTCATTCAGTATATTCAGGTAGTCAGCTGACCTCATTCTTTGAACACATACTGTTGCTGAACCCAAACCGGACCAACTGCAGCAACCCCGGATCATGCCCCCACAGGATAGTACACCAAGTACATCCAAGCTTTCTTTAAGGACATAAAATTATGTAGGTCACTTAAATAATTATGCCAGCAATTTTAATGCAAACTTTGATAATACTTTGCAGGCGATTCTTGGAAAGTGACCCTTACTAACAAGTAAAAACAAAGGAAAGAATAGGTTACACCACGCAGTCTACCTGCGACCCAAAACTCAGGTTTACATCAAAGAGTACTCCCCCCAGGTAATTATAGTGTGGTACCAGCTCCACTGTTTTGTCATTGATCTTCACTGGGTATGAAAAGTATCACTGGGATTTCCCAAAGTCTATGCATTTTCTTTTGTTTTATTGACATTAATATTTAAAAAGGATTCTTCACACCACTTGATCATGCCCATGATTGGTGCATCACTTCACCTACCTCTTTTCTTACCCTGATGCGGCCATCACTTTGGAACAGGGTAAATCTGGATTCATCAGACCACGTGACCTTTTACCAATCCTTCAGAGTCCAATTTTTATGTTCCCTAGCACACTGTAGCCATTTTTTCTGATTAGCCTTGCTGATAAGTGGTTTTCTTACAGCTACAAAGCCGTTCATTGCCGTTACCTTGAGTTCCCTTTGCATTGTGCATGTGGAAATTATCTTACTTTCACTTTTAAACATACTACTCAACCCAGTTTTGGTAGTTTCCGCAATTTTCTTAGATGTTTTCACTGCTTGATGCATGCCAATGATTTGACCCTTCTTAAACAGACTGACATCTTTTCCACGACCACAAGATGTCTTTTGACATGGTTGTTGAGAAGCTACTCATTGCATCAACTGGGGTTAAATAACTTGTTGCCAGCTGAAAGACAACCGCCCATGCAGTAATTGTACAATAGGAGGCTCGTTCCTATTTGCTTGGTTAAATCAAGGTGTCGACTTTTTTTTGGCCAGGCAGTGTATGTCTACCATGAGGTTATTGTCAGGTTTAACCAACCTAACAATATTTAAACAACACAGAAAAGAAGAGAGAGACAAAGTATTAGTTATTTACTCGTACGAGGAGAACGGTCAGAGATATGTTCAGTTACAAGTCCCCAACCATTCTGAACAACATCTCTCCGAACCCCCTTTTTATTTAGGATTGTCCCTAGTTACAATGAACATTAATCTCTAAAGGATGGGAAAACAACAGCTGCATCATAAACAAGTCATAAACTCCTTTATCTTTTAACAACATCTTTCCCACAGTCTCCTCCAACTTTGCAGGGTCAGCTCTGGCCTCTTGCTCAGTGCAATTAGCCCCTCTTTATGACCTCCTCAACTGGACTGTTTCCTTTCTCGCAAGCTCAGCTCCACTTATTATCCTGCAGACAAACTCATCACATCCTTTCTCACACATATATCATGAAAAGTTATATAATCAAATAGTCAAGTTAAAGAATAGGAGAAAATATAAGATAAATCTATATTCAATTATTCCAACATTTCCCCCCTGTATATCTTATATCTGCTCATATTCTCATATCACTTAACAGCCACTTCTGTCAGATTTGTTAACTGTAAGATTATTTTCATGAGTACAAAGACAATTATACTCAGAGGTACAGGTCCTTCTCAAAATATTAGCATATTGTGATAAAGTTCATTATGTTCCATAATGTCATGATGAAAATTTAACATTCATATATTTTAGATTCATTGCACACTAACTGAAATATATCAGGTCTTTTATTGTCTTAATACGGATGATTTTGGCATACAGCTCATGAAAACCCAAAATTCCTATCTCACAAAATTAACATATTTCATCCAACCAATAAAAGAAAAGTGTTTTTAATACAAAAAACGTCAACCTTCAAATAATCATGTAGAGTTATGCACTCAATACTTGGTCGGGAATCCTTTTGCAGAAATGACTGCTTCAATGCGGCGTGGCATGGAGGCAATCAGCCTGTGGCACTGCTGAGGTCTTATGGAGGCCCAGGATGCTTTGATAGCGGCCTTTAGCTCATCCAGAGTGTTGGGTCTTGGGTCTCTCAACGTTCTCTTCACAATATCCCACAGATTCTCTATGGGGTTCAGGTCAGGAGAGTTGGCAGGCCAATTGAGCCCGGTAATACCATGGTCAGTAAACCATTTACCAGTGGTTTTGGCACTGTGAGCAGGTGCCAGGTCGTGCTGAAAAATGAAATCTTCATCTCCATAAAGCTTTTCAGCAGATGGAAGCATGAAGAGCTCCAAAATCTCCTGATAGCTAGCTGCATTGACCCTGCCCTTGATAAAACACAGTGGACCAACACCAGCAGCTGACACGGCACCCCAGACCATCACTGACTGTGGGTACTTGACACTGGACTTCTGGCATTTTGGCATTTCCTTCTCCCCAGTCTTCCTCCAGACTCTGGCACCTTGATTTCCGAATGACATGCAGAATTTGCTTTCATCCAAAAAAAGTACTTTGGACCACTGAGCAACAATCCAGTGCTGCTTCTCTGTAGCCCAGGTCAGGCGCTTCTGCCGCTGTTTCTGGTTCAAAAGTGGCTTGACCTGGGGAATGCGGCACCTGTAGCCCATTCCCTGCACACGCCTGTGCACGGTGGCTCTGGATGTTTCTACTCCAGACTCAGTCCACTGCTTCCGCAGGTCCCCCAAGGTCTGGAATCGGCCCTTCTCCACAATCTTCCTCAGGGTCCGGTCACCTCTTCTCGTTGTGCAGCATTTTCTGCCACACTTTTTCCTTCCCACAGACTTCCCACTGAGGTGCCTTGATACAGCACTCTGAGAACAGCCTATTCGTTCAGAAATTTATTTCTGTGTCTTACCCTCTTGCTTGAGGGTGTCAATAGTGGCCTTCTGGACAGCAGTCAGGTCGGCAGTCTTACCCATGATTGGGGTTTTGAGTGATGAACCAGGCTGGGAGTTTTAAAGGCCTCAGGAATCTTTTGCAGGTGTTTAGAGTTAACTCGTTGATTCAGATGATGAGGTTCATAGCTCGTTTAGATTACTCATGATACTAAAATTTTATACTTCCCAAACATATCCAGCCAGGAGTCCCACATCGAGGCGTCTACTCCATAATGCTCTTTCATTTTGCCATTTAGAGATCTCAAACCTTCTATGGCTTTCATTTGGCTGCCATCAGCCAGCAGCAGTGTTGTTAGGTGCGAATGTGCAACATTTTTCTCCGAAAATAGCACAAACGTCTCCTTTTTCAGCTAACAACATGTCCAAAGCAATTCTATTCTGGAATGCTATCAGGGAAGTTGAAGCCAATTAGTCATGGACAGTTCAAACCCGCTTTGTGTCCAATTTCCTCGTTTTTGTACATTGTAATGGATATAATTGATCCTGTCTACGTTTCTGTTCAACGTACACCACCAACAGATACTTGATTCAAATCTTGCAGCTACTTGATCAGTTAATTTATATTCATCTACAGGTCCTTCTCAAAATATTAGCATATTGTGATAAAGTTCATTATTTTCCATAATGTCATGATGAAAATTTAACATTCATATATTTTAGCTTCATTGCACACTAACTGAAACATTTCAGGTCTTTTATTGTCTTAATACGGATGATTTTGGCAAACAGCTCATGAAAACCCAAAATTCCTATCTCACAAAATTAGCATATCATTAAAAGGTTCTCTAATCGAGCTATGAACATAATCATCTGAATCAACGAGTTAACTCTAAACACCTGCAAAAGATTCCTGAGGCCTTTAAAACTCCCAGCCTGGTTCATCACTCAAAACCCCAATCATGGGTAAGACTGCCGACCTGACTGCTGTCCAGAAGGCCACTATTGACACCCTCAAGCAAGAGGGTAAGACACAGAAAGAAATTTCTGAACGAATAGGCTGTTCCCAGAGTGCTGTATCAAGGCACCTCAGTGGGAAGTCTGTGGGAAGGAAAAAGTGTGGCAGAAAACGCTGCACAACGAGAAGAGGTGACCGGACCCTGAGGAAGATTGTGGAGAAGGGCTGATTCCAGACCTTGTGGGACCTGCGGAAGCAGTGGACTGAGTCTGGAGTACAAACATCCAGAGCCACTGTGCACAGGCGTGTGCAGGAAATGGGCTACAGGTGCCGCATTCCCCAGACCTGGGCTACAGAGAAGCAGCACTGGACTGTTGCTCAGTGGTCCAAAGTACTTTTTTCAGATGAAAGCAAATTCTGCATGTCATTCGGAAATCAAGGTGCCAGAGTCTGGAGGAAGACTGGGGAGAAGGAAATGCCAAAATGCCAGAAGTCCAGTGTCAAGTACCCACAGTCAGTGATGGTCTGGGGTGCCGTGTCAGCTGCTGGTGTTGGTCCACTGTGTTTTATCAAGGGCAGGGTCAATGCAGCTAGCTATCAGGAGATTTTGGAGCACTTCATGCTTCCATCTGCTGAAAAGCTTTATGGAGATGAAGATTTCATTTTTCAGCACGACCTGGCACCTGCTCACAGTGCCAAAACCACTGGTAAATGGTTTACTGACCATGGTATTACCGGGCTCAATTGGCCTGCCAACTCTCCTGACCTGAACCCCATAGAGAATTTGTGGGATATTGTGAAGAGAACGTTGAGAGACTCAAGACCCAACACTCTGGATGAGCTAAAGGCCGCTATCGAAGCATCCTGGGCCTCCATAAGACCTCAGCAGTGCCACAGGCTGATTGCCTCCATGCCACGCCGCATTGAAGCAGTCATTTCTGCCAAAGGATTCCCGACCAAGTATTGAGTGCATAACTGTACATGATTATTTGAAGGTTGACGTTTTTTGTATTAAAAACACTTTTCTTTTATTGGTCGGATGAAATATGCTAATTTTGTGAGATAGGAATTTTGGGTTTTCATGAGCTGTATGCCAAAATCATCCGTATTAAGACAATAAAAGACCTGAAATATTTCAGTTAGTGTGCAATGAATCTAAAATATGTGAATGTTAAATTTTCATCATGACATTATGGAAAATAATGAACTTTATCACAATATGCTAATATTTTGAGAAGGACCTGTATAGCATCTATGTATGTAGAGTCTCCCTCAGTCTGCCAAGCTACTTCTCTGCACTTCCTATCACACCAATCATGTGGATTTAACACTAACTAGAAACCTGCAAGCAGCTTTGAAGGCCCTCGCACCCCTCAGCGCAACTCGGGCTGTTGAGCGACCGCAGGAGCCTGACATCGCCTCATACATGTCACATATGATGACACCGCGTCACTTCAACACGTCGCCAGTAGTTGGCTCTTTGAGCAACATGTCATATGATCTTCGGTCATGCAGAGTTTGGGTCTGGCAAAAAGCATTCAAAATTTTGAGTAAATCGGACCTTCCAGAAGGACGCTGCATTCACTTGTTTGTTTGTGGGAGGGGCTAAAACAACATCATCAATTGACTGTGTCAAAATGTCCATCATTAACTCATGATCATGTATACTACATTTCAAGTGGATCCGATGATGTATGAGGGAGATATAGCCCTTGAAGTGTCCTAGGGGGTGCTATTGATCCAAATGTCAATGTAATGTAATAGAGGTGTTTGGGGGCTGACAAAGATCAACCATAATCAGTTTGGAGTAAATGGGACATTCGTAAAGGAATCTGCACTGACTTGTTTTTTTGTGGGCGGGGCTAAAATGCTGTCATAAGTTGACTGTGTGAACATGTCCATCATTAACTCACGATCATGTATACTACATTTCAAATGGATCCGAGGATGTATGAGGGAGAGAGCACTTGAAGTGACCTAGGGGGCGCTCTTGATCCAAATTCCAATGTAATGTAATAGAGCTGCTTAGGGGCTAACAAAGATGAAGAATTATCAGTTTGGAGTGAATCGGACCATGCATGTGTAATTTAGAGCCAAACGTATGGCGTGGCGTGACATCAGAATTCGCCATGCCATCATAGCCACACTCTCCAGTTAAAGCAGTCAGTACTGGCAACTGTCTAAGACCATCATGTTATCTGTTACTTGGGACAGTTTCACATTGATTAGGTGAAGAACATCAAACATTGACTCTGTAAAGGAAAATGGGAGACTTCCTGTTCTCAGGGGGCGAGGCTTCGATGATGTCAGCATCTGATCAGTGAATATTGTTGAGGCCTAGAGGCAGATCAATCCCAGAAGGTTTCATTTGTCTGTGACTTTCCTTGTAGGAGCTATATCAATTTAGTGTTTTATGGCGAGAAGTCATATTTTGAGGCGTGGCCACACCCACACGCTTTCATGTATGAAAAAGCTTTTGATAACTTTTGATCCCCAATCCCTTAAGAGTATAGTGAGTGATTTTCAAGTCTCTAAGTATAAAGTTGTAGGAGGAGTTCGCTCAGATATGCGGGTTAGAAACGGCCAAAACAGACTCAAAATGGCAACTTTAATCCAAGATGGCCGACTTCCTGTGGTGTTTGGACCAATGCTCCAAGGGACTTTTTTGTAGGTCCTGAGAAGTGACATATGTGTACCAAATTTCCGATTCCTCGGTCAAAGCATGGCTTGGGGCTGTTTTTATTTTTATTTTCTAGGGGGCGCTGTTTACGAATTAGGCCACACCCACCGAATATGTCATCAGATCTCTGTTGTGGACTGGACAAGGATAAATCACATTGAATTTGTTGCAGATCAGATGATCTATGTGGAAATTAGAGCCAAACGTATGGCCATGGCGTGACGTCTGACTTCGCCGCGCCACCACGGCGCCACGCCCTTTTATGAAAAGTCACTGTGCTTCAAACGAAGTTAGACCCATAAGTTATCTGTCTTCTGACACACTTTCAAGTTGATTGGGTCAAGAGGGTCAGAGAGTCAGAGAGTCACCTTTCCAAGTGAAAAAAGTGACTTCCGGTTCTGAGGGGGCGTGGCTTTGAATATGTCAGCATATGACCCCATAGTATTGTCGGGAACCCGAATGTTCTCCTTCATGCCAACTTTGGTGTGATTTGGAATTTGTTTGGGAAAGTTATTGCAATTTGTCACTTTCGGCGCGAACGCCAAGTTTGTGGCCCGGCCACGCCCCCATGGCCAAAAACTCACGATTTTGATAACTTTTACTCCCCCATCCCTTAACTGCATGTTGACCAAATATGAACCCGATATCTAAAAATCCCTAGGAGGAGTTCGTTAAAGTTCGAGGTGAGTAAAAGTGAAAAACGGGCCAAAATCGGCCTTTGACCCAAAATGGCCGACTTTCTGTGCATTTTAGGGCATACCCCCAGGAGACTTTTTTTCTTGTTTTGAGGTGCTCTAGCATTGTGCCAAATTTCAGATCTGTACGACTTACGGTTCGGGCTATCTCACGTTTGGGGGCGTGGCTAAGTGGTTAGGCCACGCCCACTGATGACGACATTAAGGATCAAGAATTTTCGTTGGGGGACCATTTTGGGTAAAAGCGTGTGCATCTAGGGGCTTGGGAAAGTCCCCATATTGCCCCGCAAAGACGCAACGGAAAAAAGAATAACTAGAAACCTGCAAGCAGCTTTGAAGGCCCTCGCACCCCTCAGCGCAACTCGGGCTGTTGAGCGACCGCAGGAGCCTGGCATCGCCTCATACACGCCACCGACGATGACACCGCTTCACTTCAACACGTCGTCACTAAGTGGTACTGTGAGCAACATGTCATATGATCTTCGGTCATGCAGAGTTTCGGTCTGGCAAAAAGCATTCAAACTTTCGAATAAATCGGACCTTCCAGAAGGACGCTGCATTCACTTGTTTGTTTGTGGGAGGGGCTAAAACAACATCATCAATTGACTGTGTCAAAATGTCCATCATTAACTCATGATCATGTATACTACATTTCAAGTGGATCCGATGATGTATGAGGGAGATATAGCCCTTGAAATGTCCTAGGGGGTGCTATTGATCCAAATGTCAATGTAATGTAATAGAGGTGTTTGGGGGCTGACAAAGATCAACCATAATCAGTTTGGAGTAAATGGGACATTCGTAAAGGAATCTGCACTGACTTGTTTTTTTTGTGGGCGGGGCTAAAATGCTGTCATAAGTTGACTGTGTGAACATGTCCATCATTAACTCACGATCATGTATACTACATTTCAAATGGATCCGAGGATGTATGAGGGAGAGAGCACTTGAAGTGACCTAGGGGGCGCTCTTGATCCAAATTCCAATGTAATGTAATAGAGCTGCTTAGGGGCTGACAAAGATGAAGAATTATCAGTTTGGAGTGAATCGGACCATGCATGTGTAATTTAGAGCCAAACGTATGGCAGTGGCGTGACATCAGAATTCGCCACGCCATCATGGCCACACTCTCCAGCTAAAGCAGTCAGTCCTGGCGACTGTCTAAGACCATCATGTTATCTGTTACTTGGGACAGTTTCATATTGATTAGGTGAAGAAAATAAAAAATTGACTCTGTAAAGGAAAACGGGACACTTCCTGTTCGCAGGGGGCGGGGTTTCGATGATGTCAGCATCTGACCAGTGAATATTGTTCAGGCCTAGAGGCAGATCAATCCCAGAAGGTTTAATTTCTCTGTGACTTTCCTTGTAGGAGCTATATCAATTTAGTGTTTTATGGCGAGAAGTCATATTTTGAGGCTTAGCCAGGCCCACATACTTTCATGTAGCAAAACGTTTTTGATAACTTTTGATCCCCAATGCCTTAAGAGTATACTGAGTGATTTTCAAGTCTCTAAGTCAAAAGCTGTAGGAGGAGTTCGCTCAGATATGCGGGCTAAAAACGCCCAAAAGAGGGTCAAAATGGCAACTTCAATCCAAAATGGCCGACTTCCTGTTGGGTTTGGACCAATGCTCCAATAGAGTTTTTTGTAGGTCCTGAGAAGATACATATGTGTACCAAATTTCAGATTCCTCGGTCAAAGCATGGCTTGGGGCTGATTTTTTCTAATTTTGTAGGGGGCGCTGTGGACGAATTAGGCCACGCCCACTGAATATGTCATCAGATCTCTGTTGGGGACTGGACAAGGATCAATCACATTGAATTTGGTGCAGATCAGATGATCTATGTGGAAATTAGAGCCAAACGTATGGCCATGGCGTGACGTCTGACTTCGCGGCGCCGCCATGGCCACGCCCTTTTATGTTTCCAGTGGTGACTCGCTTATGGAAAACTGATTTATCCTTATCTGCTTTAATTACAGAAAAAACAGAATCCTTGTGCTGACACATTTCATTAGGATTAGTTTGATTCATTACTTCCATCACACAGAGTTGTGGTATCACAGCTGGAATTAGCCTGGGACCCATACACACAACACAATCTCTTTCTCTACCATCAATAACCAGTTATTATTTGTTCCTGATACTCCTGTAATAACCTGGAACTTAGTCATCTGTGGTTAACTTTCCTAACATAATTTTCACTCTCTTCGCTCTGTTACCTGGATTACATTATCAGCTTTATGGAACTTAAACAACTTATTTTAATAACTAGCATAAGCAGTGGTGCACCACTCTGGTGTCCAATTATTTCCTTCATCAGCTACCATTATGGACCATGAGGTGTCTCTTCTATCATTAGTTAAGTACCATTTATAACTTCTATAATCTTGTCCTTTCCTTCCTCGTTTGGTCAAGCTAATGAGTGGGATCAGCACCACAGATATGGTTTTAGATTTCACGCACACTTCAATACCATATGTATAAGAAGTTTGTTTAGTGCACATAGTTAGGTTATCTTGCCTTCCTTGATTTAGCGCTACTTGTTTCATATAACTCATAACAGACGTTGTTACATTCTAATTCATCTTGACTGGTTTCCAGAAATACCAGAAAAATAAAAATCAATATAAGAAAAAATATATATAACCACCCAGCATCGGAAAGCATTGCTCATCCATCTAGAAATCATTTTGGCTGACATTTTCACTCCTCTAAATGGTTCCAGTGTCTTAATTATCTTCACTGACTTTCGGATCTCTCCAGCCTCTAAATGTCTGGGTCCACCCTATTATCAGTCTATAAATCACTTCCCCTGATGGAGCTTTCAACCGAAATGATCTTTTTACAATGTGTAAGGTGAATACAGGTTGATCTCTCAGTTATTTTTACTGCCCTTGCAGTGGTTAATAATAACTAATATGGATCCTCCCACTTAGGTGAATACCAATGCTTCTTTTTTACACTCCTTATTAACACCCAATCTCCTGGTTTCACTAGTTAGTTTTCCTGCTATGAAATAGAACATTCCTCATAGCTTAAATTTATTTCTGTTGGTTTCTAACATACTCCTCATATAATCAGCTAGGTTAGCTTCTTCATCTAACTCCCACTTATTTTTTAACTGTGGTAATCTGTATGGTCTTCCAAATAACATTTCATAGGGTGTTAACCCTGAGGTGCTTGTAATGTTTATTTGGAAATAGTTCTATCCGTTTAGAAAATGCATCTATAACGACTAAACAGAACTTTTTTCACTTCACTGTGATTTAACTCAATAAAATCCATATGAATTGTTTGAAAAGGGTATCTTAGTTTTGAAAATTTTCCCCTTTGTGGTCTTAAATTCCCTTGTGGATAATGTTTTACACATGCTAAACATGTTTTACAAAAACCTTTTTTAATAAGAATTTTTAGAATTTAATCAATATGTTATATAATATTAATATATCTGTCCTACTATTCCCCCCTGTTGAGACATTATGAAACACGATGGCTCAAATATTGCTTCCATTTATAGGTTCTTTGGTAGGACAGGTTTATTATCGGGTCAAATATAGTTTTCATTTTTTAATGCAGCTCCATGTTTTTTCCACATTGCTATCTCCTGTAGTGAGCTTTGTTGTTGCATTTCTTTTAACACTATATATTGTCGATATTATGTTGTTTTTCCATTACTAATATTTTGATTTGTCCAGCTGCAGCCTTTCTTGTTGTCTTATCTGCAAATAGTTTGCAGACCTCAATTAGCGCAATTAACTATGCAGCCTGTGCAGAATAATGTGAAGGTAATTGTTCTGCTTTTAACACTATCTCTTGTCACCAACGCATATCCTGTTTGTGTCTTCCCTCTCTCATCTTTTTTGGAGAAATCATTCACATAAACTACTTCGTGATCCTGCAAATCACTTCTAATTTATTTATTTATTTATTTTTATTTTTCTACTAATTCTGCAGTAATAATACTGAAACTGCATGGGAAACTCTTAAGGTTAAAAGGTGAAACAACACTATTGCAGCACTGCAACTGTCATTTTAGGCTGCAATTACAGATCTCACACAATATAGTTGCGCACACGCAACACTATCTAGTTTTGAAAAGAAATAGGCTATTATTTTCATTTTATCTCCATGTTGTTGAACCAGAACTGAAGTCATAAAATGTCCCTTGCAATCTACCATCTGAACAAACGGTTTACTATAATCTGGTAATGCTAAAGCAGTACTGGAAACTAGAACTTGTTTTATGTTGGTAAATGCTTCTTTAGCTTCTACACTCCATTTCAGTTCAAACGTCATTTTCAGCTCTTCCTCATACATTAGTTTATTTAATGGAGTTACTATTTCTGCATAATTTGGCACCCAGTTTCTACAATAATTAGTTAGTCCAAGGAAGGACATCATTTGCTTTTTTGTTACTGGTTTTAGAACTTGTAATATTGCAGTCTTTCCTTCTTCTACAATTTTGCGTCCCCCTGCGCTAAGATTGTGACCTACGTATTTAACCTCATTTTTACACAATGGAAGTTTCTTTTTACTGACTTCGTGTCCCTCTTCTGCTAAATGTTTTAATAATGCTATTGTGTCATTTTTACAAATCTCCTCATCAGGAGAGGCTAGTAGCACATCATCAACATATAATCAACTCTGACTACCTCCTAGAGGGTCAAACATGGCCATACTTGCACTCATTTCCTGAAAGTATATAGTTGGACTTTCACAGTAGGCTTGAGGTAGTCTGGTATAAGTATATCTTTGTCCATCAAAGGTAAATGCAAACCGGAACTGCCTATCTTTCCTGTTGATGGAGCTTGTTTTTTTAACTGGAAAAATGGGGTTGTTACCTGGTGAATCCTCACATTTTATTATCACCCCTGCAGTTATTAAATCCTTTATTACTGCTTTTATTCCTTCACGAGCATCATATTTCAAAGGGCATTGTTTTACTCTGGGCCTGTATTCTGTTTTTGCTCTAATCTGAACAGGTAATGCTCCTTTACTAAACCCACATCAGTAGGGTCTTTTGACCATAACTTATCAGGGACTTCATTCAAACACTGTTCCTACTGTTCAGTAAGGAATAATTCTCATTGTTATTTTGTATGCAAATGTATCCCTTCCTGCACTGTCACTGTCCAAAATAATAATTTTCTAATTAATCCTGTGGATGCACTAGTTTCTGTATTCATTGTTGTTGCAAACCAGTCTGTGACATCTTTTCCCCTCTGCACTACTCTTCCCATCCTGCCACTTGAGTTCTTTATCCTTGAATAAAGATATTTGTGGAGGTGACCACATGTTGCAGAGCTTCCTAGTGTCTTCCTCTAACACTACTTCAGCAACTGACGTACTCTTTCTTTCTGTATAAACATAAGTTACCATGACTTTTATAGGGGTTACTTTATTTAATACTTCTTCATAAATTTTATCCTGTCCAGGAGTATTTTTATACCACATGGTAATATGTAAATCATCTGGTGTCATTTGATCTTGTAGTTGAGTAATGACATTTCTTCCTTCTGTTAGTAAAGCTGTCCCTATGTCTAGGGGTGGCTTATTCAGAACATCCAGTTAATAGTGGTAATAAGGTGGTCCTACTCTTTTTTTAACATCAACACCCTGATGTTATTTGTCTGTAATCTCCTCTGCTCACATCCTCTCTGACCCCTGCGGTTTTTTGTCCTCTGCCTCTAAATTTTTCTCTTCCTCTGTTGTTTTAATAATAAATCTGCTCTTCTTCTTCTTCTTGCTGAAAAAAGGTGTTGCCTATTTAATTATTTATTGCCTTTGCATCCACAAAAGTTAGTCACTTACAATCCCACTGTTTTGGTATGAGGCAAAACCTAGTGGTTTAAATCCTCCATTCATTTCTCACATACACACATTTAAACGCGGATTTTTTCTTAGTATTTTTTTTGTTGTTTAAAATACTTAAACGCAGATTCCGCCGTTCTGGAAACACGGAATTTTAGTATTACTTTCTTAATACTTAAGAGGACTCTGTCGTCCCCTACAACCTCGGAATTTTCTGTATTTTCCCTAATACTTTAAGCAGGACTCCGGCGCACTGCTGTTACCTGTTAGGGCCTAGGATTCACAGGGTTTGTTTACTTCACGCAATGACCCCCAGTCATTCGTCACACATTTGTTTTAAATCCAGATTCACTCACCACTTTGTCAGCCGTCAGACTCCTGTGGGTGGGCCGAAATCCAGTCCCAGAAAGGGTCTGTGTGTCTCCCTGTTGAAGACAGCCGTGCGCACGGTCTTTTCCTGGAGTCTACCGACCCGCTGGAACCATCAGGCGTAGTTGGAATCCGGCTCGAAAGGACCAAATTAATGTCAGGTTTAACCAACCTAACAATATTTAAACAACACAGAAAAGAAGAGAGAGACAAAGTATTAGTTATTTACTCGTACGAGGAGAACGGTCAGAGATATGTTCAGTTACAAGTCCCCAACCATTCTGAACAACATCTCTCCGAACCCCCTTTTTATTTAGGATTGTCCCTAGTTACAATGAACATTAATCTCTAAAGGATGGGAAAACGACAGCTGCATCATAAACAGGTTATAAACTCCTTTATCTTTTAACAACATCTTTCCCACAGTCTCCTCCAACTTTGCAGGGTCAGCTCTGGCCTCTTGTTCAGTGCAATCAGCCCCTCTTTATGACCTCCTCAACTGGACTGCTTCCTTTCTCGCAAGCTCAACTCCACTTATTATCCTGCAGACAAACTCATCACATCCTTTCTCACACATATATCATGAAAAGTTATATAATCAAATAGTCAAGTTAAAGAATAGGAGAAAATATAAGATAAATCTATATTCAATTATTCCAACAGTTATGATGAAGAAGGTTCAAGAACAGGGATTTTAGACAACACTGAAGGTAAACCATATGAATTCTGAACCTTGCTGTTTAGGCATTTACAATATTTATATATATATTTGGTGTACACACACCAGCTCATGACATCATCCACACCTACTGGCTAAACAATCTGACTGCTATCCATGAACACCAGGGAACCCAGGTGAATCAGCTATAATACGATGACCCACCCAAGGTCAGACCATCCTGATCATAAAGAGAGGGGGATTTCCAATCCAACTACCAGCCAATAACATAACAGTGCCCTACATGGAAGCTCCTGTCAGGTATCATAGCGTAGATGAATAGACACATGAGTCAGTAAATGAGCAGGACCCATTAGGGGTTTGGCAGAAACACCGGTGAAGCCAAACACTAGCTACTGATTGACAGGTAACCAACAGAAAAATCTTGTTTGTTAAGACACACATGATAAGTGGCAAAAATGGCACAAAAAGCATTAAAATCACCACTTTTTAACATTTGTGGACTACAAACGTTTTTTCTAAATCTGTGATCAAAGTATCATGATTTTGAACAGGTGAGCATGTTTCTGTTTTTTGCTAGACCTTCTATCAGATAGCTCCAATCCTACAAAAAAAAAAAACAGATAAAAAGCTTGTTACCCAATTCTGGATTTATCATACCTCCAGCTTGAAGTCCTTTTATTTAGATGCCAAAAAAGTGTTGGAGTGACCGGATGTCTCTCACGCTGTTTTAAAGGATAGTCTACTGTAGCTCTGTCCCTCTGCTCCCCCACTTGTTGCAGTGCATTGCTGGTCATGTGGCTGAAAGGCTACGCCACATTTTCCAGGAAATTATTGTCTGTCTGAAAATATTTACAGTTGCAAAAGACACAGACACTCATGGTGTGGAAACACAAAACCTTGGTGGTGAGAGCATCATGCTATGGGGATGCCAACTATCACCATTAAAACATTATTAAAATTGTATTAATCAATATGTTGATATTTAATCATTAGCAGAAATAATATTTGATTTTCTCTTTTAAATAAAACAAATCGTGTCATTTATTTGGTACATTTTACCCTGGTAGTCTTACTCAAGGTTATCAGTCAGAATCTCATACTTGTCCATGCCTAGTTTTAAATAGTTCATACAGTTATAATAATTCAAACTCCTGGTAGATTTAGGTTTAATATGTGTAACTTCTGTATTTTTCTGAGAGCAGAGAAGAAGATGGGTCAGAAAAACGTCCAGCAAGATATCGGGGACCAGTTTAATGATGTGATCTCCAGACTGCAGTCAAAGCAGTTGTTCCAGTCTGACTGGGACATTGCTTCTTTTGCTATCTTCTTCATCTTCATTGGTAAGTTCAGCTCAAGGTGGCAGCATATTGGAGTATGCAGTTACTTTTATTCTGACTTATTCTTTTTAAAAACTTTAATTCCTCTTTTTCTGCCTGGGACCTTGCATTTTTGGACATTTATTCACTTTGGTTTTGGATGCTGTGCAGATGGAAGGATTTTTTGCTGATATCTTGATACTGTTGGACAGTTGTTATGATGCGTAACCATAGCAACATCTGAAAAGCTCAAATTATACTACAGTCCCAAATGCCAGATACGTTGAAAAGGAGGTGCCATGAATGCAGAGTAGTAGCAAAGAGGAGATAGGGAAGGAGGAAGTTGCAATCTATTAATTATTATTTACTCCCAAGGATTATTAGTGTCATTTGATTTGTTTTTCTGTCTGTATCATTGTAATGTTTTTCCTCATGTACAGCACTTTGAGTGCCTTGTTGCTGAAAATCGCTATATAAATAAACTTGACTTGACTTGACTTCAATTCAATTCAATTCAAAAATACTTTATTAATCCCAAAGGGAAATTAAACTTGACTTAATCTCTTTCATCAATCACAATGGGCAATTTGAGATTGTTGGAAAACAAATTGGATGAACTCCTAGCCCTAACAAGAACCCAACCAGAATATTGGGAATACAGTATTATGTATTTCACTGAGACATGACCATAGGATATATACAATACAGACCAAAAGTTTGGACACACCTTCTCATTCAAAGAGTTGTCTTTATTTTCATGATTATGAATATTGTAGCTTCACACCTAAGGCATCAACACTATGAATTAACACATGTGGAATTATATACTGAACAAAAACGTGTGAAACAACTGAAAATATGTCTTATATTCTAGGTTCTTCAAAGTAGCCACCTTTTGCTTTGATTACTGCTCCGCACACTCTTGGCATTCTGTTGATGAGCTTCAAGAGGTAGTCACCTGAAATGGTTTTCCAACAGTCTTGAAGGAGTTCCCAGAGATGCTTAGCACTTGTTGGCCCTTTTGCCTTCACTCTGCGGTCCAGCTCACCCCAAACCATCTCGATTGGGTTCAGGTCCGGTGATTGTGAAGGCCAGGTCAACTGGTCACTCTTGGCATTCTGTTGATGAGCTTCAAGAGGTAGTCACCTGAAATGGTTTTCACTTCACAGGTGTGCCCTGTCAGGTTTAATAAGTGGGATTTCAAGCCTTATAAATGGGTTTGGGACCATCAGTTGTGTTGTGCAGGAGGTGGATACAGTACACAGCTGATAGTCCTACTGAATAGACTGTTAGAATTTGCATTACGGCAAGAAAAAAGCAGCTAAGTAAAGAAAAACGAGTGGCCATCATTACTTTAAGAAATGAAGGTCAATCAGTCCGAACAATTGGGAAAACTTTGAAAGTGTCCCAAAGTGCAGTCACAAAAACCATCAAGGGCTACAAAGAAACTGGCTCACATGAGGACCACCCCAGGAAAGGAAGACCAAGAGTCACCTCTGCTGCGGACGATAAGTTCATCCGAGTCACCAGCCTCAGTAATCGCAGGTTAACAGCAGCTTAGATTAGAGAACAGGTCCATGCCACACAGAGTTCTAGCAGCAGACACATCTCTAGAACAACTGTTAGGAGGAGACTGTGTGAATCAGGCCTTCAAGGTAAAATAGCTGCTAGGAAACCACTGCTGAGGACAGGCAACAAGCAGACGAGACTTGTTTGGGCTAAAAAACACAAGGAATGGAAATTAGACCAGTGGAAATCTGTGCTTTGGTCTGATGAGTCCAGGTTTGAGATCTTTGGTTTCAACCACCGTGTCTCTGTGCGGCGCAGAAGAGGTGAACGGATGGACTCTACATGTCTGGTTCCCACCGTGAAGCATGGAGTAGGAGGTGTGATGGTGTGAGAGTGCTTTGCTGGTGACACAGTTGGGGATTTATTCAAAATTGAAGGCATACTGAACCCACATCGCTACCACAGCATCTTGCAGCGGCATGCTATTCCATCCGGTTTGCGTTTAGTTGGACCATCATTTATTTTTCAACAGGACAATGACCCCAAACACACCTCCAGGCTGTGTAAATAAATTGACCAAGACGGAGAGTGATGGGGTGATGCGCCAGATGACCTGGCCTCTACAGTCACCGGACCTGAACCCAATCGAGATGGTTTGGGGTGAGCTGGACCGCAGAGTGAAGGCAAAAGGGCCAACAAGTGCTAAGCATCTCTGGGAACTCCTTCAAGACTGTTGGAAAACCATTTCAGGTGACTACCTCTTGAAGCTCATCAACAGAATGCCAAGAGTGTGCGGAGCAGTAATCAAAGCAAAAGGTGGCTACTTTGAAGAACCTAGAATATAAGACATATTTTCAGTTGTTTCACACTTTTTTGTTCAGTATATAATTCCACATGTGTTAATTCATAGTTTTGATGACTTCAGTGAAAATAAAGAAAACTCTTTGAATGAGAAGGTGTGTCCAAGCTTTTGGTCTGTACTGTATATCCTGACTCCAACGTCTCACTGCCGGGCTTTCTGACCATACAAGCAGAGATTTAAAGAGGAGTGGCAAAACCAAAGGAGGTGGATTAGCAGTGCTTGTGCACAACAGATGGTGTAATCAAAGATATGTTACTGTAAAGTGTAATCTTTGAAACCCAAATATTAAATTGTTAGCAGGAAGTTTTCTTCCATATTTACCAAGAGTTTACCACTGTTATTTTGACAACTGTATACATTCCACGATCTGATGTTGTGATATTACATGTGAAGTCATCAGCTCAGTTGTTGCTAATGTAACCCTTATTTGTTGCTTAGTAGCTTCTCCAAACAGGACAGCATACACAGAACAATAGCACATGGAGCCCTCTCTCAATCTCTTCTATATCTAACCAGCTCCCCCTTGAAACTGGTGAAGTGGGAACCAAAAATCACAATGTGTTACGCTCATAATAAACACTTATTTAAACTATATTTAAAGTCCCAAAATGTCATTGACCATCAACATACTTGCTGCAGAAATTAAACCTTAACGATATTGACTGTCTAAATGACTCAAGGTAACACTAAGGTACAGACACATCACACCAATACTTTTATGGCAGTATCTGGTGATTTTATTCACGCCTCACTCTCTGCTACACTTCCACCATTTTAATAGTTTGTCACCTGCTCTACCAGAGAAAACAAAACATTGGATTTGTTTGCAAATGTCAGGGGTGCATAGAGTTCCAAATCAAGACTTCCTCCTGGCAAAGCAAATCATAATCTCGTTTTTCTCTGCATGGTGTATAAACCCCTTGTTCAGAGGCAACCTGTAATAAATAAAACAGTGAGAAGATGGTCACAGGAAGCTGAAGTGGCCCTGCAGGGATGTTTTCAAACTACAGACTGGGATGTCCTGTGCCAGCCACATGGAGAGGACACTAGTGGCATGACTAAGTGTGTGACCAACTATAGTAGAGATAACACCATCCCTACCAGAACAATGAGATGCTTCCCTGATTACAATCCCTGGATCATCAATGATGTGAAGGAACTTCTAAACAAGAACCAAAGAGTGAGACATGGAATTAATGAGTTTACAGAAGCAATTTAAAGGCAAGATTAGAAACAGCAAGGAGCTGTACAGAAAGATGCTAGAGAGCAAACTCCAGTAGAACAATATAAGAGATGTGTGGTCAGAGATGAGGAAGATCACAGGCTTCAAGCAAAAGGAGGATCAGATAGATGGAAGTCTGGACAGAGCCCATGAACTGAACACATTCTTCAATAGCTTCAGTTCAGGAACAAGCTCAGCATCCTCTTCTTCTGCCCACAGCCAAACAGATATCCCACCCTCCTTTTTTTCTGCAGCACTATTGGCCATTACTTTTCTCATGTTTTCCGAAAGTGAGCTGGCAGGAAATTGGGTTTAGAAAGGTTGAAGGCATGCGGCAAATGTCAGCCTGGACCTAAACTCAGCCACATCCATGTTGAGAACCAAAGCCTCTATACATCCGTCATGCTTTCTACTCCTGCATCACTGCCGTGCCCATCACACCCTCCTTTGACCCAATGCTTTTTTGTCATGCCTCAGATGTTTTATTGTTCTCCTCGGCCCCAGACCCTTCTGCTTCTACATGTTTGTCCGCAACCCAATCAGGAGATGCTGGTACTCCTATTGTGTCCCCCTACCACCTGTCTGTTTCTGTAAGTCAGGTGAAGAGGCAGCTGGAGAGAAACAACAATCCGGTGTTGTGAAAGACCGGTCTTGTTTCATT
Source organism: Girardinichthys multiradiatus (assembly GCF_021462225.1). Lineage (NCBI taxonomy): Eukaryota > Metazoa > Chordata > Actinopteri > Cyprinodontiformes > Goodeidae > Girardinichthys > Girardinichthys multiradiatus. The sequence goes on along the minus strand of NC_061817.1, from coordinate 4,946,287 downwards.
TCCACAGAAACCTCACTCATCAGTTCTCAATGACTAGACCTGTTGCCCTGACATTTCGCATCATGAAGGTCCTAGAGAGACTCCGGTTGGCCCACCTGAGTATGCAAACAAGCACAAATCAGGACTTCCTTCAGTTTGCGTATCGCTGTGGAGTTCGAGATGAAGATGCCAACAAAAACCTGGTTCAACAAACCCATTGTCATCTGGACAAAGCCAGCAGCACTGTGAGGATCATGTTCTTTGATTTCTCCAGTGCATTTAACACAATTCAACCTGATTTGCTTTGTCAAAAAGTCCAGAAGACTCAGTTGGAGGCCTCAACAATCTCCTGGATCAAAGACTACCTGAGAAACAGACTACAGTTTGTGAGACTGAAGGGTTGTGTGTCTAACCAGGTAGTCAGCAGCACAGGAGCACCACAGGGGACTGTACTCTCACCATTCCTTTTGACTGTACACCTCAGATTTCCAGTACAAGATAGACTCAAGTCATCTGCAGAAATACTCGGATGATTCTGCAGTGGTGGGGTGGATCAGAGATGGACAAGAAGCTCAGTACAGGAAGGTGGTGGACTGCTTTGTGGCATGGTGTGGAAACAATCATCTCGTCTTGAATGTGAATAAAACAAAGGAGGTGATTGTAGATTTTAGGAGAAACTGGAGTAGGTCAAACACTATTTCCATCATGGGAGAAAAAGTGGAGGTGGTGGAGGAGTATACAGTTGTGTTCAAAATATTAGCAGTTGAAGTGGACTAACCAGATCTATCACTGTTCTTGGTAGAAATCATATAAACACATGAGAAATAATTTACTAGTAGCTGTAGAACCAACATTCATTACATGCATGCCCCTGAGTCTGTTATTAATTAATTTATTAAAAGAGGCGTGTTCAAAATAATAGCAGCGTGGAGCATCAATCTGGTGGCCCTTATTTAAGGGGTCCTTCCAGGCATTGTTCAGAGGACTGGAATACTTGTTCACAGGTGTCAGAAGTTGGTTGGCTCCATGTAACACAGATGTGAAGTAGTTCTCAGAAAAGTGGGTATGCAACTAAATATTAGTTTAGTGATTCACAGGGTTGACTACTATTTTGTTGAACAGTCCAATTTTCATTTTTGGCATTTTCTGTAAAGCGATTAAAGCATTTTAGATCTTTCTTCATGGTTTGATTTAGAATATAATGTGTAGTGTTCCCAATACATAGAAACAACTATTCTAAAGATTTTGAGCTTTACTAAAATTTTTAAATCCACTGATATTTTGAACACAACTGTAAATACCTTGACGTTCACCTGGACAACAGGTTGGACTGGAGACACAACAGTGAAGCCGTCTACGAGTAGGAACACAGCAGACTGTACTTCTTGAGGAAGCTTAGGTTCTTCAGTGTGTGCAGCAAAATGCTACAGATCTTCTATAAGTCTGTTGTGGAGAGTGTGATCTCTTCTGCCATCATATGTTGGGGTAGCGGCATCAGAACCATTGACAAAAAAAAGCTCAGTGAGCTGATAAAGAAGGCTGGTTCTGTTCTGCGAACTGCTCTATGACCTCTCAAGTTTACTGTATATTATAGACATCCTCTTTATACAACAACAGAGTGTCTTCAGTCAGAGGCTTCTTCAGATCTGCTGTAAGACAGAGCTCTACAGGAGATCCTTCCTGCCCACAGCCATCAGCATCTACAACAGCTCTTTGAAGAAACCTTCATAGTATGAGCTATAACAACATGTAATTCCCCTTTGGGATTAATGAAGGATTTTGAATTGAAATAATGTGAAGATAAGATTATTTAGGATTCATATTTGGTTTTTCACTGAAGGTAAAAACTAAGTATTTGTTTCATCTTCATCTATCCATCCTTAAATCCATTCCTCACTTTTTGATGTACAGACTGTCAAATATGGACTCAAATTTTCTCCTAATTTGCGTTATTGTGCTAAGCACATTACAGTTTATTGTGATGTCAGTCTGCAGATATTAGAGGGCTCCCTTCCAACCAGGTAAACAGGTCTGTACCAACACTGACACCTAAACTCTTTTTCTGCTTCTTCTCACTGTTGTGCTCAGGTGTGATTCTCACTCTGGTCATCCTGGTCCTCATCCGCTGCTGGTGCTGCTACTGTTGTGATGATGAAAAGGTAAACGCAAAGAACTGGTGCCTCTGAGGCCAACATCATAGAACGAGGAAGGGCTGATAGTTGGAACTCCAAGGCACTGTTTAAGAGTAGGGCTGTTCAGTCTACTGCCCGGGGGCCCTTTGCAACTCTCTAAATTATTTTGATTGGCCTCAGCACACAGTTTATGAATGGTACAATCTGGGCCGCCAGCACAGGCAGATGAACATTTTCTTATTTCTTGTGGCAAGATTTTTAATTCAATAAATCATTTTAGAAAATGGAAAATATTGTCGATGGCAGGAGGTCGATGATCGACTTTGTTGTCGTATCATCAGACCTTCGGCCGCATGTTTTGGACACTCGGGTGAAGAGAGGGGCTGAGCTGTTCACTGATCACCACTTGGTGGTGAGTTGGATCCGCTGGAGGAGGAGAAAGCCGGACAGACTTGGCAGGCCCAAGCGCATAGTGAGGGTCTGCTGGGAAGGCCTGGCGGAGCCCTCGGCCAGGGATGTATTCAACTCCCACCTCTGGGAGAGCTTTGACCAGATCCCGGGGGATGTTGGAGACATAGAATCCGAGTGGACCATGTTCTCCACATCTATTGTCGATGCTGCTGGGAGGTGTTCCAGGCATGTCCCACCGGGAGGAGGCCCAGGGGACGGCCCAGGACACGCTGGAGGGACTATGTCTCTCGGCTGGCCTGGGAACGCCTTGGGCTCCACCCGGAGGAGCTGGAGGAGGTGTCTGGGGAGAGGGACGTCTGGCCATCTCTGCTGAGTCTGCTGCCCCCGCGACTCGGTCCCGGATAAGCGGAAGACGACGAGTACGAGGAAAATATTGTGTTAAGCTCGAAGTATTTCTATATTATTAACCCCGCCTTTGGCTTTCATTTTCTGTTCCTAGTAAATACTTTTACTCAGAACCAAAAAACTCACGATGCAATAATTGTATTTATTTTTTTAAATCCAATTTTGGGGCATGACCGTGCTGTCAACATCACTATTTTGGCACTCATTGCAAAAAGTTTGAACAGCATTATTTTAGAGCTCCAAAAAGTGAGTGGATCAGAACAGTTCCAACTTTCTTCTGACTGAAATCTGCCAGTTAGCTGCAGTCAAAGCAAAGGTCCTCTTTATTTTATAGATACAGGACAACAGTATTTTCACAAGATCAAAACTTATCCCTTGTAATGTAAGGAAGTGTTTTTGCTCTGGTAGAAAATGACCTGATATTAGAATTTTATGAAATTTAACAAAAAATATGTCAACACATTAGGTACAACACATGTGTTGTGGATCATTACTTTTATGTTTTAAATAAAACATAAAAAGTTCTAAAAACCAGGTTTTTATCTTATGGCTTGGATATTGCATGGTACTGAGCAGTATATACAGCTGAAACCTGACACTTGCATGCACTGTATAAAAAGACACCTAAAATCTTGGTTTTCTCACTGTCTGACATTCAATTAGACTAACCTTACCAGCATTATTTCTATGTGCTAAATGAAAGAATTATCAAAGATCTTTTTTTTCTCCTTTCTTCAAAGTAAGAAGTTTACACACACTAAACTTACCATTATTTTATATAATTTGGGTACAGTTATGATGATGTCATGGCTTCTGATAGGAAAGAACATTATGTGGAAAAACCTCAGGACTTTAGCCAGGAAGTTAAAGCTCGGACACTAATGGGTCTACCAAATAAACAATGTCTCTCAGTGGTTTAAGGACAACAGAATCAATGTGTTTGAGTGATCATCATCACAAAGTCCTGATCTCAGTTTCATAGACAATTTGTGGGCAGGGCTGAAAAGGTGTGTTTGAGGCCTCCGTAAATAGGCCTCCATACCTGACCCAGTTACACCAGTTCTATCAGGAGGAACGGGCCACAACTCCAGTGAACTACTGTGAAAAGCTTGAGGAAGGAACCAAAACATTTAACTCAAGTTAGACAGTAAATATCTGGTTTCAACTGTATTTACAGTAGCGGTCCACATGTAAAACCATCCCAATGATTCTCTTTGGGATCAAACGTTTTGAATATTGGGCTAACCCAAAATAATGCTGAAAACTATTTCTGAACAAGCAAATATGATTAAGGATGATTTTTAAATGAATACATTTTTCAACATTCTTCTTATATTTGAGTAATTAAGTTCAATTGAAACTCCTATAGATTCATTCCCCACATATATTTCTAGTCTTATGTTCATTTGGATGATTCTGGCTTACAGCTAATGAAAACCCAAATATCACAGAAAATTTGAATTTTATAATAGGCCTATAGACGATTTTTTATTTAAAGATATAAAAGTCTGTCAATGTACTGTACAGTATCTGCACCCAATACTTGGTCTGGGCTGCTTTTGCATGAATTACTGCATCACTGCAGTTTGGCATGGAGGTGATCAGCCTGTGATTCTGCTGAGGTGTTCAGGAAGCCCAGATTGCTTTGACAACAGCCTGCAGGTCATCTGCATTGTTGGTTCTGGTGTATCTCATCTTCCTCTTGACAACAGCTATGTCGTTTGGGTCAGACTATTTTGCTGGTGTTCCCATGGTGAATAAAGCAGGTATTGATACTTTGGTCTGGTAGGTGGCTGCACTGTGTTTGAACTTGATTAAACCTAGTGGACCGACACCCGCAGGTGACAGGGCACCCGAAATCATCACTGACTGTGAAAACTTCAGAGTGGACTTCAAGTGACATGGATTCTGGGCCTCTCCACTCTTCTTCCAGACTCTGGGACCTTGATTTCGAAATGAAATACAAACTTTACTGTCACCTGAAAAGAAGTCTTTGGACCACTGAGCAGCAGTCCTGTCGTTTTTCCTCTTAGCCAAAGTAAGATGCTTCTGACATTGTCTCTGGTTCAGGAATGGCCTATCACAAGTAATGTGACAGCTGCAACCCACATTTTGTAAAACTTGTTTAAACTCTTGGATGGACTTTACTTCATAATCATCCCAAGGCTGTGGTTGTCCCAGTTGGTAACATACCTTTTTTTAGCCGCACTTCTTCCTTCCACCTAACTTTCCATTAATATTCTTGGATACAGCACTCTCTAAACAGCCAGCTTATTAAGCAATGACCTTGTCTGGCTTACCCTTCTCGTAGAGCTGCTGAGCAACTTTCATTAACAGTTTTCCCTATGATTGTGTAGGCCATAACATTTCTGTAATAAAATAATTTTTAATCATCTTATGTAATGTAAATAAATAAAAAATCCTTAAATCTTATATATTTATTAGCTGTAAGTAATTATTAAAATGATCATAATTAAACGCTTGAAATAGTTTTGTTTAAACATCCTGCTGTTATTTTCAGCACCAGTGCACATTACTCTGTATTAAATGGAACTATTTAATAAACTTTACTTTTTGTATAGAACCACTGAAATAAATAAACGTTTTAATGATATTCTAACTTGTTGAGATATACCTGTACATGAAGTGTGCGTTGCTGATATACTAACAACATTGTTACATTTTTTATCCTTCCTAAACAGCCCCGCAGAAACAAGGTGGGCATAGAGAACTATGGTCTGGAACCCTGATTGCTGATCCAGTCCAGCTGTTGGAGATTGAGCAGAACCTTCTAACCCTTTTCCTTTGCCAAAGCACACGCTTTACCTCTCGGGTCACCGAACTGGAATCAAACTGCTTCTTCATTTACTTTAGACAAAATGTTTGTCCTGCACAATACTGTTTGCCAGCCTATGGAAAGGTAGCACATGTGATCTTTTTTCCAGTTAACTCTTCATGGATTTTATTGCCAGAACAGCTGGGAGCTATCAACTGTCTGTTGTTTTAGATCTGTGTAGATTTGTAAAATTTTTTCTTTGTTAGTATGCTAAAATGATTTTATTTAAATCAGAGTTTTAGTGAGTAATAAAACAGTTCACTGTATCTTCCTGTGCTATTCGGTTAGTAATGAATGTGTCCACGACAAAAATAGAATAATGATCCCCACCCTAAGGATATAAATCAGTGCATGGGCCCTACTCAGTTAGTTGGTAGATCCCCAGGTCAGCAGGGTCAAGAGGTGAGATCACTAAAGGTGAGTCAGCCCCAGCTTGGCCCTCCAGGTCCTAGCAGCCTTGGTGCGCTGTCCCCTGGTCCAGGCAGGATGGTGCTGGAGAAGCATAACCTGAGCTGCCTCCCAACCGTGTGAAATAAAATGTTTTTCTACAAAAAGGTGTGGTTTTTTAGGTTGTTGTCGAATTACATTTAATTGAAATAATAAAAGTCTGCCATACAGTGTGTTGGCAGACTCCCCCACAAAACGAAAAGCACAACAAGCACAGGACAACAAAAACACACAATTATGCATTTCCATCCCACCTAGATGGGGAACTAAATAAACTTTCTGAGTGACTGGGTTTTGTAGCCACTTTTTTTGTTTAAAAGTCACTAATTGAAAAGTGCTGTGTGCAAAAGGATGTGGAGAAGGCCTTATTTTTGCATGAACCAACACATCCTGTAAGTTCTTGTTTCTCCGGAAAGCAGGCATGACCCTCAGCGTGGTCAGCCTTCCACTGCTAGATTGGAACTGTGCAAAGTTCTTTTTCAGAACCCTGGACAGTTCCAGGTTCTTGGGGGAGAAAGTAGCCAGAAAGGGGAGCAGGGGGCCCTCCCTCTCTTGTTTAGTTGGAAACTCAGGCAGGCTCTTTAAACATCTCCTCAGAAAAGACCTCTGGTAGCCTCTGCTGGACAAAGCAGAGAACAAGACTCTGACTGCCTCACAAAAATCAGAGTGTTGTGTACATATTCTGTAAAATCTAAGCACTTGGGATTTAACTAGGCTGGAAAAAGTGTGCTTAGGGTGATAACTCGTTTTGTGTAATAAGGCATGTGTATCAGTGGGTTTGAAAAATACTTTTATGTCCAATATTCCGGTGGTGCCAAATGTAGGGCCTTTATAAGTGGTGGTGTCCAAAAAATCCACTGCTGTAACGCTCATGGTCAATTTAAGTTTGATGGAGGCATTGATATTATTTAGTGTGTGTAAGAAATGTTGAAAGTCCTCCTCTGAGTGAGTCCAAATACCCCAGATATCATCCAGATATCTAAAATAAAGTTCAGGTTTTTTAAGGCATGCTTCCAGGGCTTCAGTCTCCCAGGCAGCCATGAAAATGTTTGCACAAGAGGGCGCAAATCGCTTCCCCATTGCTGTCCCCTTAACCTGAAGGTACCACTCACCATTCCACAGGAAGTCATTCCTGCGGAGGTTAATCTCCAGCAGCTGGAGCAGTGCAGCATCTGGTCACCCTTCATCAGGGTATTTCAAAAAGACATCCCGGACTGCATTTAATCCTTCTACAGTCACAATATTTGTGTATAAGCTGTCCACATCAAGTGTGAACAGGATGGAATGCCCAGGAATTTGGACCTTTTTGATAATGTCAATGAAGTGGTATGTATCTTTAACATAGCTTTGGTGCTTTTTAGACAGGGGATTTAAATAGTCAGTCAGTCATTTTCTACCGCTTATTCCATAGTGGGTCGCGGGGGAGCTGGTGCCTATCTCCAGCAGTCTATGGGCGAGAGGCAGGGTACACCCTGGACAGATCGCCAGTCCATCGCCGGGCAACACACAAACAACCATGCACACACTCATTCATACATCATTAAATAATAATCTATAAATTCAGCCGTGCCATAAGTCTCACTGCGGCAATCTGAGACTATGGGTCTACCCGGGGGGATTTTATAAGGAATACTCCATTTAACTGGTTCCTTATGAATTTTGGGAAGAATGTAAAAGTATCTGGGTCTGGGAGTAATGGGGCTCAATAAATATTCTTTTTGCTTAGCCGAAATGAATTTTTTCTTCCACAATTTAGTGATAATCTGATTAATCACAGGAATTGTATCCGGGTAGATAGGCTTTTCCAATTTGTGGTAATAATTTGAATCAGATAATTGTCTGGCACATTCCCACAAATATTGTTGCTTATCCAGGATGACTATTGCTCTCACTTTATCTGCTGGTTTCAGCACAATTTCTGGATGCCGTCTGAGTTCATCCAATGCTGAAATTTCAGCTGGGGTCAAATTGGGTTCCAATGTGTCTAATTTGGGTTTCTGTTTGAAAAAATTCAGGTCCCTGTCGATCAGAATTTGGACTTCAGGAGGCAGATCCCTCATGGAAGGTGACCAATTGGATCTAGCAGCAAAAAGCTGGTAAGTGGAGTTCTCCTCCAAACCAAAAAATAATTTTAATTTAACCCTCCTATGATACTGCTGAAGGTCATACCTGCTCTCCAGAATCTGCCACCTGGTTCTGCCACACGTCCTAGGGACAAAAGTGAGTACCTTGTCCAGCAGCTGGTGTTGTGCTGCTGTCAAAACAAAGTTCTTACACAGATTAATTACAGTCTGACCCCCATTCCCACTGGTAGGGCTTAAGGGGATGTGTATTTTACCCACCCATACCAGTGGGCCAGCATTCTGGATGTCGTCCCTGGGGTCCAGTGGATGCCATCCCTGTCAGTCTCGAACCCATCAGGCAGGGCTGGCAAACGCTCCTTCAGAGTCTGAATGTAGGCATTTTGGTGCCGCAACATGGCCTGCTCCCTGTGGGGTAAAAAAGGTCCAATGTTGTGTTCTGGCACAAATACCTGAGTGTCTGGGAGACGCTGGGACACCACCCTGAGGGTGGCCTGAAGTTCCCTCAGAGCGGTGCGTTTTTCTCCCTGGCTGCGGTTGTTGAGTCCAAAAGAGAGAACCAATTTCTCGACTTGGCAGGTGATGTTGGCTTTCAATAGGAGGGCCTCTGCGTGTTTCCACTTGGCCCCAGGGAAGCCGTCCACCTGTAAGTCCTCCGAGGAGAAGGTAGGAAACCTGTTGACATTAGAGTCCCCCAACACAACCCATTTTCTGGAGATGGTAAGACTCCAGTCTTCCATTTTGTTGGGGGTTGGGGGATGCCGTGTGGGTCTCCTGGTCTGTGGAGTTGAGGTGGCTGCCCTGGTGGTCATAGGGAAGGGACGCAGGCGATAGTCCCTCAGAGCCTGCAGGGTAGGCTCCTCTCGAGGTCGAGGTCGCTGTGGCTGAGGAGTTACAGGAGGGGTAGGGTCCTTATTCACAATAAATTCCTGAAAATCTTGGTGAGGTCCAGTAGTGGCATAACCCTGCCCGGGGTGTGAGTGTCCCCTTCCGAAGGCCCCACAGCTGGCTCCGACAAGGTGAGTAGAGGAGCCTCCTCCTGGCTTGGAGCCTGCAGATCCTCATCCGAGTCGGGTTCAGAGTCCTGCTGGTCAGCTTGCTGGCGGACCTCCAAATGCAGATGTCTCCGTTTGGCTCTCTGCTTTAGCAGTGGTGGGATGGCCGGAGTGGCCATCCCACCAGGAGGAGGGTTGGTAGGGGGTTCAGGCTCCCCCTCCGTTTGTGGCACGGCAGGTGTCGGTGATCAGTCTGGCTTAACTGTCTCTGTCATGGTGCCTGTGGAAACCATACGCACCATGGGGGCAGGAGGAGGACCCGGCAAAGAGTCTGGGGTAGTGGTCCCTGAGTCCACCATCCTGCTGGGTCCCTGCTGGGGAGTGGCGGAAGGCCGGGGTAAGGGCTGTGTCTGGGTCCCAGTCTGACTAGCCCCGTCTATCCTAGGCTGTTCCTCCACATACCCTAAGTCCGCCAATAAGGAGGTTATGGCGAGCTTGGCATGTGCGACAGAGTCCTCCGTCAGACGCCTTCCCAGGTTGCGGCGTGCCCACTTTGTTGCCACCTGAAAAGGCGCCTCCCACGTCTTTTGTGGGAATCTACTCAAGGTAACAATACCTTCTTCTAATAAAGTCTGGTAATGATCCTTGAGGATGAGCAGGGAAGTAAAAGTCCAATTCTGAGCGTTTCCCACAATTAGCTGGCTCGTTTCTTCGGTGGGAAACGCTGGAACAACTACCTCCGAAAGGTGGGTACAAAGTTTCAGGAAGGAGGGAGGATAGTCTTTAGTGTCCTTATGGGACACATTTCTAAGATGGTGTACTACTTTGATCAGTTTATGGAGTAGTCTCACCTTAGCAGGAAAATCAGGATCATCGGACTGCTGTTGACGTTGGTGCGGCTGCGAAGGGCGCTCCTGTCGCTGTCGCGTTGCCGCACCGGTGTGCGAGAGGGGTTTCCGGCCCTCCCCCCGGTTTCTGCTGTGGTGGACTACATTGTGGGAAGCCCCTGCTATAAAATCCACTCGTCGGTTGTCCCGATTACTGCCGGGAAAGGGTCGCCATTGAGAGCGTTGTCTCGCCGGTGCGCGACGCTGCCGCTTATGCGGTAACGTACCGCGTCGTCTCCGCTCACTTCTGGGAGGGGCCGAAGGGAGCGGAGGAAAGTCCCGCTGGGGGCGAGCCCTGGCCACCCCCGCATACGTACGGACCTGGCGGGGTGGAGGATAATAGTAATCCTCCTGAAGATCCTCCGAATAATCCGCCAGGTCCGCTGGTGTCGCGTAATGGCGGCGGTCCGGTGAGTTGCGCTCCACCCACCTTCCATCATGGCGGCGTGAACTTGACCTCACATACGTACAGTCGGGTGCTCCAAGATGGCCGCTGCTCCAGGCAGCAAAATTGCGACGTGGAGGGGAGGCAAGATGGCGTCTTGGAGGGGAGACAAAATGGCGTCGGTCACCCTCTCGACGTCCGCGACGGCTGCGGACCAAGGTCCATCCTCCGTCGACATAGTCGTCGTCCGGATAAATTTTTGCAGGTGTGCACGAAGGAGTGAGTATAAAAACTAATAGTAAATTAAAATAAAACTAAACTGGTAAGTATTTAAAAATAAAATGAGGCCGAGTGAGGCCAAAAAAACGAGATACTCACAAATTTCCTCGTGCGTCGCACTTTATTTTGACAAAAAAATAATGTCAAAAAGGCAAGGCAAATACAAAATATTAAAAACAAGCAAGAATGCAACGTTTCGGTCACAAACAGGACCTTCATCAGGCAAGCTTGTTCCGCTAAGAAAAGTGCGTGCTCATATGGTGAGAGCTGGCTGAGGAAAGATGGCGCTGAGGATGCGGCGCGAGATCTCCTCCCAGATCTCGTCCACCTGCCGCGAGATTTCCACAGCTCATCTCCCAAGCCAATCAGCCGTCGCAGTAATATAAATAATACAATACAGGTAATGATTTCAATACAGGTAAGTATAGTTATACAAATAACAACATATAATTATTATTTCTTTACTTCTTCTTTTGTGGGAAAACGTTTTCCCAATCATTCGGACTGACTGACCTTCATTTCTTAAAGTAATGATGGCCACTCGTTTTTCTTGACTGAGCTGCTTTTTTCTTGCCATAATACAAATTCTAACAGTCTATTCAGTAGGACTATCAGCTGTGTACTTATTAAACCTGACAGGGCACACCTGTGAAGTGAAAACCATTTCAGGTGACTACCTCTCTAAGCTCATCAATAGAATGCCAAGAGTGTGCGGAGCAGTAATCAAAGCAAAAGGTGGCTACTTTGAAGAACCTAGAATATAAGACATATTTTCAGTTGTTTCACACATTTTTGTTCAGTATATAATTCCACATGTGTTAATTCATAGTTTTGATGTCTTCAGTGTGAAGCTACAATATTCATAGTCATGACAATAAAGAAAACTCTTTGAATGAGGTGTGTCCAAATTTTTGGTCTGTACTGTACATAGAAGAAAGATGTAAATGAGGTCGGAGACATAAGTTGGAGACATAGTGGACCATGTTCTCCCCATCTATTGTCAATGCTGCTGCCTGTAGCTGTGGCCGTAAGGCCTGCGGTGCCTGTTGCGGTGGCAATCGCCGAACCCAGTGGTGGACATCGGCAGTAAGGGATGCTGTCAAGCTGAAGAAGGAGTCCTATTGGCTGTGGTTGGCTTGTGGGACTCCTGAGGCGGCTGAAGGGTACCGTGAGGCCAAGTGTGCCGCGGCCTGGGCTGTGGCAGAGGCAAAAACCCAAGCCTGGGAGGAGTTCGGAGACGCCATGGAGAAGGACTACCGGTTAGCCTCGAAGCAATTCTCGCAAACCGTCCGGTGCCTCAGAAGGGGGAAGCAGTGCTTCGCCAACATTGTTTACAGTGTGAGTGGGGAGCTGCTGACCTCGACTGGGAACATTATTGGACGTTGGAAGAAGTACTTCGAGGATCTCCTCAATCCTGCCATCATGCATTCCCTGGTGGAAGCAGAGGCTGGGGACTCGGGGTTGGCCTCTTTCATCACCCTGGCTGAAGCCACCGAGGTGGTTAGAAAGCTCCACGGTGGCAGGGCTTCGGGGGTGGATGAGATCCGCCCTGAGTACCTCAAGTCTCTGGATGTTGTGGGGCTGTCATGGTTGACGCGCTTCTTCAACATTGCGTGGGGGTCGGGGACAATGCCTCTGGACTGGCAGACCGGGGTGGTGGTCCCCTTTCATAAGAAGCCAAAAAGCGAAACTCCCGATTTACCAGTCGGTTTACGTTCCTACCCTCACTTATGGCCATTAACTTTGGGTCATGACCGAAAGAACGAGATCTCGGATACAAGCGGCTGAAATGAGCTTCCTCCGTAGGGTGGCCGGGCACTCCCTTAGAGATAGGGTGAGGAGCTCGGCCATCTGGGAGGGGCTTGGAGTAGAGCCGCTGCTCCTCCACATCGAGAGGAGCCAGTTGAGGGATCTATGCTGGATGCCTCCTGGACGACTTCCTCGGGAGGTGTCCCATGCACGTCCCACCGGGAGGAGGCCCAGGGGACGGTCCAGGACACGCTGAAGGGACTATGTCTCTCGGCTGGCCTGGGAACGCCTTGGGCTTCCCCCGGAGGAGCTGGAGGAGGTGTCTGGGGAGAGGGACTGGGCGTCTCTACTGAGTCTGCTGACCCCGCGACCCGGTCCTGGATGAAGCGGAAGACAACGAGTACGATTAGATGCAAAATAAACATGTAAATAAAGTTCAAACATTGATGCTGTGTGACAATTTTAAGTGTTATCATAACTTTTTTACTCGTTTTTGAATGCAGTCTAAATTCTATCATTAGTTAATTTCTTTCCACTGATTACTAGGAGCGCATTTGTGTTATTTTTTTGGTTGTTTTTTATTTAACAACCAATCACAGATCTTAGAAGACAACTTCACACCTAGCAATGGGTCAACCAAACCTCCTCACTAAAATAGGAAATTTTGTCCTTCTGGCTCAGAGTTGCTCTCAGGAGAGAACGGAGTCACTCTTAAGTTAGGAATCCTTGGCAGGAATTTTTATGCTAAGATCAGAGCTCTCTGACAGGACTCAGAGAATCTTTGTGAATAAAGGCCCTGATTGATTAATAGGACCACATAATGAGCTTCTCTCTCCAAGCTGTCACCCTAAATGATTTAAATCAAAGATCATGTTAAGGACTGGAGCGTTAAAACATCTCGTTTCCTGCTGTGTTTTTGAACCAAACTTTAGCTGTCAAAGGTCCCCAGCTTGTTGCTGCTAAAAAGCCCAAATCATCAACACTCCATGGCTGGTATTAAACGTTTATACTGATTTGCCCTTTCTTTTATAAACATTTCTACGCTGGTCTACTACTTGCTGAATCAGGTTCAAAACTTAAGTCCCGCTGCCACCTTCATTTTTAGGAAGAACCATTCTCCTGGCAACCCTTTCAAACAAGCTGTTCTGCCATTAACTGTAACACGCTGAGGCGTGTAGAGTCTGAGGTGGAGCGCTGAGGTTTTTGGCGATTTCTCAGAGCTTCATGCTCTGACGTTTGGCTGAATCTGCTGAGACATCCACTCCTGGGAAGATTGGCAGCTGTCTGAGATGCTTGTCTCTTGGGGATAATCTCTCTGTAGAACAACTGACTTTAGATAGTGTGGAGATGACCTTATATAACATCCTAGATTGATGAGAAAGGTGCAATTGCTTCTAAAAGATTACTTTAAGGTCACCTGTATGTTTGAGCAGCAAGCTGCTGAAACACTAGTTTTGGCTGAGCTGCTCATGCTGATGGTCAGTATCAATTATCATTAATGACATTTGGCTGCTTCTTTCTCTCCTAAATCCTCTGGAAGCAATAGGGGTGTACTTAGATTTTCCTTACAACCTTTTCACATAGCTTCCTCTAACCTACACTAGAGGTTAGATTTAAATAATTTCAGAATGTGATAAAGATCAGACCATTTGTATAACATTCTGATAGGTAAAACCCATGAACTGGAGAAGGGTGTACTTTCTTACTCCATAATATTTCAGTAGTACACAATGAGCTGTTTGAACAGCAGAGAGAGCTATTTATTTGGTTAATAAAACAAGTTTTAACAAAGCCAAAGACTGAAAGTATTACAATATATTTAAGAAGAGCGTACAGTTCATTGCCTGCATTGTTAATCTGAAACGTTAGAGGCATGATGTGGTTGAGTAAAACCAATGAAATCACACAGGAGGCAAATCTCAGAAGATCATTTATTTACTATACAAATCCCCAACGCCAATATAAAAAAACAATAAAGGGCTATTTGGCCATGCCCGACAGCCAGCTGAGCTTGAACAGAGACGGCGATGTTGTGTCCTCATCCTGATGAGCGAGCTGTCTGAAGAGACTGCCCGGCTGGAAGCTGTCATCACTTCCTGCTGTGGAGGACTGAGGAGCCTGGTGGAGGAAGAAGAGAAGCATCATCATCTTTGTTGGCGAGTGTCACTTAAGCTTGTTTAGTGTTAGAGACACATTCAATACAATCCAGAACAATTCAGGGAGTTAGTGCTTTTACACGAATGTAAGTCCATTCCTTCACCTTCCACCTGTCATGTTTGCTATAAAACCTTCTGTTCAGAAAGCTTTACAGCAACAACCAAACGAGTCAGAACAAGGTGACACTTTCAATGCTTCAAAGAGTAGAACCAGGTAACATAAGTCAGAAACCTGTTTATGCAGATGAGCCAAAACAATATAACCACTCACATTGGTTCAGGATTTAAGTCCTGGTTGTATAAAACTGAACTGAGAAGTGGATCCCTGTTTTCTTGGTAGGGCATGAAGGTTTAATAGCTAAAAGGCAGGTGGTCAGAATATTTTGGCCGATCAAAACAAATGAGCAATGAGTCAGATGTTACTGGTCAGATTAGGATGATTCCTGACTTGAACTGTTACAATGTTTGTATCCGGTGGTCCAATCATACAGGTTGCACCGTCTCTGTTGGTCTGTGAAACTATTCTGTTGAGTTTGATCAGAAGTTATTCTAGGAGCCAAAGCAGAGAATTTGACATTATGGATTCCAAGGCCATTCTACTGTTTCCAGCATGAGCCAAGATAAAAAATAGGAAGAATTAGTGAAGTGCACACACACTGCCATGGCACTAAATAAACCAAAACACACCCAGGCAGAAAGCCACTCTGATGAACTTGCCTGAAGGAGTCACTCTCAGAATCTCTGGGAAGAGAGACAGTGTGACAAACATCGCTTTACCCAAGTGGAACAAAAAACAACAATAACTCTGTGGCCGTCAGCAAATAAAAGTGTTCTCTCTCAAAACACACCCAGACCCAGAGCAGCCCAGGTCCCTGCAGCTACAGAACTTACCAGGTTCTGAGAAACGTCCGGCCC
The DNA here is from genome assembly GCF_021462225.1 of Girardinichthys multiradiatus. Taxonomy (NCBI): domain Eukaryota; kingdom Metazoa; phylum Chordata; class Actinopteri; order Cyprinodontiformes; family Goodeidae; genus Girardinichthys; species Girardinichthys multiradiatus. The sequence goes on along the minus strand of NC_061817.1, from coordinate 4,930,630 downwards.
CCTGGAGGAGGACTTGGATTTCCGCGTGTTTGACATGCTGAGAGGCAATATTCCGAACCTGCAAAAGAAAAAACAGTCAGGGCAGGTGTTTAAGTCCAACAGTACCTACTGATCAGACACACCATTCTCTGCTAAATATCAAAGAAACAGACAAGAACCAAGAAGCAGTTATCATGCAATATCCGAGTGGAGTGAATTTCGGCTCTGATTGTTGATAAACAGGTCAAATACAGAAAGATCTGAACTTGTCATGAAATCTATCAAAACTTCAACACAAAGCCTATTTTAAGTCCATTAACAGGTTGCTATTTGATGCCCTTTTTTAGTAATTAAAGTTTAATTAAAGTCAGACAAAGGTTAGAGAGGTTAAAATTTCACTTTTCCACACCCTATTCTAGATCAGCTTTGATACGATTCTAGACATTCGAGTATGAAACATTTGGCTGTTTGGGATCCTGAAACAACACAGTTCTGTAAATGGCATCTGATCGGCAGTTTGGTGAAGGGTTATTTCCAAGGCATCTGACATCCAGACATCTGTTTTAGTTTAAAATATATTGCCGAATCTGAACCGAATCATCCAAGAATAAATGAATTAAATAATTTGCTGTTTGTGATCAGTGATGCCTTAATTTCACAGCAAACAGAAACAGGAATTTCAAAAGGTCAAAAACCCTGAGTCAAGTTTTAAATCCAGAACTAAAATGCCTCATTATGTGATCTGAAATGAGTATATCTGTTAGTTAAAAACCAAAACCAAACTGAGTGGGAAAAACACTCGAGTTGTAATGCAGCAAACCACTACTAAAGGTTATCAGTCACTGTAGAAAGCTGAAGTTATAGACATGTTGATTTTTTTAAACATAACAGAATAAGAAATATAGGCTGGAAACTCAAACTTTTTCTATACACAGTTTTTTCTCTTTTCCTCCTTATCCTGACTTGAAATGATCAAATAGATTTCCATACTTCTGACAGTGCAGGAATCCTGGGTTAGCAACATGTGCTTTGACGCATAAATGGGAATAATTTCTTTAGCGTCTGCTGAATTTAAACTACAGCACATATTTTGTGCTTTTATTGCAACAGTTTTTGAAAAACAAACATTGAAATCGGACACAATCAGAAATGGCAGGTCAAACCGTAAAGAAACCCAGAAATCTGGATCAGCCAATAAAAGCCTGAGTAGTCCATGTCTAACTTGGGAGAGAGATTAAAACACCTAACCTATTGTTTACTCATGTAAGCTCTGACCTGATCTGACTGCTGGCCAGTGGCAGAATGTTGTAAGGTTCCTGAGAGTTCACAGTGCTGCTTCGTGGGGCAAACTGCTTCTCAGAACCAGTCAGGAGCCCAAGCAGCACCTGAAACGCAGCATCACAAGAACGGTTACATCAGAACATCAGGCACTTCTTATGATTGCTGAAGACACAAATCTAAGAACTCCTGTGGTTTTATGTCAGCATCAGATTGTTTCATGTTTGTGTTGTGATGTGCGTGTGGCTGCAGAATACCGAGGTCCTCTGGGACAGCCGGTTGAGATTGGCATTCAGTGGAGGTGTAAAAACATCCAGGTCAAAGGGGTCAATGAAGCTTTCCAGCCAATCACAGATCTTGTGGAATCTAGAAAATAAACAGCACAGTGTTTCAAAAGTTACCAAAACTCCAGAAATACCTACATCAAAGGGAGCCATACTGTGACCTACTGAATCCTGGGCCTAGGCTTTTTCTTATCCATGGTTGTATTGAGTTACATCCTCAGCTAATTTCCACTAAAAGTCCCAGGATTTAAATACCTGGGATTTTTTTTTGCATCCGGATAAACGGAATCCAAGGTAATTTGTGTGTCTTCAGTTTATTTCAATTAGCCTAATAACGTATTAGGAAGTTGAGAAAAAAACTGCACTACTCCTCCCGTCCAGTGGTGGTGGTAAAAAGAAACCAAAGACCAAACATGCAAAGCACGACCGAGAAGACAAGATGGAAAACATACAACTGCCTTTTTTGTTTGTGCTGATGTCCTGCCAGCTGCAAGGGCTTCCTACCTTGGGTCTTGCTGGGATCTAGAGGTCTTGCCCTCCTCCAGTCTGCTGCTCAGTGTGGTGTGGAGGTATCGAAGGTCGAATAACAACTGCAAGGCTCGGTTCTGAGTTATGGGGAGGACACCCTCCTAAGTTAATGGGAGAAGAGAGAAATTCAAAGAAATGATCAAAGTTCTATCCTTTGCATCACCTCTCGTGCCGTTCCACTTTCCATGTCTTCTCAGCATTGCTACCACTACTGCAAGGTACCTTCTTATAGCCTCTTACCAAAGTATTCATTCACATCACAGCCACAAACGTTAATGTATTTTATTGGGTTTTCATATGACAGACCAACACAAAGTAGTGCATACTTGTAAGTTGGAAGGTGAATGATGGTTTTGAAACTTTATAAAAGGAAAGGATGAAACATGTGGCATACATTTGTATTCAATCCCCTTTATACTAATACGTCTAAATAAAATTCTAGTACAACCAATAGCTTCAGAAGTTGCCTAATCAGTAAACAGAATCCAGCTGTGTGTCTTTTATCATTAAACGATAATTGATTGTCTCCTTTAATCTAAAAACCACGAGTCATTTCCCTTTGTCTCCACAACTATGCACTACTTTGGGTTGGTCTATCAAATAAAACCCAATAAAAATACTTGAGTTTGTGGTTGTAATGTTAAAAAATCTTAAATGTTCAGGAGGTAGAAATTTCCTCCAATATCCACACGATAATAAATTCTGACCTTTTCTGTCTTTTGGGACCAGGACGATGCGTGGCAGACAGTTTACAATCTAAACATTTAAAGAAATGTTTTCTGCACTAGAGGCCTTTATTTTTCATTTTGTGACAGTAGGCAGACAAGAAAGAGGGGCAGAGAGAGATGGAGACATTTAGTATAAAACCAACTTTGAGCTTCCAAACATTTCTAACAAATTGTGATTGAGCATCACTCACTCTATCCTGTGGTTGCTCTGTGAAGAGGTCATAGTGATGCAGAGCTTGAACAAGACAGGCCTGAAGCAGCTCCTGCAGGGTCGGCCGGGGAAGGGCATGACCCCCCACTCTGTTGACCTCCACGCAAAGCTGGAACAGCAAAGACTGCACAAACCAAGATGGCTGCACAAGAAACAAGAGTCAGAGGGTTTCAGATGAAACATGAGTAATCAGAAACCCTACTTCATGCTGGTGTTGGACCTCTGACCTGAACTGGAAGACTGATTTTAGATGTGACGCTGTTCCCTGCTTCAGACTCTTCTTGGATCTCCAGATCTTCCCAACTTGTTGTAGTCGTCAGAATTGCACCAGCAGACTCTGTCAGCAAAGCTGCACCAAATGTTTCCACCAGCCCCTCTCAAAGCACAGCTTTAGTGAGCAACACATTAGGATGTTATTAAAGCTGCAGTGCTAGCAAACAATCAACGGTTCATTCCAGGTATGACTGAATAAGAGGATCTATTAGACTGTGGACTACATTTCCGACAGGTTCTGACTTTGGCAAGGGCGGAGCTCCAGATGCGGTAAGCTTCTATGCTGCAGCCAAGAAGCTCCTCCTTCAGCCCCGCCCACTTGGCTTGCACTGGGCTGACCTCTGTGGCAGCTTTGGATTTGCCCAGTTTCTTGCCCTGTCTTGGGGTCCCCTTTGCTGGGGCTTCCACTGTGCTCTGTTTTCCCAGGATGCAGTGCTTCAGGCTGGGACATAGTTCACCCACAGACTGGCACAACCTGGCCATGAAAAGGACAGAGCTGAGACAGGCTGGAACAGAGTCCAGTTCAGAGCGGATGGAGGAAAGAATATGGCGAACACAGGTCACACAGCCTTCACGGAGAGCTTCCTCCACTGCCGAGGAGTCCGTGTAGCGGTTAAACAAAGAGGAGTCAGGAGGTCGTGAAGAAGACACTGTGGCTGAGATGGAGTTGGATCCTGCCAAGCACAGAATGAGAGATGGATTTCACCAGTGTACTCGCTTTAAGCAAACTATGCTGATTTAACTGGATGCTTTTGATAGTTTAGAGCTGCTTTTCTCTGTATTTTCAGAGTACATAGATACGCTCTCGCTAGATGATATTGTCCCACTCAAATATTGCGACCAAGCAGTCCTATTGTAATATTAAGATAATTATTGTGATTTCATATATTGTGCAGATCTAATCCCAGGAGTAAAATAATCACAATTTGATACCCCTTGAATTAATCAACATAATTCAGGAATACCTGTTTCTTGGGAAGGAAGATAGTGCTGGAGGTCATCAAGCCTGGCTTTAAGCTTTGCATCCAAAGAGGAGCAGAAGTTCTGAACACAAGGTGTCAGTGCCTGTGTCTTCATAGCCAGGCCACTTCTCTGCTGCTGCTTCTGGCACCGCTGGGGCACACTGACCCAGGCTGCATCACTCAGCAGGTCCCCTGGAGTCTCTGACCACAGAAAGGAGGCCACATCCACCTCATACTGAGCACCAGAAATGGAGACAGGGTTGCTACCTGTGGAGGACTGGATGGTTTGGCCCTCTTGGTCCCTCACAGCTGAGGTGAGGAGCTGCACCGAGATTGTTGCAATGGCTTCTGTTTCCTCTTTGGTGATGGTCTTAGGAAATGGAAAGAAATGTAACATTTGACATTACATCAACAGGCCAATTCAGTGCATTAGACACAAATCACACATTCCAAATAATAAGAAATAAATGCCTCAATGTTCTTGAAATTAGAGGAGAACACACTTGCAGGCGCTGAAGAAAGAGCTGTTGCAAGAAGTCCTCCCACACAGCCAGGGGGCGCCCTAGGAGCTGCTGACATACGTTACCCCAGTGCTGACTGATGGAGTCTGTGGATAAAAGATCCCAGACAGAATCTCGAATGGCCCCCAAACCCTTAAGACTCTTCACATAGACCAAAAGTGTCCCAACACCATGACAAATGTCCTGTTTGCAGCTGAGAACAGAAAAGTTGTTGGAAAAGCAGCAATTAATTAATCTCAGATGAAGCATTAAGGAGAAAGTTTTTAAATAAAAGCATCACAAAGACACTGTCTTTAATGACAACTCTATTATTAACAAGGTATAGGTCCTTACAAACCTTATTCACACCCCTAAACTTTTTAACAATTTTTACAAACTTCAATTTCTTTTATTGGACTTTTAAGCCTCAGACAAACACAAAGTAGCACCGAACTGTGAATAAAAGAGAAATTATATGTTGCTTTTAACCATTTTAACAAATAAAACTCTGAAAAGAAAGGTTCTCCTTGAGGGGCAGCACAGATCCAGAACTCAGGTGGGAGAATGCATTTATAGGACATCTATCAGTCACATATTCCACCTCCCTGGAATTTATGGAAGATTAAGAGGAAAGCCATTGTTAACAGTGATTCATAAGTCCCTCGCAGTTTGCCACAAGCCATGTCGGGGGCACTGCAAACATGGAGGAAGATGCTCTGCTCACATCACTCTGAAACACGATGGTAGCAGCATCATGCTGACGGGATGCCTCAACAGGGACAAGGAAGATGGAGTTAAATCCAAGACAATCCTGGAAGAAAACCTGTTAGAGGCTGCAGAAGGCTTGGGACTGTGGTGGAGGTCCACCTTCCAGCAGGACAACCACCCTAAACATACAGCCAGAGATACAATGATATAGCTCAGTGTGGAGGTTCCTCCAGCTATTTCTCAGTGTTATTCATTTATCTACACTACTGGTCAAACGTTTTAGAAACACTTTCTCACTTAATGGGTCTCTTTACTTTCATGACTGTATACATTGCAGATTCTCACCAAAGGCAACAAAACTGGGACTGAAAACACAGGGAATTATATAGTTAACAAGAAATGTGAAATAACTCTAGACATTTTTATATTTTAGATTCTTCATAATAGCCTCCCTTTGCTCTGATGACTGCTTTGCTCTCTTGGCGTTCTCTCCATGAGCTTCATGAGGAGGTCACCTGAAATGGTTTTCCAAAGAGTTTTGAAAGAACTTCCCAGACGTTCATTGAGAGACGACCAAAGGTTAATATTTCAGTCATCACAGCAAACGGCAGCTACTGTAAGGAATCTAAAATAAAAACACATTTAATGTTCTCTTGGGATTTTTTGTTTGCTACATAATTCCATATGTGTTCATTTACAGTTTTGATGACTTCAGTGAGAATCTACATATGTAGGAAGCAACTCTGATTGACAATCAATTTCACATGCTGTTGTGAAAATGGAATAGACAACAGGAGGAAATCTTTGGCGATTAGCAAGACACACTCAATAAAGGAGTGGTTCTGCAGGTGGGGACCACAGACCACTTCTCAGTACCTATGCTTTCTGGCTGATGTTTTGGTCACTTTTGAATGTTGGTGGTGCTTTCACACTCGTGGTAGCATGAGACACAAGTGGCTCAGGTAGTGCAGCTCATCCAAGATGGCACATCAATGCGAGCTGTGGCAAGAAGGTTTGCTGTGTCTGTCAGCGTAGTGTCCAGAGCCTAGAGGCGCTACCAGGAGACAGGCTAGTACACCAGGAGATGTGGAGGAGGCCCTAGGAGGGCAACAACCCAGCAGCAGGACCGCTACCTCCGCCTTTGTGCAAGGAGGAACAGGAGGAGCACTGCCAGAGCCCTGCAAAATGACCTCCAGCAGGCTACAAATGTGCATGTGTCTTCACAAACGGTTAGAAAACGACTGCATGAGGATGGTATGAGGGCCCGACGTCCACAAATGGGGGTTGTGCTCACAGCCCAACACCGTGCAGGACGCTTGGCATTTGCCAGAGAACACCAAGATTTTGATAACTTTTAATCCCCCATGCCTTAACTGCATATTGACCAAATATGAAGGCGATAGTTCAAAATCCCTAGGAGGAGTTCGTTAAAGTTTGAGGTGAGTAAAAGATGAAAAACGGCCAAAAATTTGCCCAAAATGGCCAACTTCCTGTGCATTTTAGGGCATACCCCCAAGAGACTTTTTTCCTTGGTTTGAGGAGCTCCACCTGTGTGCCAAATTTCAGATCTCTACGACTTACGGTTCGGCCAATCTCACGTTTGGGGGCGTAGCTAAGAGGTTTGGCCACGCCCACCGAAGACGACATTAAGGAAGAAGAATTTCACGCCGGGGACAATTTTGGGTAAAATCGTGTGCATCTAGGGGCTTGGCCTTGCAGGCCTTGCTGCTCGGGCCTAAATAGTTAAAAGTTATTGATTAGGAACTATTAATTAAAATATAAAATAGGTATATACACCTTCTCCACATCGAGAGGAGCCAGTTGAGGTGGCTCGGGCATCTATACCGGATGCCTCCTGGACGCCTTCCTCGGGAGGTGTTCCAGGCACGTCCCACTGGGAGGAGGCCCAGGGGACGGCCCAGGACACGCTGGAGGGACTATGTCTCTCGGCTGGCCTGGGAACGCCTTGGGCTCCACCCGGAGGAGCTGGAGGAGGTGTCTGGGGAGAGGGACGTCTGGGCGTCTCTGCTGAGTCTGCTGCCCCCGCGACCCGGTCCCGGATAAGCGGAAGACGACAACTACGAGTACGAGTACACCTTCTCCAAAGATGGGACGCTGCGTCCGGAAGCCTTGCTAACTGGCAGAAAGATAATAGTTTTAAAGGGGACCTCTCAGTCCCTGCGTGCACAGTTGGTAAACAGATTAAAACAAAAAGATAAATTAAAACACAGCAAGAGCAGCCTTTAACTGACATAGCCATAATACTGAAATACTTAACTGAAAACTGAAAACAAGAATGGGGGGCAGAATGGGGGGCAGACCGCCACCCATCCCATTAGGCAGAACTGTGCTGAGAAGTAATCTGAGAATAAATAGATCTTGTAGTCAAGTGTTAGTGAGAAACAGGTGCTTTAAAAGTCATTCTATGGTATTATACTACCAGCGACACCATGATAAAATGCAAAAGATTAATTTTACAGGGAAATAATTCCATGTTTGACTCAGATTGTGTGCATTTTTTTTCTTCTTTGTGGGAAGTTAAATTTCAGCTCTGTGAAACCACCTTGACACAGGAAATGCAGCTGCCTGAAAACAAAGATAAAACATCTGCACACAACAGAAGCCTGTCTCTGCTGAGAGCTCAAGTGAAGATTGTAACTCTACCCTGCATGTGTCAAACTCAAGGTCCGTGTGCCCAAACCGGCCCCCAGAAGGTTATGTGATTCTCTAGAAGTAGAGCCTTTGATATGGTGATTGTGTGCTTGAATGTTATTTTGTCAATCAATAGGCAGTTTTGTCTACATTCTGCCACAATCTGCCTTTTGAAAATGTTTTGAATCTTGCTCTTTATGTATACAAAAAGAAAAATTGGCTAAAGTCTTGTTGAGCACTGCAGCTTCACTTGCGCTGAACTCGGAGGAATAATTTGATGGAGGCAGTGGTCCTCTTTAGTCCCTGTGGCATATTTATTCAGTCACATTAACAGTGAACATCTTCTTCTCTTAAATTACACATCAACAGAGAGAGAAAAAGAAACGTGACGACACGTGTCTCTGACCTCTTTAACTTACGCCTCACAATGGTGAAAGTTAGGTACTACACCTCACTTGGTAATAATACACCTCACACACCTTAGCATTAACATGAGTACACAAATTGAATCTCCTAACACCCCCACTTGTACTCAGGTTGCACAAATTTGAACAGAAATTACACTATAAACTACAGTACAGAAGTGGAACTCTTTCTTTCCTTTTAAACACCAAACATAACGTCTGCAAACTTTCTCAGTTTTAGCTTAGAAGCAGGTTTGGTCATGATATCAGCAACCATTTCATCAGTAGTGCAATATAGCAGACAGACTGTCCCTTCATTTACAATAGACCTTACAAAATGATACTTTATATCCACGTGTTTGCACCTCTGTCTGCTCACAGGGTTTTTGGCCAAAGCGATTGTTCCCTGATTATCTTCATACACTACTGTCTGTGTGTATTTGTTATCATCAATTCCTTCCAATAACTGTTTTAAATATATGCATTCTTGCATTGTAGAGGCTAGAGCCATATATTCTGCCTCACAAGTAGAAAGCGCTACTGTGGGCTGTTTCTTAGTTTTCCAAGAAACTAAAGAACAGTTCTTGCTTAGGCTTACACAGTAACCTGTAGTGCTGCGTCTGTCAGTTGTGTCACCTGCCCAGTCAGCATCACTATAGGCCACTAAACCTAACATCTCACGGGTTTTTCGGAAACACAGCTCCTTATTTGCAGTTCCTTTGAGGTACCTTAGTACATGCTTCACTGTAGCCCACTGCTCCTCTGTTGGTTCAGAAAAATATTGTGATAACTTGCTTACCACAAAACTTAAATCTGGACGTGTACACGTTGACAGATATATAAGGCTGCCTACAGCCTCTCTATACATCCTTACATCTTTCATCTTAATAGCATCTTCTGTGTAGCACAATTTCTGGTTACAGGGAGTTTCTCTGGGCTTACAGCTCTGCATGTTGAACCTTGTCAATATCTTGTTGATATATGTTTCTTGTGACATTTTCACACATCCATCAGAGTGAACAAAATCAATACCAAGGAAATGCTTGAGCATGCCTAAATCCTTCATCTTAAATCTGACTGAAAGCATCTCCTTCACTTCATTCATAACTTCTTCATTGCTTGATGCTATTATCAAGTCATCAACCCAGATAATCATGATAGTTTTATGATGTCCTGTCTCCTTTGTATAAACACAGTGATCTGCCTGATTTTGCATGAAACCATTTTCAGTTAGATAATCATGCAGAACTCTATTCCAGTTTCGGCCAGATTGTTTCAGCCCGTACAGAGATTTTTAAAGTTTACATACCAAATCTTCCCCTTCTTCATAACCTTCTGGTTGATCAGTGTAGATTTCATAATCGATGGGGGCGTGTAAGTAAGCTGTTTTCACATCCATTTGATGGAGTAACAGATCCTCCTGTGCTGCTTTTTGCAGCAGTACTCTTATGCTTGTCAAGTTGGCTGTTGGAGAGAAAGTTTCACCATAATCTGTCCCCACCTTCTGACTGTAACCCTGAGCTACAAATCTTGCTTTATACTTATCATTTCCTTCAATGTCACTCTTAACAGAATAAACCCACTTAAACCCACTGTTGCTGCTGGATTTTGACTACTGTTTTCTTGCCCTTTGGCAGAGTAGTTAGGGTAAAAGTGTTATTCTCTTGTAAAGATTGGATTTCTTCATCCATGGCTTTGATCCACTGCTTTGAGTTAACTGACTCCATAGCTTCTTTAAATGTGTGTGGAACACCACATACAGCTCTGTAACAGTAATCTATGGTAGTGTGTATCTCATCACTCTCACTGTTACATGTTACAAAGTCTTTTAGGTGACTTGGTTTTCTTCTTTCCCTGGTAGGATACCTTCCGCTGTCAGATTCATCAGTGGTTACACCTGATTCTTTGTGATTGGGCCCATCAGATGTGGCACTCTGTGAGTTTTTGTCCCTCACTACTGGCTCTTGAACCTCCTTATTTTTCATGTCTATTTCCTTTGTGGTTCTGTCAGCCATATGTTGTCTTACTCTGTCGTAATAATTATTTGGTTCTACCTCATCAATTTGTGTTTGCCTTTCCATATTTGTTTTGCTTATAAATTTAGTAAGTCTGTGCTTCTGGACCTTCTCAGTGTCGGGATGATAGACCAAGTAGGCAGGGCTGTTCTTATCATAGCCCACAAACAGTCCTTGATCCCATTTTGAATCAAACTTTCCCTTATTCTGTTTGTATGTGTAACATACAGATCCAAACTTCTGCATTTTTGATAAATCTGGCATTTTACCTGTTAGCATTTGGTAAGGTGTCTTCCCTGTCCTTTTACTGAAGCATCGGTTTCGTACTATGGCTGCTGTTTGAACAGCGTAGTTCCATAGACATTTAGGTAGCTGACTTACAATCAGCATGCATCTACCCATCTCAAAGAGAGTACGCCAGCCCCTTTCAGCAGTGCCATTTTGGTGAGGTGAGTATGGCACTGACGTTTCATGCTTAATACCCTTTTCTCTTAACAAGGTTTGAAAATTTCTACATGTAAACTCTGTGCCATTGTCAGACCAGATACACTTTACCGTCCCATAAGGGGCAACATCAGCTAGAAATTTTTTTGTTGCCTGCAATGTATCATTTTTTGTCTTTAAAAAATACACAAATACTGCATTTGAATAATCGTCAGTGAATGACTGTACATATTTGTATCCATCAATAGACTCTGTAGCTATTGGACCTGTTAAGTCTGTGTGCACCATCTGTAAGGGAGCCTTTGCTCTTGTATCAGGGTTTTTATTTCGGGTTTGTGCAAACTTTCCCTGAATACACACCTCGCACTTTTGTTCTGGTGTATCTGTTTTACCTTTAACCTGCATACCATTAACCACACTCTGCAAACTTAGAATGTTGTCATAGTTGCAGTGGCCTAATATCTCGTGCCATGTCTGTATATCGTGGCAGGTGTTACACTTATCAATGCCATCAGCTTCAGTTGGTAAATAATACAACTTACCATGTACACTAATGTTAAACTTAGTACCGTCTTTGTGGGTTAGCGTGACCTGTCCTTGTTTAAAGGTGACTGTTGCTCCTAATGCTGTGGCTGACTTTACCGAGAAAATGTCCTGGGGGTATGACGGAATAAACAGCGCGCCTCTCAGCATTGCTCTGTGTCGCTGTCCTACACTGTCAATCAGGAAGACCTCAGCATCTCCCCGCCGCTGAGCGACGCCTTTGCAGAGGGTTCCGTCGTCTAACTCCACGCAGTGCGTTTCAGGTTTGAAGGTGTGATCGAAGCTCTTAAATTTGCCTATGTCATTAATGATGTGTGAGGTAGCTCCCGTGTCGATCATCAGACCTTTCTCGTTGATGCTGGATTTTGACTACTGCATCCTTGATCCTGAAGGTATAATCCGCCGCTGCCTCCAGATCCGATGCCGCTCTCATCTGCGACTTTCCGTGCTTCATCTTGTTTGTCTTTGTGTCTACAGGTGGTATCATTGTGCGTGTTGCTCTTGCAATGACGGCACCACATCTTTCGTCTGCATGCTTTTGCTCGGTGCCCTTTTGTTCCACACTTAAAGCACACAATGTCGGCATTACTATTTTCTCTGCTCTGTGTACTTAACCTGGTGTCCTTTCGCCCGACTCTTGCCACAGTCTTCATTATATTGTCAGTGGATTCAGTCGTGGTTAGCTTTTCAGTGTCTTCAAAACTACGCAGCTCCGTTTTAAACTCAAGAAACGTTATATTGTCCTTGTTGTGTGTCACATGTATTGCAAAAGGTTTAAAACTTTCAGGCAGTCCTTTTAAAACCATAGCAATCAATAAGCCATCGCTTAATGTCTCACCCGCGTAGAGCCGTAATGGCGGCCTCTGCCCTGATGATGTAGTCAGTAACCGTTTCGTTGTTCCGCTTTTGAAGAGATGTCAGCGTGGTGTACAGGTGGATAATGCGGGGCTTACCCTTTCCGGCGTAGTCGTCCCTCAATATTTTAAGTGCCTTTCTTCCATTATCGGGTGCATCTCTCATAATTAACGAGAGGCTTTTATCATCCAAACGTTGAATCAGCTCGGCATATGCATCAGCATTTTTGTTACCATCTGCCGCTACTTCGGCTTCACCGTTGGGTTCCCTCGGTATTCTTCAATCCTAATAAGTGCAAGTGTCCGAGGACTTTAGTTTCCCAAAGTTCATACTTGCTCTAATCTCCGTCAAATATAAGTCGAGGTGACCTGCTTGTCCCTCGCTGATCCATGATGCTATCCTGCCGTTAGCACGCTATCCGTCGCGACTTTCTATCGGTGATAAATCATCAGAACAAAAATTCTCCTCGAGTTGCTCCTGGGCCCATAACCTGTTGAGCACTGCAGCTTCATTTGCGCTGAACTCGGAGGAATAATTTGATGGAGGCAGTGGTCCTCTTTAGCCCCTGTGGCATATTTATTCAGTCACATTAACAGTGAACATCTTCTTCTCTTAAATTACACCTCAACAGAGAGCGAAAAAGAAACGTGACGACACATGTGTCTCTGACCTCTTTAACTTACGCCTCACAATGGTGAAAGTTAGGTACTACACCTCACTTGGTAATAATACACCTCACACACCTTAGCATTAACATGAGTACACAAATTGAATATCCTAACAAGTCTGCATACACAAAATTAACCTGGATTGAAGCTCTCATGGTGTGTTCACACCGAAAGCGGATTCTGCTAATTTTTCACGTCATTTGGGTGCTGTTGCTCGCTGGACATTTCGCATGCAATCCGCGTGGCCAAATGTCAACAAATGGCAACGCTTCGCCGCGTCATCAAATAGGAGGAGTTTCTATCTGCTGCTTGCTGGTTTCAACTGAACATGGCGGACATGGATTTCACAGATAATCACAGTGTTTTACCTGTGGAGAGGCGAAAAACGCCGCCGACGTCAACGTCCCTGGGTTCGCCAGATTCTTCAGGGACGGGAACAGTTCGGAGAGTACTGCCACCTACTCCAGGAGCTGCGTCTGGATGACGGTCGATTTCAGCGGTACTTCCGTCTATCCAAGACCCAGTTCGAAGACCTGCAGTCTTGTGTTGGGAGACAAATCGGCCTCCGGGACACCAACTACCGGCGCTGTATCCCCGCTGCTGAACGCCTGTCCATCTGTCTTTGGTGAGTAAATAAATCTCAGCTAGTTAGTTGAGTCATACAACTCTGGCTTGCCACACACCGCCACTATGACATGGTCTTCCATCTTCACTGACAACCGCTTCTTCTCCGCTGCGGTCCTTCACCTACGTCACAGCCACATCCAGTCCCTGACTGGTTGACGCAATGCGCACCGCGTCCTTCGTCTCCTTTCGCACCGCGTCTTTCGTCTCCTTCGCACCGCTCCGCTCCTGAACGCGCCTCTACATAGGGTCAACATAAATCGGCCGCTCCTATCGCAGAATCCGCGTTCGGTGCAAACGCACCATAAGAAGCACTAACTAGGTTTATTAGTGTGAATGCAGTAGGCATTCACACTAATAAACCTTGTTAACTACTTCTGCATACTTTCATCTAGAAACACCATTCAACTTTTAAAATGCTTTCACAACCTTCTGTTATTACTGTTTAATTCAGCTTTTTGATATATTTTACAGTTTTTCTACAATTTTGATTCAAACTTTATAACAATTTTTTTCAGATTTTAAGTTTTATAGAAAATAGTTGCTAATCAAATGTGTGAGCATTTACACAGCAATGACCTGTTTGAAGAGTTTCAGTCAGGTTTCAGAGCTCATCATAGCACTGAAACAGCTCTGCTGAAAGTCACTAATGATATTCTTATGGTCTCAGATAATGGACTTGTGTCTGTTCTGGTTCTGTTAGATCTCAGTGCTGCATTTGATACAGTTGACCATAATATTCTCTTAAAAAGGCTGGAATATGCTGTAGGGATCAGGGGAACAGCGCTAGGCTGGTTTAAGTCTTATCTGTCTGACAGATTCCAGTTTGTTCATGTAAATGATAAATCATCTTTAAACTCCAGGGTTGATTGTGGAGTACCACAGGGTTCAGTACTTGGGCCAATTCTCTTTACTATATATATGCTTCCAATAGGTCAAATTATCAGGCAGCATGGGATACATTTTCACTGTTACGCTGATGATACTCAGTTTTACTTATCTATAAATCCTGATGAGCCCAACCAGTTAGATAGACTACAAGCATGTCTTGAAGATATAAAAACTTGGATGACTTTAAATTTTTTGCTTCTAAATTCAGACAAGACAGAAGTTGTCGTCTTTGGACTGGAGTCTTTAAAAAAGAAACTGCTTAGTCAATCACTTAACCTGGATGGCATTAAATTGAACTCCGATAATAAAGTAAAAAACCTTGGTGTTATTTTTGACCAGGACATGTCATTTAAATCCTATATTAAACAGGTTTCTAGGATTTCCTTCTTTCACCTCCGGAACATTGCAGATCCTTTAGTTATCAGGCTACTCTCCTGTGGAACCAGCTCCCAGCTTTAGTCCGTGAGGCAGACACCCTGTCTACCTTTAAGGCTAGGCTTAAAACTTTCCTTTTTGATAAAGCTTATAATTAGCTTAGTTTATCAGAGAGGGAGGAAGGCTCCCTCCCTGTTGGTTGGAGTAAAGGGGAGTCAGGTTTAGCCTAAACCGGCTCAGTTATGGTTGAGGTGCAAACACACCCTCCATTTCTGCTGCCCGTATGACCCCTTCTCTTTTCCAGTGGTTATAATCAGTCTGACAGAGAGAGGTATCCCGATCCTTGTGGTTTTTAGTATAACAATGACCATCAGTGGGACCCTTTGTGGGGTTCCTTGAGACGACATTGTTGTAAATAAGTGCCGTTTAACTAAATAATCTGAACTGAAACTATCTGTGTAGTTATGCTGCTATAGGCTTAGGCTGCTGGAGGATATAACGACCACTTTCACCCTCTTTGTTATATTCTCACACTACTCTCCAAGTTTGCAATATTTGCTGTTATTTCAGTTTTTAACTTTATGTTCTCTCTTTTCTCTTTCTAGAAGCTACACCTGGTCTGACTCTGTGTCTACCTGTGACACCGTCCTGGAGGAGGACATTGTCGAAGCTTCTGCTGGCAACAACTTAATGCTCACCTTCTACCAATGATTCACTTGGCCCTGTCTTTCAGTGTTTAACCCTTTCTCTCTCCTAGACATAGCTCCTGACTGAGCTTTTACTGTAACTAATTATATGTACTCTCTTTCAGACTCTAACCTTGAAAACTGGCTCAGAGTTTATCTGTTCTTTCTTTCTAGGTGAAACGACTAAAGGAGCTACATCCATTAACATTTATTTTTCCTTCCCATAGAAAGTACTCCTAGATCAGTGCTTCTTTGTTCTCTTTGTGTCTCTGCTGTGTTCTCTCAAACCCCCAGTCGGTCGTTGCAGATGGCCGCTCACACTGAGTCTGGTTCTGCTGGAGGTTTCTTCCTGTTAAAAGGGAGTTTCTCCTCTCCACTGTCGCTACATGCATGCTCAGTATAAAGGGGTTGCTGCAAAGTCAACGCCAGTGACTGTCCACTGTCTCTACATGCTCATCCAGGAGGAGTGACTGCTACAAGTCTCTGACTTGATGCAATCTGCTGGATTTCCTTAGACAGAAAAACGTTTTATCCAATTTGAATAAATAACTAACTTTGACTGCACTGTTCAATGGTTAGGATTAATTGGAATGTATGTACCTGACTCTTGTGAAGTGCCTTGAGACAACATGTGTTGTGAATTGGCGCTATATAAATAAACTGAATTGAATCATCATACACCTGCTTCAACAAACCCACTGTCATCTGGACAAAGCCAGTAGCACTGTGAGGATCATGTTCTTTGATTTCTCCAGTGCATTTAATACAATCCAACCTGATTTGCTTTGTCAGAAACTCCAGAAGACTCAGGTGGAGGCCTCAACAATCTCCTGGATCAAAGACTACCTGACAAACACACCACAGTTTGTGAGACTGAAGGGTTGTGAGTCTAATCAGGTAGTCAGCAGCACAGGAGCACCACAGGGGACTGTACTCTCACCATTCCTTTTCACTCTGTACACCTCAGACTTCCAGTACAAGACAGACTCCTGTCATCTGCAGAAATACTCGGATGATTCTGCAGTCGTGGGGTGGATCAGAGATGGACAAGAAGCTGAGTACAGGAAGGTGGTGGACCGCTTTGTGGCATGGTGTGGAAACAATCATCTCATTTTGAACATGACTAAAACAAAGGAGATGATTGTAGATTTTAAGAGAAACAGGAATAAGTCAAAAACTATTTCTATCATAGGAGAAGAAGTGGAGGTGGTGGAGGAGTATAAATACCACGGTGTTCACCTGGACAACAGACTAGAGTGGAGATGCAACTGTGAAGCCATCTACAAGAAGGGACAGAGCAGACTGTACTTCTTGAGGAAGCTTAGGTCCTTTGGTGTTTGCAGCAAGATGCTGCATATCTTCTATAAGTCTGTTGTGGAGAGTGTGATCTCTTCTACCATCATCTGCTGGGGAAGCAGTATCAGAGCCGGGGACTTAAAAAAGCTCGACAAGCTGATAAAAAAGGCTGGTTCTGTTCTGGGGACTCCTCTGGAACCTCTGGAGATCATTGTGGAAAGACGGATTCTTCATAAAATGAAGAACATTATGGAGAACCCTGAGTATCCTCTTCATGAGACTGTTGTACAACAACAGAGTGTCTTCAGTCAGAGGCTTCTTCAGATCTGCTGTAAGACGGAGCGCTACAGGAGATCCTTCCTGCTCACAGCCATCAGCACCTACAACGGCTCTTTGAGGAAACCTTCATAATATGAGCTACAACAACATTTAATTTCCCTTTGGGATTAAAAAGTATTTTTGAATTGAATTGAATTGAATTAATGTAATCCAATGACGCAATATTCGTGTCACTAGTGTACACTCTAGGTTTGTGATTAAACTGACAAAGAACGAACAAACTCTCTTCACTCGCTCAATTTTCAATCTACCTATACAAATTATACATCAAAGCTCTTTCGCAATTAAGAAAATGTCACCCTCATTGACGTGGGACTAACAGTTTTCCGGCTACACGCCCCGAAGCAACGCAAA
This sequence comes from Girardinichthys multiradiatus, assembly GCF_021462225.1. Taxonomy (NCBI): domain Eukaryota; kingdom Metazoa; phylum Chordata; class Actinopteri; order Cyprinodontiformes; family Goodeidae; genus Girardinichthys; species Girardinichthys multiradiatus. The sequence continues at coordinate 4,913,033 of NC_061817.1, read as the reverse complement.
GTGAACACTGAATTGGAAACCTATAGGAATTTCAGAATAAATCTGAGCAAATAATCCTTAAACTCAGATGTTTTCGAATCACCACTTCTCGTAAACCGTTCGAGGTAGAGACATGAGCCTTGTGCAGATTTATCTTCAGACCTTGCTGGCACTCACAGTGAAGGAATTATTTTGATACCTTTTATCGTTTAGTCATAAAAAAGTTTTGTTTAGGAGTACCAAATATGTCCTTCCCAAAATTGCTTGAAATTGAAAAATTTCTAAATTATCGACTTTTCTACACTGTCACATCTCCTACACGGATTTATATAGACACATGAAAATCTCCACGATTGTTCACCGATCCCTGCTGATACCTACGGTCCAAAAATGTTTTGGACACCTTTTATTGTTTCCTCGTGAAGTAGGCTTGTTTGAGAGTGAAAAATTCACCTTCACTCAGGCTAAAAATGGTCAAAATGATCCACGTTTTCACAGGGTCACACCTCCCAGACAGATTTGTGTAGAAACCTGAGAAGCTCCATGATTGTTCAGCAAGGCCCGCTGTTTCATACGGTGCATAAACCAATAGCCCTTATAGTTTTCGAGTTATTAGACGTTGTTCGAGAGCATGTTCAGGCAGTTTTGTCTTTTTCTCAATTTTTCCGTTTCATTTCACTTAGTGTTTTGCCTTTAATATTATATTTTCAACATAAATGTGTTAACATTCTCGTTCCCCTGTCCGTTCTGAGAAAAACGGTCCAAGAATGACGTCGATAGCCCTTACGGTTTCCGAGTTATGGGCGGTAGTTCGGGAGCATGCGCCTCCATGTTAAAAGCCCAGGCCAGGGCGAGACGATAGTGAGGTGCTGCATTAGAAATGCTGCAGGTGTCAAGTTACACTGATGCTCTTTGCTGATTGGCTGATTCACTCCTCACTGTTCTATTTATAGCTCTCTGTATCTCCTACTGTCTATGTCTGTATGTGACTCTGCCTTTCTTCTGCCTCTCTTGTCTCCATGTCTCCTACTCAGACACACACAAGAGCCCCGACACACACGCACACACACACATACACACACACACATCCATGGATTAATATCTTTTTGAGGACTTTGCATTGACTTTCATTTTCATTCATTACTATGGCCTAAACCTGACCCGACCCCTAACCTTTGATCATCTTCATAGAAGGGAACTACATAGCGGCCATTTTTTGTTTGAGTACTTAAACAGTATGTACTGCTGCTCTAACAGCTAGACAACAGTGATTAAATTTAAAAGGCAATTTCATAGACTTTTGCATATACGCTGTTAGCGCATCAGAACCTGGAACAAACTTCTATCAGAACCAGACACAAACTCCATCAGAACCTCGTCCAAAATCCATCAGAATCAGATGGAAACTCTATCAGAACCAGGAAATAACATCCATTAGAACCAGAAATAAATCTCTATCAGAACCTGGTACAAATCTTCATCAGAACCATGTACAAACCTCCATCTGAAGCAGGTCCACAGTCTATCAGAACCAGGTCAAACCTATCACAACCAGTAAGAAAACTCCACCAAAACCAGGTCCAAATCTCCTTCAGACTCAGGAGGACCCTTCTATCAGACCAGGTCCACCATTAATCAGAACCAGACCCAAACTCCATCAGAACCAAGAAGAATTCATCAGAACCAGTTAGGAACCCTCCATCAGAACCAGGTCCAAACTCCATCAGAACCAGACACAAATCTCCATCAGAACCAAGAAGAATTCCCCATCAGGACTAGTTAAGAACCCACTATTAGAACCAGGTCCAAACTCTATCAGAACCAGAAAGAAACCTCCATCAGAACCAGGTCCAACATCCATCCGAACCTGGAACGAATCTCCATAAGAACCAGACCCAAACTCCATCAGAACCAGGATGAATTCTCCATCAGGACCAGTTAGGAACCCACTATCAGAACCAGGTCCAAACTAAATCTGAACCAGAAAGAAACCTCTATCAGAACCAGGTCCAACATTCATCAGAACCAGACCCAAACTCCATCAGAACCAGGAGGAAATCTCCATCAGAACCAGTTAGGGAAACCAATTTTATCACACTTTTTTCAGATTTTCAGTTTTATTATGTAATCCAATGACGGAATTTACTTGTTGCTAGAGTGTACACTAGGTATTTGAATAACCTGAGAAAGTACGAACAAACTCCCCTCACTCGCTCAATTTTCACTCTACCTATACAAATTATATATCAAAACTTAGGATGCTCTTTCGCGATTAAGAAAATATCACCCTCATTGACGTGGGACTAACAGTTTTACAGCAACACGTCCCAAAGCTATTGAGGACCGATCCTGACAAAATTAAAAATAAAAGCAGAAATATATATACTTTGTTTTTCCTTTTCCTTTGAAATGCATTTAATCAAGAAATGTATATATTTTCTTTTTCCTTTTCCTTCCACATGCCTTTGTTCTTTTTACATTTCCTCGTCTCGTCTTTTTCCTTTACCGTATGCATTCTCCTTCATTATGCAAATAAGGAGGGCTGCCTTCTTCTCTCCAGCTCCTCTACTATTGGTCAATAAACAGGAAGGAGGAGGATCCATGTGCAGGCCGAGGGTGTGTCCCAATTCAGGGGCTGGATCCTTCCAAGTCCGTACTTGTGGGCCGATTACGTCACACGCGCCAAATGCGGCCGACAAATGTGTTGTTCTTTTAACCGATTTGAAGGATGGGTTGTGAGTATCCTTCGCGGTCCATCTTCTCCCATGATTCATTGCGGATCGAAGCGGTTTGGTAAAGCAGGGGCGGCCATGGTGGACCACAGTGGCAAAAGCTGTGAGTAAACTGTGAAAAATTAAACTTTCTGTGACACAAATGAACTTTTACAATGTTTTTAGTGCGGGAATATAACTGTGTAGACATGAAAAATCTCCTTGATTTATCAAGACTTTCGCTTAATTTCAAACGTGCTCCGATGTGTTCGGAGTTTTCTGATCCCGCCGTAGTAACTGCCGGCTTGCCTCGCCAGCAAGCTAGCCCTGGAGAGGTCTGACCGGACTTTTCAGCACTGAGCTCCCGCTGGCAGTCTTCACAGTGAACGTTAAACACAAGTGATTTCTAACAGTTTGTGTTAGTATTATTTTAATGTATTGTGTCAATGTAAGTCAATTTGACATTACTGGTGATATTAAAGTTGACCTGAATAAATGGACAATTTTATGTAATCCTACCATATCGCTGGAGAGTGTGATTGAGAGTAAATAAGCTTTTAAATATTCATTTTTGATGAAGAAATATGCTATATGTGTTTTTAAAAGTATATTTATAATTCAACTAACATTATAATTCGTGATTCCAGGTACAGCTGAAGAGAAATACACTTTCAAATGCACCAAGTCTCAGTAAAGAAGTGAAAAGTTTGAAAGAGCTTGTTTTAGGCATTTCCATAGAAATATTTTAATATGTTCTGCAAATTAAGACAAATATAAAATTAAAAAAGGCTTTTTTTTACACTGATATTAAGCAAGATGTTTTTATTTGTTGTTTTTATTGTTTAGGGACAAAGGAGCAGACGGGCCAGTTTATTAAGCTCAGGGGTGAGAATGACTACCTTTTTACTGGAGCTAAAAACTCAGCCACCGTGGCTTGTAGTCAGCTTCTGTCCAGTTTCAAAAACTCCTACCTTTCTAACTTTCATAAATATCCATCCAGTGATTAACATACTTCTTTTGGTTTTCCCTCTTTCCTTTTGCTTGTTTAGGACAATTCTGGAGAAGATGGGCCAACAGGTGTCTTAACGACCTCAAACAGGTGCTTCTAATTTAGAATAAGTGGTGTGGAGGTGGACTTTTTAGAGGCGGACTAACAGGTCTTTGAGGGCCAGAAATTCTGCTGATTGACAGGTGTTAAAATACTTATTTGCAGCAGTAACAGACAAATAAATTATTAAAAAATCATTGTTTTTTTTTTTTAAGATTATGTCTCTCACAGTGGACGTGCACCTAAGATGAAAGTTTCAGACCCCTCCATGATTTCTAAGTTGGAGAACTTGCAAAGTCGCAGGGTGTTCAAATACTTATTTTCATATATATACTGCTCAAAAAAATAAAGGGAACACACAAATAACACATCCTAGATCTGAATGAATGAAATATTCTCATTGAATACTTTGTTCTGTACAAAGTTGAAAATTCTGACAACAAAATCCCACAAAAATCATCAATGGAAATCAAATTTATTAATCAATGGAGGCCTGGATTTGGAGTCACACACAAAATTAAAGTGGAAAAACACACTACAGGCTGATCCAACTTTTATGTAATGTCCTTAAACCAGTCAAAATGAGGCACAGTATTGTGTGTGGCCTCCACGTGCCTGTACGACCTCCCTACAACGTCTGGTCATGCTCCTGATGAGACGGCAGATGGTCTCCTGGGGGATTTCTTCCCAGACCTGGACTAAAGCATCCGCCAACTCCTGGACAGTCTGTGGTGCAACGAGACGTTGGTGGATGGAGCGAGACATGATGTCCCAGATGTGCTCAATCGGATTCAGGTCTGGGGAACGGGCGGGCCAGTCCATAGCTTCAATGTCTTCATCTTGCAGGAACTGCTGACACACTCCAGCCACATGAGGTCTAGCATTGTCCTGCATTAGGAGGAACCCAGGGCCAACCGTACCAGCATATGGTCTCACAAGGGGTCTAAGGATCTCATCTCGATACCTAATGGCAGTCAGGCTACCTCTGGTGAGCACATGGAGGGCCGTGCGACCCTCCAAAGAAATGCCACCCCACACCATTACTGACCCACTGCCAAACCGGTCATGCTGAAGGATGTTGCAGGCAGCAGATCGCTCTCCACGGTGTCTCCAGACTCTGTCACGTCTGTCACATGTGCTCAGTGTGAATCTGCTTTCATCTGTGAAGACCACAGGGCGCCAGTGGCGAATTTGCCAATCCTGGTGTTCTCTGGCAAATGCCAAGCGCCCTGCACGGTGTTGGGCTGTGAGCACAGACCCCATTTGTGGACGTCAGGCCCTCATACCATCATCATGGAATCGGTTTCTAACCGTTTGTGCAGACACATGCACATTTGTGGCCTGCTGGAGGTCATTTTGCAGGGCTCTGGCAGTGCTCCTCCTGTTCCTCCTTGCACAAAGGCAAAGGTAGCGGTCCTGCTGCTGGGTTGTTGCCCTTCTACGGCCTCCTCCACAACTCCTGGTGTACTGGCCTGTCTCCTGGTAGCGTCTCCAGGCTCTGGACACTACACTGACAGACACAGCAAACCTTCTTGCCACAGCTCGCATTGATGTGCCATCCGGGATGAGCTGCACTACCTGAGCCACTTGTGTGGGTTGTAGAGTCCGTCTCATGCTACCGTGAGTGTGAAAGCACCACCAACATTCAAAAGTGACCAAAACATCAGCCAGAAAGCATAAGTACTGAGAAGTGGTCTGTGGTCCCCACCTGTAGAACCACTCCTGTATTGAGTGTGTCTTGCAAATCGCCAAAGATTTCCCCCTGTTGTCTATTCCATTTGCACAACAGCATGAGAAATTGATTGTTAATCAGTGTTGCTGCCTAAGTGGACAGTTTGATTTCACTGAAGTTTGATTTACTTGGAGTCATATTGTGCTCCCTTTATTTTTTATATATATATACAGGTCCTTCTCAAAATATTAGCATATTGTGATAAAGTTCATTATTTTCCATAATGTCATGATGAAAATTTAACATTCATATATTTTAGATTCATTGCACACTAACTGAAATATTTCAGGTCTTTTATTGTCTTAATACGGATGATTGTGGCATACAGCTCATGAAAACCCCAAATTCCTATCTCACAAAATTAGCATATTTCATCCAACTAATAAAAGAAAAGTGTTTTTAATACAAAAAACGTCAACCTTCAAATAATCATGTACAGTTATGCACTCAATACTTGGTCGGGAATCCTTTTGCAGAAATGACTGCTTCAATGCGGCGTGGCATGGAGGCAATCAGTCTGTGGCACTGCTGAGGTCTTATGGAGGCCCAGGATGCTTCGATAGCGGCCTTTAGCTCATCCAGAGTGTTGGGTCTTGAGTCTCTCAACGTTCTCTTCCCAATATCCCACAGATTCTGTATGGGGTTCAGGTCAGGAGAGTTGGCAGGCCAATTGAGCACAGTGATACCATGGTCAGTAAACCATTTACCAGTGGTTTTGGCACTGTGAGCAGGTGCCAGGTCGTGATGAAAAATGAAATCTTCATCTCCATAAAGCTTTTCAGCAGATGGAAGCATGAAGTGCTCCAAAATCTCCTGATAGCTAGCTGCATTGACCCTGCCCTTGATAAAACACAGTGGACCAACACCAGCAGCTGACACGGCACCCCAGACCATCACTGACTGTGGGTACTTGACACTGGACTTCTGGCATTTTGGCATTTCCTTTTCCCCAGTCTTCCTCCAGACTCTGGCACCTTGATTTCCGAATGAATGCAGAATTTGCTTTCATCCGAAAAAAGTACTTTGGACCACTGAGCAACAGTCCAGTGCTGCTTCTCTGTAGCCCAGGTCAGGCGCTTCTGCCGCTGTTTCTGGTTCAAAAGTGGCTTGACCTGGGGAATGCGGCACCTGTAGCCCATTTCCTGCACACGCCTTTGCACGGTGGCTCTGGATGTTTCTACTCCAGACTCAGTCCACTGCTTCCGCAGGTCCCCCAAGGTCTGGAATCGGACCTTCTCCACAATCTTCCTCAGGGTCCGGTCACCTCTTCTCGTTGTCCAGCGTTTTCTGCCACACTTTTTCCTTCGATTGGGGTTTTGAGTGATAAACCGGGCTGGGACTTTTAAAGGCCTCAGGAATCTTTTGCAGGTGTTTAGAGTTAACTCGTTGATTCAGATGATTAGGTTCATAGCTCGTTTAGAGACCCTTTTAATGATATGCTAATTTTGTGAGATAGGAATTTTGGGTTTTCATGAGCTGTATGCCAAAATCATCCGTATTAAGACAATAAAAGACCTGAAATATTTCAGTTAGTGTGCAATGAATCTAAAATATATGAATGTTAAATTTTCATCATGACATTATGGAAAATAATGAACTTTATCACAATATGCTAATATTTTGAGACTGACTAATATACAGAGGGGAACAAAGGGCAAGTAATCAAAAGAACTAAGAACAGGTGTGACACGGAGGCAGGGAGGCTGAAGAAACAGGTGAAACTAATACAGAGACTAAAGCATAAGGAAAAGAACTAATTAACATGACAGTAAGCAGAACCAAACAAAGCGCAGACCAAGATAAAACAAAAAAGCATAAGAAATCTAGAATAACCATGAACAGAGAAACTAGAGGAAACATAGAAACAATACCAGGCAAAACTATAAACAAGATAAATAATCACATGAAGCATAAGAAAACTAGAATAACCATGAACTAATGTCAGCAGAGAAACTAGAGGGAACAAAGGAACTACAATGACAACCTAAGAACAAAGAAAGTCCAAAAATGTCACACTCTGACAAAGTCAGTCAGTCAGTAATTTTCTACCGCTTATTCCATAGTGGGTCGCGGGGGAACTGGTGCCTATCTCCAGCAGTCTATGGGCGAGAGGCGGGGTACACCCTGGACAGGTCGCCGAAATCTGTTTTGTGTTACATAATATTAGAATTTGGTAATGATGATTTAATGATACCTAAAACATAAAGCATGATTCTTTTTTACCGTGACTGTATGCAATTATGAAATATTGTTTATAGTCTAGCAACAGTATGTCATGATAGTCCACATTTTTTCCATTTTACAACAAATGAGGTCAGTGTTGTCCAGGGATCATTCACTGCTAATGGTTTTCTACCTATGCCATGATCCATGTCCCACTACAATAATGCAACTGAGATGTGCAGAGAGCTGCCTGGAATGTTACATGTTGTTCTATTATACTTATGTGAGATAATTTATTTGTTTGTTTCTAGTTTTTTGCTATTTCAAAAAAGAAAAGATTGTTTCTTAACTACTCCAACTAATACTAGTACAATAGATGACTGGGTGTCATTTTTAAATAGCTAAAATCTTAGTAAAAGGTGAAAACTGTCATATGGTGTGATGGATTAGGACCAAAATGGAGATAAGAAGCTGGTAGGAGCATTTAAACATTAAAACAAACAGATAAGTTACAGTTCTTGGTACAAGGAGAACAGAACATAGAACCAAGAAGAGAGAAATGGAAGAAACCAGCTAGGAACAATGAAACCAAGTAGCAGAAAATAATAAAATACTGTGGAGGACTTAGGCCAGGTGAGTACAGGTGAGGGATGCAGAACAGCTGGGGGAGGATCTTAAGCAGGGAACTAAGGGACCGAGTCCAACACAGAGAGAACACACGGGAAGCAGGACTAAAACACAAACATCTAATAGCCCAAAGGGAAAAAGACCAATACTAACATAACAGTCTGAACTCAGAATGCACAGAGAACACAAGAAAAAAAAGCGGTACTCAAAATAAAGGAATGAACTGATATAGCAAGATCTTAATGACTGAAATAATCAGAATACATGAAAACCAAAACACACATGAATCATTGCAAAAACAAATATTTGCTAAAACAAGAAAACACAAACAAAATATTAAAATAATTGTTAATAATCTAAAGAGGTTTTCCATAAATGGGTTCATTATTTTTATATTGCTCTAGATTGAATAATAAAATAACTTCTTATCATCCATTCCCTCTGCTGGTGTGAGTCAGTCAGTCTGGTTCTGCCAGTGGACTCTTGGTTTTCAAGGTTTTATTTTTGTAATATCCACCTTATACAGACCAGATAGGTAGATGGAACTCTGTTCCATCTGTTATGTTATGCAGAAACTCTAAAACAAATTGTGTCACAACTGCAAAGAAAAAAGTCTGTGTTGCTATTAGGCATGGTCTGGCATCAAGATATATCAAAGATTTAAAGTCATAGTTCTGAAATCACTAATATTTACTGTCATACCGTTCAAACTTATTTTCAATGAGGTATACCGTGTACGGTCGGAGTGACGGGTGTTGTCTCTGGCAGTATGGAGCATACCACAGTAACGCAGCCCTTCCCCATCTGTTGCTGGGCATTAGCTGGTTGCAAGAAGTGAACAACAATTTGTTTTAACTTTTTCTGGTGGCTAATACCAGCAGTCATTGTGTGGAAACTAAAGGATCAGCTCGCAACAAGTTTATTCAGTTTCAAATACCTGTCCGCACATATGATGAAAATCAAGAATTTGTGAGAAAAGAAGCATCCTCCCTGGAGATTGTCAGCCCACTACATGGACAAAAAAAGGCCCAACAAACACATAATAATGAGACATGTGCTCGACTCATTTAAAGCACCCTGATCTGCTCAACTCTCTCATGCATTACTGCAGGACTTTGGAGACTCTGATATCAGAAACTGTGGCTAATGAGCTATGTTCTTTGATTAGTTAAGTTTCTAATGTGAGAAGAGAAAACCTAGTTCTGTCCTGTAGGCAAACCTTAACCTGGGAATTTAAACATTTGGTCTGTGCAAAAAGAAGTTCAAACATAAAACTTTAAAGTCACCAGAATGCACTGTACGTACTGAACCTTTTTCAAATCATACCGAAGTCCCTGCTGTGCACCTCTTGATCACTATCTCCACGTCTATGGACCAGATCTTTCTCAGTCTGCCCCAGGGCTTGGCAGGTTGAACCACTGGCAGTACTGACAACAGATTGAAATTAAGGCTCCAAGTGAGGCACAGTTTCATGGAGCCAGTGGTGTACCCCTATTTTCTCGCCCTCCGCTTAAGCAACAGCCACAACTGAATCAGGAAAATACTGAGCTGGTAAAAGAGAAAGAGATTCGGTTCAATTAAGTTTTTATTTATATAAAAAATATATAAAAATATTTCTATATAAAAGATATTTATATTTTATTAGCATATTAACATGCTCATATTATGCATATTAACACATTAATATCCAGCGATAAAGTGTTCAAACTTTAAACTGTCTGCTTTGTTCTTTGGACTTCATGACACGGTTTGTTCTCAAACAAACATTTGAGGCCTGAAAAAGAACAGATGGGTTCTTTCTACTGATTAGGTGACCGCTGAAGACAGTTGGTGGTACTGGATTTTATTTAGGATTATTAAAGATAGCTACATAACAATGCAGCCCACACTTTTAGTCCTTTAGTTATACCATAGTGAAGTAAAGTATAAGTTCTAATGTTTCCTTTTTATTACAATAGGATAAGAATGCTCATAAACATATAGTACAAGGATAAATGACCTGAGGCTGGGGCTGATAGTGGAGCAACCGGTTTAACTAGTTTGATTAGAAAGCTACAGCACACTTAGATTAAATATGGACACCTGCTACTACACAATCTAACAGATAGACACCACAATGGTGACACATGGTCTACTGATAATCACTGCATCCATTGCATTGGAGTGCCAGATATAAAAACTATATGTGACCTTCTATCCGGGCTCTTCGTCATCCTCTAACAGACGGCGACGGTCCGAGACGGGAGCCTCAGCGCTGATCTCTGTAATCATTCCTCTGCCTTAAATAAGATTAAAAGAGCTAAAAGTTAGAAACTGGTTGAGAGTCGTTCATTTAAGAGTCTTTAGATAGAGTGTGTGATCGCTTCTGGGGACCAAGTACCGGAGGAGCTCCGAGGCGAGCTACCGCCAACAGGGTGCTGTAGCTCGGACAAATTGGTGTTCCTGCCCGTGCCCCGGAAGCAAAAACCAGTTTTGGATAGGTTTATTGCCACGAAAGGACAACGCCTCACAGCAGCAGCCGCAACGTAAAAGGTAGGGAGATTCCTCTTAAAAAATCTCCAGTGTTTTTCCTGTAAAAACACTCTGGCTGTGTTGTTAGTTCTGAGTGAGCTGTTTTTGTAATTCTTGGAGGCAGAGAAATGATTCAGAATAATTGTTGCGAACGCGTTAAACCGTAAGGCGTGTAGATAAGCGTGCGACCCTAACGGTGGTAGTTTGGGAAGAAAGGTACAGTCTTCTAGGGTCTAGGGGTGTAGGTTTCAAGTTCCTTCATTGTATGCAAGGGAAGATCGGTTTCCTTCGCACACAATATAAAAGCTACCTCCCTGAATGAGGCACGCAAAAACTCGGTTAGGGTTTGTTGGGTCCAGACCGTTCCATAAGAAGGGTCACAAGATACTACCGAGGGGAATGTATGGGTTTAAACGGCCTCCCTGATCTTCTTAAAAGATGTCAAAGCTGCCCACTTCTTTGATCGTAAAGCATGCAGGAGATGCGCAAACTCGGGTAAGGATTGTAGGGTCCTGGACCTCGTTAAAGAAGTCAGAAAGATACTGCCGAAGGGAAGTCTTCCTTGTGAGTAACCAGCTGTGAAGAAAAGAAAAAGAAAAAACAAAAACTAAATATATATATATATATATATATATGCACGGTGGCACAGTTGGTAGCACTGTTGCCTTGCAGCAAGAAGGTCCTGGGTTCAATTCCCGGCCTGGGGTCTTTCTGCATGGAGTTTGCATGTTCTCCCCGTGCATGCGTGGGTTCTCGCCGGGTACTCCGGCTTCCTCCCACAGTCCAAAAACATACCTGTTAGGTTAATTGGTAACTCTAAATTGCCCTTAGGTGTATGAATGAGTGTGTGTATGGTTGTATGTGTGTTGCCCTGCGATGGACTGGCGACCTGTCCAGGGTGTACCCCGCCTCTCGCCCATAGACTGCTGGAGATAGGCACCAGCTCCCCTGCGACCCACTATGGAATAAGTGGTAGAAAATGACTGACTGACTATATATATATACAGTACAAACCAAAAGTCTGGACACACCTTCTCATTCAAAGAGTTGTCTTTATTTTCATGACTATGAATATTGTAGCTTCACGCTGAAGGCATCAAAACTATGAATTAACACGTGGAATTATGTACTGAACAAAAAAGTGTGAAACAACTGAAAATATGTCTTATATTCTAGGTTCTTCAAAGTAGCCACCTTTTGCTTTGATTACTGCTCCACACACTCTTGGTATTCTGTTGATGAGCTTCAAGAGGTAGTCACCTAAAATAGTTTTCACTTCACAGATGTGCCCTGTCAGGTTTAATAAGTGGGATTTCAAGCCTTATAAATGGGGTTGGGACCATCAGTTGTGTTGTGCAGGAGGTGGATACAGTACACAGCTGATAGTCCTACTGAATAGACTGTTAGAATTTGCAATATGGCAAGAAAAAAGCACCTAAGTAAAGAAAAACAAGTGGCCATCGTTACTTTAAGAAATGAAGGTCAGTCAGTCCGAACAATTGGGAAAACTTTGAAAGTGTCCCCAAGTGCAGTCGCAAAAACCATCAAGCGCTACAAAGAAACTGGCTCACACGAGGACCGCCCCAGGAAAGACCAAGAGTCACCTCTGCTGCGGACGATAAGTTGACCTGAGAACAGGTCAATGCCACACAGAGTTCTAGCAGCAGACACATCTTTAGAAAAACTGTGTTGGACCACTTGTTTGCTGAATATTGGACTACTTGCATGGTGCGGGACGCCACAAGGCCCCCTGGCGGTTTCGGCCATTTTGTATCCAGGACATTGCGACTGATATGACGGGACGTCCCAAGTCTGACGTCACAGGGTGCTATATATGGAGGTACCCATTTTGAACACCCTGCCTTCAGCTGGAGATCGTGACCCGATCACCAACATCTGAAGCATCACCTGGAGAAGAGTCCCGAGTGGATTTCATTTATTCTCTCTCGTTGGCCAACGAACAATTCATAACTGAGGTTTCTGGACTAAGAAGGCCAACAATTTCACTTTGCCGATCAAAGACGTGAGTTTAACACGTAACTAAAAACACGGAGTTTGAGGAAACGAACCGCCACTGTGTTTCATCCTAAGTCGACTTTGATGGTCAGATCACGTTTTTCCCCTTTTCACCAAGGAGGCCAAAGGACGAAGACTGACCGCTTCTTGGAGTTTAACTGCGGACGCGCAACAACGCTTCAACCCGCCATTTTTCCCTTCCTCGCTCGACCCCGCTCAGAAGAAAGCCGACAACAAGTAATACCCATCCTTTATTTTATTTATTTCTTAGAATGCCTGGGCAGAGTAGGAGGTCTTAGTGCGATGAGATTCGCTAGTTAGAATTGTTGGAGTTGTCCTCCTAAACTCCTGCGTGTTCGTTTATTTGGTCAAAGCATCTTAATTCTGCACGAGAAAAACTAAACTTAAATGTCTAAGAAAACAAAACACGGACAAGAGGTTGAAGCTGATTCACCCGGCCGGGGAAGAGAAGTGCTGTCTCTGTGTAGTCAGGAACACTTCTGTTTTCCTCTCCCCTGCACCGTTCTTTTATTGAACACACACATACTACAGGAAATATACATTTTACATATGTTGTGCAGCCCTTCTCAGTTTTCTCACACATTCTTTTGCTGAAGGTCAGTTTCCCACACGTCTTCAGGAATCTTCAGTGAGAGGAGTAAAATGCCTCCCTAATATACTGCCGGCTTCTCACGATACAGACAGAAAACACCTGCAAGCTTTAACCTTGAATAATAAACACTCATTGTGTGACCACACTAGAAGCTACTATTTAAGGATTTTTCTAACTCTCAAAAGCATAACTAAAAACTTCTAATAATAATCAATCCATAAGCAGCAAATCCCAAATATATCTTAGCTTTAGCTACTAATGATAAGGCATTTATATTTCCACAATTCCCCCTTTTGAAGTCTGTTAAGACTTCACTAAAAGAATACAAAAAGTAAACGTCTATACCAGAAGCCTAAGCACAGCGGACTTGAATCAAATTCTCAACAACCCTTTAGGCTCCTTGTCGTCATCAGGGATAGCCAACAAAGGCATCATATGAGGGGGTGTGGTTGCCTTGCCTTCAATAGTTGCAGTAATAAAGCGCACAATCAAAGATCTAATACATGGTACACAACAACATCCACACGTCACCATAATAGCAACAAAAACAGCAATGGATATAAACACTGACATAATTAACCCTTTCCAGTGTCCAAACATACCAGTCATCCAGTCTCCGAACGGATTGTCTATTCCTGAGTGCTCATGCATAGTGGTTGAAAGTGTTTTTAACCCTTCTAAAGCTTTTGAGACGGAACCTTCAGGGGCGGTATTATTGGGTATGAAAGTACAACACATATCACCAAACATTGCACATACGCCCCCCTTTTCTGCTAGAAGCATATCCAATGCCATTCGGTTTTGCACAGCCATGAGGGAGGTTGGTGCCAATTGTTCGGACAGGCCTTCTACTGCATCCCTTGTTAAGTTAGCTAGACGTAAAACATTGTAATGGATGTAGTTTATGCGGTCTACATTTTTATTTGGGGTCACCGGAAAAAAGGCTGCAATTATTGGGATATTTTCAAAACCTACTGAGATTTGATCCGCAATTTTATATTCATTTGGCACTCCCCGAGGTACTCCTATGGCATCAATGTAAGTGGGTGAGTCTTTGCTTAAGTCAAAGATGTTTGCGCTCCGTTTTATGATATGTCTACGCCTTCTCCTAGTTAAAGCTGTGCTTTGGGCGTGTGTTGAAGGAAGATACTTAAGGTATTTTCCTAACAAGAGGAGTGGTGCCTGCAACCTAACCATGGCACACACTCCAATAGTATTATTTTGGATCCTAGTCAGAAGGCGGTGTCCTCCACAATAATAATAAAGTCCTGATCTTGCCCAAGGACCTATCACTGAGCCTGACACAGTGGAGTTGCACCAATCGCGAGGAATTTCCCCAACATTCACTTGCGGGGTTTTGGAAGTGAAGTTAAAACAAGTGTATGTGCCATTTCTCCGTAGAGGGGTAAAAGGGCCAGCCCTGGTTTTGTTGGCAATGGGTGGAGCGCTGCATTTTGATACTTTATTGTCTGGATGACTGGAGCATGCTTGGAAAGGCAGTTCACAGAACAATCCGAAAATCAATGTAACAACGAAGAATGCTAAAACACCTATACCTACCATGACCCAACCCTTAAGGGGCCTGGGTCCTAGATTTTCACCTCCCATTCTTTTCGAAGGTACCTGCAAAGGAAGATGAGGATTAACAATATGGTGAAACACAAAAGACCTTTTTATTATTATTATTATTTTTTGTTTTGAAAAGTTCAGAGTGTTCAGTTCAGTTCTTGGTGGGAGAGCAGCTACGACCACCAGTGAAAGAGAGGAAAGCTCGATCACATCCGCCTCTTCTGTGTGATGTCCTGGTCTTCACTCACAGGTGTAGACTGACCTGGAGCTAAGTGGTCTCACCAGGGGATTATTCTGCCCCTATTGGTGGGACCACTGATCTGACGGTGCACCTAAGGTGTAGACTAACCTTTAGGTGTAAACGAACGCTTTCTCACCCTAGGGGATTATTCTGCCCCTTGAATTGGGTGAGAAAGGTCTTCTGGTGTGCTGGTGTTGTCCCTCAGGTTCTGCCGGACCTCTGGCAGCGATCTCTGTGGTGCCTCTGCTGCTGCACACTGGCTCCAATGATACCACGTGTCTCCTTTGCCCTTGACCCTCACCGCATGTGAGGTTCTCTCTGTGACCTGGAATGGACCCGTCCACCTGGGCTCTGACCACTTCCTTTTGATGACTTTCAGAAGGATCCACTCAGCTTCGGACGTGGTTGGCTGAGGTCCCTCGGTTGGTTTCTCTGGAACCTGTTTTGAGAACTCTGTAACCAAACTTAAGTTGGTGACTGAGGTGTCCTACCAGTCCCCAGCTGCCAGAGAGTGCTTTACCACTCCTCTCAATTCCTTAGTTTGATACTCAGGATGCAAAGAAAGAGAAACATGAGGAACAGCTTCATCTGACATTAAATACCATTCTGCTTGGTCAGGTGTTAAATCAACTGTTGCAGCCACACCCTCAGGAGCCACATAAATATTTTTGGATGAAATAAACCATGTCCTACCTTCTACTGTTTCATTAAACAAATCTGGTACCATTCTGTGTGACAACGGTCGTAGAACAGAGTGACATGAGGCAGGTCAGGCGGAGAGGTGCAGGAGCAGAGACTTTGAATCCAGGGTTTCCACAGCTGATACACAGAGAAGATGCTGCTTGGAGGTTCGGTCAACAGTGTCCAGTAGATGTCAGCATATGCCTCTGCAACTGGCTGTAAAAATATTGTCAATGCTGAAGCATTTGTCCACATGCCAAAAAGGAACCATCTGGAAAAGTTATTGTTAACCCATCAGTACCACACAACACTGATGCTTCCAGCTTCACTAATAAGTCTCTGCCCAGCAAATTAGCAGGTGTGCTGGGTGAACACACAAAAGGGTGAGTTACTCTCTGAGTCCCAATCTGAACAGGAAGAATTTATGCAGCCCCTGAGAAGCCCCTCACAGAAACAGTCTTGGTAGAGAGCAGTGGTTTAGGAGGTTGCTGTGTTATGGCGGAATAAGTAGCTCCAGTGTCCACTAAAAAAATTCAGACATTTCTCTCCCACCTTTGCAGGCAACGTGGGATCTGCTGTGCCCACGCTGCACAGTTGTAGCACACATCTCCCAGTGCCCTGCTGGCTCCACCCCTTCCTCTGGGTGCTCCGCACCATACACCACGACCAGCCCACCACCAACATGCCATCTGCCTCCACGACCGGGGACACTGTACCTGTAATTATTAAAATGTATAGGGTGCAGGAGGGAGTAACCCCCCTCCTTGCCACTGATCAGTCATAGACATAGGGGTGTGTGCTGCTGGAGGAACAGGTTGAGCTGCAGCTAACATTACATTTTCAGTTATATCATTTTTCTCTTATTTAATTGGCCTCTTGCAGCTGCAATTTAAGGAGCTGATTCTGTAGCTGCTCTTTCTCCTCTTTTCTTTTTCTCTGCCTCTTGAGCTGTATGTAAATGGTGAATTAAATGTTTTTCCCACTTTGTGAAGTCTGTTCCCTGCAAATCAGGATTATTTTTCATCTTTTGACACCTGTCAACAGGAACTCCTTTTGATATGGCTTTTTAAACAGCTGTCCCATTCCTGTTGTGCTTTCTCTATTTCATTCATGTCAGAGGGCAGAGAAAACGGTCTGCCATGTACTATTTCTTTGAGAATACAAATTTACATCAGCGACTTGGTGTCATGTGATCTCAGGCTCAGAATATAGTGGGTGGAGTTATACAATGATGTACAGTAGGTGGCAAATGGAGTAAGACCAGTTTGATTTGGAGTTATTCTCATCCATAATTTAACCAGGGATAGGCATTCGAGTCATGGCCTCCCTGTTTCTTCCATTGTTTTCCTTAATCTTTAACTGAACCCCTAATGCTTTAGAACTTAGTTCTATTACACTATTTACAAAATGAGTTCCATTATCTGACCTTATAATCTGTGGGATACCATATGTGGGGAAGAAATGTGTAACTAGGTTAATCTATTACCACTAGGCAATATTTTTTCCCCCGTGTTTGCAACAAATTATGCATGATCTGCAAAAATTCTTTGCATAGTCAGAAAAATTTATAGTATAGAATTAATGCTTTACCAGATGTGACATATTCCCCCCTTGACACATGGGTCTTCCCAATGTGTCACCGCTGTTTATTACATTTAAAAATGAGATCACTATTTTTGGTAGTTGCTATTAATTTAAATAAAGCTTGGTTTAGTTCTTATTAAAAATAAAACCTCACTCACCGATGAACACAAAAAATGAAGGGCATATTATATCCTATAATCTTAGTTTATCTTACCCAGTTTTATAGATACACCGTACAGTTTCAGTCAGCTTTGTATTTAGTTCAAGTAACTAAAGTTTGTTTCAATTAACTCAAGTTTTCTCTATTTCAGTCCAGTCCAGTAATTCTGTTAAGGTTCATTTAATCTTGTGTTAAGTTTGAGTCTAATTTGATCATTTTGAACCGGACTGAAAAAAGTCTAAACGTCTGTTAAAATCCTTTTGTTTTACCATAGAGAACTGACCTAATATTATTATGGTATGTTGAGGACTCTAATTTTTACATAACATGAAACAGACATTTATTTCACAAAAACAGAAAGTCAAACACAGACATTTGGCCACATGAAAGTTTAAATACCCTGTTTGTAAAAGAATTATGAAAAATTGAAGACGGATCTATGAACTTTCTTATGGTTATCAGTATTTTTAATACAGGTAGAACCTTTGCTATCTTTATATGATTTTTCAGAAAAGATTCTGGAAACCTTATTAAAATATAAGTTTGGCAATGAACATCAGAACATCAGACCTTTATTAGCGCTTTTAAGGTCCCTCAAAGATGCATTACAATGAAATCAGTCATTCCCATTCACACACATTCACACACTACTTACTTATTTTTCTGTCAGTCATTTTATTTACAAAAATGTTAACATAATTTGACTTCTATTATTCTTAAAATGCACATAATTTCCTCATAACCCCTTTTGTTTCCACCAGGTCTGTTTTGAACGCTTCAATTCTTTTTTATTCACCAAGAATCAATAAGGTGGTCTTAGTGTGGTCCACCTTAAAGGTGTTGTCTGTTGGGTGTCATGTTATCATTGTCAGGTCAGTGAGGTTCATAAGTCAGTCAGAACCTTGGTCATTTGGTCTGTGCACATAATGTTTCATAGATCCAGCCTATGATTAGTCAGCAAAACCTCCACCTATAGGAGAAAAATTGATTGTTAATGAATGAGCTGCATTTCCTAGGAACACTGTCTTCCTCCTGGATGAGCATCACCTGTTGGAAAAACTTTCATCATTGTTTGTTTCACATATTCACTCAGATCTTTATATTATATCAGTAGGTGAAGTTGTTAGTATCTCATGTAGACTGACATATACTGTTGCATTTGGAGAGGATCTCGGATTAAATAAACATAGTTAGAGCTTCAATCCAGGTTCATTTTGTGTCTGCAGACTTTAGCCAATTATTCTTTTTTTTTATACATAAAGAGCAAGATTCAAAACATTTTCAAAAGGCAGATTGTGGCAGAATGTAGACAAAACTGCTTATTGATTGACAAAATAACATTCAAGCACACAACCACCATATCAAAGGCTCTACTTCTAGAGAATCACTAAACTTCTGGGGTCCAGTTTTGGCCCGCGGACCTTGAGCCCGACACATGCAGGGTAGAGTTACAATCCCCATCTCTCCACGGAGACAGGCTTCTGCCTTTTGTGCAGAAGTGTTATCTCTGTTCTCAGGCAGCTGCATCTCTTTGTCAAGGTCGCCTCACAGAGCTGAAATGTAACTTCTCTCAGATAGGAAAAATTAAGAATGCACACAATCTGAGCCAAATATGAAACCATTTCCCTGTAAAATGAATCTTTTGCATTTTATCATGGTATTGTTGGTAGTATAACAATTGGCACCCTAAAGAGTTTTCACACCCAAACAAGTATTAGCACTCACAAAAGTATTACCACTCAAAAAAGTATTAGCACTCAAAAAAGTATTAGCACTGAAAAAGTATTGGCACTCTGAAAAGTATTCACACCTTTCTTCACTCCACTCTGTTCATTCACTGGTCAACTGAGGACGTCCAGAAAATATGGCACGCTGTGTCCCTGGTATCTGGACTATTTTGAGAGTGACATAAACACATCTCAAGACACCTCAGTTTCCCCACTTACAATCCAAACAGCAATCAGCGCCCAGTTAGGTTTCCATACAGGAATGCTACATTCATTCATTCACCTGCAATGAGAGTCTGGCGAACCGCTGCGCCTCTCTCCAGTCACACCGTATTTTTCACACACTCCTCCTAACAAGTCTGTCTCACAGATTATTCTTCCGAGGACAGCTCATTTATTTTATGTGTCTTTATGTTTGTGCACTTTTATCTATTATTGGAGTGCACTAAATGCGCTCCAGTTTCTGACTAGTCTTGCTGAATTATCCTATTCAGCTCATAGTTTTCTCATGCTGGTCTTGTTACAAATGTCATTTATAACTCACAGTCAGGCTCTCACTGTTACTGGTCTTACAGATTCATACAAACTGTTCACAGTAACTTATAGCTTCACGGGACTTCAGACTATGTGTTTTATGAATTACCACATCTGTAATCTGGTTTTATTGAGACAGAACTCGAATAAAACACAGCATTCAAACCTTTGTGTTTTTGCCCGGTCTTAGCTTTCTGACTCCAGAATACAATGAACAACCTTCTTTCAAAACTCAAGAAAACGATTTACACTTCCCCACTCTCCGGGACTTTAACCCAGCGAAATCATGAATTCTCGTCAGAAAACATGTGGAGTTGCCAAACTCAGGAAACAGAATTTGTAGAATCTTCAAACTACAGGCCTCTAACCTTATTTTCTCACTTAAACAGAATTTGTAGAATCTTCAAACTACAGGCCTCAAACCTTATTTTCTCACTTAAACAGAATTTGTAGAATCTTCAAACTACAGGCCTCAAACCTTATTTTCTCACTTTACTTTACTTGACCTCTTTTATATTATCTTAACACACTGGTCTACACATTTTAAATTTAGCAGAACATTTCACTTACTCAGACATCTGACACCAAGAATTTAGGCCTATCGACAATGCCAAAAGTGCAGAGTTCGTTTTAAACAGGTTTCTGCTTACCTTGTAAGAAGTGCGGGGGTACCCCGGTGTCAGAGTCTTTTGGTGAAGTTCTGATTTAGCCGAAAGTCCTCGTTTTCCCAAATCACGTCGGGGGTCACCAAGTTGTTAGAGTTGTCCTTCTAAACTCCTGCGTGTTCGTTTATTTGGTCAAAGCATCTTAATTCTGCACGAGAAAAACTAAACTTAAATGTCTAAGAAAACAAAACACGGACAAGAGGTTGAAGCTGATTCACCCGGCCGGGGAAGAGAGGTGCTGCATCTGCATAGTCAGGAACACATCTGTTTTTCTCTCCCCTGCACCGTTCTTTTATTGAACACACACATAGTACAAGAAATCTACATTTTACATTTGTTGTGCAGCCCTTCTCAGTTTCTCACACATTCTTTTGCTGAAGGTCAGTTTCCCACAAGTCTTCAGGAATCTTCAGGGAGAGGAGTTACCATGCCTCCCTAATCCACTGTCGGCTTCTCACGATACAGACAGAAAACACCTGCAAGCTTTAACCTTGAATAATAAACACTCATTGTGTGACCACACTAGAAGCTACTGTTTAAGGATTTTTCTAACTCTCAAAAGCAGAACTAAAAACTCCTAATAATAATCAATCTATAAGCTGCAAATCCCAAAGATATCTTAGCTTTAGCTACTAATGATAAGGCATTTATACTAATGATAAGGCATTTATATTTCCACAATTATTATATATTATTGTGCTACCAAAAAGGCTTTACTGTCTCAGTTTCTATTTGTAAAATTATTTGTAAAAATATTTACCTCCTACACCTTATAACCCGTGCCACGTTTGGCACCTACAACTGCTGTCGAGAGCTAGATGGACTTGCTGGTGTGCTTAAGATGATTGTTCTGCTGCATATAGCAAGTGTGCTTGAACTTGATGTCACAAACTGATGAGCAGACATCCTCTTTCAAGATTTCTGTTAGAGAGCTTAATTCATGGTTCATCAATTACAGAATGTTGCATCACACCACCATCCCCGCATTTGACTGTCAGTAAGATGCTCTTTTTCTGAAATGCTGTTAGATTTACACTTTTTTTTACACTTTAGTTTTGTCAGTCTACAGAATATTTTATGTATCATGGGGATTATCAAGATGTTTTTTAAATGTAAGACATGCCTTTGAGTTCTTTTTGGTCAGCAGTAGTTTTCATCTTGAAACTCTTCCATGAATGCCAACTTTGCCCAGTTTCATTCTTAATGTTTATTTAAGCCTCTAGCTGGGACAAGAGAGACCAGCAGTGCTACAGATGTTGTTCTGGGTCTTGTGACCTGGATGACTTGTTGATGCATTTTGGAAGTAATATTTTTAATCTGGACTTCCTGGCAAGGTTTACCCCTGTTCCATGTTTTTTTTATTTGTGGATAGATTTTCATGACTTTGTTTCTCATCTGTAGTTAAATTTTTTATAGATCAAGGTATATTTGTTGTTTTTGAGATCTATTACCCTAATTCATGTAGACTGGTTCTTTTTAAGAAAGTTTTTGATTCCACAGGTCTGGCAGTATTCAGGTCAATGTCTACCGAAGTTGAACCACAAATGTGGTTAATTACAAATTATTCATGGTTTCACAAGGGGGGCAATTTTCAGATGGGGCTAGGTTAATTAGTTTTTTCCCCTTAATGACTAAAATCATAATTTGTAATCTGCCTTTTTATGTTGCTTTTGGAAGCCTATGTTGGTGCAGTACTCATTTAACTATGGATAATCAGCTTTAGCCAGCAACGTTGGAAGGTAGTTTGCTTTTTCCCTTGGGTAGAGACACACTTTTCACACCAAAACATGTTAATCTCTGGAAAACCGAACCACTCTCCTTTCCTGAGCAATTTACAAAGTCATAACATTATCATCTGGGCTTTGCCAAATTGTTTAATTTTTAGTTATCTTAAAAAAATAATAAATATACCATAAATATTCTAGACAATTTCATGATAAGGGAATAAACTTAAATGATAGGGGGTGGACCTATTACATTCGGTAGGAGATCCAAATAACTATGTCCCTCACTGTAACTTTTGCTGATAAAAACAACCCATTATAACTAAAATGCTTCTGTCGTAGCAGATGTACCACACTGTGGGTGAATGACAGACAGCAGCAACGGTCCGTGAATTGCTTTATTGAATTTCCAGACAAATTTATCAACAAGCCCACGTTAAATTAATAATAAATAAAAAAATCAAGAACATCTCATTACATTGAGTGTTTAAAAAAAAAAAGGGCTTCATTAAAATGTCCACAAACACCTGAAATTAAACTGAGGGTGAAGAATCACATGAGCCACCATCCCTTTTTTAAGATCCTGCAACATATTCAGGACACCAGGACAAGGACCAAAAACTGGCTGAAACTTAAAACATTTGCCATTATCATGTATATTTGTCACAGTAATAGATTGCTTAAGTAGCATGTATTGCACGTGTACACAAATATGCACTTTATTTACATGTGAGTCTACGAGAACTAGACGAGGACCGTCTGCAAAAAACTGACGGCATGGATGGAGAAGATTAAGGAATGTGTTTGTGATAAATTCCAACAACAGCAACAACACAAAATGTTATCTTCAGTGGTAATCTGGAAAAAAGAAAGGTAACAAAGATAATGTTTCCCCAAAAAACTGAGGGAGAGAAAAGAGATTGAGAATGAGGCTACACAGGGAGTCCCAATGAGCCCCTCCCCTGACACCGCTTTATAGAAGAACACAACAGTTTCACCACATTATCAAACATGAATAAGTATACAGGATCAGTTGAAGTAGCAAAAGAGTCAGAGTGTGTGAGATTTACCTCGGTATGTATAGCAACAGTAAAGCTGTGAAAAACCCTAATGATATTTAACACTTCTTTCCGTAATCCCTCATTTTCTCAGCATTCTGCATTTGCCAGAAGGAAATGTGACCACTGAGCTGAAAGATAATCGTAAGGATATGTGGACCAAGTAGCAGCCGTCACCATATTTATGTTTGGGGGAGTTTATTCTCAGTAGTTTTGGTCACAGCAAAATAATGGAGACTGTAAAAATGAAAATGGTGTATTTTAAATCCTACACTGCAGTTCTTCTAGAATTGCGCCGCTCAAGGTGGCAGCAGGTTGGAGTAGCTCTGTTACTTTTGATTCTGATTTATTCTTTTTTGGGAACTCTTCCTCTTGTGGTGGATACAGTTGATTTTTGTGGACGACTGTCCTCTCCGGTGTCGGTGCTGTGCAGCTTGGAGGATTTTTCCTAATACTTTCTATTTTTGGACATTTGTTATGATGCATTGCCATGGCAACGGGGTTGTTTTCTCACAACCGGGAGCAGCTGATTAATATCTCAAAAGCTCAAATAATACTTCAACTACAACCCCAAATCCCTGATGAGTTGAAAAGGAGACGCCGTGGATGCAGAGCAGGAGCAAAGAAAAGAGAGAGAAGGAGGAAGTTCAAACCATCTCTCCCGTCGATTATGATGGGCAATGTGAGATCGTTGGGAAAAACGTTGCATGAACTCCAAGCCCTACAAAGGACCCAACCAGAGTACTGGGCATGCAGTATTATGTGTTTTACTGAGACATGGCTGCAGGATCATATCCCCGACTCCAGCGTCTCTCTGCCGGGCTTTTTAACCATATGAGCAGACAGAGATTTAAAGAGGAGTGGCAAATGTAAAGGAGGTGGACTGGCAGTACTTGTGAACAACAGATGGTGTAATCCAGGACATGTAACTGTGAAGTGTCATCTCTGCAGTCCAGATATTGAACTGTTGGCAGTAAGTTTTCGTCCATATTATTACCCAGAGAGTTCACCAGTGTTATTTTGGCAACAGTTTACGTTCCACCTTCCGCTGTTGCCGACACTGCATGTGATGCCATCAGCTCAGTTGTTGCTAAGCTACAGACACAAAACCCCAATGCTTTTGTGGCAATTTCTGGTGATTTTAACCATGCTTCACTCTGCTACACTTCCAACGTTTCAACAGTTTGTCAGCTGCTCTACCAGAGAAAACAAAATGTTGGATTTGTTTTATGCAAATGTCAAAGACTCATACATCTCTACAGCAAGACCTCCTCTAGGCAAATCACATCACAATCTTGTTTTTCTCTGCTCGAAATATAAGCCCCTTGTTCAGAGGCAACCTGTAATAAAGAGGACTGTGAGAAAATGGTCACAGGAAGTTGAAGAAGCTCTGCAAGGTTGCTTTGAGGCTACAGACTGGGATGCACTGTGCCAGCCACATGGACAGGACATCAATGCCATGACTGAGTGTGTAACCGACTATATAAACTTCTGTGTGGATAACACCATCCCCACCAGAACTGTGAGATGCTTCCCCAATAACAAACCTTGGATCACCAGTGACCTGAAGGACCTGCTTAACAAGAAAAAAAGAGCCTTCAGAGAGGGAGACAGAGAATTATTGAGGAGTTTACAGAAGAAACATAAAGTCAAGATAAGAGACAGCAAGGAGGTGTACAAGAAGAAGCTGGAGAGCAAGCTCCAGCAAAGCAATATCAGAGATGTGCGGACAGGGATGAAGAAGATCACGGGCTTCAGGTAGAGGGATGATCGGACCGATGAAGGTCTGGACAGAGCAAATGAACTGAACACATTCTTCAATAGATTCAGTTCAGAAACAAACTCAGCATCCTCCTCTCCTGCTCACAGCCAAACAGACATTCCACCTTCCTTTGACCCACAGGACCCACAGCTTTTCTGTCACACCTCAAATGTTTTATCTTCCACCTCAGCCCTAGACCCTTCTGCTTCTACATGTTTGCCTTCAACCATATCAGAAGATGCTGATGCTTCCTTTGCTTCCCCCTTCCACCTGTGTGTCTCAAGAAGTCAGGTGAAGAGACAACTGGAGAGACTGAATAGGAATAAGGCTGCAGGTCCAGATCATGTCAGCCCTAGAGTCCTGAAGGCCTGTGCAGAGCAGCCATGTGGGATCCTGCATCACCTCTTCAACCTTAGCCTGGCCCAGAAGACGTTTCGGTGTTGTGGAAGACCTCCTGTCTTTTTCCGGTACCAAAGAAAACTCACCCATCAGTCCTCAATGACTATAGACCTGTTGTCCTGACATCCCACATCAGGAAGGTCCTAGAGAGACTCCTGTTGGCCCACCTGAGTAAGCAAACAATGGACCATCAGGACCCCTTTCAGTTTGCTTATTGCTGTGGAGTTGGAGTTGAAGATGCCATCATACACCTGGTTCAACAAACCCACTGTCATCTGGACAAAGCCAGCAGCACTGTGAGGATCATGTTCTTTGATTTCTCCAGTGCATTTAATACAATCCAACCTGATTTACTTTGTCAGAAACTCCAGAAGACTCAGGTGGTTGCCTCAACAATCTCCTGGATCAAAGACTACCTGACAAACAGACCACAGTTTGTGAGACTGAAGGGTTGTGAGTCTAACCAGGTAGTCAGCAGCACAGGAGCACCACAGGGGACGGTACTCTCACCATTCCTTTTAACTCTGTACACCTCAGACTTCCAGTACAAGACAGACTCCTGTCATCTGCAGAAATACTCGGATGATTCTGGAGTTGTGGGGTGGATCAGAGATGGACAAGAAGCTGAGTACAGGAAGGTGGTGGACCGCTTTGTGGCATGGTGTGGAAACAATCATCTCATTTTGAACGTGACTAAAACAAAGGAGATGATTGTAGATTTTAAGAGAAACAGGAATAAGTCAAAAACTATTTCCATCATGGGAGAAGAAGTGGAGGTTGTGGAGAAGTATAAATACCTCGGTGTTCACCTGGACAACAGACTAGAGTGGAGATGCAACTGTGAAGCCGTCTACAAGAAGGGACAGAGCAGACTGTACTTCTTGAGGAAGCTTAGGTCCTTTGGTGTTTGCAGCAAGATGCTGCAGATCTTCTATAAGTCTGTTGTGGAAAGTGTGATCTCTTCTGCCATCATCTGCTGGGGTAGCAGCATCAGAGCCAGGGACTTAAAAAAGCTCAACAAGCTGATAAAGAAGGCTGGCTCTGTTCTGGGGACTCCTCTGGAACCTATGGAGATCATTGTGGAAAGACGGATTCTTCATAAAATGAAGAACATTATGGAGAACCCTGAGCATCCTCTTCATCAGACTGTCCTACAACAACAGAATGTCTTCAGTCAGAGGCTTCTTCAGATCTGCTGTAAGACGGAGCGCTACAGGAGATCCTTCCTGTCCACAGCCATCAGCATATACAACGGCTCTTTGAAGAAACCTTCATAATGAGCTACAACAACATTTAATTTCCCTTTGGGATTAATAAAGTATTTTCGAATTTAATTAACAACCACAAGGTGTAGGCAAAGTTTTAGAAAATGTCTGATTTGAAATATTAGCCCCTTTTCCACCGAAAGCCCCAGGATTTGTTTTAGCTTGGTAATAGAAATCCCAGGGAATCTTGTTCTTTCTTTTTTCATAGCCAAGGACCATTTATTTAAATCAGCCTAGTGACGTATGGGGAAGTTGTGAGGAAAATTGCAATACAATACATCTTCAGTCCAGCAGATGGCATTACTCCTTTACTCACTTTAAAAGGTAATAAATCATTTTTGTTGGAACTGTTGAAAGATAATGAGCAGCTTTAAAGTTACAGTCAATTAATTCCTTCCATTATTCCTTCAGTTGCACTGGATACATAAGCAGGAAAGGTTTAAATTATTATTTTACATTTCATTTTTTATCAACATGTTTTAGTAAAAATTGTATTTATTAGAATAAAAAAAATTAGAATCAGTCCAGAATTACAGGGAATTGATGCCTTGAGTAAATATTTATATAAAGTAGTAGATGTGTAGGCACAGCGGTAAAGAGGAACACTGGGAAACTGCATCCAAACTTGAAATTGGTCTCTCCTCCTGCAGAGCCATCTACATAGAACTATGAAAAAATAAAAACATTACACTCCACTGAGTTAGGTTTACATTTAAAGGGAAATGTGTATATTTCATGTACATAGAGAATTTAAAGTACTCTGATCATCAGCATTAAATTAAAACATTTGTCTTACACAACTGTGGCGAAACAGTTTAAAATTAATGCCAACAATAACTTGAAATGTCAGAAATCTCCGGTGACCAACACATACCTACCAAAAGCTTTATATTCACTTTCAGCCGCCACAAACATAACAGGTAGCAGGAAATTCCAGAGTGCCGGGCCGAGATCAGGCAGCGGTTAGAGGGGAATTCCCTGTCTAACCGCCTGGTTAGCTTAGCAGCCAAACCAGCCTGCAAGCAGAGCTCCGTTGCTCCAAAAACTCTGAAAAAACATTTAAATGTAGGATCATTCTGGTTCAACTGACTCCAAAGATGAAGTTTTGTGGTATACTTTCTCACTTAAAAATATCTTAAAACTACTTTTTGTGACAAATTAATGGTATAAAAACGATTCATTTGTGTAGTAACCTCAGCCATTACTGAAGCTGCTGGTGCCATTCCTCACTGCATACAACTCCGCTCCTTTAACAAAGCTGAAAAGACCTACTCGAGAGTAGGACCATTTACCAGTGAAAGTAAAGCCCCCGGAAAGAGAAATTACATGGGTAAATTTGTTTCAAAACGCGACCTGGGCTTTACAAAGCCTGGTGCTTTCTACAGCCAATGGAAAGGGGCTATCAAGGCCTTGACTTCAACAGTATGGAGGGCTCAACATAACGTGTTGGTAATTGCTTCTTGCTCATTCACAACACAAGAAATAGTTTGCAACTTCAACAAGTGAGGTAATTATCAGTGACATTTCCCTTACTTGTAGTAGACAGATGTACAGAGGAGTTTATAAAAAAAGTGAAGAAAATCCTGAGAGCAGCTAAGAGATTCAGATAGGGTTGATCATGCAAGTAATTTAAAACAACTCAAACTTTAAATGTTTAAATGCTATATTTGTAGATTTTAAAAAGTCTACACTTTAACAAGAGAGTTTGCTGCTGTGTTCTCAGCTGAACAATGCAAACTTATGGTATAGCTGAGGCTGCCAGCTGTCTGCATCAGTCTGCACCAAGAATGATGAAAAGCTTGTGATTTTTTGGTCAGACGGTTGTTTGTGCAACTTTAAATATGTTATGTCCCGGTCCTTTTCCAGGTCTTGTATAGAAATGATCTCGGCAGACTAGGCCAATATAATTTTGTGCAGTAACACGGGTGTTGTTTGGCTGCGAAAACAGCTTAACAACATTTTGAGTTTAAATGGGTTGGTTGTGGCTCAGTGGGAAGTTGTCTTGCAATAGGAAAGTTGTGGGTTTGATTTCAGCTTCCTTCCCTGTCACATGTCAGTTTTATAATGGAGTTGTATCACAAAGATTTGCTACATGTAGATTGATAAGCCAGCAGCCACATGATTTATGTATTGCAACTTCGCATAATTCGTAGTTTGGCTGAGAGAGCAACAAACTTTGTGAAGTATAGCTGTTGAATATCTAATACAGCTTTCTATCCAACAGGTATGAGCACTTTCACGTTTGTGTTGTTTTAAATGGTTAGAATCTATCGTTTCTGTAGCTGTTAGACTTACACTCACAATTTCTTCACATTTCTATAAAAACCACAGGGGCATGCCATACTGTACCGATAATATCTTCACTTTATAGATACAAATAATGCCCTTGAATTCCATTGCGTCTTTGTTTTTATTTGAACTTCAGGCGACCATTGGTGTGGACAATTTCCTGCACTATCACACTTGGTGGGGAATTTTGTGTTTTCAGTTCTAGTCCCATGACACCACACTGTATGCCACACCCATACCCAAAGGTCAGGCACCACATTAGTGACTGACAGTTTGATGGATAAGGTTGCTTTAGCGTTTACACTAGTATAAAGGTAAATTATAAAGGCAGAGACACAAAGTTTTGAGGTGGTGACGCTTTCTGTTCATCAACACTTAAGTAGGATATATCCATCTTTTGAGTTGTATGACATTCCTTTAAATGGATGTCACCGAAATGTAGATGTATCTACTGCAGCACTGCACGTCAGGTTGAATTAATGTAAGTTCATGTGACTTGCGACCTGTAAGCTTCTTTATGTCTCTATAGAGAATTTTTACAGCATTGGTTAATAGCTAGGTCCAGCTCTAAGGCTTTGCATCTTCAGGGAATGATGTGGTTAGATCATTTGTAAAGTCCCTCATTTTGAGCTGCAAAAAAGAAATGGGGTCTCATTAATAAAACATTAGGTAGGATTTATACAAAAAGTGTACACACACTGAAAAGCCGAAAATGGCATACATCCCTGGTGTACACCAGACATATAATCCAGTATAAATCCAAATTTATAAAATCAAGAGCATGTCCTGCACCAAGCAATTTGCCATTAGAAATCAAAGCTGCAGCATAATGTTTGTGTACTAGGCCACATACAACCATAAATCGTCAATGCAAAGCACCTAATGTGCATTTAAATGAGCCAGCAGATCAATGTTATTTCATGGTTAACAACGGTAACCACAGAGAAAAGAGCAAAGACATGCAATTGTACAGAAGCAGAAATCAAAGTGTTGGTGAGTAAGGTGGAGAGTGGAAAAAATATGTTTGGAAGCTACATTGTAGGTACATCTAATGTATCGACTGGTCATATTAACAATGCCATCCAGGATGGCAGGCGTTATTATGCCTAGCTCTGGCTACGATATACCAGACCTATGGATAATTTCAGAATTATGAAAAAGTGGCTTCAGGCCAGGAGTTTATTAATTTTTCATCATGTTAAACACATACCTGTCGGCTAATTTGCGCTGAGGGGATTCATGGCATTTATGTTTGGGGGGATGTGTTCGATATTTGTGTCCTGGTTGGGGGTGGACTTGTGGAGAAATTGGTGTTGGAGTTCATGGGGGGGTGGAAGGTTCATTGGGTTGTAATTGGAGTTCATTGGGGGTTGTAACTGTGCCCCCTTTAGGGCATTGGTACCTGGACCTGGGAGTATAGAGTGTGTTTGGGGAGCGCAAGTGAGTGTATGGAGTCCATTCTTGTGTGTCTTTACGTCGGGTGTGTGGATGTGAGTATCTGTGTGTGTGTACGCCTGAGGGTGGATCAAATTAGACCCTCTGCTTGGGGGTGGTGTGCCCTCGGGTCTCTGGGTCCATGGATGGATCTGCTTCGGCGTAGCCAGCTGTCAGCGAGGCCTGTGGGCACGTTGCTACAGCTCCCTGGCGCTTCTGCACTGTGGCAGCTGGGTGTTTCCCCCGGGGCTCTCCTCTGCTCTTCTCTGGGGTGCGGTGTTACCCCGGTGGCCCTCCTGGGGCTCCCGTGCTCTGGGGGGTCTTTGGATGTCTGTGGCTTCAATCTCTTCTGTGTCCGCCTTGGGTCCTATGGGGGCAGGTCTGCGGCTCCTCATGCCCGCTTTTAAATATTCTTATGGAGAAACCTTATATACACAAGCCCGCTCACACATACACCCATAGGTGTTTGAATTCAGGTGTTTACAGACATACAGATATATTCTATATTGACCGTTTATGTGAGCTGTGGTTGCTGTGGTATTAATTAGTACCATGTACTTTTTAGTAACGTTGTTGTTGCTATTTATGCATTTGTTTTTTCAGTTTTTTTTTCTTCTTTTTCTCGATCTTTCTGCAAGTATAGAAGCAGCCTAGGGTGTTATCTTGTATTCTCTATCCCTCTTTTTCTCCTATTCTTCTCTTACCTTTAGCTTTTTGAACCACCTCTCACCCTTTCTTTTTTATTTTTTTCCCCCTTTTGTCTCCGTCTCTGTATCCATTGCATTTAAAATAATATATATATATCAAGCGGAGCTATACAGTAAAAGCTTTTATACCTCCACTTGTAAAAGTAAATCTTCTTGGCACTCAGGCAACAATTCTGAGTGTGACTGCCAGATAGAACACGTTAAAATTTAAAAAAGGAAAAGAAAAAAAAAATCTGTGGTACACATCACCTTGGTGGTCATCAGGGATAGGGATGTAATTATGAGAAAACTTTGATGAAATGTTGTGCGAACTTTGATTTAAGATTTAAACATAAATAACACTGCAATTTTGAATGATTATATGATTAAAGTTTGATACGGAGTGAAATTGAATGTCTGAGAGGAATCATGATGCAGTGTGGCTTCAGTTCCCCACCTTACCATCTGCGTCGTCAGTTTCCAGTCTCCAAAAAGAGCGT
This sequence comes from Girardinichthys multiradiatus, assembly GCF_021462225.1. Taxonomy (NCBI): domain Eukaryota; kingdom Metazoa; phylum Chordata; class Actinopteri; order Cyprinodontiformes; family Goodeidae; genus Girardinichthys; species Girardinichthys multiradiatus. The sequence continues at coordinate 4,881,355 of NC_061817.1, read as the reverse complement.
ACGGATGAGTCAGAGTTTGCATGAGGGGCCGCACATTCTCCCGTCAAGTTTGTTTTTATAGATCACAACCTGTACGTGGAAAGTAACGTACACCAGTTTCAGGCCCGGGTTTGTGCATACACCACGTTTATAAATGAGACTCCTGGTCTGTTTAAATCATAGTGTCATACAAAGAAGGATATGTTCTTGGAGTTAGCAAGAAAACCTTTTAAACCTGTGATACGCAATAATGGTTTATGATGATCCTTTTTTTCACCGTCCTGTTAAAACCTTCTGACAGCTGACCTACCAGTACAGATGCAGAAAATACTAGAAATGAGCCAGTTACTGGAATCAAGATACTTAAGGTTTTTTATAAGGTTAACAATTTTCCATACCATTCTGACAGATTAAAGTTATTTTATGGAGTTTGACAGGCCAGTGAAAGTGTCATAGAAGTCGCAGGTTTTTTATGTTGTCTAATGGGTTGCTTTCTTAACCCATCTTTTGCTGTGAACTGCTGATCCGTTTGCTGAAAAAAGACTCCTACACATTCCCCCTGCTTAAAACAAAGACGTATTTGGCTATTTAAAAATAGTTTTGGTCAAAAAACACAGTTATTGTATGGAAACTAAAGTAGCACCACCCATCATTCTTAGGTATACATCATACTGCTCTACTGCTCACTCTGCTCTACTGTCCAAAAACCCTCAATACCTTTGTGAAGTAAATTAGTCCGCTAGGGCTCTCAGTGGATGTCCACATGCAGCCCGGATTTTGATGACCAAGATGACTACGTTGAGAGTGTGCACTGACAAGAATACAAACACTCCCACTGTAAATGGTGGGACCAAATGCAGGGCAGATTAAGTAAACAAAAGATAAGATCACAAGTAGAAGAAGAAAATACAGCATGAGGAGATATAATCGTACTCGTCGTCTTCCGCTTTATCCGGGACCGGGTTGCAGGGGCAGCAGACTCAGCAGAGACGCCCAGACGTCCCTCTCCCCAGACACCTCCTCCGGGAGGAGCCCAAGGCATTCCCAGGCCAGCCGAGAGACATAGTCCCTCCAGCGTGTCCTGGGCGGTCCCCTTGGCCTCCTCCCGGTGGACGTGCCTGGAACACATCCCGAGGAAGGCGTCCAGGAGGCATCCGGTGTAGATACCCGAGCCACCTCAACTGGCTCCTGTCGATGTGGAGGAGCATCGGCTCTACTGCAAGCCCCTCCCGGATGGCCGAGCTCCTCACCCTATCTCTAAGGGAGTGCCCGGCAACCCTACAGAGTAAGCTCATTTCAGCCGCTTGTATCCGGGATCTCGTTCTTTCGGTCATGATCCAAAGTTCATGGCCGTAGGTGAGGGTAGGAACGTAGACCGATCGGTAAATCGAGAGCTTCGCTTTTCGGCTCAGCTCTCTCTTCAACAGACAGGCACAGTGACCCCCTTACTGCGGCAGCCGCACCAATCCGTCTGTCGATCTCCCGCTCCATTCTTCCCCCACTCATGAACAAGACCCCAAGATACTTGAACTCCTCCACTTGAGGCAGGAACTCCCCTCCAACCTGAAGAGGGCAAGCCACCCTTTTCCGGTCGAGAACCATGGCCTTGGACTCGGAGGAGCTGATCTTCATCCCAGCCACTGGTCCCCAAACCAGAACCTCTCCGCCCATTGGCTGTGCCTAGAAATCCTGTCCATAAAAGTTATGAACAGGACCGGTGACAAAGGGCAGCCCTGCTGGAGTCCAACATGCACCGGGAACAGGTCCGACTTAGTGCCAGCGATGCGGACCAAACTCCTGCTCTGCTTGTACAGAGACCGGATGGCCCCTAATAAAGGGCCCCCGATTCCATACTCCTGGAGCAGCCCCCACAGGGCACCATGAGGGACACAGTCGAATGCTTTCTCCAGGTCCACAAAACACATGTGGACCGGTTGGGCAAACTCCCATGAACCCTCGAGTACCCTGTAGAGGGTATAGAGCTGGTCCAGTGTTCCACGGCCGGGACGAAAACCACACTGCTCCTCCTGAAGCCGAGGTTCGACTATCGGCCGGACTCTCCTCTCCAATACCCTGGCGTAGGCCTTACCAGGGAGGCTGAGGAGTGTGATCCCCCTGTAGTTGGAACACACTCTCCGGTCACCCTTCTTATGATGTGGGACCACCACCCCAGTCTGCCAGTCCAGAGGCATTGTCCCCGACCACCACGGAATGTTGAAGGCATGACATGACAGCCCTATAACATCCAGAGACTTGAGGTACTCAGGGCAGATCTCATCCACCCCCGAAGCCCTGCCACTGCGGAGCTTTTTAACCAACTCGGTGACTTCAGCCTGGGTGATGAAAGAGTCCAACCCCGAGTCACCAGCCTCTGTTTCCACCAGGGAATGCGTGATGGCAGGATTGAGGAGATCCTTGAAGTACTCCTTCCACCTCCCGATAATGTCCCCAGTCGAGAACAGCAGCCTCTGGCCCTCACTGTAAACTGTGTTGGCGAAGCACTGCTTCCCCCTCCTGAGGCGCCGGACGGTTTGCCAGAATCGCTTCGAGGCCAACTGGTAGTCCTTCTCCATGGCCTCACCGAACTCCTCCAAGGCCTGGGCTTTTGCCTCTGCCACAGCCCGGGCCGTGGCAGGCTTGGCCTCACGGTACCCGTCAGCCGCCTCAGGAGTCCCACAAGTCAACAACAGCCGATAGGACTCCATCAGCTTGACAGCGTCCCTTACTGTCGGTGTCCACCACCGGGTTCGGGGATTGCTGCCGCAACAGGCACTGCAGACCTTATGGCCGCAGCTATGGGCAGCAGCATCGACAATAGATGTCGGAGAACATGGTCCACTCAGACTCTATGTCTCCAACATCCCCCGGAAAGCTCTTCCGGAGGTGGGAGTTGAATACGTCCCTGGACGAGGCCTTTGCCAGAAATTGCCAGCAGACCCTCACTATGCGCTTGGGCCTGCCAAGTCTGTCCGGCTTTCTCCTCTTCCAGCGGATCCAACTCACCAACAGGTGGTGATCAGTGGACAGCTCAGCCCCTCTCTTCACCCGAGTGTCCAAAACATGCAGCCGAAGGTCTGATGATACGACAACAAAGTCGATCATCGACCTCCTGTCTAGGGTGTCCTGGTGCTGCTGCACTGATGGACACCCTTATGCATGAACGTGGTGTTCATTATGGACAATCCGTGACTAGCACAGAAGTCCAATAACGAAACACCACTAGGATTCAGATTGGGGAGACCATTCCTCCCGATTAAGCCTCTCGAGGTGTCACTGTCGTTTCCCATGTGGTCGTTGACGTCCCCCAGCAGAATAATGAAGTCCCCAGGAGGGGCACTATCCAGCACCCCTGACAGGGACGCCAAGAAGTCTGGGTACTCCGCACTACCGCTCGGCCCGTAGGCCGAAACAACAGTCAGAGACCTGTCCCCAACCCAAAGGCGCAAGGATGCGACCCTTTCATCCATTGGGGTAAACCCCAACACGAGACGGCTGAGCTGGGGGGAAACAAGCAAGCCCACCCAAGCCCGCCGCCTCTCCCTGTGGGCCACTCCAGAATAGAAGAGAGTCCAGCCCCTCTCGAGGAGATGGGTTCCAGAGCCCACGTTGTGCGTGGAGGTGAGCCCGTCTATTTGTAGTCAATATCTCTCGACCTCCCGCACAAGCTCAAGCTCCTTCCCCCACAGTAAGGTGACATTCCACGTCCCTAGAGCCAGCCTAAGCATCCGGGGATCGGGCCCGCCAAGGTCTCCACCTTTGTCTGCCACCCAATCCTCTTTGCACCGGACCCTCACGGTTCCCCCTGCATTTGGTGGGCCCACTGGGGGATGGCCTCGCGTCTCTCCTTCGGGCTTGGCCGGGCCGGGTCCCGCGAGGAGCAACCCAGCCACCATGCGCTCTCTGACGGGTCCCAACTAGAGGCTCACATTTTTTCGGGAGTCCCACGGGTCACGGGATTCCCATGGGAATCCCGCGGGACGGGAGACAGCATCAGTAAAGATCACGTGATTGGGACGGTACAGGATAAAAATTAACTGGAGCAGACGGGAGCGGGAGCTAAGCAATAGGAGGGAAAATAAACTAGGATCAATTGTCTTTGGAAATGTAAAACTGAGACAACAGTGCTTCTGCTCGATGTTTTCCACCTGCGTTCAGAATGGACAGAGCAAACGCAGGTGGAGAACTGGACGTGGTAAAATTGGATTTGCAACGTAAAGTCAGAAGTAAGAACTTATCTATTAAACTCATAGAGCTGACAGGAAAGTTGCAAATATTACCGAACTTCAGGAGAGTTGAATGCAGCGGTGTTAACACGCAGTCTGCTGCTTGTAAAATGTATTTAGTCGTAATCAAGTACACCTGTGATTAAGGGACACTTGTAAGGCAAATTCTGGATTGAATCAGCCCTGCATCTCTTCATTCGTCAAACCAAAAGCACCATCATGTGTCAAGTCTCATCTGACCAACAAAACTGCTGCATGTGCACTAAAGATTTAAGAGCCTTTGCCACAGTAGAGGGGAAAGGTACGGAAGCCCGCGAGGGGACATGGGGGATTTTGTTTTTTTTTTGCGTCCCCTCGCAATACTTTTGCGTTCGGCATTTTGGAACAGCAGCACAGATGACAAACTGCTCATAAAACAAACAGTCATTGATATGGTTTATTTGTCATATGCAGGTTAACATGCAGTCAACAATGCGATGAAATGCTTAGGATAAGAAGAACCATTCAAATCACAATAAAAACAAAAACACTAATGGCGTACAAAAAAAAGTACACATCATGCAGCAGTAATAAGCAAACAAAGTGTCACAGATGTGGTTTCGTGCAGTATTATTGTCCAGAGTTCAGCAGTTTGACAGCTTGTGGATAAAAACTGTCTTTTAGTCTGATTGAAGATCATTTTATTTAAGGCCGATTTCAAAATAAAACTCAATAAATCTCAAAACGGGTGTAGTGTTTGTTCCATTTTTGCAGTTATCTGGTTTGGAAACTATCCCACAAAGTATTGCGAGATAATGCAAAGACTATTGTGTGAGAACGCAAAAAGTATTGCATGGGGACGCAAAAGAGAAAAAATTCCCCCATGTCCCCTCGCGGACCTCGTTGAAAGGCTTCATCAAGGGAAGATATTAAATAAATATGTTGTGAAATAGAAAAAAATTAAATGTACCATTAAATGTACAATTTATTTAATACATCATTAAATATTAACTGTACCACTAATTACGTCATGTCGTCTTTAAAATTATACTTAATTATTCAGTGGCACATTTAATTGCATAATAGTCCATTTCATGATATAATGGTACATTTATTGTTTCTAATTATGTATTAAATAAATAAATAAATGGTACCTTTAATTTAATGGCACATTTAATGTTACATTTCTTTCATGTTACATTTACTTCACTTATGGGACATTCACAACATTTATTTATTTAATGATGACTTTATTGTATTAATTTTGTCCAGTTTGACCCTCCATTGTTTGATGCCTGTATAGGAGGTCATGTCAGAATTTGAATCAGGTGTTCAGGAGCAGACACACATCTAAAACTTGCAGGGAAGGGGTCCCTGAGGACCAGGGTTGTGAACCATTGAGGTACAATTTCTAAATTGTGAAGGTAATGCCTTGCTAGGTGCATTTTTCTTTCATTTCAGCAATTTGAAACATAAACGTAATGTCATTGTTCAAAGGAAACAATCACTTAATAAATGCGTAAAATACAACTATGTACATATTGTTTATTCAACTAAGATAGGCATGGTCTGTTTCCTTGTTTGATATTTTATTATTTCTTCATTATTATTCTTTTTACTTTAACTGGCCTTTACTACAGCTAAAAGCAGGGACGTAACTGGTCCTTCAAACAAAGAAATTGCCAAAAGACTAAATGAAGAAAACAAAAATGGGAGAGTCACAGGAGTGGGAGTCGTTCTAAATGGGAGCGGGACGGGAGTGGGAGTCAATTTACCAGGAGTGGGATGGGACAGGATTTTTTTCGTTATGCTGGCCTGGGATTGGGATAGGACAAGACATTTTTCTGTGGGAGCGGGATGGGACAGGAGAGAAAATCCACTCCCATGTCACCCTCTAGTCCCAACCCCAAGCCTGGCTCCAGGGTGGGACCCTGGCTCCGCCGTACCGGGTGACGTCACGTGCCTCGTTTGTTTAGTCCTCATGAAGGTGTCTTGAACCGCTCTTTGTCGGACCTGTCACCTATAGCCTGTTTGCCATGGGAGACTCTACCAGGGGCATTTAAGCCCCAGACAACATAGCCTCTAGGATCATTCAGGCACTCAAACCCCTCCACCACTTTAAGTTGGCGGTTTAAGGAGGGATATGCTGTGTACACCATTTATCCCTTGGGGACCAAAAACATATAAAAACTACTTTGATAATCTGATTGGCTATATTTTCTTTCAGGTATTTTTCTTCTTCTTTTTTAAATGCATACAAACCACATCATAATTGCCCCCTTCAAGGCAGAGGTGAAAACTGGATCTTTGAGCAGTGGTTCATCTGAACTAAAAATAGGATAAACACAAGTCCATGCTTGTCCAGGAGGTCCTAGCAGTTTTAGTTCAGAGACGAAGCGAGGTAGTCAAGAAGATTCATGCTAACGCTGTCTGAAAAATGCAGTTGGCATGTTACAAGAAGCACATCCCTGAAGCATTGCAGGCTGGCTACTTGAGCAGATACCCCAAATGATTAACCAGCTAATATCAGCTTTTTATGCTTGTATTGCTCTATAAACAGAAGAACAGCAAAATGTGCAATATTGTGGGATGTTTCCTTTGTTAATTAAAAGCAATGAGCTTTTGTGGTCCATGTCTGGAGTAGAATTTTAATTCAGTAAGTGGATGCAGAATTTATGCTGAATGTTTAAAACGTATTTATGCTTCATGTTAAAAAACCATTTGACCTGTTAACTATGGAATGGCACCCTATCTTTATTTTTAAATGCAACTACATGTACCTTCAAGTAACCTAAAGTGGTCACAATCAAACATCAGTGACCCTTGTAAAGGTTGTGTAAAGTTTTACCTACGTACTAACAAACAGAGATGTCAATAAGCAATAAAAAGGCACATTTGTTCTACTTTAAAAGCACTAATTATGTATTGTTTGGAAGAGGTTTATTGACACAAACTCTACTTTGCAGATCATGTTATAGTTACCATTGTCTACCATGTAGAGAGGATGTCTGAACACTGCAGCTGTAATTCAATTCTACAATCAACTTAGCGTTACCTAATTTATAATGTGTATGAATTACAGTAAAATAGGACGTTGCAATACAAACTTTGGATTACAAAGCTACAGTCACTGGACCCACCTATTAAACCAGTGATTACCTTTGATTTGAACACCTGTGTATAGTTGTTGCTGATTGCCTGAGGAGAGCAGTACAGAGCAGCGGTCGTGTCAGAGGAACCCGAGCACAACATTTTCCTCCAAAAGATACAACATCTTATCATCCATTGGCATCTGTAAACAAACAAACAAGCACGCTGCGGTGACAGTGGCCACTATCAAGCCGTGCACTAACTTCCTGTCAAATGGCCAAACGTTTAAAACATCAGATCTTCAAAAAGAATGTATCCATAAATCTAATCTGATTGGATAAAACACTGTTTACACATTATTTTTTGCTTTTCATACAAAAAGAGAAAGTATTCTGTAGTTTATACATACACGTATGTACAGATATAGTAAAAACAGACCACACTACGTATGCTTTGATGTTGCCATGCGTAATTGGATGGTAGACAGTATTTACACAAAAAAAGGATATATGACACATAATAGAAAAATAAACATAAAACAAATCAAGGGGGGTCATTGTGGTATTTTAAAAAAGCACCGCTGTCCAAAATTCTCTTTAGAAGAAACAAAGTGTGGGGCTCACATCACATGACTTTTAATAGAAACAAGTGAAATCAATGCACAGCAGAATAATGTGTATTTTTATAAAAGGTAAGTTGATCTTGAGATTGTTTCCTCAGAATCATTATATTACATCAACTTCCTACGAACAATCAAATGAGCTGTTTAACAAACATTTCCACTTGTACTGAAAACTCTCAGGGAACATCAGATAAGTCTTTTGGGAATACCTGGAAAGATTACGGCTTATGAGCTTTCCTGATTCCCTCTACCCATCTTTGTCAAAAAAAGAAGAAAAACTAAGGCATTCAGATGAAGAAATAAATATACACTGAGTGGCTGAAACAACAGCAGTGTATGTGTGGCCATGTGTCCGTTATCTGACCGGTTTTTCAGTCCTCCTAGGCTGTTTGGTTCGGTGAGGTGCACTGGCAGTGACGTGTCGATTCTGATTGAATAATTTGTGTTGTCAGACAGAAAAAAGGCACCAGTAGTTCTTGCTCCCCGATCTTTTTAAAACGGGTTACTCCTCAAACAAGTGACTATTTTTTTTCGAGGACAGACACAAGAAGACCAGACGTCAGCTTGTTGTCTGACATTTCAACCAAATAAAAGGTTTTTATTTCCACAGTAAAAGTGCCTCCGTGGAAACAAGAGAAATAAGTAGGAAATATAAAAGAAGAACGATTAAACAAAGTTCAGTGATGTCGCGTACTGGTAGAGTACAGAAGATGCAACCTTGCTGACCCTCCTCGTCTTTGGTTTCCTCAGAGATGCCAACAAGTCTTATGCGCCCCCTTTGACAGATGAACCACAACAAAACAGATGTGTCCATGTTTTGTACAGGACTTTTTTCGCCTGCCTCGTTTAGATGTTCTCAGCCAATCCAAGTCCTCGACAATGATTCAGTTCCACACTGCGTATGGGTGTGTTTGTGTGTGTGTGTGTGTGTTTGTGTACATACACACTTTGTGGAGGAGCAGGAGAAGAAGGATATGGAGGTGCTAGAAGGAGGTGAAGTTTTTTTTGTGCTTTAGGTCTGAGCTCTTCTTTACAATATAGGTTCTTCCTCCATTGGCTCCTCTGTAGACCTGTAGAAAATTCAATAGCAGACATCACCTAATTACTGGAAAGACTTTTATATTAAATTAATTACTTTTGATTACATTTGTTAATGTACAGCATCACACAAAACCTGTATTTTGTCATGTTGTAACCACAAAACTGAATTGAATTGAATTATTTTAATTCTAGATTCACTGGATCTTAGAATCTTTTAGAGCAACACGAAGGACACATTGTTTTTCTTTTCAAATAAAAATCTGAAAATTTGTGGCGTTTGTATTGTATTTTGCCCCATATACTCTAATAAATACAATTATGTGCAAACGATTGTCTTTAAAAATCACCATTGTAGTAAATATAATCCAGCTATTGCTAATTTAATCAGAGCATACATACAGCTGTTAAGCAAGTCCTTAGAAGTATTGATAACTGATAAAGATGTTTTTTCCCCAAGACCTACTTAGACATATTTATTTTCATGTGTAGTGGAATTAAAATAATTCAATTCAATTCAGTTTTATTTCTATAACGTCAATTCTCAACACATGTCATCTCAAGGCACTTTACAAAGTCAATTCAATTGAATGATACAGATTTCAAAAACCACAAGGATAGGGATACCTCTCTCTGTCAGACTGATTATAACCATTGGAAAAGAGAAGAATAATTGGGAAAAATAAAAATAATTGGAGAGTGTTGTTTCCTGTTGCATTGTGTGAAAGGTAGGTAACTTTAAAATGGGCTAACTCAATTCAATCAAATCATATAAATTTCAAATCAGGTACATACATACATTCCAGTTAATCCTAACTAACAAACACTGCAGTCAGATTCAGTTATTTATTCAAAATGGATAAAAAGTTTTTCTGTCTAAGGAAACCCAGCAGATTGCATCGAGTCAGTGATTTGCAGCATTCACTCCTCCTGGATGAGCATGTAGTGACAGTGGAGAGGAAAACTCCATTTTAACAGGAAGAAACCTCCAGCAGAACTAGTCTTAGTGTTCCACGACTGACTGGGGGTTTGAGAGAACACAGACAAAAAAACAACACAGAAGCTCTAATCCAGTAGTACGTTCTATAGGAAAGAAAAGTGAAACATTAATGGTTATAGCTCCTTTAAAGCCTTCATCTAGGAGAGAAAGACAGCAGCCAGTTTTCAAGACTTGACTATGAAAGAGCACATACAGTTAGTCACAGTAGAAGCTCAGACAGTAGCTAAGTCTAGGAGAGACATGCTTAAACACTGAAAGACAGTGTATCATCTGTATAAGGTGAGCATTAAGTTGTTGGCAGCAGGAGCTTGGCCGATGTCCCCCTCCGGGAACGTGACACAGCTAAACACAGAGCCAAATCAGATGTGGCTTCTAGAAAGAGAAGAAAACAAAGAGAGAACATAAATTAAGAGCTGAAATAACAGCAAAAGACGCACAATTGGAGAGTAGTATGATAATGTAGCAGGGAGAGTGAAAATGGTTATGTCCTCCAGCAGCTTAAGCCTAAAGCAGCATAGCTACAGAGATAATTCAGGATAACCTTACTTTAAGCTTTATCAAAAAGGAAAGTTTTAAGCCTAGCCTTAAAAGTAGACAGGGTGTCTGCCTCACAGACTAAAACTGGGAGCTGGTTCCACAGGAGAGGAGCCTGATAACTAAAGGATTTGCCTCCCATTCTACTTCTAGAGACTCTAGGAACCACCAGTAAACCTGCAGTCTGAGAACGAAGTGCTCTGTTAGGAACATATGAAACAATCAGATCTCTGATGTATGATGGAGCTAGATCATTAAGGGCTTTATATGTGAGGAGGAAAATTTTAAATTCTATTCTGGATTTAACAGGGAGCCAATGAAGGGAAGCTAAAATAGGAGAAATACGATCTCTCCTTTTAATTTTCATCAGAACTCTTGCTGCAGCATTTTGAATCAGCTGAAGGCTCTTAACTGCATTTTGTGTCATCCTGATAGTAGAGAATTACAATAGTCCATCCTTGAAGTAACAAATGCATGGACTAGTTTTTCAGCGTCACTCCTGGATAGGATATTTCTAATTTTGGCAATGTTCCGGAGGTGAAAGAAGGAAATCCTAGAAACCTGTTTAATATGGGATTTAACTGACATGTCCTGGTCAAAAATAACACCAAGGTTTTTTACTTTATTACCAGATGTCAATTTAATGCCATCCAGAAAATTTAAAGTCATCCAAATTTTTATGTCTTCAAGACATGCTTGTAGCTGGAATCTGTCAGACAAATAAGATTTAAACCAGCCTAGCGCTGTTCCCCTTAGCCGTACAGCATATTCCAGCCTTTTTAAGAGAATATTATGGTTGACTGTATCAAATGCAGCACTGAGATCTAACAGAACCAGAACAGACACAAGTCCATTATCTGAGGCCATAAGAATATCATTAGTGACTTTCAGGCGAGCTGTTTCAGTGCTATGATGAGCTCTGAAGCCTGACTGAAACTCTTCAAACAGGTCATTGCTGTGTAAATGCTCACACATTTGATTAGCAACTATTTTCTCAAGAATTTTAGATAAGAATGGAAGATTGGATATAGGTCTGTAATTTTTTAAGTCATCTCGATCAAGCAAAGGTTTCTTAAGTAAAGGTTTAATAACAGCTACCATAAATGCCTGTGGTTCTGATCCATTTAATAAGGATAGATTAATCATATCTAAAATGGGGCTGGTAATCAGAGGGAACACTTCCTTAAATAATTTGGTTGGGATTGGGTCTAACATACAAGTTGAAGGTTTAGATGAAGCTAATATTTCTGATAACTCAGGAAGCTCCACAGGATAAAAGCAGTCCAAACACAAATCAGGTTCTGCAGTTATTTCCAATGTTGTCTCACTTGCTGAGGATGAAGTAATCATCTTTGGGAGTATGTCAATGATTTTTATTTTTAATGGAATCAATTGTATTTAAGAAGAATCCCATAAAGTCATGACTGTTGAGAGCTAAGGGAATGGATGGCTCAACAGAGCTATGACTCTGTGTAAGTTTAGCAACTGTACTAAAGAGAAACCTAGGATTATTCTTGTTCTCTTCTATTAATGATGAGAAATAAGCTGTTCTAGCTTGGTGAAGTGTCTTTTTATACAACAGTAGGCTGTTTTTCCAGATTACATAGGAATCCTCTAGGTGTGTAGAGCACCATGTTTTTTCCAAATTTCTAGCATTGTGCTCTAAATAAACCAGGGAGCCAATTTATTAAAAATGGTCAGACAGGGCAGGGTTATGAGGAAATATTATTTCTTTATACTCAATGCCATATTTCAGCACAAGGTTTTTTGAATACAAAACAATAATAGCAACAACAACAGTAATAGTAGCAAAGGCTATGTTAACAAATAAACATTAGGTTAACTGGGTTTTAGTTAAAGCAACAGAATGCTCACAGACCTGCTGGATTCTGTGTTTTCAAGAAGTGAGCCTGGCTGTTCCACATCAACACTCAACGAGGCCATGGCACTGACCGTTTCGGCCTCATCTCTCTCAGACTGGCCTGGAACCTCCGCGGAGTGACCGCTGCTTTGAGACGAGCTCTGGAGACAAGGCCAGTGCTTACCTGAAGCAACAGACAGAGACAAAGACAAAAGTGAATCCTACAAAATGGTGCTTTATATGGACACTATTCTGATAGCACGTCTTACTCTGGATTTCAATTACTCTCTCCAGGGAGGTGCAAGCCTTTGGACATGGCTTATCCTGAGGCCACTGAAACCCAGAGTCACACTGAAAGATAGACAGGGAGAGCTGGTCGTAATCAATGTTCATTAATATGCATATTTACACTGTCATGCATCCATGTAAATTGAAGGTTCCAACAGGTTTTGCTGTAACAAGCCTGTAATATAGCTTATTTCACATTTTCTCATAACTGTTCAGGGATGAGTCTGTTTTTTACCAAATCTCCCAAGAGTGCATAAACGCAGGCCTCTGATGCATCACAGATAGCAGTGAGGTCATGGCCACCCTCGAGCGACATTACAACCCGCCCACCTGCCAGTTCCATCAGTAGCTGAGTTAGTTTCCCAAAACCTGCAAACACGTTTTTGTCACATGTAACAAACACCAGCTTAACTAGTAAGGAAAACAAAATATAAAAATGGGACAAAAACTGCACTCACATTGTGCAGAGACATTGTAGCCACCCAGAGGCGACTGATGACCTTCCACTGCATCAAAGCCTGCAGACACCAGGACCACATCTGGACTGAACTGCTGGGCTATGGGCATTACCACACGCCTAAACACACATAACAGGCATTAGGAAAAAAGTCCTTAGACCGTGCTTCTGCTTCACAGTTTATTTTTCACACATTTCTTTATGAAACCATTTACACTGTTTTCATACCCCTGGAAGGTTTTTAGATGTTGTCCTGTTAAAATCACAAACTTAGACCAACACAAACTTGTGAATAACTGTCAAATAGAAGGAAAATTATATGTTGTTTTGATTTTTGTTTTGTTTTACAAATGTCTAGAGACTCTTTCTTCTGTGGAAAACAGCTCAATCTCAGTTAGATTAACTAGAAAGTGTCCCTGAACATCAATTTCCAAGTCTTGCCTCAATTGGATTTAGGTCTGGACTTTGCTTGGACAGTTATACCACATGAATTTGCTTTGATCTAAACAACTGTAAAAAACTTGTAAATTGAGTTACTGAAATTAAATTAACTTTTCAATAATACTCTAATTGAGATTTACCTATATGAACAATAATTAGGCCCGAGCAGCAAAGCAGCTGCGAAGGCCTATTGTAATCGCTCGAATTCTTATTAGGCCCGAGCAGGAAAACTGCAAGGGCCTATTGTAATCGCTCGAATTCTTATTCTTTATTCCGTTTGGTCATTGCGGGGCAATACGGGGACTTTGCCATAACCCAAAAGTCACCAAACTTCACCCAAAATTGTCCCCCAACGAAAATTCTTGATCCTTAATGTCGTCATCAGTGGGCGTGGCCAAGCCACTTAGCCACGCCCCCAAACGTGAGATAGCCCAAACCGTAAGTCGTACAGATCTGAAATTAGGCACAATGCTAGAACTCTTCAAACCAAGAAAAAAAGTATCTTGGGGGTATGCCCTAAAATGCACAGGAAGTTGACCATTTTGGGTCAAAGGCCGATTTTTGCCCGTTTTTCACTTTTACTCACCTCGAACTTTAACGAACTCCTCCTAGGGATTTTGAGCTATCGACTTCATATTTGGTCTACATGCAGTTAAGGGATGGGGGATTAAAAGTTATCAAAATTGTGAGTTTTTGAACATGTTTAGGGGGCGTGGCCAGGGCACGAAGTTGGCATGAAGGAGGGCCGTCGGCTTCCCAACAATCCTATGGGGTCATATGCTGACATCATCAAAGCCACGCCCCCTCAGAACCGGAAGTCACTTTTTTCACTTGGAATGGTGCCTCTATGACCCTCTTGACCCAATAAACTTGAAAGTGTGTCAGAAGACAGATAACTAGTGGGTCTAACTTCGTTTGAGGCACAGTGTCTTTTCATAAAAGGGCGTGGCTGTGGCGGCGCGCCAAAGTCAGACGTAACGCCATGGCCATACGTTTGGCTCTAATTTCCACATAGATCATTTGATCTGCACCAAATTCAATGTGATTGAACCTTGTCCAGTCCCCAACAGAGATCTGATGACATATTTGGTGGGCGTGGCCTAATTCGTCCACAGCACCCCCTAGAAAACTTTAAAAAATCAGCCCCAAGCCATGCTTTGACCGAGGATTGTGAAATTCGGTACACATATGTAACTTCTCAGGACCTACAAAAAAGTCTATTGGAGCCTTGGTCCAAACCCAACAGGAAGTCGGCCATTTTGGATTGAAGTTGCCATTTTGACCCGGTTTTCACCGTTTCTAGCACGCATATCTGAGCGAACTCCTCCTACAGCTTTTGACTTACAGACTTGAAAATCACTCAGTATACTCTTAAGGGATTGGGGATTAAAAGTTATCAAAAGCTTTTTGATACATGAAAGCGTGTGGGCGTGGCCACGCCTCAAAAAATGACTTCTCGCCATAAAGCACTAAATTGATATAGCTCCTACAAGGAAAGTCACAGACACATAAAACCTTCTGGGATTGATCTGCCTCTAGGCCTGAACAATATTCACTGATCAGATGCTGACATCATCAAAGCCCCGCCCCCTGAGAACAGAAGGTGTCCCGTTTTCCTTTAGAGAATCAGTGTTTGATGATCTTCACCTTATCAATGTGAAACTGTCCCAAGTAACAGATAACATGATGGTCTTAGACAGTCGCCAGTACTTACTGCTTTAGCTGGAGAGTGTGCCTATGATGGCATGGCGTATTATGATGTCACGCCACAGCCATACGTTTGGCTCTAAATTACACATGCATGGTCCCATTCACTCCAAACTGAATATGCATGATCTTTGTCAGCCCACAAACAGCTCTATTGGATTACATTTAAATTTGGATCAATAGCGCCCCCTAGGACACTTCAAGGGCTATATCTCCCTCATTCATCATCGGATCCACTTTAAATGTAGTATACATGATCATGACTTAATGATGGACATGTTGACACAGTCAATTGATGATGTCATTTTAGCCCCGCCCACAAACAAACAAGTGAGTGCAGCTTCCATCTGGAAGGTCCGATTTACTCCAAATTTTGAATGCTTTTTGCCAGACTGAAACTCTGCATGACCGAAGATCATATGACATGTTGCTCAAAGTGCCACCTACTGGCAACGTGTTGAAGTGAAGCGGTGTCATCGTATGTGGCGTGTATGAGGTGATGCCAGGCTCCTGCGGTTGCTCAACAGCCCGAGTTGCGCTCAGGGGTGCGAGGGCCTTCAAAGCTGCTTGCAGGTTTCTAGTTTAATTTGAATCTTCCTCTTAAAATTTAATTTTCTTGGTAAGGTGCCTTAATTTGTTGTGAATTGGTACTATAGAAATAAACTTAATATACTAATGTTCAGTCAATCAGTCATTTTCTATACCGCTTCTTCCATTGTGGGTCGCGGGGGAGCTGATGCCTATCTCCAGCAGTCTACGGGCCAGAGGCAGGGCATGCCCTGGATAGGTCGCCAGTTCATTGCAGCGCAACACACAAACAACCAGGCACACACTCATTCACAAACCTAAGGACAATTTAGAGAGACCAATTAACCTAACAGGCATGTCTTTGGACTGTGGGAGGAAGCCGGAGAACCCGGTGAGAACCCACGCATGCACTGGGAGAACCTGTAAACTCCATGCAGAAAGACCCCCAGCCGGGAGTCAAACACAGGACCTTCTTGCTGCAAGGCAACAGTGCTACCAACTGCGCCAACATGCAGCCCATATACTAATGTTCTCTGACAAAAAATAAAATAAAATACAATGTAGACTGCGTTTGTAACTTTTGTAAGGTACCGTGCTTGTGTTATATACAGGGGTTGGACAATGAAACTGAAACACCTGTCATTTTAGTATGGGAGGTTTCATGGCTAAATTGGACCAGCCTGGTAGCCAGTCTTCATTGATTGCCCATTGCACCAGTAAGAGCAGAGTGTGAAGGTTCAATTAGCAGGGTTAGAGCACAGTTTTGCTCAAAATATTGAAATGCACACAACATTATGGGCGACATACTAGAGTTCAAAAGAGGACAAATTGTTGGTGCACGTCTTGCTGGCGCATCTGTGACCAAGACAGCAAGTCTTTGTGATGTATCAAGAGCCACGGTATCCAGGGTAATGTCAGCATACCACCAAGAAGGACGAACCACATCCAACAAGATTAACTGTGGACGCAAGAGGAAGCTGTCTGAAAGGGATGTTCGGGTGTTAACCCGGATTGTATCCAAAAAACATAAAACCACGGCTGCCCAAATCACGGCAGAATTAAATGTGCACCTCAACTCTCCTGTTTCCACCAGAACTGTCAGTCGGGAGCTCCACAGGGTAAATATAAATGGAAGGGCTGCTATAGCCAAACCTTTGGTCACTCATGCCAATGCCAAACGTCGGTTTCAATGGTGCAACGAGCTCCAAATCTTGGGCTGTGGACAATGTGAAACATGTATTGTTCTCTGATGAGTCCACCTTTACTGTTTTCCCCACATCTGGGAGAGTTACGGTGTGGAGAAGCCCCAAAGAAGCATACCACCCAGACTGTTGCATGCCCAGAGTGAAGCATGGGGGTGGATCAGTGATGGTTTGGGCTGCCATATCATGGCATTCCCTTGGCCCAATACTTGTGCTAGATGGGCGCGTCACTGCCAAGGACTACCGAACCATTCTTGAGGACCATGTGCATCCAATGGTTCAAACATTGTATCCTGAAGGCGGTGCCGTGTATCAGGATGACAATGCACCAATACACACAGCAAGACTGGTGAAAGATTGGTTTGATGAACATGAAAGTGAAGTTGAACATCTCCCATGGCCTGCACAGTCACCAGATCTAAATATTATTGAGCCACTTTGGGGTGTTTTGGGGGAGCGAGTCAAGAAACGTTTTCCTCCACCAGTATCACGTAGTGACCTGGCCACTATCCTGCAAGAAGAATTGCTTAAAATCCCTCTGACCACTGTGCAGGACTTGTATATGTCATTCCCAAGACGAATTGACGCTGTATTGGCCGCTAAAGGAGGCCCTACACCATACTTATAAATTATTGTGGTCTAAAACCAGGTGTTTCAGTTTCATTGTCCAACCCCTGTATAACACAACCACACTCACCGGCCACTTTATTAGGTACACCGTGCTAGTATCGGGTTGGACCCCCTTTTGCCTTCAGAAGTGCCTTAATCCTTCGTGGCATAGATTCAACAAGGTACCGGAAACATTTGTTTTTTGTCTTCTTCCCTCCCTGTTGGATGGAGTAAGGTGGAGTCAGGTTTAGCCTAAACCGGCTCAGTTATGGTTGAGGTGCAAACACACCCTCCATTTCTGCTACCTGTATGACCCCCTCTCTTTTCCAATGGTTATGGTCAATCTGACAGAGAGAGGCATCCCAATCATTGTGGTTTTTAGTATAACAATGGCCATCAGTGGGGTCTAGATGGACAAACAGTCTACTTTTAAGGCTAGGCTTAAAACTTTCCTTTTTGATGAAGCCTATAGAGTGGCTTAGGTTATCCTGAGCTATCTCTGTAGTTATGCTGCTATAGGCTTAGGCTGCTGGAGGACATAATGACCACTTTCACCCTCTTCGCTACATTCTCACACTACTCTCTAATTTTGCATTATTTGCTGTTATTTCAGCTTTTAACTTTGTTCTCTCTCTTTTCTCTTCCTAGAAGCTACACCTGGTCTGACTCTGTGTCTACCTGTGATAGCTTTCTGGAGGGGCACATCGTCCAAGCTTCTGCTGGCAACAACTTAATGCTCACCTTCTACCGATGATCCACAGTGTTTAACCCTTTCTCTCCCCTAGACATAGCTACTGATTGAGCTTCTAGTGTAACTAACTCTATGTGCTCTCTTTCAGACTCTAACCTTGAAAACTGGCTTAGAGTTTATCTGTTCTTTCTTTCTAGGTGAAATGACTAAAGGAGCTACATCCATTAACATTTACTTTTCCTTCCCATAGAACGTACTCCTGGATCAGTGCTTCTTTGTTCTTTTTGTGTCTCTGCTCTGTTCTCTCAAACCCCCAGTCGGTCGTGGCAGATGGCCGCTCACACTGAGCCTGGTTCTGCTGGAGGTTTCTTTCTGTTAAAAGGGAGTTTTTCCTCTCCACTGTCGCTACATGCATGCTCAGTATGAAGGATTGCTGCAAAGTCAACGCCAGTGACTGTCCACTGTCTCTACATGCTCATCCAGAAGGAGTGAATGCTGCAAGTTATTGACTGGATGCAATCTGTTGGGTTTCCTTAGATAGAAAAACGTTTAACCAATTTGAATAAATAACTGAATCTGACTGCACTGTTCAATGGTTAGGATTAATTGGAATGTATGTACCTGACTTTTGTGAAGTGCCTTGAGACAACATGTGTTGTGAATTGGCGCTATATAAATAAAGTGAAAACTGAAACTGAATTTCTCAGAGAGTTTGGTCCATATTGATATGATAGCATCACACAGATGCTGCAGATTTGTCGGCTGCATCCATGATGCGAATTTCCCGTTCCACCACATCCCAAAGGTGCTCTTTTGGATTGAGATCTGGTGACTGTGGAGGCCATTTGAGTACAGTGAACTCATTGTCATGTTCAGGAAACCAGTCTGAGATGATTCGTGCTTTATGACATGGCGCTTTATCTTGCTGGAAGTAACTATTTGAAGATGGGTACACTGTGGTCATATAGGGATGGACATGGTCAGCAACAATACTCAGGTAGTTTGTGGTGTTGACACGATACTCAATTGGTACTAAGGGGCCCAAAGTGTGTCAAGAAAATATCCCCCACACCATTACACCACCACCACCAGACTGAACCGTTGATACAAGGCAGGATGGATCCATGCTTTCATGTTGTTGATGCCAAATTCTGACTCTACCATCCGAATGTCACAGCAGAAATCGAAACTCATCAGACCAGGCAACGTTTTTCCAATCTTGTATTGTGCAATTTTGGTGAGCCTGTGCGAATTGTAGCCTCAGTTTCCTGTTCTTAGCTGACAGGAGTGGCACCCGGTGTGGTCTTCTCCTGCTGTAGCCCATCCGCCTCAAGGTTCGACGTGTTGTGCGTTCAGAGATGCTCTTCTGCATGCCTTGGTTGTAACGAGTGGTTATTTGAGTTACTGTTGCCTTTCTATCAGCTCGAACTAGTCTGGCCATTCTCCTCTGACCTCTGGCATCAACAAGGCATTTGAGCCCAAAGAGCTTCCGCTCACTGGGTATTTTCTCTTTTTCAGACCATTCTCTGTAAACCCTAGAGATGGTAATGCATGAAAATCCCAGTAGATCAGCAATTTCTGAAATACTCAGACCAGCCCGTCTGGCACCAACAATCATGCCACGTTCAAAGTCACTTAAATCACCTTTCTTCCCCATTCTGATGCTCGGTTTGAACTGCAGCAGATCGTCTTGACTATGTCAACAGGCCTAAATGCATTGAGTTGCTGCCATGTGATTGGCTGATTAGAAATTTGCATTAACGAGCAGTTGGACAGGTGTACCTAATAAAGTGGCCAGTAAGTGTATGTAGCATATATACTGTAAGGTTACTGCTAATGAAGGTTAATTACTAGTGTGCTAGTGCAAGAAAAAGTGAAATACATTAACTCAACAAGAAAGAAAAATATAATATTTTGCTAGGTGCTAATGGATGTGGGCAGGAAGGATCTGCTGTAAGGGTATGTCTCACAGCAGATCTGAAGAAGCCTCTGACTGAAGACACTTTGATGTTGTATGACAGTCTCATGAAGAGGATTCTCTTTGTTTTTCGTTTTCGTTAAATATTGTTGTAGCTCATATTATGAAGGTTTCTTCAAAGAGCTGTTGTAGATGCTGATGGCTGTGGGCAGGAAGGATCTCCTGTAGAGGTCTGTCTTACAGCACATCTGAAGAAGCCTCTGACTGAAGACACTCTGATATTGTATGACAGACTCATGAAGAGGATGCTCTTTGTTTTTCGTGTTCTTTATTTTATGAAGAATGCTTCCTTGCGCAATGATCTCCAGAGGTTCCAGAGGGAGTACCCAGAACAGAGCCAGCCTTCTTTATTAGCTTGTTGAGCTCTGATGCTACTACCTCAGCAGGTGATTGCAGAATCTGTCCAGAAAAGACTAATGGAAGATATGCAACATCTTGCTGCAAACACCAAAGCTCAGCTTCCTCAAGAAGTATATTCAGCACTGTCCCTTCTTGTAGATGGCTTCACTGTTGCATCTCCATTCCAGTCTGTTGTCCAGGTGTACACCAAAGTATTTATACTCAAAACCTCTACTTCTTCTCCCATGATGGTAAAATTGACCTTTTCCTGTTTCTCTTAAAATCCACACCATGCCACACAACGGTCCACCAGCTCCCTGTACTTAAGTTTTAGAGTTATTCTGCAGATGACATGGGTCTGTCTTGTACTGGAGGTCCTGATAGTTGCTTGTTGGCTAACTCAGGCTTAGGTCCTCAATAATTTCCCATCTCCCTCTCTGAAGGCTTTTTTTTTTTCTTGTTTAGCAGTTCCTTCAGGTCACTATTGATCAAAGGTTTGTTATTGGGGAAGCATCTCACCATTCTCATGGGGTATGGTGTTAGCCAGACAGATATCGGTTACACACTCACTCATGACATTTATGTCCTCTCCATGTGGCTTGCACAGTGTGTCCTGGACTGTAGCCTCAAAGCAACCTCAGTTGGATTCTTCAGCTTCCTGTGACCATCTTCTCACAGTTATCTTTATTACAGGTTGCCTGTGAACAAGGGGCTTATATTTTGAGCAGAGAAAAACGAGATGGTGATCTGATTTGCCTAGAGGCTTTAAAATTTGCATAAAACAAATCCACGTTTTGTTTTCTCTGGTAGAGCAGCTGACAAACTGTTGAAACATTGGAAGTGTAGCAGACAGTGAAGCATGGTTAAAATCACCAGATATTGCCACAAACACATTGGGGTAGTTGTGTCTGGAGCTTAGCAGCAACTGAGCTGATGGCATCACATGCAGTGTCGACAACAGCTAAAGGTGGAACATATAGTGTTGCCAAAATAACACCGGTGAACTCGCTGGATAAATAATATGGACGAAAACTTACTGCTAACAGTTCAATATTTGGGCTGCAGAGACGACACTTGACAGTAACATGTCCTGGATTACACCATCTGTTGTTAAGAAAAACACTGCTAATCCACCTCCTTTGTGTTTGCCGCTCCTCATTAAATCTTTGTCTGCTCGTATGGTTTTTTTATTATTATTTGAGGTTTTGAGATATTAATCAGCTGGTCCCACTAGTAAAAAAACACACCTTGTTGCTATGGTTATATTGTAACACACACTCCATTTCTGCTACCTGTGCGACCCCTTCTCTTTTCCAACGGTTATAATCAGTCTGACAGAGAGAGGTACCCCCAATCCTTGTTCTGTTTTTAGTATGTTTAGTATGTTTTTAGTATAACAATGGCCAATAGTGGGCTATAGATGGACACACTTTATCAGTTTATTATTTTACTTAGTACCCTTACACATAGCCCATTCTAAAATGTCCAAACTCTAATACTCAGTAGTTTATTCTAACCTCCCCAACACCCCAGCACCATTCCAAACCCTTTGTGAAGTGCCTTGAGACAATATGTGTTGTGAATTGGCACTATATAAATACAACTGAATTGAATTGAATTAATATATCACTGTAAACATGGCACGAGTGGAGTTGCTTTTCAGACTCATCCAGGTATCGCCTGCATGCTTCAGATTTAACCATTTTGGAACACTATATAATAAATATATACTTTGGCCCACATAGATCTTACTCAGAGGATAATTGACAGGGTCCAGTATGGTCAATATTTACCTGAAGGCAGTGAGGTACTCCACATCACCCATAGGAGGGTCCACTCCTCCAGTCCATGCTATATTTACATTAAAGCCAACTCCTGCACCTGAGCCCACCTGCAGAGATGCATTACTAATAAATTAAATGCCAGTAGTTTTATTGTGCAGTGTCTTTGATACTTTGTATACTTTGGAAAAAATATTGCTGCTTCTGTTAAGTAAATTTATTTATGACAATGGTCTATTTGACTAGTAAATAAATCAATACATACCTCCTCTGGTGCTCCACTACCAGGAAAGAAATTTCCATCATCGTACCGATGCAGAGATATGTAAAGCACGTTGGGATCATTGTAGAAGGCCTGCTGGGTGCCATTGCCATGGTGAATGTCCTGCCGTGACAGTTTATAGTGGCATCAGATTTAAGGTCACTAAGATGCTTGCATAGAGGTACAAAAAACACAGTGAATTAGGTCAACATTTTATCCCTCTGCATTCTTGACACTTCTCAAATATGACATGAAACAGTTATGATGTGGCAGTCACCATGTCTCATGTTTAAAGCCAAGAGTTTAGTGATTACAAACCATGCCACACATATTCAATTCAATTCAGTTTTATTTATATAGCGCCAATTCACAACACGTCGTCTCAAGGCACTTCACAAATGTCAGGTACATACATTCAAATTAATCCTAATAATTAAACAGTGGAATCAGATTCAGTTATTTATTCAAAATTGGATAAACATTTTTTCTATCTAAGAGAACCCAGCAGATTGCATCAAGTCAGAGACTTGTAGCATTCACTCCTCCTGGATGAGCATGTAGAGACAGTGGACAGTCACTGGTGTTGACTTTGCAGCAATCCCTCATACATGTACAGGGGTTGGACAATGAAACTGAAACACCAGTCATTTTAGTGTGGGAGGTTTCATGGCTAAATTGGACCAGCCTGGTAGCCAGTCTTCTTTGATTGCACATTGCACCAGTAAGAGCAGAGTGTGAAGGTTCAATTAGCAGGGTTAGATCACAGTTTTGCTCAAAATATTGAAATGCACACAACATTATGGGTGACATACCAGAGTTCAAAAGAGGACAAATTGTTGGTGCATGTCTTGCTGGCGCATCTGTGACCAAGACAGCAAGTCTTTGTGATGTATCAAGAGCCACGGTATCCAGGATAATGTCAGCATACCACCAAGAGGGACGAAACAAATCCAACAGGATTAACTGTGGACGCAAGAGGAAGCTGTCTGAAAGGGATATTTGGGTGCTAACCCGGATTGTATCCAAAAAACATAAAACCACGGCTGCCCAAATCACGGCTGAATTAAATGTGCACCTCAACTCTCCTGTTTCCACCAGAACTGTCAGTCGGGAGCTCAACAGGGTCAATATACAGGGCCGGGCTGCTATAGCCAAACCTTTGGTCACTCATGCCAATGCCAAACGTCGGTTTCAATGGTGCAAGGAGCGCAAATCTTGGGCTGTGGACAATGTGAAACATGTATTGTTCTCTGATGGGTCCACCTTTACTGTTTTCCCCACATCCGGGAGAGTTACGGTGTGGAGAAGCCCCAAAGAAGCATACCACCCAGACTGTTGCATGCCCAGAGTGAAGCATGGGGGTGGGTCAGTGATGGTTTGGGCTGCCATATCATGGCATTCCCTTGGCCCAATACTTGTGCTAGATGGGCGCGTCACTGCCAAGGACGACCGAACCATTCTTGAGGACCATGTGCATCCAATGGTCCAAACATTGTATCCTGAAGGCGGTGCCGTGTATCAGGATGACAATGCACCAATACACACAGCAAGACTGGTGAAAGATTGGTTTGATGAACATGAAAGTGAAGTTGAACATCTCCCATGGCCTGCACAGTCACCAGATCTAAATATTATTGAGCCACTTTGGGGTGTTTTGGAGGAGCGAGTCAAGAAACGTTTTCCTCCACCAGTATCACGTAGTGACCTGGCCACTATCCTGCAAGAAGAATTGCTTAAAATCCCTCTGACCACTGTGCAGGACTTGTATATGTCATTCCCAAGACGAATTGGCCGCAAAAGGAGGCCCTACACCATACTAATAAATTATTGTGGTCTAAAACCAGGTGTTTCAGTTTCATTGTCCAACCCCTGTATGTAGCGACAATGGAGAGGAAAAACTCCCTTATGGCATTATTAAAATCCCTTACCTTTCCTGAGTTAAATTTATAGATTTTGAAACATTTTTTTATACCGTTCCTCGCATTTCGCAACAAAACAGGTGCCTAGTGGCATTTTATTTGTTGCATGTTTCACAGATAATAAACCAAAAGAAAAGTGACGTTTCACTGACTTTTTCAATTCAGTTTACTGATATGGACAACAGACTGGAGTGGAGATGCAACTGTGAAGCCGTCTACAAGAAGGGACAGAGCGGACTGTACTTCTTGAGGAAGCTTAGGTCCTTTGGTGTTTGCAGCAAGATGTTGCATATCTTCTGTAAGTCTGTTGTGGAGAGTGTGATCTCTTCTGCTATCATCTGCTGGGGTAGCTAATAATAGCTCTGGGGACTACTCTTAGAACCTCTGGAGATCATTGTGCCTAGAAGGATTCTTCATAAAACGAAGAAAATTATGGAGAACCCTGAGCATCCTCTTCATGAGACTGTCCTACAACAACAGAGTGTCTTCAGTCAGAGGCTTCTTCAGATGTGCTGAAAGACAGACCTCTACAGGAGATCCTTCCTGCCCACAGCCATCAGCATCTACAACAGCTCTTTGAAGAAACCTTCATAATATGAGCTACAACATTTAATTTCCCTTTGGGATGAATAAACTAATGTTGAATTGTATTGAATTGAATATAGTTTATTAATATAGCGCCAATTCACCACACGCTGTCTCAAGTACCTCGAATTGACTTCAAAGTCAATTTAATCGAATCATACATATTTCAAGTCAAGTACATACATTCCAATTGATCCTAAATGTCAAACAGTGCAGTAGGATTCAGGCTATTATTCAAATTAGTTAAAAGTATTTTTCTATCTAAGGAAACCCAGCCGATTGCATTGAATCAGTGACTTGTAGCAGTCACTCCTCTTGGATGAGCATATAGCGACAGTGGACTTCAGGTTCCTGGGCACCCACATCAGCGAGGATCTGATGTGGACTACTAACTCTACGGCGATCCTGAAGAAGGCGCAGCAGAGACTGTACTTCCTGAGGATTCTCAAGAAGAACAACCTGTGACCAGAGCTGCTGTTGTCCTTCTACCGCTGCTCTGTGGAGTGCTGAGCTGCGGCATCTCGATGTGGTTCTCCAGCTGCACTGCAGCAGAGTTGAAGCAGCTCCGACGGGTCATCAACACCGCCCAGAGACTGACTGGCTGCCCTCTCCCCTCCCTGGAGGAGATTTACTCCACCCGCTGCCTCAGGAGAGCCCGCAGCATCATCAGGGACTCCTCGCACCCCGGTCACCATCTTTTTCAACTGCTCCCCCCTGGGAGGCGTTTCAGGGCAATAAGGACAAAAACAAACAGACTGAAAAACAGCTTTTTTCCGAGAGCTGTTGTTGCCCTGAACGCCTCATGTACACTGTAACAACTGTTACTATCAATAATGACATAAACAGTAAATACATTCTGTGCAATTTCTTCAACACCAAGTGCAATATGCTCCTCATGTGCAATACTGGAACAACCTGTAAATATTCTTGTATATATATATATTATTTTTTTCCACCTGTACAGTCCTTTTTTTATAACTTTTTTATAACTTTTTATAACTTTTAAACTTTTTAATATTTATTTTCTTTAATTTGCACTACTTGCCTGCACTGTTTTTGTTTTGTTTTGAAAATTTCATTGCACCCATGTGGAGCAATGACAAATAAATAATTCTGATTCTGATTCTGGACAGTTACTGGCGTTGACTTTGCAGCAATCCCTCACACTGAGCATGCATGTAGTGGCAGTGGAGAGAAAAACTGCCTTTTAACAGGAAGAAACCTCTAGCAGAACCAGGCTCAATTTGAGTGGCCATCTGCCACGACCGACTGGGGGTTTGAGAAAACAGAGCAGAGACATAAACAGAACACCACAAAAAGAAATAATAGTAGCTCCTTTAGTGGCTTCATCTAGGAGAGAAAGACAGCTAAGCAGGTGAACTCTGAGCCAGTTTTTAAATCTAGAGCACGAAAGAGAGAACCTACAGTTAGTCATAATTAAAGCTCAGTCAGTAGCTATGTCTAGGAGAGACAGGGTTAAACACTGAAAAACGGCCAAGTGTATCATCTGTATAAGGAGAACATTAAGTTGTTGGCAACAGAAGCTCAACCGATGCCACAGTTAAACAAAGAGCCATATGTAGCTTCTAGAACGTGAAAAAACAGAGAGAGAACACAGAGTTAAAAGCTGAAATAACAGCAAATAAGACAAGAGTAATATGAGAATGTACCAGAGTGAGGGAAAGCCTATTTCAGCATAACTACAGCATAACTATAACCTAAGCCACTCTAACTATAAGCTTTATCAAAAAGGAAAGTTTTAAGCCTACCCTTAAAAGTAGACAGGGTGTTTTCCTCACGGACTAAAACTGGGAGCTGGTTCCACAGGAGAGGAGCCTGATAACTAAAGGATCTGCCTCCCATTCTACTTCTGGAGACTCTAGGAACCACCAGTAAACCTGCAGTCTGAGAACGAAGTGCTCTGTTAGGAACATATGGAACAATCAGATCTCTGATGTATGATGGAGCTTGACTATTAAGAGTTTTATGAAATATATGAGAAGGAGAATTTTAAATTCTATTTAAGATTTATTCTGGATTAAACTGGCAGCCAATGAAGGGAAACTAAAATAGGAGATATACGGTGGCTTGTAAAACTATTCATACCCCTTGAACTTTTCCACATATTGTCACATTACAACCACAAACATAAATATATTTTATTGGAATTTTGTGTAAAAGACTACCACAAAGTAGTATACAATTGTGAAGTGTAACGGAAATTGTACATGATTTAAAACATTTTGTAAAAATAAAAAACTGGAAAGGGCGGTGTGCAAAAGTACTCAGCCCCCTTTACTCTGAGTGCAACCAATTGCCTTCAGAAGTTGCCTGATGATTGCTAATGACTAAATAGAGTCCACCTGTGTGTCATCTAATCTCAGTACAAATACAGCTGTTCTGTGACGGTCTCAGAGGTTGGTTTAGAGAATATTTTGGAGCAAACAGCATCATGAAGTCCAAGGAACACACCAGACAGGTCAGAGATAAAAAATGTGGAGAAGTTTAAAGCATGCTTCGGCTATAAAAAGATTTCCCATGCTTTGAACATCTCACAGAGCACTGTTCAATCCATTATCCGGAAATTGAAAGAGTATGGCACAATTGGAAACCTACCAAGACAAGGCCATCCACCTAAACTTACAGGCCAAACAAGGAGAGCACTGATCAAATATACAGCCAAGAAACTATTAGCCATGCTCTGCACAAATGTGGGCTTTATAGAAGAGAGGCAAGAAGAAAGCCATAGTTAAAAGAAAACCATAACAAGTCCCGTTTGCAATTTGCCAGAAGCCATGCTGGAGACATAGCAAACATGTGGAAGAAGGTGCTTTGGTCAGACGAGACCAAACTTGAACTTTTTGGCCAAAATGCAAAACATTATGTGTGGTGGAGAATTAATCCTGCACATCACTCTGAACATACCATCCCCACTGTCAAATATGGTGGTGGCAGCATCATGCTCTGGGGGTGCTTCTCTTCAGCAGGGACAGGGAAGGTGGTCAGAGTTGATGGGAAGATGGATGGAGCCAAATACAGGGCAATCTTGGAAGAAAACCTGTTGGAGTCTGCAAAAAACTTGAGACTGGGGTGGAGGTTCACCTTCCAGCAGGACAGCGACCCTAAACATAAAGCCATGGCTATAATGGAATGGTTTAAAACGAAACATAATAATGTGTTAGAATGGCCCAGCCAAAGTCCAGACCTAATCCCAATCAAGAATCTGTGGCAACATCTGAAAACCTCTGTTCACACGCTCCATCTAATCTGACTGAGCTTGAGCTGTTTTGCCAAGAACAATGGGCAAAAATTTCAGTCACTAGACGTGCAAAGCTGGTAGAGACATACCGTAAAAGACAGTTGTAATTGTGGCAAAAGGTGGTTCTACAAGGTATTGACTCAGGGGGATGGAATACTTTTGCACACCGCATGTTTCAGTTTTTTATTAAAAAAAAAAGAAAAAGAAATCATGTATAATTTTCATTCCACTTCACAATTATGTACCAATTTGTGTTGGCCTTTCACATAAAATTCCAATAAAATATATTTATGTTTGTGGTTGTAATGTGACAATGTATGCAAAAGTTCAAGGGGTGTGAATACTTTTAAAAGCCACTATGTGATCTCTCTTTATAATTTTCATCAGAATTCTTGCTGTAGTGTTTTGGATAAGCTGCAAACTTTTAATATCATTTTGCGAATATCCTGATAGGACAGAAAGTTGCTGGAGGTGAAAGAAGAAAATCCTAGAAACGTGTTTGATAAGGGATTTAAATTATATGTTCTTGTCAAAAATAACATAACATCGAGGTTTTTAGCACAGCTCTGTTTTAAAATGTACTGTGATATAGGATGTATGAATTAAAATTTAAGGGCTGCACGGTGGTGCAGTTGGTAGCACTGTTGCCTTGCAGCAAGAAGGTCCTGGGTTCAATTCCTGACCGGGGGTCTTTTTGCATGGAGTTTGCATGTTCTCCCCGTGCATGCGTGGGTTCTCACCGGGTACTCCGGCTTCCTCCCACAGTCCAAAGACATGCCTGTTAGGTTAATTGGTCACTCTAAATTGCCCTTAGGTGTGTGAATGAGTGTGTGCATGGTTGTTTGTGTGTTGCCCTGCGATGGACTGGCGACTTGTCCAGGGTGTACCCTGCCTCTCGCCCATAGACTGCTGGAGATAGGGACCAGCTCCCCCGCGACCCACTATGGAATAAGCGGTAGAAAATGACTGACTGAATTAAAATTTAAGTGCTAATGCATATTCGTCACTTCCTGTTTTCACTGTTGCACTCGGATTGTTTGGTGTGTGAAGGCTCTCTTGTTTGATCAGATTTCTTTCTAGTGTCATATCTCTGACTTGTTCTAATACATAAGCACGTTAGGAGTCACTAGCTTAGCGACCCCTTACCAGGTTACCTTTAGCTCCACCATGGCTACCCATTCTGCTGTTTCTCTGAGTCTCCTCCTCTCTCCTGCTCTCTGTGTCAGATGTTCAGTTACTCCTCTGCCTCCTTTAGTGATAATGGTATGTGTAATAAAGTAGCATTTTTGTAGCTTTGGAGGAAAGGGTGTCGGAACTGGAGGCCCGGCTCCACGCTGTTGAAAAACCAGCAGATAGCCGAGGCCCCTTAGCCAGCGCGGAGCACCGAGGGTAGCTCCCCATAGCAGTCCTTCAGCAGAGCCTGCGTAGCCGGGGTCTCAGGCCGGCTGGGTGACGGTACGTAGAAAGCATAGTCCTAGATCCCAGCCCATAGGTCACCACCAACCCATTTGCTTTTCTAACAGATTTTCCCCGCTCAGCGACACACCGGCTGAGAAGCCATCTCTGGTAATTGGCAGCTCCATAGTCAGAAATGTGGCACTAAAGACACCAGCAACCATAGTCAAATGTTTGCCAGGGGCCAGAACGGGCGACATCAAATCATACCTGAAACTGGCGAACATTTTGGGGAAAACCTGGTCTGATCCGGAGAACGGTATCCACCCCACTTTGGATGGACCAGCTCTTCTTCCTGGGAATCTGGCCGGATTTGTTAGTTCTCCAAACCTCTGACAACCCAGGGTTCAGACCAGGAAGCAGGGTCGTAGTTTAATACTCCTCTCTGCAGCTTCTGTACTGCTACCCACCCATTACCCTATTAAGACAGTGTCTCGCCCATGGCCAAAATTGAATAGGTTAAAAAATTATCTAAAAGGAGGAAATCATGAAAATCTCATAAAAATAAACACAACTCAGACTAAAAAGAAAAATAAAACAATTAAATGTGGCTTACTGAACATAAGATCTCTCTCTTCAAAGACTTTGCTAGTTAGTGACCTGATTTGTGACAATCAGATTGATTTATTTTGCTTCACAGAAACCTCGCACCAGCAAGAGGATTATGTTACTATAAATGAGTCAACTCCTACTAATTATTTAAATTTTCACATTCCTCAAAATACTGGGCGAGGAGGAGGAGTATCAACCATCTTTCAGTCCGATTTATTGATTAGTCCCAGACCAATTAATAGCTACAACTGGAATATTTGACTTGAATATATAATCCTTAGTTTTCCTCATCTAAAATTGCAAAGCACTAAAACATCTTCTGTTTTTTTGTCTTGTACCATCCACCAGGCCCTTACTCTCAATTTTTATCGGATTTAATGTTAAATACAGATAAGGTTATTATAGTGGGAGATTTTAACATTCATGTTGACACTGAAAGTGATAGTCTAAATATAGCGTTTAATGCTATCTTAGACTCAGTTGGCTTTGTTCAAAACATTAACAAACCCACCCACTTTTGTCATCATTCTCTGGACCTTGTGCTGACATATGGCATTGAGTGTAAAGACATAACAATATTTTCTCATAACCCTGTCCTGTCTGACCATTTTTTAATAACCTTTGAGTTTAATTTAACTGAGTACTCCACACCTGAAAGAAAATTTCATTATAGTAGATCATTATCAGACAATGCTGTAACAACCTTTAAAGAACTTGTTCCACTTTTAATTTCCACATTATCACAGAAAAACACAGTGGAGGGCAATAATACTGTTTCTTCCCCTTCACAAATTTATTCTCTTGTTGATAGTGTTACTTCATCATTGCGTGGTGCGTTAGACAATGCAGCCCCCTTGAAAAAGAAGTTAATTATTCATAGGAGGCTGGCTCCCTGGTTTAATTCAGAGCTGTGTACTTTAAAGCACAACGTTATAAAATTGGAGAGTAAATGGCGCTCTACACACCTAGAGGATTCCTATGTAATCTGGAAAAACAGCCTACTGTTGTATAAAAAGACACTTCACCAAGCTAGAACAGCTTATTTCTCATCATTAATAGAAGAGAACAAGAATAATCCTAGGTTTCTCTTTAGTACAGTTGCTAAACTTACACAGAGTCATAGCTCTGTTGAGCCATCCATTCCCTTAGCTCTCAGCAGTCATGACTTCATGGGATTCTTCTTAAATAAAACTGATTCTATTAAAAACAAAATCATTGGCATACTCCAGAAGATGATTAGTTCATCCTCAGAAAGTTAGACAACATTGGAAGTAACTGTAGAACATGATCTGTGTTTAGACTGTTTTTATCCTGTGGAGCTTCCTGAGTTATCAGAAATATTAGCTTCATCTAAACCTTTAACTTGTATGTTAGACCCAATCCCAACCAAATTATTTAAGGAAGTGCTCCCTCTGATTACCAGCCCCATTTTAGGTATGATTAATCTATCCTTAGTAAATGGATATGTACCACAGGCTTTTAAGGTAGCTGTAATTAAACCTTTACTTAAGAAACCTTTGCTTGATCGAGACGACTTAAACAATTACAGACCTATATCCAAAATTCCGTTATTTAAAATTCTTGAGAAAATAGTTGCTAATCAAACGTGTGAGCATTTACACAGCAATGACCTGTTTGAAGAGTTTCAGTCAGGCTTCAGAGCTCATCATAGCACTGAAACAGCTCTGCTGAAAGTCACTAATGATATTCTCCTAGCCTCAGATAATGGACTTGTGTCTGTTCTGTTTCTGTTAGATCTCAGTGCTGCATTTGATACAGTCAATCACAATATTCTCTTAGAAAGGCTGGAACATGCTGTACGGATCAGGGGAACAGCGCTAGGCTGGTTTAAATCTTATCTGTCTGACAGATTCCAGTTTGTTCATGTAAATGATAAATCATCTTTAAACTCCAGGGTTAATTGTGGAGTACCACAGGGTTCAGTACTTGGGCCAATTGTCTTTACTATATATATGCTTCCATTAGGTCAAATTATCAGGCAGCATGGGATACATTTTCATTGTATGCTGATGATACTCAGCTTTACTTATCCATAAATCCTGATGAACCCAACCAGTTAGATAGACTACAAGCATGTTTTGAAGACATAAAAACTTGGATGACTTCAAAAGTTCTGCTTCTAAATTAGGACAAGACAGAAGTCAATCACTTAATCTGGATGGCATTAAACTGACCTCCGGTGATAAAGTAAAAAACCTTGGTGTTATTTTTGACCAGGGCATGTCATTTAAATCCTATATTAAACTGGTTTCTAGGATTTCCTTCTTTCACCTCAGGAACATTGCCAAAATTAGAAATATCCTGTCCAGGAGTGACGCTGAAAAACTAGTCCATGCATTTGTTACTTCAAGGCTGGACTATTGTAATTCTCTACTATCAGGATGACACAAAATGCAGTTAAGAGCCTTCAGCTGATTCAAAATGCTGCAGCAAGAGTTCTGATGAAAATTAAAAGGAGAGATCGTATTTCTCCTATTTTAGCTTCCCTTCACTGGCTCCCTGTTAAATCCATAATAGAATTTAAAATTCTCCTTAAAAAGTCCTTAATTCCATAAAGTTCCATATATTCCTAACAGAGCACTTGGTTCTCAGACTGCAGGTTTACTGGTGGTTCCTAGAGTCTCTAGAAGAACAATGGGAGGCAGATCCTTTAGTTATCAGGCTCCTCACCTGTGGAACCAGCTCCCACTTTTAGTCCGTGAGGAAAACACCCTGTCTACTTTTAAGGCTAGGCTTAAAACTTTCCTTTTTGATAAAGCTTAAAGTAAGGTTATCCTGAATTATCTCTGTAGCCATGCTGCTTTAGGCTTAAGCTGCTGGAGGACATAACCATTTTCACTCTCCCTGCTACATTATCATACTACTCTCCAATTGTGCGTCTTTTGCTGTTATTTCAGCTCTTAATTTATGTTCTCTCTTTGTTTTCTTCTCTTTCTAGAAGCCACATCTGATTTGGCTCTGTGTTTAGCTGTGTCACGTTCCCGGAGGGGGACATCGGCCAAGCTCCTGCTGCCAACAACTTAATGCTCACCTTATACAGATGATACACTGTCTTTCAGTGTTTAAGCATGTCTCTCCTAGACTTAGCTACTGTCTGAGCATCTACTGTGACTAACTGTATGTGCTCTTTCATAGTCAAGTCTTGAAAACTGGCTGCTGTCTTTCTCTCCTAGATGAAGGCTTTAAAGGAGCTATAACCATTAATGTTTCACTTTTCTTTCCTAAAATTCTCCTCCTCACATATAAAGCCCTTAATGATCTAGCTCCATCATACATCAGAGAGCTCCTTGTTCCATATATTCCTAACAGGGCACTTCGTTCTCAGATTGCAGGTTTACTGGTGGTTCCTAGAGTCTCTAGAAGTAGAATGGGAGGGAGATCCTTTAGTTATCAGGCTCCTCTCCTGTGGAATCAGCTCCCAGTTTTAGTCCGTGAGGCAGACACCCTGTCTACTTTTAAGGCTAGGCTTAAAACTTTCCTTTTTGATAAAGTTTATAGTTAGAGTGGCTTAGGTTATCCTGAGCTATCTCTGTAGTTATGCTGCTATAGGCTTAGGCTGCTGGAGGACATTAATGACCACTTTCACTCTCTTCGCTACATTCTCATACTACTCTCCAATTTTGCATTATTTGCTTTCAACTTTATGTTCTCTCTCTTTTCTCTTCCTAGAAGCTACACCTGACCTGACACTGTGTCTACCTGTGACACCTTCCTGGAGGGGGGCAAGCTTCTGCTGCCAACAACTTACCTTCTACCGATGATCCACATGGCCCTGTCTTTCAGTGTTTAACCCTTTCAATTCAATTCAACTCAATTCAATTCAATTCAGTTTTATTTATATAGCGCCAATTCACAACACATGTTGTCTCAAGGCACTTCACAACAGTCAGTTACATACATTCCAATTTATCCTAACCATTGAACAGTGCAGACAGAGTTAGTTATTTATTAAAGTTGGATAAAAAGTTTTTCTATCTAAGGAAACCCAGCAGATTACATCCAGTCAGTGATTTGCAGCATTCCCTCCTCTTGGATGAGCATGTAGAGACAGTGACAGGCTCAGTGTGAGCGGCCATCTGTCACGACCGACTGGGGGTTTGAGAAAACAGAGCAGAGACACAAAAAGAACACAGAAGCACTGATCCAGGAGTACTTTCTATGGGAAGGAAAAGTAAATGTTGATGGAGTAAATGTAGCTCCTTTAGTCGTTTCACCTAGAAAGAAAGAACAGATAAACTCTGAGCCAGTTTTCAAGGTTAGAGTCTGAAAGAGAGCACATAGAGTTTGTTACAGTTAAGCTCAGTCAATCGCCATGTCTAGGAGAGAGAAAGGGTTAAACACTAAAAGACAGGGCTATGTGGATCATCGGTAGAGGGTGAGCATTAAGTGTTTGCCCGCAGAAGCTCTGACGATTCCCCTCTCCAGAAAGGTGTCACAGGTAGACACAGCCAGGCCAGGTGTAGCTTCTAGGAAGAGAATAGAGAGAACAAGGTTAAAAACCGAAATAACAGCAAATAATGCAAAATTGGAGAGTAGTGTGAGAATGTAGCGAAGAGGGTGAATGTGGTCAGTATGTCCTCCAGCAGCCTAAGCATATAGCAGCATAACTACACAGAAAGTTTGAGTTCAGATTATTTAGTTAAATGGCGCTTATTTACAACAATGTCGTCTCAAGGAACTCCACAAAGGGTCCCACTGATGGTCATTGTTATACTAACAACCACAAGGATTGGGATACCTCTCTCTGTCAGACTGATTATAACCATCGGAAAAGAGAAGGGGTCATACAGGTAGCAGAAATGGAGGGTGTGTTTGCACCTCATCCATAACTGAGCCGGTTCAGGCTAAACCTGACTCCCCCTTACTCCAACCAACAGGGGGGAGGAAGGCTCCCTCCCTGATAAGCTAAGCCACTCTAACTATAAGCTTTATCAAAAAGGAAAGTTTTAAGCCTAGCCTTAAAAGTAGACGGGGTGTCTGCCTCACGGACTAAAACTGGGAGCTGATTCCACAGGAGAGGAGCCTGATAACTAAAGGATCTGCCTCCCATTGTTCTTCTAGAGACTCTAGGAACCACCAGTAAACCTGCAGTCTGAGAACCAAGTGCTCTGTTAGGAACATATGGAACCATCAGATCTCTGATGTATGATGGAGCTAGATCATTAAGGGCTTTATATGTGAGGAGGAGAATTTAAAATTCTATTCTGGATTTAACAGGGAGCAATAAAGGGAAGCTAGAATAGGAGAAATATGATCTCTCTTTTTAATTTTCATCAGAACTCTTGCTGCAGCATTTTGAGTCAGCTGAAGGCTTTTAACTGCATTTTGTGGACATCCTGATAGTAAAGAATTACAATAGTCCAGCCTTGAAGTAACAAATGCATGGACTAGTTTTTCAGCGTCACTCCTGGACAGGATATTTCTAATTTTGGCAATGTTCCAGAGATGAAAGAAGGAAATTCTAGAAACCTGTTTAATATGGGATTTAAATGACATGTCCTGTTTTCTCTCTCCTAGACATAGCTACTGACTGAGCTTAACTGTAACTAACTCTATGTGCTCTCTTTCAGCCTCTAACCTTGAAAACTGGCTCAGAGTTTATCTGTTCTTTCTTTCTAGGTGAAACGACTAAAGGAGCTACATCCATTAACATTTACTTTTCCTTTCCATAGAAAGTACTCCTGGATCAGTGCTTCTGTGTTCTTTTTCCTTCTCTGCTCTGTTCTCTCAAACCCCCAGTCGGTCGTGGCAGATGGCCGCTCACACTGAGCCTGGTTCTGGTTCTGCTGGAGGTCTCTTCCTGTTAAAAGGGAGTTTTTTATCAGTTTATTATTTTACTTAGTACCCCTACACATAGCCCATTCTAAAATAGCCAAACTCTAACTAACTCTAACTACTCTAACTCGGTAGTTTAATCTAACCTCCCCAACAACACCGCACCATTCCAAACTCTTTGTGAAGTGCCTTGAGATGACATGTGTTGTGAATTGTCACTACATAAATAAAACTGAATTGAATTTAATTGAATTATTGCTTTGATTGACCAAACCCAGTTAAAGAACCATAGGTCCAGTGAACAATCCTGATCTAAAATGTCCAAGTACAAGTACCAAAAAAATGTGAAAAGTTATATTTTTTATTTAAACAAAATTAAAATATGAGTATTAATTTTCAGGATTTTTGTTAGTAATTCTAGAACCTAAACAATCAATGAGTTGGACAAAAACAAACTGTGATGTGGCAAATCAAAGATAAAGGACGTCAACAAAATATATATCAAAGCAAACTGCCCATACATTTTTCAGATATTTTGATTTTTATCAATTACAAAATTAAAAAGCGAATAATCAAAACTCAACAATTTTTCCTCCACATTATTCTTCTTATTAAAGCATAAAAAGGGGTACAAAAAATTTCGCAGACTTTTAAAAATGGGTAAGAACTCTGAAAGACATTAACTTGTTTGAGATTTAGCTAAGGTGCATTTTCTGGAGTTATTTCAGCCATATCAGCCTGATTTTAAAGATCTTTCTGACGATTTTAGCTGTAAGAGCTCCAATGCCGTCAAAACCCCTACAGGTCACCAGCAGCTCTGCTCCTTCATGATGGACAGACTGATGTGTAATTACGTTAGTAAATATGGAACATAGTGGTTTTAGAACTCATGTTATTGTTATGTGACCACACATACCACAGCGCACACCGAATTTCCATGGTTCAATTTTCACCATCTCCTGGCCTCATTTCATACATTCATATTCTCATTTCATTTCTTCCTACTTCCATTTTGTACCCATAAGCAAACTATATCCATGTACCCATGTAGTTAAACCATAAAATATCATATAATTTCCCTTGCTGTTGAATATTTTAATTAAATATGGAGATAAATGGTCAAACAAATTCCTAAATCTCACGTATAGTTTAATAGTACTATACCTGAATTCCATTTATTGTGGATCTAAACCCTGTTTGGTCCACTTATTTCTTAAGAAATGTAAAAAACTGATGACTCTTCAATAAACCAAAATAACTATGGGGGATTTTCTGGTGATAGATATTGTTTATCTATCATTTTATTGTCATAAAATCCTATGTCTTTGCAGTAAAGTATGAGCATTATTATGAAATTGCTTTATATTGTTGGCTGTCAAAGCGATTACGAAACGTCCCACAATGTGGGTACAAATTGACACATGATAATTACGAAAGATGGTTCCTTTTCATACACAAAAGCATAGGGTATGAATTGATCAAACATACAGCAAAGGTATGATATGGCAAAAAGGTAAAATTACCTAAAAACCAAGAAAACTCACTCATATATATCCTAACGTGTAATCTACTGATCAACATTATCCTAGGTTGTGATTAATTTTTCATTTAAGAAAAAGTTATCTAAAACCTTCACACTGCATAACAGCATGTCATCAGATAGGAACTTTATTATTTTAGGTTACCCAGCTGCAGTGTCTGATTATAAAAAGGCTGCTTATACAATAGATCTTTTTAAGACTGAGAGATCCCTAGATAACTCTGCTTGAGGGAAGTGCCGTCAGGTCTGTAGGTGGTCCTTCTGTCTGTTTCAGGACGAATTGCATTCAGATTGATAAACTACTGCAGATATGCAGATAGAATCTTCCTTGGTCTGGGGCTCCATGCAAGTTCTCACCTCGTGGGGCATCAATGATCATGAGGAAGGTGAGGGATCAGCCCACAACTACTCAGCAGGACCTAGTCAATGACCTGAAGAGAGTTGGGACCACAGTCTCACAGAAGACCATTAGTAACAAACTAAACCACCATGGATTAAAATCTTGTAGTGCACGCAACATGCCGCTGCTCAAGCCAGCACATGTCCAGGCCCGTCTGAAGTTAGCCAATGACCATCTGGGTTGTCCAGAGGAGGAATGGGAGAAGGTCATGAGGTCATTGGAGTGGCCTAGCCAGTCCCCAGACCTGAACCCAATAGAAAACCTTTGGAGGGAGCTGAAACTCCGCATTGCCCAGTGACAGACCCGAAACCTGAAGGATCTGGAAAAGATCTGTATGGAGTCCAAAATCCCTGCTGCAGTGAATGCAAACCTCAACAAGAACTACAGGAAACGTTTGATATCTGTAATTGCAAACAAATGTTTCTGTACCAAATATTAAGTTTTGTTTTCTGATGTATCAAATACTTACTTCATGCAATAAAATGCTAAGTAAATCTTAAACAATCACACAATGTGATTTTCTGAAGTTTTGTTTTAGATTCCGTCACTCACAGTTGTACCTATGATAAAAAATTAAAGACTTCTACATGCTTTCCAAGTGGAAAAACCTGCAAAATTGGCAATGTACCAAATACTTGTTCTCCCCACTGTAAGTGTTCCAACCACTTCTGAATGTGGTCAATATGAATACCATTTTTTCCAAATGTGTTTAATGCCTTTCACTTTAGTGACAGATGTCAGTGCCAGGTATTAGTGGAGTATTCAGCATGTCACTATTACATTTGTTTTTTACAACAAAACATTTAACTTATTTTTTGCCTGCTTTTGCATAAGGTTCTTTGTAAATTGGAATAATGTGGGAAGTTTAAACATGAAATATACTCAGTGTCAAATCAATTAAAATCAATGTAAAGCAATAGAATATTGTCTGTAGTTGTGCTGTTTGTGATTTGATTTGTGCTCCTCACCCAATCCACAATGAGAATATTTCCCACTCCAAGCTTCTGTTGCAACAGCTTGGCCGTGATGGCTACTGAGTTGAAGAAACAAAACCCCCTGTGTCCACACAAACAAGCACACAGATCTGTCAAAACCTATACACATAGAACTAATACAAGATGTAGGTCCTTTTATAATATAAAGAAGTGGAGGTACTGACATGGCTGTGGATTCCTCAGCATGGTGACCAGGTGGACGCACAA
This sequence comes from Girardinichthys multiradiatus, assembly GCF_021462225.1. Classification (NCBI taxonomy): domain Eukaryota; kingdom Metazoa; phylum Chordata; class Actinopteri; order Cyprinodontiformes; family Goodeidae; genus Girardinichthys; species Girardinichthys multiradiatus. The sequence continues at coordinate 4,842,038 of NC_061817.1, read as the reverse complement.
CTGCAAAGCCATTCTAGTAGAAAAACAAACACTTAAGAGTGAAGGGCAGGTCAGATGGTACTTGATATTGGGGCAAATTTTTTTTGCATTACCTTCAGCTCCCCTGCGGCCACTTTAAAAGCCAGCTCAATAACTGAGCCTACTGCCATGCGAACCGCTGCTGACGAGTGCACCTCATTCCACACAGTGTCACTGTCCACCTACGGACGACATAACAGAGCTTAGGTTATAGGACTAAACCTCTGACAGAAACCAGATAACCACATATGCAGAGAGAATCTCACCCCTATTCCTCCACAGGGAAGAACAGCATACATGTTCTGGCTGATAGGACCTGAAAAACAACACAAACAATCCACTAAAAACTACTGAGAATAAATTCTATAATAAAAGTCACCAGACACAAATATGGAGGCAAAAGAACTCCTAAGCTTTCTTAGAACTAAAATCATATAAATGAGATATATATAATATATAAATTACTGTGTAAGATAAGTTATTAAACTGTGCACATAAAATTGAGATAGACAATTACCCAGAAGCTTCTTGTGGTCCAGTTTGTGTCGATTGAGTGGGCTAGTTCCATACAGCAGGGTGTGGAACTCTGAATGGACTGACTGGATCTCATCTAGAGATGCTTTTCGCCCACGAATCCTCTGCTCACATACAGGCCGACAGACAGAGAAGCTTGCTTACATGACACACTTATTTAGGTGAAAGTAATATATAAAACAGCCTGTCATATGCATTACAAACCAACGTGAGATCTGTTGTCAGTACAAAGGTTATGCTTCCAAACGTTTTCAAGCATGACTCGGTCTGTACCTCACAGCGGTTCAGTAAGCCAGTCTCTTGCAGTCTGGACCAGATGCTTTGGACCCTTCCAGCATGCTCGGGGTGAATGTGAGCATTGCCACACACACACTGATGTTTCAGCATTAGGCTATCATATACCAACCCTGCAGAAAGGCAAAGGAGGTAACTGCTATTAATGTGCATATCATGTATGGTAAATCTAAGCACTGTTACAGTGAACTAAATAGGTATTGCCTCCCTTTTAACATTTTCACAGCTTGTCATGTCGTGTTACAAACAAAAATCTTTGTATATTTACTGGGATTTTAGGTGACAGACCAACACAAATCAGGACGTAATGTGAATGAATGAATTTATAAAAAACGAAATAAATAAATCCATAGAAAACAATTGTCTTCACAAATTAGATTTTCTTCCTGGACCTCAGAGGTTTGTTAGAGAAAATCTGTAAACAAACAGATTCTTGAAGACCGAGGAACACAGCAGACAGATTAGGGAGAAAGTTGTGGAGAAGCTTAAAAGGTTAGGTTATAAATAGTGTCCGAAACTTTGAAATCTCACAAAGCACTCTTCAAGCCATCACCTGAAAATGAAAAGAGGGTGGCACAACTACAAACCTACCAAGACATGACTGTCCACCTAAACTGAAAGGCGGGCAATGAAGAGCATTAATCAGAGAAGCCCATTGTAACTCTAGAGGAGCTACAGAGACAACACAACTAAGGTGGGAGAATCTGTTGACAGGACAACATTTAGTCGAAAACTCCTCAAATCTGGTCTTTACGGAAGAGTGACAGGAGGCAAATCATTAGCCCGTTGCTCGTAGAAAGCCCCAAGTTTCTGAAAAGCCAGGGGCCTGATCTCAGCCCGGCACTCTGGGATTTCCCACTAAATGTTTAAGGCGTTTAGTAGGTATGTGACGAATAACTGCAAGTACCAGAATATAACATGTAACATTCTTTGCCTGAAATGTTTGACATTTTAAATTAATGTAGGAATTAGTTATAAACTCTTTTGCCACAGTTCTGTAGGAAAACATATTTTAATGCATTACTGATGATCAGAACACCTTAAAGTTTCCTTGTACAAACAAATACACATTTTCCTAAAACTGGCTTTTCATGTAAACCTAACTTAGTGGATTGTGAACTCTTTATTGTGTGAATGCTGTAAAGCATTCCTTTTATACCTTTTACAGTTTTGTCCAAAAATGGTTTGTTAAAGAGTACCAAATCTGTCTTTCCTAAAGAAGCTTAAAATGAGACAGTCACCTAGACGGATTACTGTAGTCACATGAAAATCTCCAGGATTGTTCACCTATGGCCACTGATACCAGCGGTCCAAAAATGTTTTTGATACCTTGTACCGTTTTGTCGTGAAGTAGGTTTGTTTCAAAGTAAAATATCAGTCGTTCATTCAGGTTAGAAATGGTCAAAATGATCCACATTTTTAAAGGGTCACACCTCCCAGTCAGTTTATTGTATTCACATAAACATCTCAATGATTGTTCATCGAGGCCTGAATGCACTTTATGAATCATACGATGCATGAATCACATCCATCTTTATTACAGTTTCAGAGTTATAGGAAGTTGTTCGAGAGTAAATTCAGGCAATTATGACTTTTTCTCCATTTTCTCTTTCTTTTCACCTTCTTTACTATCAGGATGTCCACAAAATGCAGTTAAAAGCCTTCAGCTGATCCAAAATGCTGCAGCAAGAGTTCTGATGAAAATTAAAAAGAGAGATCATATTTCTCCTATTTTAGCTTCCCTTCATTGGCTCCTTGTTAAATCCAGTATAGAGTTTAAAATTCTCCTCCTCACATATAAAGCCCTTAATGATCTAGCTCCATCATACATCAGAGAGCTCCTTGTTCCATATATTCCTAACAGGGCACTTCGTTCTCAGATTGCAGGTTTACTGGTGGTTCCTAGAGTCTCTAGAAGTAGAATGGGAGGGAGATCCTTTAGTTATCAGGCTCCTCTCCTGTGGAATCAGCTCCCAGTTTTAGTCCGTGAGGCAGACACCCTGTCTACTTTTAAGGCTAGGCTTAAAACTTTCCTTTTTGATAAAGTTTATAGTTAGAGTGGCTTAGGTTATCCTGAGCTATCTCTGTAGTTATGCTGTTATAGGCTTAGGCTGCTGGAGGACATAATGACCACTTTCACCATCTTCGCTACATTCTCACACTACTCTCCATTTATGCATTATTTGCTGTTATTTCAGCTTTTAATTTTATGTTCTCTCTCTTTTCTCTTCCTAGAAGCTACATCTGGCATGACTCTGTGTCTACCCGTGACTCCGTTCTGGATGGGGGCATCGTTCAAGCTTCTGCTGCCAACAACTTAATGCTCACCTTCTTCCGATGATCCACATAGCCCTGTCTTTCAGTGTTTAACCCTACTTTTCTCCTAGACATAGCTACTGACTGAGTTTACTGTGACTAACTCTATGTGCTTTCTTTCAGACTCTAATCTTGAAAACTGGCTCAGAGTTTATCTGCTCTTTCTTTCTAGATAAAACGACTAAAGGAGCTACATCCATTAACATGTACTTCTCCTTCCCATAGAAAGGACTCCTGGATCAGTGCTTCTGTGTTCTTTTTGTGTCTCTGCTCTGTTCTCTCAAACCCCCAGTCGGTCGTGGCAGATGGCCGCTCACACTGAGCCTGGTTCTGCTGGAGGTTTCTTCTTGTTAAAAGGGAGTTTTTCCTCTCCACTGTCGCTACATGCATGCTCAGTATGAGGGATTGCTGCAAAGTCAACGCCAGTGACTTTCCACTGTCTCTACATGCTCATCCAGGTGGAGTGAATGCTGCAAGTCACTGACTGGATGCAATCTGCTGAGTTTCCTTAGATAGAAAAACTTTTTACCCAATTTGAATAAATAACTGAATCTGACTACACTGTTCAAGGTTAGGAATAATTGGAATGTATGTACCTGACTTTGTGAAGTACCTTGAGACGACATGTGTTGTGAATTGGCGCTATATACAGGTCCTTCTCAAAATATTAGCATATTGTGATAAAGTTAATTATTTTCCATAATGTAATGATGAAAATTTAACATTCATATATTTTAGATTCATTGCACACTAACTGAAATATTTCAGGTCTTTTATTGTCTTAATACGGATGATTTTGGTATACAGCTCATGAAAACCCCAAATTCCTATCTCACAAAATTAGCATATTTCATCCGACCAATAAAAGAAAAGTGTTTTTAATACAAAAAACGTCAACCTTCAAATAATCATGTACAGTTATGCACTCAATACTTGGTCGGGAATCCTTTTGCAGAAATGACTGCGTCAATGCGGCGTGGCATGGAGGCAATCAGCCTGTGGCACTGCTGAGGTCTTATGGAGGCCCAGGATGCTTCGATAGCGGCCTTTAGCTCATCCAGAGTGTTGGGTCTTGAGTCTCTCAACGTTCTCTTCACAATATCCCACAGATTCTCTATGGGGTTCAGGTCAGGAGAGTTGGCAGGCCAATTGAGCACAGTGATACCATGGTCAGTAAATCATTTACCAGTGGTTTTGGCACTGTGAGCAGGTGCCAGGTCGAGCTGAAAAATGAAATCTTCATCTCCATAAAGCTTTTCAGCAGATGGAAGCATGAAGTGCTCCAAAATCTCCTGATAGCTAGCTGCGTTGACCCTGCCCTTGATAAAACACAGTGGACCAACACCAGCAGCTGACACGGCACCCCAGACCATCACTGACGGTGGGTACTTGACACTGGACTTCTGGCATTTTGGCATTTCCTTCTCCCCAGTCTTCCTCCAGACTCTGGCACCTTGATTTCCGAATGACATGCAGAATTTGCTTTCATCCGAAAAAAGTACTTTGGACCACTGAGCAACAGTCCAGTGCTGCTTCTCTGTAGCCCAGGTCAGGCGCTTCTGCCGCTGTTTCTGGTTCAAAAGTAGCTTGACCTGGGGAATGCGGCACCTGTAGGCCATTTCCTGCACACGCCTGTGCACGGTGGCTCTGGATGTTTCTACTCCAGACTCAGTCCACTGCTTCCGCAGGTCCCCCAAGGTCTGGAATCGGCCCTTCTCCACAATCTTCCTCAGGGTCCGGTCACCTCTTCTCGTTGTGCAGCGTTTTCTGCCACACTTTTTCCTTCCCACAGACTTCCCACTGAGGTGCCTTGATACAGCACTCTGGGAACAGCCTATTCGTTCAGAAATTTCTTTCTGTCTTACCCTCTTGCTTGAGGGTGTCAATAGTGGCCTTCTGGACAGCAGTCAGGTCGGCAGTCTTACCCATGATTGGGGTTTTGAGTGATGAACCAGGCTGGGAGTTTTAAAGGCCTCAGAAATCTTTTGCAGGTATTTAGAGTTAACTCGTTGATTCAGATGATTAGGTTCATAGCTCGTTTAGAGACCCTTTTAATGATATGCTAATTTTGTGAGATAGGAATTTTGGGTTTTCATGAGCTGTATGCCAAAATCATCTGAATTAAGACAATAAAAGACCTGAAATATTTCAGTTAATGTGCAATGAATCTAAAATATATGAATGTTAAATTTTCATCATGACATTATGGAAAATAATTAACTTTATCACAATATGCTAATATTTTGAGAAAGACCTGTAAATAAACTGAATTGAAACTGAACTGAATTACTGTTGTGTCGATAATAATAAATAAATAAAAAGACTGATATTATTGTTCCCCTGTCTGTTCTCATAAAAACTGTCCAAGAATGACATGGATAGCCCTTGCAGTTTTCAAGTTATGGGGAGTAGTTCAGGACCATGCACCACTGTGTTAAAAAGGCCAGGATGAGACGATAGTGACGTGCTGCCTAAAGACCCGTTCGCACTGCAGGCAAATGTGGCCCAAATCTGATTGTTTTGGGGTGAAGTGATCAGGTCAGGCTTTTTAAAACAAGTAGGAACGCTGAGACTTGGCCCGTATCTGACTTTTTCAAGTCCCATTTGAGCCACATTCCTATGGGTCCTGAATCCAACTCGTATCTGATCTTTTGTAATGTGACTGCAGTGGGAACGACCAAGGCACATTAGATGTGACTTGGACATCACTTTCTGTCACATTCATCACATCTTTGTGCTGCCCAGCAGGAAACTGTAGCAGTAAGCAAAACAGACGGGGGACTTTAAAATGCTATCGAGGTTGCCGAGCATGTGATGTTCTGCCCCTGCTGCATTCTGATATACTGGATTGCATCAAGTCTTCTGCTTGTGGAGTTGAAAGGATAGACGCTGCCATATATGATTAAAAGTTTCCATTGACATGATAAAGTTCTGAATAAAGTCAGTCTCTGTTTTGTCGTTAACATTTCTGCCCCACCATTGTTGGCTGTGTCACCGCACCCAAACAGTTTGTTGTGCCACACAGCACCCGCTGACACAAAAAATGGCTTCTGTTGTACACTTAAACCATAACACCTATTTCTCCATGTTTACTGCTGTGCTGCGCTTGATGACGTACTTATTGTTCCTATGTGCATGCAGATCAGTTTGGAGCCGCAACATTTTCAAATTAACGGGAACGACAATACAAAAAAATTAGATTCCCCGAAAAAATCGGATTTGAGCATTTAGACCTGCAGTGGGAACGTAGCCTTAGAAATGCTGCAGCTGTCGGGTTACATTGACAGTTGTTGTTGATTGGCATTCGTTCCTCACTACTTCCTTTATATCTCACTATATCTCCCACTCTAAAATATGTTTGTCTGTTATCCTCTCTCTTTCTGCCTCTATTCTCTATCTGTCTCCCACTCGGACACACAGACACACACATCCATCCATGGATTACTTCCTGTTTGAGGACTTTGCATTGACTTCCATTTATTTTCATTCATTTCTATGGCCTAAACCTGACCCTACCACTAACCCTTTGACCATCTTCATAGGAGGCAACTACATGGCTGCCATTTTGTGTTGGGTACTTAAACAGCTTGTACTGTTGTACAGCTAGACAACAGCTAGACAACAGTGATTAATCTTAGAGGGCAATGTGCCTGAATGCACTTTATGAATCATACGATGCATGAATCACATCCATCTTTATTACAGTTTCAGAGTTATAGGAAGTTGTTCGAGAGTAAATTCAGGCAATTATGACTTTTTCTCCATTTTCTCTTTCTTTTCACCTTCTTTACTATCAGAATGTCCACAAAATGCAGTTAAAAGCCTTCAGCTGATCCAAAATGCTGCAGCAAGAGTTCTGATGAAAATTAAAAAGAGAGATCATATTTCTCCTATTTTAGCTTCCCTTCATTGGCTCCTTGTTAAATCCAGTATAGAGTTTAAAATTCTCCTCCTCACATATAAAGCCCTTAATGATCTAGCTCCATCATACATCAGAGAGCTCCTTGTTCCATATATTCCTAACAGGGCACTTCGTTCTCAGATTGCAGGTTTACTGGTGGTTCCTAGAGTCTCTAGAAGTAGAATGGGAGGGAGATCCTTTAGTTATCAGGCTCCTCTCCTGTGGAATCAGCTCCCAGTTTTAGTCCGTGAGGCAGACACCCTGTCTACTTTTAAGGCTAGGCTTAAAACTTTCCTTTTTGATAAAGTTTATAGTTAGAGTGGCTTAGGTTATCCTGAGCTATCTCTGTAGTTATGCTGTTATAGGCTTAGGCTGCTGGAGGACATAATGACCACTTTCACCATCTTCGCTACATTCTCACACTACTCTCCATTTATGCATTATTTGCTGTTATTTCAGCTTTTAATTTTATGTTCTCTCTCTTTTCTCTTCCTAGAAGCTACATCTGGCATGACTCTGTGTCTACCCGTGACTCCGTTCTGGATGGGGGCATCGTTCAAGCTTCTGCTGCCAACAACTTAATGCTCACCTTCTTCCGATGATCCACATAGCCCTGTCTTTCAGTGTTTAACCCTACTTTTCTCCTAGACATAGCTACTGACTGAGTTTACTGTGACTAACTCTATGTGCTTTCTTTCAGACTCTAATCTTGAAAACTGGCTCAGAGTTTATCTGCTCTTTCTTTCTAGATAAAACGACTAAAGGAGCTACATCCATTAACATGTACTTCTCCTTCCCATAGAAAGGACTCCTGGATCAGTGCTTCTGTGTTCTTTTTGTGTCTCTGCTCTGTTCTCTCAAACCCCCAGTCGGTCGTGGCAGATGGCCGCTCACACTGAGCCTGGTTCTACTGGAGGTTTCTTCTTGTTAAAAGGGAGTTTTTCCTCTCCACTGTCGCTACATGCATGCTCAGTATGAGGGATTGCTGCAAAGTCAACGCCAGTGACTTTCCACTGTCTCTACATGCTCATCCAGGTGGAGTGAATGCTGCAAGTCACTGACTGGATGCAATCTGCTGAGTTTCCTTAGATAGAAAAACTTTTTACCCAATTTGAATAAATAACTGAATCTGACTACACTGTTCAAGGTTAGGAATAATTGGAATGTATGTACCTGACTTTGTGAAGTACCTTGAGACGACATGTGTTGTGAATTGGCGCTATATACAGGTCCTTCTCAAAATATTAGCATATTGTGATAAAGTTAATTATTTTCCATAATGTAATGATGAAAATTTAACATTCATATATTTTAGATTCATTGCACACTAACTGAAATATTTCAGGTCTTTTATTGTCTTAATACGGATGATTTTGGTATACAGCTCATGAAAACCCCAAATTCCTATCTCACAAAATTAGCATATTTCATCCGACCAATAAAAGAAAAGTGTTTTTAATACAAAAAACGTCAACCTTCAAATAATCATGTACAGTTATGCACTCAATACTTGGTCGGGAATCCTTTTGCAGAAATGACTGCGTCAATGCGGCGTGGCATGGAGGCAATCAGCCTGTGGCACTGCTGAGGTCTTATGGAGGCCCAGGATGCTTCGATAGCGGCCTTTAGCTCATCCAGAGTGTTGGGTCTTGAGTCTCTCAACGTTCTCTTCACAATATCCCACAGATTCTCTATGGGGTTCAGGTCAGGAGAGTTGGCAGGCCAATTGAGCACAGTGATACCATGGTCAGTAAACCATTTACCAGTGGTTTTGGCACTGTGAGCAGGTGCCAGGTCGAGCTGAAAAATGAAATCTTCATCTCCATAAAGCTTTTCAGCAGATGGAAGCATGAAGTGCTCCAAAATCTCCTGATAGCTAGCTGCGTTGACCCTGCCCTTGATAAAACACAGTGGACCAACACCAGCAGCTGACACGGCACCCCAGACCATCACTGACGGTGGGTACTTGACACTGGACTTCTGGCATTTTGGCATTTCCTTCTCCCCAGTCTTCCTCCAGACTCTGGCACCTTGATTTCCGAATGACATGCAGAATTTGCTTTCATCCGAAAAAAGTACTTTGGACCACTGAGCAACAGTCCAGTGCTGCTTCTCTGTAGCCCAGGTCAGGCGCTTCTGCCGCTGTTTCTGGTTCAAAAGTAGCTTGACCTGGGGAATGCGGCACCTGTAGGCCATTTCCTGCACACGCCTGTGCACGGTGGCTCTGGATGTTTCTACTCCAGACTCAGTCCACTGCTTCCGCAGGTCCCCCAAGGTCTGGAATCGGCCCTTCTCCACAATCTTCCTCAGGGTCCGGTCACCTCTTCTCGTTGTGCAGCGTTTTCTGCCACACTTTTTCCTTCCCACAGACTTCCCACTGAGGTGCCTTGATACAGCACTCTGGGAACAGCCTATTCGTTCAGAAATTTCTTTCTGTCTTACCCTCTTGCTTGAGGGTGTCAATAGTGGCCTTCTGGACAGCAGTCAGGTCGGCAGTCTTACCCATGATTGGGGTTTTGAGTGATGAACCAGGCTGGGAGTTTTAAAGGCCTCAGAAATCTTTTGCAGGTATTTAGAGTTAACTCGTTGATTCAGATGATTAGGTTCATAGCTCGTTTAGAGACCCTTTTAATGATATGCTAATTTTGTGAGATAGGAATTTTGGGTTTTCATGAGCTGTATGCCAAAATCATCTGAATTAAGACAATAAAAGACCTGAAATATTTCAGTTAATGTGCAATGAATCTAAAATATATGAATGTTAAATTTTCATCATGACATTATGGAAAATAATTAACTTTATCACAATATGCTAATATTTTGAGAAAGACCTGTAAATAAACTGAATTGAAACTGAACTGAATTACTGTTGTGTCGATAATAATAAATAAATAAAAAGACTGATATTATTGTTCCCCTGTCTGTTCTCATAAAAACTGTCCAAGAATGACATGGATAGCCCTTGCAGTTTTCAAGTTATGGGGAGTAGTTCAGGACCATGCACCACTGTGTTAAAAAGGCCAGGATGAGACGATAGTGACGTGCTGCCTAAAGACCCGTTCGCACTGCAGGCAAATGTGGCCCAAATCTGATTGTTTTGGGGTGAAGTGATCAGGTCAGGCTTTTTAAAACAAGTAGGAACGCTGAGACTTGGCCCGTATCTGACTTTTTCAAGTCCCATTTGAGCCACATTCCTATGGGTCCTGAATCCAACTCGTATCTGATCTTTTGTAATGTGACTGCAGTGGGAACGACCAAGGCACATTAGATGTGACTTGGACATCACTTTCTGTCACATTCATCACATCTTTGTGCTGCCCAGCAGGAAACTGTAGCAGTAAGCAAAACAGACGGGGGACTTTAAAATGCTATCGAGGTTGCCGAGCATGTGATGTTCTGCCCCTGCTGCATTCTGATATACTGGATTGCATCAAGTCTTCTGCTTGTGGAGTTGAAAGGATAGACGCTGCCATATATGATTAAAAGTTTCCATTGACATGATAAAGTTCTGAATAAAGTCAGTCTCTGTTTTGTCGTTAACATTTCTGCCCCACCATTGTTGGCTGTGTCACCGCACCCAAACAGTTTGTTGTGCCACACAGCACCCGCTGACACAAAAAATGGCTTCTGTTGTACACTTAAACCATAACACCTATTTCTCCATGTTTACTGCTGTGCTGCGCTTGATGACGTACTTATTGTTCCTATGTGCATGCAGATCAGTTTGGAGCCGCAACATTTTCAAATTAACGGGAACGACAATACAAAAAAATTAGATTCCCCGAAAAAATCGGATTTGAGCATTTAGACCTGCAGTGGGAACGTAGCCTTAGAAATGCTGCAGCTGTCGGGTTACATTGACAGTTGTTGTTGATTGGCATTCGTTCCTCACTACTTCCTTTATATCTCACTATATCTCCCACTCTAAAATATGTTTGTCTGTTATCCTCTCTCTTTCTGCCTCTATTCTCTATCTGTCTCCCACTCGGACACACAGACACACACATCCATCCATGGATTACTTCCTGTTTGAGGACTTTGCATTGACTTCCATTTATTTTCATTCATTTCTATGGCCTAAACCTGACCCTACCACTAACCCTTTGACCATCTTCATAGGAGGCAACTACATGGCTGCCATTTTGTGTTGGGTACTTAAACAGCTTGTACTGTTGTACAGCTAGACAACAGTGATTAATCTTAGAGGGCAATTTCATTGACCTTTGCATATAGGTCAATATGCAATATGCAAGCATTATAGATAGACTGAGCTAATGTTTAAGCTAACATTAGCATTTAGGCTAATTTTAGTTTCTAGGCTAGACTGACATATTGAATGAGATGAGTCAGTGTTAGCCAACATGCTAGTGATAGTCCACATGCTAATGTTAGCATTTAAGCTAACATTACAATTTAGGCTGATTTTCAAATATAAGGCTACATTAACATATTGAATGGAGTGACGTAATGTTAGCCAACATGCTAGTGTTAGCTAAAATGCTGATGTTAGCATTTAAGCTAACATTAGTATTTAGGCTAAAAATCACTTACAAGGCTAAATTGATGTGTTGAATGGAATGAGTCAATGTTAGCTAATATGCTAGTGATAGCCCACATGCTAATGTTAGCATTTAAGCTAACATTAGCATTTAGGCTTATTTTCAGGCTAAATTGACATACTTGAACTCATACTCGTCTTCTTCCGCTTTATCCGGTACCGGGTCGCGGGGGCAGCAGACTCAGCAGAGACGCCCAGACACCTCTACCCAGACACCTCATCCGGGGGGAACCCACGGCATTCCCAGGCCAGTCGAGAGACATAGTCCCTCCAGCGTGTCCTGGGCCGTACCCCGGGTCTCCTCCTGGTGGGACGTGCCTGGAACACCTCCCGAGGAAGGCGTCCAGGAGGCATCTGGTATAGATGCCCGAGCCACCTCAACTGGCTCCTCTCAATGTGGAGGAGCAGCGGCTCTACTCCGAGCCCCTCCCGGATGGCCGAGCTCTTCGCTCTGTCTCTAAGGGAGTGCCTACACCCTACGGAGGAAGCTTGTAGCTTGTCAGCCACTTGTATCCGGGATCTCGTTCTTTCGGTCATGACCCAAAGTTCATGGCCATAGGTGAGGGTAGGAACGTAGACCGACCGGTAAATCGAGAGCTTCGCTTGTCGGCTCAGCTCTCTCTTCACCACAACGGACCAGCACAGTGCCCCCATTACTGTGGCAGCCGCACCAATCCGTCTGTCGATATCCCACTCCATTTTTTCCTCACTCGTGAACAAGACCCCAAGATACTTGAAATCCTCCACTTGAGGCAGGAACTCCCCTCCAACCTGAAGAGGACAAGCCACCCTTTTCCGGCTGCGAACCGCCCCAGCGCATGCTGTAGGTCTTGGCTAGAGGGGGCCAGCAGGACCACATCATCCGTCATCAGACAAAATCCACTGGTCTCCAAACCAGACCCCCTCCGGCCCTTGGCTGCGCCTAGAAATCCTGTCCATAAAAGTAATGAACAGGACCGGTGACAAAGGGCAGCCCTGCCGGAGTCTAACATGCACTCGGAACAGGTCCGACTTAGTGCCGGCAATGCGGACCAAACTCTTGCTCCGCTTGTACAGAGCCTGGATGGCCCCTAATAAAGAGCCCCGATTCCATACTCCTGGAGCACCCCCCACAGGGCACCACGAGGGACACAGTCGAATGCCTTCTCCAGGTCCACAAAACACATGTGGACTGGTTGGGCAAACTCCCATGAACCCTCGAGTACCCTGTAGAGGGTATAGAGCTGGTCCAGTGTTACACGGCTGGGATGAAAACTACACTGCTCCTCCTGAAGCCGAGGTTCGACTATCGGCTGGACTCTCCTCTCCTCTCCAATACCCTGGCGTAGGCCATAACAGGGAGGCTGAGGAGTGTGATCCCCTGTAGTTGGAACACACTCTTTGGTAACCCTTCTTGTGAAGGGGGACCACCACCCCAGTCTGCCAGAGGCACTGTCCCCGACCACGCAATGTTGAAGAGACGTGTCAACCATGACAGCCCTACAACATCCAGAGACTTGAGGTATTCAGGGCGGAACTCATCCATCCTCAAAGCCCTGCCACCGCGGAGCTTTTTAACCACCTCGGTGACTTCAGCCCGGGTGATGAAAGAGTCTAACCCCTGGTCCCCAGCCTCTGTTTCCACCAGGGAATGCATGATGGCAGGATTGAGGAGATCCTCAAAGTACTGCCCGATAATGTCCCCAGTTGAGGTCAGCAGCCTGCCACCCTCACTGTAAACAGTGTTGGCAAAGCACTGCTTCCCTCTACTGAGGCGCTGGACAGATTGCCCGAATCCCTTCGAGGCCAACCAGTAGTCCTTCTCCATGGCCTCATCGAACTCCTCCCAGGCCCAGCTTTTTGCCTCTGTCACAGCCCGGGCCGCGGCACACTTAGTCTCTTGCGCGGCACACTTGGCCTTCGGGAATTGCCGCCGCGACAGGCACCGCAGATCTTACGGCCGCAGCTACGGGCAGCAGCATTGACAATAGATGCGGAGAACATGGTCTCTATGTCTCTCGGACACTATGTCTCCAATATCCCCCGGAATCTGGTCAAAGCTCTCCCGGAGGTGGGAGTTGAATACATCCTTGGCCGATGGCTCTGCCAGACGTTCCCAGCAGACCCTCACTATGCGCTTGTGCCTGCCAAGTCTGTCGGCTTTATCCTCTTCCAGCGGATCCAAATCGCCACCAGGTGGTGATCAGTGGACAGCTCAGCCCCTCTCTTCACCCGAGTGTCCAAAACATGCAGCCAAAGGTCTGACGATACGACAACAAAGTCGATCATCGACCGCCTGTCTAGGATGTCCTGATGCCAAGTGCACTGATGGACACCCTTATGCTTGAACATGGTGTTCATTATGGACAATTCGTGACTAGCACAGAAGTCCAATAACGAAACACCACTCGGATTCAGATCGGGGAGGCCATTCCTCCCGATCACGCCTCTCCAGGTGTCACTGTCGTTTCCCACGTGGGCGTTGAAGTCCCCCAGCAGAATAATGGAGTCCCCGGGAGGGGCACTATCCAGAACCCCCGACAGGGACACCAAAAAGCCGGGTACTCCGCACTACCGCCCAGCTCGTAGGCCGAAACGACAGTCAGAGCCCTGTCCCTAACCCAAAGGTGCAGGGATGTGACTCTGTCATGCACTGGGGTAAACCCCAACACGAGACGGCTGAGCTGAGTAGAAGAGAGTCCAGCCCCTCTCAAGGAGATGGGTTCCAGAGCCCATGCTGTGCATGGAAGCGAGCCCGACTATTTCTAGACGATATCTCTCGACCTCCCGCACAAGCTCAGGCTCCTTCCCCCCAACGAGGTGACATTCCACGTCCCTAGAGCCAGCCTAAGCATCCGGGGATCGGGCCGCCGAGGTCTCCACCTTCGTCCGCCGCCCAATCCTCTTTGCACCGGTCCCTCACGGTTCCCCCTGCAGGTGGTGGGCCCACTGGGGGATGGCCTCGCGTCTCTCCTTCGGGCTTGGCCCGGCCGGGTCCCGCGAGGAGCAACCCATCCACCAGGCGCTCTCTGACGGGTCCCAACTAGAGGCTCACATTTTTTCGGGAGTCCCACGGGTCACGGGATTCCCATGGGAATCCCGCGGGACGGGAGACAGCATCAGTAAAGATCACGTGATTGGGACGGTACAGGATAAAAATTAACTGGAGCAGACGGGAGCGGGAGCTAAGCAATAGGAGGGAAAATAAACTAGGATCAATTGTCTTTGGAAATGTAAAACTGAGACAACAGTGCTTCTGCTCGATGTTTTCCACCTGCGTTCAGAATGGACAGAGCGGCTCCGCCACATTGGGCGACGTCTCGTGCCTCGATTGTGTAGTAATCATGAGGGGGTCTTGGCTAAAATGACATATTGAATGGAATTAGTTAAAATTAGCCAACATGGTACTGTTAGCTTAAATGCTAACATTAGGATGTTGTCTAACATTAACAGGCAAATTTTCAATTCTAAGGCTAAACTGATATATTGAATGGCGAGTTAATGTTAGCTAAGATGCTGGTGTTAGCCAACATGCTAATTTTAGCATTTAAGCTAGCGTTAGCATTTGGTTAAAATTAACTTGCTACTGTTAGCTAAAATACTGTTAGCATTTTAGCGAGCATTAGTTTTTTAGCTAATGTTAGCTTATACACTACTGTTATAATATTCTGTTTCAACAACAAGCAGTTTTGAGGTAACTTTACCTAGTTCAGCGGTTTTCTCGCTCACAGTCTTCCTACTTGAACAGTTCAAAGGACCGTTTTTCTTGCTAATGTTTCTGCTAGTTCTGCTAATTTATTAGACTTCAGCTGTTTTTTGCTGTTAACTTAAGCATCTGTGAGCTAACTCTTCTATTATCAGCTAATTCATTGAAATTTAGGCAATATTCTGCTGTCAACCTTAGCTTCTATCTGCCAGCTTTCAGCAAATGAGTTTAGTATTTCTGTTTTTTGCCAATTCATTACATTTCAGCAGATTATCTGCAGTCACCTTCAACTTGTTTCTGCAAACTTTCAGCTAGAGAATTCAGCTTTTAGCAGTCACACTGCATTTTTGTAGGAAATGCAATTTTTCTAGTTGGGGCCTACCATAGCAATGCATGCATGGAGGCACCTATTACTATTCACCTCTAAACTGGACTCTTTATTTATATTTTTTTCTTTGCCCGAACCGCAGCGTGCACCCCCACAATATATATATCAAAACGTCCGGCTCGGTCCCGGGAGGTGTGCTATTACTTTTATTGGCGTTTCGAGTTACCATGGCGACGTAATTAACAAAAAACCGCGGCCCAAAATCCCATAGAAATGCATGGAGTCAAGGGAGGAAGGAATCCTCAAACTTCACTGTTTTTGAGCCTCTATTGTATCGCCATACTTCAACCTAGAAACACAGTTGGACTTTCATTTGTAGAGAAATCCGCCGGCTTTTCAGAAGGGAAAACGGTTTGTTGATAACTGCTACGGTTTCTCTAAAATTAGACTTCAAGTCACACAAAGTTTGCAAGAAAATCCCACTCCTACAGTCGAGATGGCAGTTACTAGAGTGTAGTAAGCAGGGTTTTTTTCAGGAAAACTGATATTTAACGCGCCCTCACGGCCACACATTTCGCTTTAAAGTCACAATTTTCGGTCAGTTTGTAGGGCCGGGCCTCTGCTTTCACACAATATCTTTAAAATTGTTCTAGGTCTCACGGTTTTCTGTCAAACCCCCCTCGATTGCCAAAAGTCAGTAGAATTCTGTAGGCCTTCTCCCATGTATTTTCAATGAGAGTTTGACCAGTAAACCATAAGTGACACCATTTCTTTCCATCATCCTATTTTATACTGTGAATGACATAGAGGTATGAAAATCTCCATGATTGGGGACGAGGGATAGCTGTCATCCACATTTCAAAAAGTTTTCAAATACCATGTACGGTTTCCGAGATATTAGACTTTGTTCGGGAGCATGTTCAGGCATTTTTGTCTTTTTCTCCATTTTGCCTCTCTTTTCACCTAATGTTGTGTCTTTATTATTATATTTTCAAAAATAAAGGATGAATATTAATGTTCCCATGTCCGTTCTGATAAAAACGGTCCAAGAATGACATCGATAGCCCCTACGGTTTCCGAGTTATGGCCAGTAGTTTGGGAGCATGCGCCTCCATGTTATAAAGCCAGCCCAGGGGCAGACACAGAGTGAGGTGCTGCGTGAATGAGAAACAGCAGGTGTCAAGTTACACTGACACTCTTTGCTGATTGGCTGATTCATTCCTCACTGTTCTATTTATAGCGCTGTGTATCTCCTACTGTATATGTCTGGATGTGATTCTGTCTTTCTTTCTGCCTCTCTGTGTCTCACACTCAGACACACACACACATTCATGGATTACTATCTTTTTGAGGACTTTGCATTGATTTCCATTGATTTTCATTCATTTCTATGGCCTAAACCTGACCTGACCCCTAACCTTTTGACCATCTTCACAGGAGGCAACTACATGGCGGCCATTTTGTGTGGGGTACTTAAACAGCATGTACTGCTGTTCCAACATCCAGACAACAGTGATTAACCCTAAAGGGCAATTTCTTTTATCAGCCTTCCATGGTTACTAATTATATTTGAAAGCTGATAATAGCATACACAATGATTTCAGAAGAGCAAGCAGGTTCTATATAACTAATAGAAATAACCCAGACCTGAAAGGACAACCATGCTGGACTTTCAAAATAAGACAAAACATCTTCTACAAAATAAAAGCCTTTACTTTTTAAACAATAGATGATTGCAGCACTGGGCATTACACTAATGTTGGAGCTCACCCAGTGTTGGAAATGGGACTATGCTGGTCCTTTGAAATAAGGGTTACTGAAACTTTCAAAATAAAAGCCTCAACCCCCCATAGTTACTAAGGACATTTTAAGCTGATAATAGCATAGACAATTGTTTTAAAATAGTAAGTAGGTTCTATATAACTAATGGAACTAACCAATACCTAAAAGTACAACCATGCTGGACTTTCAAAATAAGACAAAACATGCTCTACAAAATAAAAGTCTTTGCATTTTAAACAATAGATCATTTCAGGACTAGGCTTCACACTAATGTTGGATCTCACCCAGTGTTGGAAATGGGACTATGTTGGATATTTAAAATAAGGCTTACTGAAAATTTCAAAATAAAAGCCTCAGTCTTCCAGAGTCACTAGTAATATTTTAAGCTGATAATAGCATAGACAATGAATTTTAATAAAAATAGCAAGCTCCGGTCCGAGAAACACGCACCAAGAGGCAGGCCCCGTCTAAATTTCTTCCGAAATTTTCTAGTTGGGGCCTGCCATTGCAATGCATAGGAGGCATTGAATGCATTACTATTCACCTCTAAACTGGACTCTTTATTATTTTTCTTCCATCCAGATTAATGCGGCCCGAACCGCAGCGTGCACCCCCACAATATATATATCAAAACGTCCGGCTCGGTCCCGGGAGGTATGCTATTACTTTTATTGGCGTTTCGAGTTACCATGGCGACGTAATTAACGAAAAACCGCCCCCCCCAAAATCCCCATAGGAATGAATGGAGTCAGGGGCAGAGGAATCCTCAAAATTCACTGTTTTTGAGGCTCTACTGTATCGCCATACTTTCACCTAGAAACACAGTTTGACTTTCAGTTTGTAGAAAAATCTGCCGGCTCTTCAGAAATGAAAACGGATTGTTGATAACTGCTACGGTTTGTCTAAAATTAGACTTCAAGCGACACAAGGTTTGCGACAAAATCACACTCTAACAGTGGAGATGGCAGTTACTAGAGTGTAGAAAGAGGGGATTTTTTCAGGAAAAATTATTTTTAACTGGCACTCACGGCCACAAATTTCGCTCTAAAGTCACAATTTTCGGTCAGTTTGTAGGGCCGGACCTCTGCTTTCACACAATAACTTTAAAATTGTTCTAGGTTTCGTAGATTTCTGTCAAAACCCCCTCGATCGCCAAGACTCACAGGAATTCTGTAGGCCTCCCATGTATTTTCAATGAGAGTTTGACCAGTAATCCATGAGTGACACCATTTCTTTCCATCATCCTATTTTATACTGTGAATGACATAGAGCTATGAGAATCTCCATGATTGGGGACGAGGGATAGCTGTCGCCCACAGTTTAAAAAAATTTCAAATACCATGTACGGTTTCCGAGATATTAGACTTTGTTCGGGAGCATATTCAGGCATTTTTGTCTTTTTCTCCATTTTCCCTCTCTTTTCACCTTGTGTTGTGCCTTTATTATTATATTTTCAAAAATAAAGGATGAATATTATCGTTCCCCTGTCCGTTCTGATAAAAACGGTCCAAGAATGACATCGATCGCCCCTACGGTTTCCGAGTTATGGCCAGTCGTTCGGGAGCATGCGCCTCCATGTTATAAAGCCAGCCGAGGGGCAGACACAGAGTGAGGTGCTGCGTGAGTGAGAAACAGCAGGTGTCAAGTTACTTTGATGATTGGCTGATTCATTCCTCACTGTTCTATTTATAGCTCTGTGTATCTCCTACTGTATATGTCTGGATGTGATTCTGTCTTTCTTTCTGCCGCTCTGTGTCTCACACTGGGACACACACCCACACACACACACCCACCCACCCACACACACACACACATATACACATACATGGATTACTATCTTTCTGAGGACTTTGCATTGACTTTCATTGATTTTCATTCATTTCTATGGCTAAAACCTGACCCGACCCCTAACCCTTTGACCATCTTCATAGGAGGCAACTATATGGCGACCATGTTCTGTGGGATACTTAAACAGCATGTACTGCTGTTCCAACATCCAGACAACAGTGATTAACCCTAAAGGTCAATTTCTTTCATCAAAGCTCCATGCTTACTAATGATTATTTAAAGCTTATAATAACATACACAATGGTTTTAGAATAGCAAGCATGTTCTATATAACTAATAGAAATAACCCAGACCTGAAAGGACAACCATGCTTGATTTTCAAAATAAGACAAAACATGCTCTACAAAATAAAAGCCTTTAAACAATAGATAATTGCAGGAGTGGGCTTCACACTACTGTTGGAGCTCCCCCAGTGATGGGAATGGGACTATGCTGGTCCTTTGAAACAGGCTTACTGAAACTTCCAAAATAAAAGCCCACATCTTCCATAGTTACTATGGATTTTGTGAGCTGACAACTGCATAGAAAATTATTTTTAAATAGCAAGCGGGTTCTATTTAACTAATGGAACTAACCCAGACCTGAAGGGACAACCATGCTGGACTTTCAAACTAAGACAAAACATGCTCTACAAAATAAAAGCCCTTACATTTTAAACTATAGATTCATTGAAGGACTGGCCTTTACACTATTTTTGAAGCTCATCAAGTGTTGGAAATGGGACTATGTTGGCCCTTTTAAAATAAGGCTTACTGAAACTTTCAAAATAAAAGCCTCAGTCTTCAAGAGTTACTATGGATATTGTGAGCTGACAAGAGCATAGAAAATGATTTTTAAATAGCAAGCGGGTTCTATTTAACTAATGGAACTAACCCAGACCTGAAAGTACAACCATGCTGGACTTTCAAAATAAGACAAAACATGCTCTACAAAATAAAAGCCTTTGTATTTTAAACAATAGATCATGTCAGGACTGGGCTTCACACTAATGTTGGAGCTCACCCAGTGTTGCCCATTTAAAATAAGGCTTACTGAAAATTTCAAAATAAAAGCCTCAGTCTTCCAGAGTCACTAGTAATATTTTAAGCTGATAATAGCATAGACAATGAAAAAATAGCAAGTTCCGGTCCGAGAAGCACGCACCAAGAGGCAGGCCCCGTCTAAATTTCTTCCGAAATTTTCTAGTTCTTTATTATTCTTCTGATTCTGGTTGCTTCCATACACTATTTAAGTTGCTTCTAGTTCTGCATACTTTTTGCTATTTCAACCGTTCAACCTTTACAATGTTCAGCCCTTTCAGGACACTCCAGCTATGAGTTTTGGTATTTATACCTTTTATACTTTTTAAAATATTCAGCTTTTTATGATTTTTTGGCTCCCATTGAAATGAATGGAAAATTCTTCAATCTTTTTGCCATTTAAGTACTTCTGCATGCTTTCATCTAGAAACACCATTCAACTTTTACAAGGCTATCACAAGCTTCAGCTATTATTGTATTATTCAACTTTTTGATATCTTTTATAGGTTTTCTACAATTTTGGTTTAAACTTTATTAACTTTTTTTCAGATTTTCAGTTTTATAAAGTAATCTAGTGAAGGAATGTTCATGCTGCTAGAGTGCACACTAACTTTTTGAATAACCTGAGAAAGGATGAAAAATTCTCCTCACTGTACTGATACAGATTATGTATCAAAACGTAGGATTCTCTTTCACAATTCAGAAAATGTCACCCTCATTGATGTGGGACTAACAGATTTCTGGCTACAAGCTCCCAAGCAAAGCAAAGTCAACACACCTTGAATGGGCCATATTTGAACAAACATCAGAGCAGAAAATCCTTACACTCCCATGTTCGAATTGTCGCCTCCCTTAAACCGTTTGAGGTACAGACATGAGCCTTGTGTTAATTTATATTCAGACCTTGCTGGTGCTTACAATTCAAAAATAATTTTGATAGCTTTTACGGTTTTGTCATAAAAAGGTTTACTTAAAAGTAACAAAACAATTCTTCCTAAAAAGCTTAGAATAAAAAAAAATTTAAAATGATCAACTTTTTTACACTGTCACATGTCATAGACGGATTATTGTAGACACATGAAAATCTCCAGGATTGTTCACCCATGCCTGCTGATTCATATAGTGCATTAATCAAATTGAAAGTCCTTACAAACTTCTACTTCCGCCTCTCTGCCTGCTCAGACGCTTTTCTCCTAAGCTCCCAGCTTTCTTTCATTCTTTTACTCCTAACTTTTTATCTCTTAGCCAAAATTACGGAAATAACTAAAACTACTTCTTACCAGCGACTCCCAAGGATTATTATTATTATTTTTTTTTTCTAAAGGATTTTGATGTTTTTATAATCGAACTCGAAAGAAGGACAAGTTGACGCCAGCTAATCAGCACAAAATGCCTCCCTTCACCACAGAGGACTTCAACAAAATTTTACAGAAATTGACTGTTTTGGAGATGAAAATCCATGGACGAGAAGTGAATGTGGAGGTGAATATGGGGTACAATGATGATTCAACTCTGCCTGTGATCCCAAACAGTGACAGCCAGCTCAACGACTCAGGCGGCAATCAGAACACTGAGAATAAACCTACCAGCAGACCCCCCTGGGCATCTTTTAGGCGCATGCCCAAAAAACCAAGGTGCATGACTCATTGGAAGATGTTGGGAGTTATGATTATTGATTGATTAATCTTGATCAATAATTATAATTAAAAATCATAATTTGACTAAATCCATTTCTTAACCAAAATCCTCATTTATGAATCAAGATCAGAGATGTTTCTGGTGTTGTAATTGTGGCTCAACGCCTTTGACAATTACAACTGTCAAATACTCCGTAATAATTAATAACTATTGCCGGAGATGTCGCTGTTTAATCGACCGTTTCTGTCCTTATCTTGACTGATGAATCACTTTTGCACACAATGAACACCAAACGCTCTCTTTTGTGAATATTTATTAATCTTCACCAACTCAACATGCAAAATTCTACATAAAGGGTAACACATCTAACTAAGCAAAATAAAGCAAACAGCAGTGGGTGTGTATTGAATCAACCAGCAGTTATGGCAAAAGAAGGAATGAGAATATGAAAAAGGGGTGTGGTGGCGAGTGGAGAGTGGGGGCGCAGCTCCAACTGTAACTCAGTTATTCTGAGTCATAAAACTTCCCCCAACTCCTGAGCAGACAAAGAGTTATAAAGCTTTTGGCGGCAAGCTAGCGAGCAGTGAGATTGGAGACAGGAAAATGGAGAATTTCACCATGAGGTTATTTTAGCAGTCCAGTCTTACCGCGCACCTGTGCTGACTCTCAGATGGTAAAACACGCACAAAGCTAGGAACGCAGCGGCTCCAGACATCAACACAACACACCAAAGTTCCAATAAGCAAGGTTACATGCACATATCGTTCAGAACACATAAGATTCTAACTAGCGATTCTGATCGCTCTACAACCTCTGACCCTGCCCAGGCCTTCTAATAAAGAAATAAGATTAAAATAAAAGATGGGTTTTACTTGGTGAAGCTTCCTTCTGGGGCAGCGAGTGAGAGGGAAAGAGGGGGGGGTGTTTTGAAGCGTTGCTGCGCATCCGCAGTTAAACTCCAAGAAAGCGGTCAGTCCCCGTCCTTTGGCCTTCTTGACGAAAGGGAAAAATATGATCTGACCATCAAAGTCGACTTTGGATGAAAACACGGTGGCGGTTCGTTTCCTCAAACTCAGTGTTTTTAGTTACGTGTTAAACTCACGTCTTCGATCGGCAAAGTGAAATTTCTGGCCTTCCTAGTCCAGAAACCTCAGTTATGAATTGTTCGTTGGCCAACGAGAGAATAAATGAAATCCACTCAGGACTCTTCTCCAGGTGATGCTTCAGATGTTGGTGATTGGGTCACGATCTCCAGCTGAAGGCGTATGTTCAAAATGGGCTTCATATATAGTGTCCTGTGACGTCAGACTTGGGACGCTCGTCATATCAGTCGCAGTTCTCGACGGGATATGTAGTAGCGGGCTGTCCTAGATACAAAATGGCCGATGCCATTGGAGAGGCACAGTGACGTCCAACAACGTGCAGATAGTCCAATACTCAGCAAACAAGTGGTCCAACAGAAGATCTCAGCAATTAAATAAATTAGAATGGCCAGAATTAAAGAGAAATGCCCCCGTTTTCCCTGGGAAAAGGACACTTCGACAGCGAGCTGCTGTCACAACAACTGATAGGAGTGAGACAGCTGGAAATAATGGAATTCCACTCCAAATCAGATTTGTCCCGCTACAGAATGAAAACTCGGAAAATTTTCCATCTTCTGAGTACAATAAAAGGTTTGAGAACAACCTTAATTCTAAACAGTCTTCTCCTATGCTGCCAGAGAAAAAGCGCCCCACCGGACCTAGAACACTAATAGTGGGCAACACAGCTGTGGATGGGATTAAAAACTTCTGCAACAAGAAAAACCCAGAAGTTATGATTGGTACCAGTAAAGTGGTGTCCGATATCTCAGAGAATATTCTGGCAATCACAGAAAAGCGCCCGTCTCTAGAAAACCTTATTATACACTGTGGAGCCATGGATGACGTGGCTAAGAAAAAATCAGAAGGATTGAAGGAGGATTTCACTTGTCTTCTGAATATTGTTGGAGGTCTCAATATCAAGGTGTTTCTCAGCAGACCCTTTGCACCAATTTTCTGTGGAGATGAAATTTTTTTTGAGACTTTTGATGATTAATAAGAGGTTGAAAAAAACATGTGCTACCACACCTGTGAACTTCATCAACAACTTTAATATTTTTTGGGAAAAAAGACAACTCTTCAGGCAAGATGGTTTCTGTTTGAACAAGCCAGGAGCCAGACGTCTCACATCTAATCTCTTCTATTCAGTAAATAATCCGCCAACAGCTTCGACCTTCAGCAGAGAACATGGAGTATCAACAACAATGATAACGCTACCTCCAACAGCTCCAGCAGAGACAACCGGCCAGTTGACTGAGAAAGAGAGGTCATCACAAAAGGTCTCCCCGCCGAAATTCACAGGAGAAGTGGAAACCCCCGCTATACCCCCCTCCCCCCAAACCCAGACCCAGACTGACCCCCCTGTTAAACCCCCCTCACACCAGACTGCACAGAACTCTCCCATCTCCCCACTGAGCCCGCTTTTTGCTTTACTGGATTCTGATAACATGAAAGGAGCTCTTAAGATCGGGACCCAAATGGCTCTGACCTCTTCTCCACTCCCCGTGGCCGAGGACCTGCTACTGGACCAACATCTTCCAAATGCCGCAGACCTCCACCACCTCCTAATCTATCTCCTCCTAATCAGGACCTTCAAATTACTTCTCTGTGATACAGTCTGGGTCCCAGTGGTAACTCTAGCAGAAATGAGCATGTCCAGGAAAAACTTGGGCCCCTAATAGGAGATAGTTGTAAAATCTCTGTGCTTATATGTGACAGAAAGAACAAAGCCAAAAGAACAAGAGACAGTAATAAACAATCAAAAAAGCCATACACTGTCAGGTACAACCAGATAAAGAGTTAATATCAGCAACTAAGTCATATAAACTGGCTTACTGAACATTAGATCTCTGTCAGGAAAATAATTTTTAATCAATGACTTCATTACTGACCACGATCTTGATGTTCTGTTTTTAACAGAAACATGGTTACATGAATTTAATGAAGCTCCCATTCTGATAGAGGCGGCGCCTCCGAACTACAATTTTCTTTGGGAGAGCAGACAGCAAAGAAAAGGTGGAGTGGTGGCCACTTTGTTTAAAGATTTATTAGAGTGTAAAAGTATTTCTGGGCAAATTTGACTCTTTTGAATATTTGGCTCTCCAGGTAAAAAGCCCGGTCCGAACCATGTTCTTGAATATTTACAGGCCTCCTAAGTCCAAAACAAACTTTTCAGTTATTTAATGAGCTTTTATCTGTGATATGTGTTGATTATGACTGTTTAATTATTGTGGGAGACTTCAACATTCACATGGACAATCCTGAAGACAGAAGTGCAATAGATCTATGTGACACTCTTAGAAATTTTGGTTTGACTCAACATGTTAAACAGCAAACGCACAAACAGGGACATATTTTGGACTTGATCGTCACTAAGGGTCTAAACATTTCCAAGGTGTCTGTAACTGATGTTGCCCTATCTGTCCACTTTTCTGTTATTTTTGAAAGCATCATCTGCAATGACTGTTTGCCAAAGAGACATTATAAGAAAACACATCTTTAAGGATGGTGCTGCTGAAACCTTTAACCAGATTTACTCTTCTACCTCCACTTTGCCCTGTAACACTGTAGATGAGCTGGTAGAAAACTTTCATTGTAAAATCTCAGACATCATTGATTCAATTGCTCCAATTAAAGTGAAAGTCGTTTCTGGGAAGAAAATGTCTCCATGGAGAAGTGCTCCACCAGTCAGAAGTGAAAAAAAGGAGTGTCAAATAGCTGACCGCAGGTGGCGAAAGACTGGACTCCAGGTTCACTATATTATCTTTAAAGAGAGACAATACAGATATAACCTACAACTGAAAAATGCAAGGGAATCTTTCTTTTCTGAGATCATCAGCAAAAACATTAACAATGCTCGTGCATTATTTGCCACGGTCGACAGGTTAACAAACCCTCCTGTAACTTTAGCATCTGAACTCCACTCTACCTGCAATGAATTTGCTAAATTCTTTACTGAAAAAAACCCAAAAGATCAGAGGGGTGGTCAGCACATCCACATCAACTCCAGTACCAATGTTGTCTCCAACTAGAACTGATTTTGACAACATTTCCCAATTTCACCAAATAAACTACAAAAACTTAGAAGAAATCGTACAGCAACTAAGCTCTTCTTCCTGCTGTTTTACCCACAGCTTTCCTTAAGGAAGCTTTGGCTGTAATAACATCTGATTTAACACAAATAATAAACGCGTCCCTTTTGTCAGATGTTTTCCTCCAGGCCCTGAAAACAGCAATTATCAAACCTCTATTGAAAAAGAGCAACTTGGACAAGCTGCTACTACAGAACTACAGGCTTATCTCAAACCTCCCCTTCATCAGTAAGATTATTGAAAAATCTGTGTTTCAGCAGTTAAACAACTTCCTAACAATGACCAACCGCTTCGATGTCTTCCAGTCAGGCTTCCTGCTCACCACAGTACAGAGACTGCTCTTGTCAAGGTGTTCAATAACATCCGTATAATTGCAGACTGTTGAAGAACCACAGTGCTGGTATTATTGGACCTTAGTGCAGCATTCGACACTGTTGATCACTCCATTTTATTAGAGCGCCTGGAAAACTGGGTCGGCCATTCTGGTACAGCACCCAACTGGTTTAAATCCTACTTGAAGGACAGGGACTTTTTTGTGTCAGTAGGTAACTTTACATCAGAGACCACAAAAATCACATGTGGTGTTCCTCAAGGATCCATCTTAGGGCCCCTCCTATTCAATATCTACATGCTCCCCCTAAGATTTTAATAAACAACAACGTAAGTTATCATAACTAGGCAGACGACACACAGCTATACGTTACGATGTCACCAGGTGACTATGAACCCATTCAAGCGCTGGGTAAATGCTTAGAAGAAATCAATGCATGGATGGGCCACAATTTTCTTCAGCTGAATCAAAACAAAACTGAAGTAATAATCTTTGGACCAAAGGAAGAGCGTTTAAAAGTTAGCACACAGCTTCAGTTAATACAGCTGGAAACCACCAGTCAGGCTCCAAACCTGGGTGTAGTGATGGACTCAGAGCTGCACCTTCAGAGGCACATAAAGACAGTAACAAGGTCAGCCTTCTATCACCTCCTGCCCGCGTCCTTACTAGAACTAAGAAAGTGGAGCACATCACCACGGTTCTAAAGTCCCTACACTGGCTCCCTGTAGCTCTGAGAATAGACTTTAAAATATGGCCAATACTTCTCAGGTCTTCTGGCTCAAATCTACTCTGCATACCCAGAACCAGAACCAAACATGGAGAATTCAATTTAATTCAGTTAAGTTTATTTATATAGCGCCAATTCACAACACATGTCGTCTCAAGGCACTTCACAAAATCCGGTTCATACATTCCAATTAATCCTAATCATTGAACAGTGCAGTCAGATTCAGTTATTTATTCAAATCAGATAAAAAGTTTTTCTGTCTAAGGAAACCCAGCAGATTGCATCCAGTCAGTGACTTGCAGCATTCCCTCCTCCTGGATGAGCTTGTACAGACAGTGGACAGTCACTGGCGTTGACTTTGCAGCAATCCCTCATGCTGAGCATGCATGTAGCGACGGTGGAGAGGAAAAACTCCCTTTTAACAGAAAGAAACCTCCAGCAGAACCAGGCTCAGTGTGAGCAGCCATCTGCCACGGCCGACTGGGGGTTTGAGAGAACAGAGCAGAGACACAAAAAGAACACAGAAGCACTGGCCCAGGAGTACTTTCTATGGGAAGGAAAATTAAATTTTAATGGATGTAGCTCCTTTAGTCGTTTTATCTAGAAAGAAAGAGCAGATAAACTCTGAGCCAGTTTTCAAGATTAGAGTCTGAAAGAGAGCACATATAATTAGTTACAGTAAAAGCTCAGTCAGTAGATATGTCTAGGAGAAACGTAGGGTTAAACACTGAAAGACAGGGCCAAGTGTATCATCGGTAGAAGGTGATCATTAAGTTGTTGGCAGCAGAAGCTTGAACGACGCCCCTTTCCAGGACAGTGTCACAGGTAGAAACAGAGTCAGGCTAGGTGTAGCTTCTAGGAAGAGAAAAAAGGGAGAACAAAGTTTAAAGCTAAAATAACAGCAAGTAATGCAATATTGGAGAGCGAGTGTAGTGCGAATGTAGCTTAGAGTGAAAGTGGTCATTATGTCCTCCAGCAGCCTAAGCCTATACTAAGCATAACTACAGAGATAGCTCAGGATAACCTAAGCCACTCTAACTATAAGCTTTATCAAAAAGGAAAGTTTTAAGTCTAGGCTTAAAAGTAGACAGTTTGTCCATCTAGAGCCCACTGATGGTCATTGTTATACTAAAAACCACAACGAGAAGCAGCTTTTAGTTCTTATGCTCCGCTAATCTGGAATAAACTCCCAGAAAACTGTAAAACTGCCGAAACCCTAAGAGGCTTTAAATCACGATTAAAAACGTATTTGTTTAGAGTGGCCATTGAATGTGTTATCTAAACATTATTAGTTAAGTTTTCAGTCCAATTTTCATTTCATTTTCTTATCCGTCATTCTATTCTGTCTTTTTTTTAATTACCTCTAATGTTTGATTTTCTGTATCATTGTAATGTTTTTCCTTATGTACAGCACCTTGAGTGCCTTATTGCAGAAAAGCGCTATATAAATAAACTTGACTTGACTTATAGTTTCCAAGTTAGATGAAGTTGTTTGAGAGCAAGTTCAGGCAGTTTTTACTTTTTTCCATTTTTCCCTTACACTTTACCAAGTGTTGTGCCTTTAATATTATATTTGCCCTGTCCGTTTTGCTAAAAACGTTCCAAGAATGACGTTGATAGCCCTTATGCTTTCCGAGTAATGGGAAGTAGTTCAGGAGCATGCGTCTCCATGTTAAAACGGCAGGCCAGGATGAGACCAAAGTGTCCTGCTGCGTTAGTGAAAAACTGCAGGCGTCGGGTTACACTGACAGTTGTTGCTGATTGGCTGAATCAATGCTTCCTTTACATCTTTGTGTATCTTCCGCTCTATATGTCTGTGATTCTCTATTTCCTTCTGCCTCTCCTCTTCCCATCTCCCCCTTGGAAACACACACATACACACACACACACACTCTTGTTTTGCTATATGTAGTGAGGACCATGTGTTGACTCCCATTGATTTTCAGTCATTTTCAACCCTTTCTATGCCCTAACCCTGACAATAACCCTAAACCTAACCATTACCAGTGCATGCCTAACCCTAACCTTAACCTAAAGTCAATTCACACCTTAGTCCTAAACCTAACCATTAGCAAAATAGGTTGTGAGGACCAGCAAAATGTCCTCACTTTGGTACAAACGGTCCTCAATTTGATGGTGAAATTGGGAAAATGGTTCTCACTGTGATGCCAAGACAGGAACACACATACACACACACACACACATTGAATTCCATTCATTTTCACTGATTTCTATGGCTTAAACCTGACCTGACCCCTAACCCTTTGACCATCTTCATAGAAGGCAACTACATGGCAGCCATTTTGTGTTGGGTACTTAAACAGCATGTACTGCTGTTTCAACACCTAGACAATAGTGATTAAATTTAAAAGGCAATTTCATAGAGTTTTGCATTTAGGCTTTTGTAAGTATTATAGACTGGCTAAGTTAATGTTAGACAACATGCTAGTGTTAGCCAACATGCTAATGCTAGCATGTTAGCCAACGTAAGCATTTAGGCTAAAATTCACTTATAAGGCTAAATTAACATATTGGATGGAGTGAGATAAGGTAACACCTGCTTATTAAGCTGTTTTTTAGCTGATTGTCTTCCTATTTAAACAGATCAGATTACCATTTTTTCTTGCTCATCTCTGGTATTTCTGCTAATTTATCAGTTTTCAGCTAATTTTCTGTTGTCAACTTAGGCTTCTTTTTGCTAACAATCAGTAGAGGAATTGAGCATTTCTGTTATCTGCTAATTCACCGAACATTTTGCTGTCAACCTTAGCCTCTTCCTGCAAGCTTTCAGCAGAGTTTAGCATTTCTGTTTAGCATATCTGTTTTATTAATTCCCCGTACTACTGGACTGATTATGTTTTTTTTATTCCAATAAATAAAATTTGTACTAGAGACATTTTTCAGTTTCTGCTGATGATATCTGACATGAGTTTATTGGATGACAATATAAGAAAAATAAGTTTATCATTCAGTGTTTAGTAATTATTGTAAATTAATCATGCAGTTTTAAAGCAACAGCTCTGGTCTGACTCAGTTTGGTTAAAAAAAAAAGTTAAATAAAAGATGTAAATAATGATCACTTTTTCTGCTTATGGATCCAGTGCAACTTAAGGAATAATGGAAGGAATTATTCAACTGTATGACTCTAGGGCTGCTCGTCATCTACTATCATTTATCAGTTGAAACAAAAACAAATTATTAGCTAGGAATATTTTAAAAGGAGTAAATGAGTATAGCCATCTGCTGGACTGAGTTTGCTGGACAGTTTTCTTCACAACTTTCCAATACGTCATTAGGCTGATTTAAATAAATGGTCCGTGGCCCTTCTAAGCAGTGGAAACATAACGTACACAATTCCCTGAGATTGCTTTTACCCAGGTAAAACAAATCCTGTGGCTTTAAATCCTGGCGTTTTTGGTGGAAAAGGGGCTATTGTTGAAAATAAGCCATAAGCAGTCTTATTTGCAGTTTACCACAAGCCATGTAGAGTACACAGCAAACCTGTCGAAAAAGGTGCGCATATGAGATCAAATTAGAACTTTTTGGCCTACATGCAAAATGCTGTGTTGGGGAATACTAAAGGTGATCATCAACATGAACATACCATCACATTTTGAAATATTGTCGTGTCAGCAAGTGCTGTGAGTTTTCTTATCTTCAGAATGGACAGAGAAGATGGATGTTAAATACAGGGCAATCTTGTGAGAGGCTTCAAAAAACTTGAGACTGGAGTGAGGATCACTTTTAAGCAAAACATGCATCTGTAAATGAGGTTCTACAAATGATTGACTCATTATTTACTTATTATTTCAGATTTTTATTTGGATAGCTTTTTGAGAACAACACATTATTTTCATCCCACTGTAAAATTATGCCCTACATTTTTTTTGGTCTATCACATAAAATCCCAAAGTTTATACAGTGACAAAATGTAGAATTTGTTTCACTTTCCACAACATTAATGAGGCTTAGGATAGTTTCTAAGGTTTCACAAAAGCGCCACAAGGTTACAGTAGCTACAAGACAAGTAACACATCTCTTTTTAAATCTCTTGAGAATTTTTCTTTTTCTCTTTGCTTTCGCAATTTTTTAAGTTTCTGTCTCTTTCAGTCAAATTATAAACTAGCAGGACTTTCAAACTTTCATAGTGTTGCTTAACAGACCCAATGGTTTTTAAATGTATTTTCTGACAGCATAAATTTAAAATTCTACTTTATTACAAAGTTTTAAAAGAAAAAGCAAATACTAAATCCCACATCTAAACTGACTCAAAATGCAAGTAGTTCTCTTTAAAATATTCTAATGGGGAAAGAATCACTAGAATGTCTACTATGATGTATTCCAGTGAAACACATATCGTATTATTCTCAATCCTTATCCAATCCTTATTTGTATTATCCTCAATCATTTAAAAAAACACAAACACTGTGTATTTCTCATTTCAGTACTACAGTGTAACAAAAACTAGTATAAATTGCTGGAATATCGACTTTGATGTGTGCAGATATTTGATGCTCAACAACCTTAAAAAATAAATACTAATTAAAGGAGCTAGAGATAGAATGAGGAAGGTGCTCGGAATAGAGCCGCTGCTCCTCCACATCCAGAGGAGCCACTTGAGGTGGCTCGGGCATCTATACTGCATGCCTCCTGAACGCCTTCCTCGGGAGATGTTCCAAGCACGTCCCACCGGGAGGTGGCCCAGGACACAGCCCGAGACATGCTGGAGGGACTATGTGTCTCGGCTGGCCTGGGAGCACCTTGGGCTCCCCCCCAGAGGAGCTGGAGGAGGTGTCTGGGGAAAGGGACGTCTGGGTGTCTCTACTGAATCTGCTGCCCCCGCGACCCGGTCCTGGATGTAGCGGAAGGAAGACGACGAGTACGAGTAAAATGAAACATCTGGTGCTGGCTTTATAATGTTTAATTTGCAACACCTGATGATCCTTCAGCTTCCTAAAAGAGTTTCCTGCTCTGCAGTGGAATTCTGTAAATGCTGTTTTAATTATGGATCACCAAAGGATGGGTAGGTGTAAATAGATGTACTTTTCCAGTCAGAGGTTTACATAGTTCACTATATACATGAATGTCACATTAATTTTGAGTTTTTCGATTTGAGCTGTTCCCTTCTCAGGATGGAATGTTGATACAAAAAAAAACTTAAATGAAGTGTAAACACAAGACTTAAATGTGCAACTTTAAATTATATGAGGATTTTTATCTAATCCACACAGAGTCAAATACATATATACAGGCTCAAATATATACATACACCCCAACAATAGCTGGTTAAATGTCCCTTAGCATTTTGTGCCTTAATGACAAATACATCAACATGCTTCTGGCATAATTCTGACTGTATGTTTCACCGCTCTTCTTAACAGAAATGCTGGAGCTCATTGGCTTCCAGGCATGGATTCAGCTTTTAATGACAGCACACTACTTTTCCATTGGATTGAGGTCAGGGCCATTACAGAAGGTCAATGTTAACCTGCTTTATCTACAACAAAATCAGTCTTGCTATAGCTTCTCAATTGGATTTAGTTGTGGACTTTGGTTTTGCCATCCTAACACATGAATATGCTTTGATCTAAACCAGAGGTCACGGATTAGAGGACCAGGGTCCAGATCCGGACCCATGTGCTGTCCAATCCGGACCCAACCTGGTTTTAAACATTTATATATTACTGCATCCCCTCCCTGGGCTGCCACCTTAACGTGGTGGAAGTGTTTGAGTGTCCCAATGATCCTGGGAACTATGTTGTCAGGGGCTTTATGCCCCTGGTAGGGTCACCCAAGGCAAACAGGTCCTAGGTGAGGGATCATACAAAGCGTAGCCCACAGAGCCCTTATGATTATTACCGAAGATGAACACAGTGTTCCATCGCCCAAACGCAGGTCACCGGGGCCCCACCCTGGAGCCAGGCCTGTAGGTGGGGCTCGCTGGCGAGTGCCTGGTGGCCGGGTTGTCACCTATGGAACCCGGCCAGGCATACCCGAAAAGGAAACGTGGGTCCCCTTCCGATGGGCTCACCACCCGTGGGAGGGGCCAAAGGGGTCGGGTGCAATGTGTCATGGGTGGCGGCCGAAGGCGGAGACCGTGGCGGTCTGATCCTCGGCTGCAGAAGCTGGCTCTTGGGACGTGGAATGTCACCTCTATGGTGGGGAAAGAGCCTGCATTGGTGTGCGAGGTAAAGAGGTTCTGGCTAGAAATAGTTGGACTCACCTCAACGCAGGGCTCTGGCTCTGAAACCAGTCTCCTTGGAGAGGGGTTGGACACTTCCACTCTGGAGTTGCCCCTGGTGAGAGGCACTGAGCTGGGGTGGGCATTCTTGTTGCCTGTAGGTTGGGGTTCACCCCAGTGAATGAGAGGGTAGCCTCCCTCCGCCTACGGTGAGGGGGACGGGTTCTGACTGTTGTTTGTGCTTATGCACCGGGCAGCAATTCAGACTACCCACCCTTTTTGGAGTCCTTGGTGGAGGTGTTGGAGAGCACCCCTCCGGGGGACTCCCTTGTTCTGCTGGGGGACTTCAACGCTCACATTGGGATTGGCAGTGAGACTTGGAGGGGTGTGATTGGGAGGAATGTCCCTCCCGTTCTGTACCCGAGTGGTGTCTCGTTATTGGACTTCTGTGCTCATCAGGGATTGTCCATTACTAACACCATGTTCAAGCATAAGGGTGTCCATATGTGCTCTTGGCACCAGGACACCCTAGGCTGGAGTTCGATGATCGACTTTGCTGTCGTGTCATCTGATCTGCCGCAGCATGTCTTGGACACTCGGGTGAAGAGGGGAGCGGAGTTTTCCACCGACAACCACCTGGTGGTGAGCTGGTCCGATGGTGGGGGAGGATGCCGATCTTGAGGGTCTGCTGGGAACACCTGGCGGACTCTCCCGTAAGGCGGAGCTTCAACTCCCACCTCCGGGAGAGCTTCAAACACGTTCAGGAGGAGGAAGAAGGAGTCCTATCGGGTCCTTTTGGCCTGTGGGATTCCGGAAGCAACTGATGGGTACCGGCAGTCCAAGCAGCATGTGGCTCGGGTGGTTGCTGAGGCAAAAACTCGGGCGTGGGAGGAGTTCGAAGAGGCCATGGAAAACGACTTCCGTATGGCTTCGAGGCGATTCTGGTCCACCATCCAGCGTCTCGGGGGGGAAGAGGTAGACCACCAACATTGTTTACAGTGGAGAGGGTGTGGTGTTGACCTCAACTCGGGACGTTGTGGGTCGGTGGGCGGAGTACTTCGAAGACTTTCTCAATCCCACCGGCACGTCTTCCACTGAGGAAGCGGAGCCTGGGGACCTTGGGGAGGGCTCTCGATTCTCTGGTGCTCAGGTCACCAAAGTGATTAAAAAGCTCCTCGGTGTAAGGCCCCGGGGGTGGATGAGATTTGCCTAGAGATCCTTAAGGCTCTGGATGTTGTAGGGTAATGTTGGCTAACGTGACTCTGCAGCATAGCATGGACATCGGGGGCAATTCCACTGGATTGGCAGACTGGGGTGGTGGTCCTCCTATTCAAAAAGGGGGACCGTAGAGTGTGCTCCAACTATAGGGGACTCACACTCTTAAGCCTCCCTGGTAAGGTCTATTCGGGGGTTCTGGAGGGTTCATTGGATAGTCGAACCAGAGGGACTAGGTGAAGGCGTGTTAAGGCATATTCGTCACTTCCTGTTTTCACTGTTGCACTCGGTGGATTGTTTGGTGTGTGAAGGTTCTCTCGTTTGATCTGATTTCTCTCTACTGTGATATCTCTTACTTGCTCTAATACATAAGCACGTTAAAACACATACTTTCTTTTTCTGCATTTAACAAATGGGGACTCTTCGTGTCTTACACAATTTTTCAAGTAGTGCTAAGGGATTGCTAGCTTAGCGTTAGCTTTAGCTCCACCATGGCTACCCGTTCTGCTGTTTCTCTCTCTGAGTCTCCTCCTCTCTCCTGCTCTCTGTGTCAAATGTTCAGTTACTCCTCTGCCTCCTTTAGTGATAATGGTACGTGTAATAAATGTAAAATTTTTGTAGCTTGGAGGCGAGGGTGTCGGAATTGGAGGCCCGGCTCCGCTCCGTTGAAAAACAAGCAGATAACCGAGGCCCCATAACCAGCGCGGAGCCACCTTGGGTAGCTCCCCGTAGCAGTCCTCCAGCAGAGCCCGCGCAGCCGGGGCCTGAGGCCGGCTGGGTGACGGTACGTAGAAAGCATAGTCCTAGATCCCAACCCACAGGTCACCACCAACCTGTCTGCGTTTCTAACAGATTTTCCCTGCTCAGAGACACACCTGCTGAGAAGCCAACTCTGGTAATTGGCAGCTCCACAGTCAGAAACGTGGCACAAGAGACACCAGCGACCATAGTCAAATGTCTGCCAGGGGCCAGAACGGGAGACATCAAATCCTACCTGAAACTGCTGGCTAAGGATAAGCGTAAATACAGTAAGATTGTTATTCACGCTGGCGGTAATGACACCCGGTTACGCCAATCGGAGGTCACCAAAGTTAGTGTTGCTTCGGTGTGTAAGTTTGCCAAAACAATGTCGGGCTCCGTAATTTTCTCTGGTCCCCTCCCTGATCTGACTAGTGACGACATGTTTAGCCGCATGCTTTCATTCAACCGCTGGCTGTCTAGGTGGAGTCCAGAAAACGATGTGGGCTACATTGATAATTGGCGAACATTTTGGGGAAAACCTGGTCTAATCCGGAGAGACGACATCCATCCCACTTTGGATGGACCAGCTCTTCTTTCTAGGAATCTGGCCGAATTTATTAGTTCTCCAAAACTCTGACAACCCAGGGTTCAGACCAGGAAGCAGCGCCATAGTTTAATACTCCTCTCTGCAGCTTCTGTACTGCTACCAACCCATTACCCTATTAAGACAGTGTCTCGCCCCAAAATTGAATAGATTAAAAAATTATCTAAAAGGAGGAAATCAGGAAAATCTAATAAAAATAAACACAACTCAGACTAAAAAGAAAAAGAAAACAATTAAATGTAGCTTACTGAACATAAGATCTCTCTCTTCAAAGACATTGCTAGTTAGTGACCTGATTCGTGACAATCAGATTGATTTATTTTGCCTCACAGGTTTGTTGTTTTGTACCGTCCACCAGGCCCTTACTCTCAATTTTTAGATCAGTTTTCAGACCTTTTATCTGATTTAATGTTAAATACAGATAAGGTTATTATAGTGGGGGATTTTAACATTCATGTTGACACTGAAAGTGATAGCCTAAATATAGCCCTTAATGCTATCTTAGACTCACTTGGCTTTGCACAAAACATTAACAAACCTACCCACCTTTGTCTTCATTCTCTGGACCTTGTGCTGACATATGGCATTGAGTGTAAAGACATAATATTATTTTCTCATAACCCTGTCCTGTCTGACCATTTCTTAATAACCTTTGAGTTTAATTTGACCTAGTACTCTACGCCTGAAAGAAAATTTCATTATAGTAGATCATTATCAGACAATGCTGTAACAACCTTTAAAGAATCTGTTCCACTTTTAATTTCCTCATTATCACAGAAAAACACAGTGGAGGGCAATAATTTTGTTTCTTCCCTTTCACAAATTGATTCTCTTGTTTATAGTGTTACTTCATCATTGCGTGGTGCATTAGACAATGCAGCCCCCTTGAAAAAGAAGGTAATTATTCATAGGAGGCTGGCTTCCTGGTTTAATTCAGAGCTGCGTACTTTAAAGCACATTTTTAGAGAATTGGAGAGAAAATGTCGCTCTACACAACTAGAGGACTCCTAGTTAATCTGGAAAAATAGCCTACTGTTGCATAAAAAGACACTTCGCCAAGCCAAAACAGCTTATTTCTCATCATTAATAGAAGAGAACAAGAATAATCCTAGGTTTCTCTTTAGTACAGTTGCTAAACTTACACAGAGTCATAGCTCTGTTGAGCCATCCATCCCTTAGCTCTCAGCAGTCATGACTTTATGGGATTCTTCTTAAATAAAATTAATTCTATTAAAAATAAAATCATTGACATACTCCCGAAGATGATTACTTCATCCTCAGCAAGTGAGACAACATTGGAAGTAACTGTAGAACCTGATCTGTGTTTGGACTGTTCTGATCCTGTGGAGCTTCCTGAGTTATCAGAAATATTAGCTTCATCTAAACCTTCAACTTGTATGTTAGACCCAATCCCAACCAAATTACACTGCTCAAAAAAATAAAGGGAACACTCAAACAACATATCCTAGATCTGAAAGAATGAAATATTCTCATTGAATACTTTGTTCTGTACAAAGTTGAATGTGCTGACAACAAAATCCCACAAAAATCATCAATGGAAATCAAATTTATTAACCAATGGAGGCCTGGATTTTGAGTCACACACAAAAGTAAAGTGGAAAAACACACTACAGGCTGATCCAACTTTGATGTAATGTTCTTAAAACAAGTCAAAATGAGGCTCAGTATTGTGTGTGGCCTCCATGTGTCTGTATGACCTCCCTACAACGCCTGGGCATGCTCCTGATGAGACGGCGGATGGTCTCCTGAGGGATCTTCTTCCAGACTTGGGCTAAAGCATCCGCCAACTCCTGGACAGTCTGTGGTGCAACGTGACGTTGGTGGATGGAGCGAGACATGATGTCCCAGATGTGCTCAATCGGATTCAGGTCTGGGGAACAGCCAGTCCATAGCTTCAATGTCTTCATCTTGCAGGAACTGCTGACACACTCCAGCCACATGAGGTCTAGCAATGTCCTGCATTAGGAGGAACCCAGGGCCAACCGCACCAGCATATGGTCTCACAATGCTGAAGGATGTTGCAGGTAGCAGATCTCTCTCCACGGTGTCTCCAGACTCTGTCACGTCTGTCACATGTGCTCAGTGTGAACCTGCATTCATCTGTGAAGAGCACAGGGCGCCAGTGGCGAATTTGCCAATCCTGGTGTTCTCTGGTAAATGCCAAGCGTCCTGCACGGTGTTGGGCTGTGAGCACAACCCCCATTTGTGGACGTCGGGCCCTCATACAATCCTCATGGAGACGGTTTCTAACCGTTTGTGCAGACACATGCACATTTGTTGCCTGCTGGAGGTCATTTTGCAGGGCTCTGGCAGTGCTCCTCCTGTTCCTCCTTGCACAAAGGCGGAGGTAGCGGTCCTGCTGCTGGGTTGTTGCCCTCCTACGGCCTCCTCCACGTCTCCTGGTGTATTGGCCTGTCTCCTGGTAGTGCCTCCAGGCTCTGGACACTACGCTGACAGGCACATCAAACCTTCTTGCCACAGCTCGCATTGATGTGCAATCCTGGATTAGCTGCACTACCCGAGCCACTTGTGTGGGTTGTAGAGTCCTTCTCATGCTACCACGAGTGTGAAAGCACCACCAACATTCAAAAGTGACCAAAACATCAGCCAGAAAGCATAGCTACTGAGAAGTGGTCTGTGGTCCCCACCTGCAGAACCACTCCTTTATTGAGTGTGTCTTGTTAATCGCCAAAGATTTCCCCCTGTTGTCTATTCCATTTGCGCAACAGCATGTGAAATTGATTGTCAATCAGTGTTGCTTCCAAAGTGGACAGTTTGATTTCACAGAAGTGATTTACTTGGAGTTATAGTGTGTTGTTTAAGGGTTCCCTTTATTTTTTTGAGCAGTGTATTTAAGGAAGTGTTCCCTCTGATTACCAGCCCCATTTTAGATATGATTAATCTATCCTTAGTAAATAGATATGTACTACAAGCTTTTAAGGTAGCGGTAATTAAACCTTTACTTAAGAAACCTTCACTTGATCGAGATGACTTGAAAAATTACAGACCTATATCCAATCTTCCATTCTTATCTAAGATTCTTGAGAAAATAGTTGCTAATCAAATGTGTGAGCATTT
Source organism: Girardinichthys multiradiatus (assembly GCF_021462225.1). NCBI lineage: Eukaryota > Metazoa > Chordata > Actinopteri > Cyprinodontiformes > Goodeidae > Girardinichthys > Girardinichthys multiradiatus. The sequence goes on along the minus strand of NC_061817.1, from coordinate 4,803,048 downwards.
ACACAGCAATGACCTGTTTGAAGAGTTTCAGTCAGGCTTCAGAGCTCATCATAGCACTGAAACAGCTCTGCTGAAAGTCACTAATGATATTCTTATGCCCTCAGATAATGGACTTGTGTCTGTACTTGTTCTGTTAGATCTCAGTGCTGCATTTGATACAGTCGACCATAATATTCTCTTAGAAAGGCTGGAATATGCTGTAGAGATCAGGGGAACATCGCTAGGCTAGTTTAAATCTTATTTGTCTGACAGATTCCAGTTTGTTCATGTAAATGATAAATCATCTTTAAACTCCAGGGTTAATTGTGGAGTACCACAGGGTTTAGTACGTGGTCCAATTCTCTTTACTATATGTAAAGGGGTTGGACAATGAAATTGAAACACCTGGTTTTAGACCACAATAATTTATTAGTATGGTGTAGGGCCTCCTTTTGTAGCCAATACAGCGTCAATTCGTCTTGGGAATAACATATACAAGTCCTGCAGTGGTCAGAGGGATTTTAAGCCATTCTTCTTGCAGGATAGTGGCCAGGTCACTACGTGATACTGGTGGAGGAAAACGTTTCCTGACTCGCTCCTCCAAAACACCCCAAAGTGGCTCAATAATATTTAGATCTGGTGACTGTGCAGGCCATGGGAGATGTTCAACTTCACTTTCATGTTCATCAAACCAATCTTTCACCAGTCTTGCTGTGTGTATTGGTGCATTGTCATCCTGATACATGGCACCGCCTTCAGGATACAATGTTTGAACCACTGGATGCACATGGTCCTACACCTACATACACGGTGGCACAGTTGGTAGCACTGTTGCCTTGCAGCAAGAAGGTCCTGGGTTCAATTCCTGACCGGGGGTCTTTCTGCATGGAGTTTGCATGTTCTCCCCGTGCATGCGTGGGTTCTCACCAGGTACTCCGGCTTCCTCCCACAGTCCAAAGACATGCCTGTTAGGTTAATTGGTCACTCTAAATTGCCCTTAGGTGTATGAATGAGTGTGTGCATGGTTGTTTGTGTGTTGCCCTGCGATGGACTGGTGACCTGTCCAGGGTGTACCCTGCCTCTCGCCTATAGACTTCTGGAGATAAGCACCAGCCCCCCTGGTGACCCACTATGGAATAAGCGGTAGAAAATGACTGACTGACTGTCCAACCCCTGTACACTGGATTGTTATTTTCTGTTCAGCATATGATTTCATGGGCTTATGAATAATTGATCAGTGGTTAAAAAAAATTCTAGTATTAATTAAATGTTAAATAAAGATAAAAGAAAATATTTTTGTCTCTTGATTTAAAATGTTCGGACACCAAATTGTTTGGATGAGGGAGGATGTGGACCTCCTGCTATTTTAATTGGGGACCCCTGATCTAAACCATCCCATCATAGCTCTGGCTGTATGTTTTCTTGAAAGCTGCACCTTCAAGAGTTTGTTAGACAACTTTAATGTTAGGTCTTTTGTTAAAGAAAACATTATTATATAACAGAAACCTCTTTTTAAGGGAATCAGATCAGGCTGCACATTAGATTCAGTGTATTTTCACAGGCCTTAACAAAAAAGTTCTTTATGCTTGTCGTTAAAAGAACGGACTGTGCTAATCTAGTAAAAACTGCCAAATGGAATCATGTCAATGACAATACAAAAAGACACACAAAGTCAGTGTGGCTCAGTTTTAAGACATTTTCCATCTTTTTACATTTATACATAAAAGCAAACAGATCAGAACATCATTATTTATTATAAAAATTAACTGTGTCACCAGAAATAAGGCACTAAGCTCCCCGTTGCTAGGCAACAAGCCCGGAGGCTCACAGGAGGTGGACTGACACATGCCACACTTATCCAATCAAAAACCAGAGGTGCATTCCTAAAAATAAACACATATAAGCAGAAACCTGACCGGTGGTGAAGAGGTGTTTGATAGGACTGACAGCAGTCGCAGGGGACGACTTGGCTCTTCCCAGAGGTCTGTGGGCCAGGGAGGACGAAAACACACTCAGCTGCTGCAAGGACTGCTGGGAAAGAGAGGGAGAGATGATCTGAATCACAAATCAGTCCATTCATTGCAGAGGTGGAGGAGTGTGTGTGGGGCAGTGTAGGAGCTTAAAAAAAGAACACATTGCTTAACACCACACTTCATTCATAAAATTATGAGCTGTGCTGTTTAACATGCTGAAACTGATTGAGAAAAATTGCTGCCACGGTAGCTTGACTTGAACCCTTCACCAACAACCTCACACCACTGTGTGTGCGTGATTTTAAGGATTCGGTAAGCACTGCAGTCACACACACATACACACAAAGATGCGTGCACATATTCTGAAGTAGCTGTATATAGGCAGGTGCTGCTGTGCAGTGGGTGACATCATGCATGGGTGGACCTTCAACACTCAATTCAAGACATATAGACACAAAGACATATACACAGCAGTGAGTGCAGTGGTTAAGTCATCACATGATGTCAGTGCAGTGTCAACAATTGTGTGTGTGTGTGTTTGTGTGTGTGTGTGCGAATGAATTGCTTGGTTCAAGATGAAAAAGTTTGTTTGAAATATGTCATCTTTTATCAATGATCTGTAATACAGTGTAACTCTAAACATCTTCATAAAGTTAAAGAATTGCCTACCTTGGCCGTGAACTCTACAGTACCTTGCAGTATTCACAAACCACAAATTTCAATCCAACAACTCCAGTGAGTCAATACTTGGTAGAATTGCCTCCCTCTGCAATCTGTTGGGGTGTATCTCTACAAGATTTACACATCTAAAGAATTAAAAGGTTTGTTCATTCTTCTTTGCAAAATAGCTCAAGCTCAATCAGATTGGATGGAGAGTGTGTGTGACAGCAGTTTTCAGATCTTGCCACAGATTCTCTATTGGGATAACTGCCACTGATTCTCCAGCTTTATTTAGGTCTGTTCATTGGATCAGTGGAGCATTCTCATGAATTATTATTTGATCTAAACCATTCCACTGCAGCTCTGGTGTTAAGTTTTCAATTCAGTTCAATCAAATCATGCAGATCAAGTCAGGTACATACATTCTAATTAATCATAACTATTAAACAGTGCAGTCAGATTCAGTTTATTATTCAAATTGGTTAAAAGTCTTTTTGTCTAAGGAAACATAGCAGATTGCATCCAGTCAGTAACTTGCAGCATTCACTCCTCCTGGATGAGCATGTAGAGACAGTGGACAGTTGCTTGCATTGCCTTTGCAGCAATACCTCATACTGAGCATGCATGTAGCAACAGTGTAGAGGAAAACTTCCTTTTAACAGGAAGAAACCTCCAGCAGAACCGGGCTCAGTGTGAGCGGCCATCTGCCACGACTCCTGTTCCTGTTGTAAAATTAAACATCCACCCCAGTCTTAAGACCTTTGCAGCCTGTAACAGGGTTTCTTGCAGGATTGCTCTGTATTTAGCTCCAACCTTATTCACACACACAGCATTTTGCATGCAGGCCAAAAAGTACAATTTTGGTCTCATATGACCTGAGTGCCTTCTTCCATGTTTGCTCTTCCTTATATATTGCTTGTGGCAAACCGCACCACAAACAAGCTCTATTTATGCTGAATCTATACTAAAGTCCTTGGCTCTGATGCTGCTACCCCAGCAGATGATGACAGAAGAGATCACACTTTCCCCAACAGACTTATAAAAGATATGCAGCATCTTGCTGCAAACACCAAAGGACCTAAGCTTCCTCAAGAAGTACAGTCCGCTCTGTCCCTTCTTGTAGATAGCTTCACAGTTGCATCTCCACTGCAGTCTGTTGTCCAGGTGAACACCGAGGTATTTATACTCCTCCACCACCTCCACCTCTTCTCCCATGATGGAAATAGTGTTTGACTTATTCCTGTTTGTCTTAAAATCTACAATCATCTCCTTTGTTTTAGTCACGTTCAAAATGAGATGATTGTTTCCACTGTACTCAGCTTCTTCTCCATCTCTGATCCACCCCACAACTCCAGAATCATCAGAGTATTTCTGCAGATGACAGGAGTCTGTCTTGTACTGGAAGTCGGAGGTGTACAGAGTGAAGAGGAATGGTGAGAGTATCGTCCCCTGTGGTACTTACTACCTGGCTGCTTACTACCTCACAACCCTTCAGTCTCACAAACTGTGGTCTGTTTGTCAGGTAGTCTTTGATCCAGGAGATTGTTGAGGCCTCCACCTGAGTCTTCTAGACTTTCTGACAAAGTAAATCAGGTTGAATTGTGTCAAATGTTCTGGAAAAATCAAAGAACATGATCCTCACTGTGCTGCTCACTTGACTTCTTGAGACACACAGGTGGAAGGGGGAAGCAAAGGAAGCATCAGCTTCTTCTGATTTGGTTGAAGGCAAACATGTGGAAGCAGAAGGGTCCATGACTGAGGTGGAAGATAAAACATTTGAGGTGTGACAGAAAAGCTGTGGGTCCTGTGGGTAAAAGGAGGGTGGGATGTCTGTTTGGCTTTGAGCAGGAGAGGAGGATGCGAAGCTTGTTTCTGAACTGAACCTATTGACGAATGTGTTCAGTTCATTGGCTCTGTCCAGACATCCATCAGTCTGATCATCCTTCTGCATGAAGCCTGTGATCTTCATCCCTGACCACACATCTCTGATATTGTTTTGCTGGAGCTTGCTCTCCAGCTTCCTCTTGTACACCTTCTTGCTGTCTCTTATCTTGACTTTAAGTTGCTTCTGTAAACTCCTCAATAATTATCTTTCTCCCTCTCTGAAGGCTCTTTTTTGTTGTTAAGCAGGTCCTTCAGGTCACTGGTGATCCAAGGTTTGTTAATGGGGAAGCATCTCACAGTTCTGATGGGGATGGTGTTATCCACACAGAAGTTTATATAGTCGATTGTACAGTGCGTCCCAGTCTGTAGCCTCAAAGCAACCTTGCAGAGCTTCTTCAACTTCCTGTGACCATTTTCTCACAGTCCTCTTTATTACAGGTTGCCTCTGAACAAGGGGCTTATACTTTGAGCAGAGAAAAACAAAACTGTGACCTGATTTGCCTAGAGGAGGTCTTGCCATAGAGATGTATGAGTACTTGACATTTGCATAAAACAAATCAAACATTTTGTTTTCTCTGGTAGAGCAGCTGACAAACTGTTGAAATGTTGGAAGTGTAGCAGAGAGTGAAGCCTGGTTAAAATCACCAGAAATTGTCACAAATGCATTTGGGTGTTGTGTCTGTAACTTAGCAACAACTGAGCTAATGGCATTGCATGCAGTGTCAGCAACAGCTAACGGTGGAATGTAAACGTTTGCCAAAATAACACTGGTGAACTCTCTGGATAAATAATATGGACGAAAACTTACTGCTAACAGTTCAATATCTGGACTGCAGAGATGACACTTCACAGTTACATGTCCTGGATGACACCATCTATTGTTCACAAGTACTGCCAGTCCACCTCCTTTACATTTGCCGCTCCTCTTTAAATCTCTGGCTGCTCGTATGGTTAAAAAGCCCGGCAGAGAGACGCTGGAGTCGGGGATATGATCCTGCAACCATGTCTCAGTAAAACACATAATATTACATTCCCAGTACTCTGGCTGGGTCCTTTGTAGGGCTTGGAGTTCATCCAACTTGTTTCCCAACGATCTCACATTGCCCATCATAATCGACGGAAGAGATGGTTTGAACTTCCTCCTTCTCTCTTTTCTCTTAGCTCCTGCTCTGCATCCACGGCGTCTCCTTTTCAACTCATCAGGGATTTGGGGTTGTAGTTGAAGTATTATTTGAGCTTTTGAGATATTAATAAGCTGCTCCCGGTTGTAAGAAACAACCCCGTTGCCATGGCAATGCATCATAACAAATGTCCAAAAGTAGAAAAGTATTAGGAAAAATCCTCCCAGCTGCACAGCATCCGACACCGGATGCACCGGCATCTTCAATGCTAACACTGCACAGTTTCTATAGGGAGTAATTTTAAAACACAAAAACAGACATCAACTTCAGAATACTAACAAAATAACAAAATCACATTCAAGGTTTATCAATGTAAAAGCGCAATCAATGTAACAGATTTATTTTCCTTTATTTAAATAACACTGAGATGTGCTCTTACTCGTCATCTTCTGTTTATCCGGGAATGGGTCGCGGGGTCAGCAGTCTCAGCAGATACACACAGACACACACAGACTTCCCTCTCCCCAGACACCTCCTCCAGCTCTTCTGGGGGGAGCCCAAGGCGTTCCCATGCCAGCTGGGAGACAAAGTCCCTCCAGTGTGTCCTTGGCCTCTTCTTGGTGGGACGTGCCTGAAACACCTCCTGAGGGAAGCGCAAAGGGAGTATTCGAAACAAATGTTCGGCCACCTCAGCTGACTGCTCTCGATGTGGAGGAGAAGCGGCTCTACTCCAAGCCCCTCCTGGATGGCCAAGCTCCTCACCCTATCTTTAAGGGAGTTACCAGTCACACACCGAAGGAAGCTCATTTCAATCGGTTGTATCTGGGATTTCGCTCTTCTGGTCATGATTTCATGACCATAGGTGATGGTAGGACCATAGACCAACAAATAAATTGAGAGCTGAGCCGTAAGGCGAACCTCTCTCTTCACCACAATGGACCAGCAGTGTCTGCATTACTGTGGCAGGCACATCGATCGGTCTACATTGTCTCGCTCCATTCTCCCCACACTTGTTAACAAGACCCCAAAATACTTGTACTCCTCCACTTGAAACACTGGGATGTACTTTTTATTTAAACTGAAATTTGGTACCTAAATGTAATGTTTCTCTTTTTTAGTAAAAGTGGCAAATTCCTTCTTCGATTATTGATCTTTAACTCGTACAAACTACACTACAGACCAAACGTTTGGACACACCTTCTCATTCAAAGAGTTGTTTTTATTTTCGTGACTATGAATATTGTAGCTTCACACTGAAGGAATCAAAACTATGAATTAACACATGTGGAATTATATACTGAACAAAAAAGTGTGAAACAACTGAAAATATGTCTTATATTCTAGGTTCTTCAAAGTAGACACCTTTTGCTTTGATTACTGCTCCGCACACTCTTGGCATTCTGTTGATGAGCTTCAAGAGGTAGTCACCTGAAATGGTTTTCACTTCACAGGTGTGCCCTGTCAGGGGTGCCGTGTCAGCTGCTGGTGTTGGTCCACTGTGTTTTATCAAGGGCAGGGTCAATGCAGCTAGCTATCAGGAGATTTTGGAGCACTTCATGCTTCCATCTGCTGAAAAGCTTTATGGAGATGAAGATTTCATTTTTCAGCATGACCTGGCACCTGCTCACAGTGCCAAAACCACTGGTAAATGGTTTACTGACCATGGTATCACTGTGCTCAATTGGCCTGCCAACTCTCCTGACCTGAACCCCATAGAGAATCTGTGGGATATTGTGAAGAGAACGTTGAGAGACTCAAGACCCAACACTCTGGATGAGCTAAAGGCCGCTATCGAAGCATCCTGGGCCTCCATAAGACCTCAGCAGTGCCACAGGCTGATTGCCTCCATGCCACGCCGCATTGACGCAGTCATTTCTGCAAAAGGATTCCCGACCAAGTATTGAGTGCATAACTGTACATGATTATTTGAAGGTTGACGTTTTTTGTATTAAAAACACTTTTCTTTTATGAAATATGCTAATTTTGTGAGATAGGAATTTTGGGTTTTCATGAGCTGTATACCAAAATCATCCGTATTAAGACAATAAAAGACCTGAAATATTTCAGTTAGTGTGCAATGAATCTAAAATATATGAATGTTAAATTTTCATCATGACATTATGGAAAATAATGAACTTTATCACAATATGCTAATATTTTGAGAAGGACCTGTATTATGAACTTGGTTTAAGACTGACATGGCCCTTGAAATACCCCTCATCACTTTGATTTTGTCATTTTTCTTACTGAAAATAACGTTTTTATAATCATGAAGACCTTAGTTCCCATTTCTGTATTACAAATTTTGAAGTTAAATTGTTGAGATATAGAAGAACCCCATAGTTTATTCCTTTATTTTTCTCCATACTTTTCCAGACTCAAATTTCCAGATTTCTCAGTCCTTTTAGCCCATTTATAAACTATAAAGACAAAATTCACAATAGATTTAGGGCTGATTCTACAGGGCTTAGACATATATACGGAACATACAAAAACACACACGAATGGACGCAGGCATGGACAGAATGAAGAAAGGAAGGAAGGGAGGATGGAAGTAAGGACAGAAAGAAGGAAGGTAAAAAATTAGTTTAAAGGAAGGAAGAAGGTGGAAGAAAGAACAGATGCAGGCAAGCATTAAAGGAAGTAATTTACATTTTAAGCAAAAAATGAATAAAGATGATGGAAGGAATTGGGGTTAAAAGGAAGGAAAGATAAAAGGAATGAAGGAAGGAAAGAAAAAGACAATTAAGGTTTGATGGAAATAAAGAATTAAGATTTGAATAAAGAAAGGAATTAACACTATGATCAAACAATATTGATGCGCACCCATGCCTGGACATCCTTCACCAATCATTACTGGCTATATCTCAGTGATTGCACATCACATTTCTATTAAGTCTTGTTTCTCTGCACGAGGTCCTTTACAGATGTTTTTACAAGCCTATAAATCTCTCTTACCATTTCTGGAGGAACCTGCAACAACCATGGGCTAAGGCAGTTGTAATAGCCATAAAAGGTACAGATAATAAGTCAATAATTTATATAACAAATGTCAAAGGTTCTGTATTATTTAGTTCCTTTTATCTATGTAAAACTGGGTTAGAATGAGACACAATGCTCATTTAAAAAAACAAAACAATATTATTAAATTTCATTTAGGAAATGTATTTTACATTTATTAACGATATTGATGTTATTCACTATATTTTCCATTACCTTTGTAAAGCTAAAACTTGGGTAGAACAATTTCAAGCATTAAAACAATTCATCTAAATGAGCAAGGATGTTATTATAAAAAATAACCAACATTTGATGATATGCAAAAATCTTTTTAGGCTTTGGTCTATATTGTTTTTTTAAACTCTTTGCTTTGTACCAAATACAGGTCCTTCTCAAAATATTAGCATATTGTGATAAAGTTCATTATTTTCCATAATGTCATGATGAAAATTTAACATTCATATATTTTAGATTCATTGCACACTAACTGAAATATTTCAGGTCTTTTATTGTCTTAATACGGATGATTTTGGCATACAGCTCATGAAAACCTAAAATTCCTATCTCACAAAATTAGCATATCATTAAAGGGTCTCTAAACGAGCTATGAACCTAATCATCTGAATCAACGAGTTAATTCTAAACACCTGCAAAAGATTCCTGAGGCCTTTAAAACTCCCAGCCTGGTTCATCACTCAAAACCCCAATCATGGGTAAGACTGCCGACCTGACTGCTGTCCAGAAGGCCACTATTGACAACCTCAAGCAAGAGGGTAAGACACAGAAAGAAATTTCTGAACGAATAGGATGTTCCCAGAGTGCTGTATCAAGGCACCTCAGTGGGAAGTCTGTGGGAAGGAAAAAGTGTGGTAGAAAACGCTGCACAACGAGAAGAGGTGACCGGACCCTGAGGAAGATTGTGGAGAAGGGCCGATTCCAGACCTTGGGGGACCTGCGGAAGCAGTGGACTGAGTCTGGAGTAGAAACATCCAGAGCCACCGTGCACAGGCGTGTGCAGGAAATGGGCTACAGGTGCCGCATTCCCCAGACCTGGGCTACAGAGAAGCAGCACTGGACTGTTGCTCAGTGGTCCAAAGTACTTTTTTCGGATGAAAGCAAATTCTGCATGTCATTCGGAAATCAAGGTGCCAGAGTCTGGAGGAAGACTGGGGAGAAGGAAATGCCAAAATGCCAGAAGTCCAGTGTCAAGTACCCACAGTCAGTGATGGTCTGGGGTGCCGTGTCAGCTGCTGGTGTTGGTCCACTGTGTTTTATCAAGGGCAGGGTCAATGCAGCTAGCTATCAGGAGATTTTGGAGATTTTGGAGCACTTCATGCTTCCATCTGCTGAAAAGCTTTATGGAGATGAAGATTTCATTTTTCAGCACAACCTGGCACCTGCTCACAGTGCCAAAACCACTGATAAATGGTTTACTGACCATGGTATCACTGTGCTCAATTGGCCTGCTAACTCTCCTGACCTGAACCCCATAGAGAATCTGTGGGATATTGTGAAGAGAACGTTGAGAGACTCAAGACCCAACACTCTGGATGAGCTAAAGGCCACTATCGAAGCATCCTGGGCCTCCATAAGACCTCAGCAGTGCCACAGGCTGATTGCCTCCATGCCACGCCGCATTGAAGCAGTCATTTCTGCAAAAGGATTCCCGACCAAGTATTGAGTGCATAACTGTACATGATTATTTGAAGGTTGACGTTTTTTGTATTAAAAACACTTTTCTTTTATTGGTCGGATGAAATATGCTAATTTTGTGAGATAGGAATTTTGGGTTTTCATGAGCTGTATGCCAAAATCATCCGTATTAAGACAATAAAAAACCTGAAATATTTCAGTTAGTGTGCAATGAATCTAAAATATATGAATGTTAAATTTTCATCATGACATTATGGAAAATAATGAACTTTATCACAATATGCTAATATTTTGAGAAGGACCTGTAATGACCTATATTAACAGAACTATGTAAACATAACAAAAATACCCTCGGCCCCCAGGACTGAAGAATGGATGAGAGAAAAGACAGGATTGAAATTGGAAGGTAGAAAGGAAGGAAGGAAATGGAAAAGGAAAAAACGACTGAAATAGGGAAGGAAATGAGAAATTAGAGAAAGGATGGATGGATGGATCTGTAGACGATGGGACAGGTAATACAGTACAGAAAGAAACAAATATGTTTGATCATCTATCATCTTTTTTCCTTTTTAACCATACCTGGAAAATCCCTAAACAAAATTCTATTCTTTTCCAGAATTTCCCAGACTGCATGGAAATCCTGATTATCCAAGGGTTGGTAATGAAAGAGCATGTTCAGATCCCACAGAAAAGCTGTGCTTTTGCACCAACCTGCATATAGCTGCCCCTTTCCTCTTCCTCGCCCTCCCTTAGCTGAAGGACATCATCATCCTCCTCGTCTTCATCCAGCTCACTCTCTGTGCTCTCGCCTTTGACATGCATAATCCTGGGCTCCTCCTCCCTCTTTATATTCACGCCCATTTGCTCAGATAAATGGCTGCTGTCATGTGATCCCTCCTTCTGCAATCTGAATGAAAAACACAGCAGACTCTTATAATTAAAAATATTCAATTAGAGACAGATTTTAGTTTGGAAGCAAAAAGCTTTTCCTGCACCTGTTAGGACCCGCCCCTTCATCTTCCTGCATGTCATTGGTCTCTGTTAGCTCCTCCTCTGTCTCCTCAGGGTGAGTGGGTGGCGGTCTAGGGAGGTCTCCGCCCTTCGATAACATCTACAAACCACATGTTTTGTTACTGTGCAGAACCACGAAAGGTCATGTTTGTGGGGAGGAAGTGAGTGTAAACCTGTTTACCTTGTAGTGTTTCTCAAGAAAGTGCTGGTGCTGCTGTTGGACCACCAGCTGTTGCAGGGCCTGGGGTGACTGTGGTAAAGGTGCGCTTTGTGTGCGAGCCAACGGTCTATGGCGGGGCAGCTTGTTGACTGGCCGCTTTCCGGTGGTTACGCCTCTCTCTGCAGTAACCAGTGGTGATTGATTGTACATAGGTAGTAAGTGTGAAGGGTCACAGTACAAACACAGTAAGGATTGTCTATATTTGTGCAAATGTTATCATAGTTTTGTGGTTGTTTTACCTAGCAAAGCAGTCTGTTGTCTGGCCTGCTCTAGCAGGAGGACATGTTGCAACAACGAGGAATGAGCTGAATGAGAGGTTGGAGTGGAAGTCTCCACTTCATGTGCAGCACCTTTAAAGGAACCAGATAACTTTAGGTTACTTTTGTAAGCCCGGTTCACTGAGTAGCATGAGTGAATGTCTCACATTGGGAACACCCTCGGCATGACCTCACCAGAAGCTCCCATTACATTACGCCAGCCAGGATTGTTTGGAAATAAGCCTGTCAGTGTCAGAGAGGGCAGGGTCCCCCTATTTATAGGGCTGTCCCTGACAGTTTATTCAAAAACGTTCAGGCAGCAGTGATCCAATGGGCAAGCTGTTGTTTTGACACCGGTTTCAAGTTATTCCGAAAGAGGCAAACTGACCTGAGTGCGCATGTGCACCCTGCTTCAACGTGATGTATTTCCACCTTGAGTGGCTAGTCGCTCTGGCTAGATGCTTACAGAATATTCAGATTGGCAAGTTTACATGACACATTTTTAGTCTGATCAACTGTTTTTTTCCGATTACCTATGTCCATAGAAATGCTACAATCCAATTATTTTTATGTTTTTTAATCCGAATACATTTTAATCCAGTTGTGAAATTTAGTTTATGTAAACAAGCTTCAGTTGGATTATAATTTAATTCCAATCCTGTCCAAACCAAGCAGAATATTCCGACTGACACGACACACTTTAAGTCCGATCGGCCGTTTATTCCGATTACTTATGTCCATGTAAACGTAGTGAATGACATTCTAAGGGAGCTCCACAGATTGCAGATTGAACCACTCACGGGCCAAGCCCACAGAGCCAGTCTTTCTGGGTGGGGATGAAATATTTGTCCTCGTGGCTGAGACAGCAGATCCCTGCGTGCAGGAAGAACGCCATGGCTCCTCCCAGTGGAGCTGTGTTATTTCCGCTAACCTGTGCTTCGCTGGCCAATGGGGTGCAATGAGGATCAGTGTCAGGCCTTCTGCTCCTACCCTGGCTAGTGCTGGTGAAATGAGAGCTATTGGGGGAAACACATAGAGTGGAGCAGGAAGCCAGCTGTGGGCTAGTGTGTCCACCCCCAGAGATGCGTTCTGATCGAACGCAGAGATGCTCTGGATGGAGTTTCCACTCTGTACACAGAGGATTCCCTCTGAGGAGAAGGTCTGCTCCACAGTTCAGTACACCTGGGACGTGAGTGGCCCACAGAGACAAAAAATGTCTGCTGCTCCAAATGATTAATTTGTGAGTCAGCCTGTGGAGCCTCGGTGACCTCAGACCTCTCTGACTGGTGACATAAGCCACCACAGTGTAGCTGTCAAGCAGGGATTTCACTCTGTCCACTGTTAGTATCACTCTGGACTGAACTGAGTTCAGGGAGAGACCTTTAAAGAACATTTGTGGAGAAGGAATTCAGGACACTCTTCTCCATATTTATCCTTAAGTGCTGTATTAATACAACTGTGTGGTCTGCAGTTTCTTGGTGGGAGGACGAGGCAATCAGCCAGTTGTCCATGTACATCACCATTCGGATGCCCCGCCTCCTGAGCGGACCTACAGCAGCATCTGTGCACTTCACAAACACTCTCAGGCTCAGACACAGTCCAAAGAGAAGGGCAAGGTATTTGTAACAGTTTACCCGAATGCAAATCTGAGATATTTTCTGTGTGGTGGGTATATGGGGACGTGGAAATAAGCCTGCTTAAGGTCGATTGATGTAAACCAATCGGCGGAACTTAGGAAGTGCCGCAGGGAGGAGTGACTTTGTATTTTCTCAGATGCTTGTTCAGCGCCTGGAGGTCTAAAATTGCGTGCAACCGCCGTCCGCCTTTCTTCAGCACAAGGAAATAGCTTCAAAAACACGGAAATTTCCTTCTATAGGAAAACAGAGACGTCCCCTTGTCCTTTTGACTGAATCACTTCCCTGAAGCATGGGGGGGAGGGTCTGAGTCTGTGCATTTTTTTTTACAAGGACTGGTTTTCACTGTCTGTTAAATGCAGGCTGAGAGCATCGCCTTCTGCTGCAAAAAGCTCCGTCTTGCATTGCAAGAGCAAGTGGAGAGAAGCGATCCCTGCTCACTCCCTCCATCCAGGGAGGAGGTAAGTCCAGCCGCTTCCTCCTGCTTATCACCTGAGTAAGAGGTGTGAGGTCACTAGTCAGGGTGAGAACCTTCAGGCTTCCTTTGTCACTGGGCATTGGAGGCAGAGGGTTTCTGTGGTGCCTGTGCACCCTATTGCGCCTTTGATAGGTGAGAGGAAAGGGAGCTGCAACCTGGGCAAAGGTTTGATGCTGGGGGGCGGGGCCGTGGTCCCAGTGACAAAAGTACGTGTGGAGAGACACAGCTTCAAGGCTCTACCATCCCTTTTCTTCTCCTTCTACCTTTTTTTGCATTGACGGGACTGCTGCCTAGAAAAGTCCCTGGGGTGTGATGGGGTTGTCCAGGAGGTCCTCTTTCTCTTTAGTGGAAAGCATGGTGAGGTTCAGCCACCTGGCTGTCGCCTGTAGAACCATAAGCCCCATAGTTCTGCCCAGAGCCTGGATTGCCACTTTCTGGAGGTGAAGGCGGTGATCCGTTATGATGCACACTTCCTCCCATAACACAGTGTCAGGTGAAGCGGTCATCTGCTTCTCAAGTTCCACCTGATAAGCCATCAACAGAGACGAGGTGTTCAGAGCACGGACTAAACGCATTGGTGGCTCCATAGGACTTATTATCAGGGAATACAGCGGGCCGGACTTGGGACTGTCCACGGACATTTCAGGTGGCAGCAGGTCCACAGAATCAAGCATTTCTCCCCAACGTGGCCCAGCCATTGCGTCGGTGGTCCTGTACGGATGCTGTAGAAGCCAACACTGGGTTGCTGCTGGACAATGTTGACTGACAGGCCAGACGGCGACAGAGCACCTTGAGGGAGAACCGGCTGCAGTGCGAGCACTCTTCGCCAGACTCAAAAGCAGCTTAGGTGTGTTTCAGACCAAGACACACCACATAAGACAGGTGGGTATCCCGGCTTCAAATTTTATTGCCAAATGGGCACGTTTGTGCCTGTGAGCTCTCCTCAGCTTTTGTGGAAGACTGGGCAGTCTCCATGTTTAAAGGAAATTCGATTGTAATGCTACGAAAAACTAGCTGGTGACATCTAAGCCAGGTGTGCTTGTACAGCAGGAGTATTGCTACTCTATAATGGCCAACCGTAACGTGGGGTGTTGACCCTTCCGTTCTTTTTACTCTGTTAGCGGTATTTTTACCAAGGCAACAGCTACTCTCTGTGATACTGAACAAACCCCAAGCAAAGTGTTCAGTGACTGAGCTAGCACACATGTCTATGGACAGTTTAGCTAGGCTCCGAAGAGGGGCAGTATCTGTGGGAAAGTTGGTTGGAACCTCTGCTCATTGCGAGAAGAGGGCTTTTGAAAAAACTGTCATTGCAGTGATAGCCCTATAAATAGGGGGAGGGACCCTGCCATCTCTGGCACTGACAGGCTTATTCCCAACCAATCCTGGCTGGCAAAATGTAATAGGAGCTTCTGATGAGGTCACACCAAGGGCATTCCCGATGTGAGACATGAAACAAATGACATGAAAGAGAATTCATTTTAATTCAAATTCAATTAAATTCACATTCAAAAATACTTTATTCTTTCCAAAGGGAAATTAATTGTTGTTGTAGCTCATTTTATACAGATTTCTTCAAAGAGCTGATGGCTGTGGTCAGGAAGGATCTCCTGTACCGGTCTTACAGCAGATCTGCAGAAGCCTCTGACTGACGACACTCTGTTGAGTTTACAACAGTCTCATGAAGAAGATGCTCAAGGTTCTGCATAATGTTCTTCCTTCTATGAAGAATCCTTCTTTGCACATGATCTCCAGATGTTCCAGAGGAGTCCCCTAGAACAGAGCCAACCTTCTTTATTAGCTTGTTGAGATGTTTGAAGTCCTTGGTGCTCTGATGCTGCTACCCCAGCAGATGATGGCAGAAGAGATCATACTCTCCACAACAGACTTATAAAAGATATGCAGCATCTTGCTGGAAACACTGAATGACCTAAGCTTCCTCAAGAAGTACAGTTTGCTCTGTCCCTTCTTGTAGATGGCTTCACAGTTGCATCTCTACTCCAGTCTGTTGTCCAGGTGAACACCAAGGTATTTATACTCCTCCACCACCTCCACCTCTTCTCCCATTAAGGAAATAGTGTTTGACATATTCCTGTTTCTTTTAAAATCTACAATCATTTTCTTTGTTTTATTCACGTTCAAAATGAGATGATTGTTTACACACCATGCCACAATGCAGTCCACCAGCTCCCTGTGCTCTTCTTGTCCATCTCTTGTACTGGAAGTCTGAGGTGTACAGAGTGAAAAGGAATGGTGAGTGTATAGGCCCCTGTGGTGCTCCTGTGTTGCTAACTACCTAGTTAGACACACAACCCTTTGGTGTCACAAACGGTGGTCTATTTGTCAGGTAGTCCTTGATCCAGGAGATTGTTAAGGCCTCCACCTGTGTCTTCTGGAGTTTCTGACAAAGCAAATGAGGTTGAATTGTGTTAAATGCACTTGAGAGATCATTGAGAGCCAGCTGGCTATGTCCAGATGACAGTGGGTTTGTTGAAGCAGGTGTATGATGGCATCTTCAACTCCACAGCGATAACCAAACCAAAGGGGGTCCTGATAGTTTGCTTAGTCAGGTGGGCCAATGGGAGTCTCTCTAGGACCTTCATAATGTGGGATGTCAGGGCAACATGTCCATAGTCATTGAGGACTGATGGCTTATTTCTGAAATTAACCTAGTTCATTGGCTGTGTCCAGGCATCAATCGGTCTGATCTTCCTTCTGCTTGAAGCCTGTGATCTTCTTCATCCCTGACAACACATCTCTGATATTGTTTTGCTGGAGCTTGCTCTCCAGCTTCTTTTTGTACACCTCCTTGCTTTCTCTTATCTTGACTTTAAGTTTATTCTGTATACTCCTCAACAATTCCCTGTCTTCCTCTCTGAAGGCTCTTTTTTTCTTGTTCAGCAGGTTCTTCAGGTCACTGGTGATTCAGGGTTTGTCATTGGGAAGGCATCTCAAAGGTCTGATGGGGATGGTGTTATCCACACAGAAGTTTATATAGTCGGTTACACATTCAGTCATGGCATTGATGTCCTCTCCATGTGGTTGGCACAGTGCATCCCAGTCTGTAGCCTCAAAGCAACCTCGCAGGGCTTTGTCAGCTTCCTGTGACCATCTTCTTTATTACAGGTTGCCTCTGAACAACGGAGCTTATACAGTACAGACCAAAAGTTTGGACACACCTTCTCATTCAAAGAGTTTTCTTTATTTCCATGACTGAATA
This sequence comes from Girardinichthys multiradiatus, assembly GCF_021462225.1. NCBI lineage: Eukaryota > Metazoa > Chordata > Actinopteri > Cyprinodontiformes > Goodeidae > Girardinichthys > Girardinichthys multiradiatus. The sequence goes on along the minus strand of NC_061817.1, from coordinate 4,785,958 downwards.
TTGTAGATTCACACTGAAGGCATCAAAACTATGAACTGTTGATGAGCTTTAAGAGGTAGTCACCTGAAATGCTTTTCACTTCACAGGTGTGCCCTGTCAGGTTTAATAAGTGGGATTTCAAGCCTTATAAATCGGGTTGGGACCATCAGTTGTGTTGTGCAGGAGGTGGATACAGTACACACCTGATAGTCCTACTGAATAGACTGTTAGAATTTGTATTATGGAAAGAAAAAAGCAGCTAAGTAAAGAAAAATGAGTGGCAATCATTACTTTAAGAAATTAAGGTCAGCCAGTCCGAACAATTGGGAAACCTTTGAAAGTGTCCCCAAGTGCAGTCGCAAAAACCATCAAGCGTTACAAAGAAACTGGCTCACATGAGAACCGCCCCAGGACAGGAAGACCATGAGTCACCTCTGCTGTGGATGATAAGTTCATTCGAGTTACCACCCTCAGAAATAGCAGGTTAACAGCAGCTCAGATTAGAGAACAGGTCAATGCCACACAGAGTTCTAGCAGCAGACACATCTCCAGAACAACTGTTAAGAGGAGACTGTGTGAATCAGGCCTTCATGGTAAAATAGCTGCTTGGAAACCACTGCTGAGGACAGGCAACAAGCAGAAGAGACTTGTTTGGGCTAAAGAACACAAGGAATGGACATTAGACCAGTGGAAATCTGTGCTTTGGTCTGATGAGTCCAAGTTTGAGATCTTTGGTTCCAACTACCGTGTCTTTGTGCGGCGCAGAAGAGATGAACGGATGGACTCTACATGCCTGGTTCCCACCATGAAGCATGGAGGAGGAGGTGTGATGGTGGGGGGTGCTTTGCTGGTGACAATGTTATTCAAAATTGAAGGCATACTGAACCAGCATGGCTACCACAGCATCTTGCAGCGGCATGGTATTCCATCTGGTTTGCGTTTAGTTGGACCATCATTTATTTTTCAACAGGACAATGACCCCAAACACAGAGCAACGCTTGTTAGAGGTTTAATGAGCGGTACGTTTAATTCTTATTTTACCTACTGAATTAATTTTAATTCCCTTTTTTTTTTTACTTTAATTTGTTTATTTCAATATATATATTTTTTGTTGTTCATTCTCTTTACAGAGGTAACGTTCATGGTAGGACAGATCCAATCCAGACCCGGACAACAACAACAACAGCGCAGAAATAAAGCTTGTCCGGCTGGCACAGGACCGTCGTAATAAAGCGTCATCCTCAACGGTTTTGGCTGCATGCCAGACCCTATTACAGAAACTGTCCAGTGATATCAAGGTGATTCTCAACTGATCCCTGTGGCGTTTTTTTTGTTTTGTTTTTTTGGTTCGTTTGGTCCGGTTTGCGTTTAGTTGGACCATCATTTATTTTTCAACAGGACAATGACCCCAAACACACCTCCAGGCTGTGTAAGGGCTATTTGACCAAGAAGGAGAGTGATGGGTTGCTGCGCCACATGACCTGGCCTCCATAGTCACCGGACCTGAACCCAATCGAGATGGTTTGAGGTGAGCTGGACCGCAGAGTGAAGGCAAAAGGGCCAACAAGTGCTAAGCATCTCTGGGAACTCCTTGAAGACTGTTGGAAAACCATTTCAGGTGACTACCTCTTTAAGCTCATCAACAGAATGCCAAGAGTGTAATCAAAGCCAAAGGTGGCTACTTTGAAGAACCTGGAATATACAGGTCCTTCTCAAAATATTAGCATATTGTGATAAAGTTCATTATTTTCCATAATGTCATGATGAAAATTTAACATTCATATATTTTAGATTCATTGCACACTAACTGAAATATTTCAGGTCTTTTATTGTCCTAATACGGATGATTTTGGCATACAGCTCATGAAAACCCAAAATTCCTATCTCACAAAATTAGCATATTTCATCCGACCAATAAAAGAAAAGTGTTTTTAATACAAAAAACGTCAACCTTCAAATGATCATGTACAGTTATGCACTCAATACTTGGTCGGGAATCCTTTTGCAGAAATGACTGCTTCAATGCGGCGTGGCATGGAGGCAATCAGCCTGTGGCACTGCTGAGGTCTTATGGAGGCCCAGGATGCGTTGATAGCGGCCTTTAGCTCATCCAGAGTGTTGGGTCTTGAGTCTCTCAACGTTCTCTTCACAATATCCCACAGATTCTCTATGGGGTTCAGGTCAGGAGAGTTGGCAGGCCAATTGAGCACAGTGATACCATGGTCAGTAAACCATTTACCAGTGGTTTTGGCACTGTGAGCAGGTGCCAGGTCGTGCTGAAAAATGAAATCTTCATCTCCATAAAGCTTTTCAGCAGATGGAAGCATGAAGTGCTCCAAAATCTCCTGATAGCTAGCTGCATTGACCCTGCCCTTGATAAAACACAGTGGACCAACACCAGCAGCTGACACGGCACCCCAGACCATCACTGACTGTGGGTACTTGACACTGGACTTCTGGCATTTTGGCATTTCCTTCTCCCCAGTCTTCCTCCAGACTCTGGCACCTTGATTTCCGAATGACATGCAGAATTTGCTTTCATCCGAAAAAAGTACTTTGGACCACTGAGCAACAGTCCATTGCTGCTTCTCTGCTGCTCAGGTCAGGTGCTTCTGCCGCTGTTTCTGGTTCAAAAGCGGCTTGACCTGGGGAATGCGGCACCTGTAGCCCATTTCCTGCACACGCCTGTGCACGGTGGCTCTGGATGTTTCTACTCCAGACTCAGTCCACTGCTTCCGCAGGTCCCCCAAGGTCTGGAATCGGCCCTTCTCCACAATCTTCCTCAGGGTCCGGTCACCTCTTCTCGTTGTGCAGCGTTTTCTGCCACACTTTTTCCTTCCCACAGACTTCCCACTGAGGTGCCTTGATACAGCACTCTGGGAACAGCCTATTCGTTCAGAAATTTCTTTCTGTGTCTTACCCTCTTGCTTGAGGGTGTCAATAGTGGCCTTCTGGACAGCATTCAGGTCAGCAGTCTTACCCATGATTGGGGTTTTGAGTGATGAACCAGGCTGGGAGTTTTAAAGGCCTCAGGAATCTTTTGCAGGTGTTTAGAGTTAACTCGTTGATTCAGATGATTAGGTTCATAGCTCGTTTAGAGACCCTTTTAATGATATGCTAATTTTGTGAGATAGGAATTTTGGGTTTTCATGAGCTGTATGCCAAAATCATCCGTATTAAGACAATAAAGACCTGAAATATTTCAGTTAGTGTGCAATGAATCTAAAATATATGAATGTTAAATTTTCATCATGACATTATGGAAAATAATGAACTTTATCACAATATGCTAATATTTTGAGAAGGACCTGTAAGACATATTATCAGTTGTCTCACACTTTTTTGTTCAGTATATAATTCCACGTGTTAATTCATAGTTTTGATGCCTTCGGTGTGAATATACAATTTTCACAGTCATGAAAATAAAGAAAACTGAATGGGAAGGTGTGTCCAAACTTTTGGTCTGTACTGTATTTCAAGCAGAGAAAAACAAGATTGTGACCTGATTTGCCTAGAGGAGGTCTTGCTTTAGAGATGTACGAGTCCTTGACATTTGCATAAAACAAATAAAACGTTTTGTTTTTCTTTGGTAGAGCAGCTGACAAACTGTTCAAACATTGGAAGTATAGCAGAGAGTGAAGCATGGTTAAAATCACTAGATAATGCCACAAACGCATTGGGGTGTTGTGTCTGTAGCTTAGCAACAACTAAGCGGATGGCATCACTTGCAGTGTCGGCAACAGCTAAAGGTGGAAACATATACTGTTGCCGAAATAACACTGGTGAATTCTCTGGATGAATAATATGGACAAAAACCTATTGCTAACTGTAATGGAAAATTCTTTTAAATTGCTCTGATCTTTCCTTCTCCTCTCTCATTTGATTCTGTGTTTTATCACTCAGAGGTGACCTTCCATCTACCTCTCTCCTCTGACCTCTGTTTTATTAGTGTTTAGTACTTAAGAGGAGATGACCTCTAAATTTATTATCAGAAGGTTTATGGTTAAACATTCCCTGAAGGGTTATGTCCCGAGAAAGAACAGATGGGTGTTCTCCTAAATGACTTTGTTACCTCTGACCCGGGGAGGGTCTAGGAACCATAAAACTAAACTCTTTGAAGTTGAGACAACACCCTCATTTTGCTATAAATATGATTTGTACTTTGTGTTCGTTGCTCTGTTCATCTGACTTGCTCAGTGACAGAGTCTTCAAATGCTGACAAGCCTTTGAATAAAACTTTTATAAGATAAAGTCCGGTCTTTCTCTTGTTTAATGAGTTAATTAACAGTTCAATATCTGGACTGAAGAGATGACACTTCTCAGTAACATGTCCTGGATTACACCATCTATTGGTCGTAAGGCACAGCCAGTCCACCTCTTTTGCATTTGCCGCTCCTCATTAAATCTCAATCTGCTCATATGGATAGAAAGCCTGGCAAAAAGACGCTGGAGGATATGATCCTGCAGCCACGTCTCAATGAAACACATAATATTGCATTCCTGGTACTCTGGCTGGGTCCTTTGTAGGGCTTGGAGTTCATCCAACTTGTTTCCCAACAATCCGACACTGCCCATCAGAATCAATGAAAGAGATTATTTGAACTTCTTCCTTCTCTCTCTTCTCTTTGTTTCTGCTCTGCACCCACTGTGCCTTCTTTTCAACTCATCAAGGATTTGAGGTTGTAGATGAAGTATTATTTGAGTTTTTGAGATATTAATCAGCTGCTCCCGGTTGTAACAAACAACCCCATTGCCGGTGACGCATTGGTGACGCATCATAATAAATGTCCAAAAGTAAAAAAAGTATCAGCAAAAATCCTTCCAGCTGCACAGCATCTGATACCAATAATCATCCAAAAAAGTATTAAAAACATTATTTCAAAAAATATGCATTAATACTTTTCATAGTTACAAGAAGTTGGAGAAATATTCCAACTAAAATAGGAAAGAAATTAGAAAAGGTTGAGGGTGTGTGAATACTTTTACAAGGGACTGTAGATACTGATCACATGGTTAAATTGTGTGTAAATCTTACCTGCTGAAAGGGAAGAAGTGGAGAGAAACTTTCCTGTTAGAGCTCCGCCCCCTCGTAAGGATTGGATAGCCTGACGCTCTGTCTCTTGCTGGGTGGACAGGTTCTGTGGTGCCTGGGATGGAGTGGGTGGGTAGCAACAGGTGCACCACACAGAGAAATTTGCATGCAGTTTTGCATTAGCCAAAATGTTCACTGCAAGTCATCCTTGATGTCACACTGAGTTGTAGTTAAAGGAAAGTTAACTGCGTTAACTATTACAAAGAAATAAACAACTAAGGTTACACCTAAGTTGCTTTTTGATGTCAGCTAGTCAATTCACGGAGCCTCACAGATAAAACTAAAACTAAACATACAAATTATTTCACTATGAGAAAATTATAGAATAGAATAGAATACAAAATCCTTTGTGGTGCTTGTCCCAAGTACAACGAAATTGCTAAAAAAGGTTATCTGGTCTGTGCATAGAGCAACATGTAGTTAACATTGACTTACTGTGATGTGTGTGTTGGCAGGGAGTCCTAGAGAGATATTGGGCAAGGAGGGTGAGGTGTAGAGACTAAGAGGACTCAATGTTCCATCGCCACCCAGTGTCTGATGGAGAGATCTCAGCTGCAAGACAAACGCAGGAAATTTAAATCCAAAACAAGAACCTTAAACCGTTTTGTTTCTAATTTTGGTGACACTGTACTGAATGGAATGTATATTTTTGACAAAATATACAGTAAATTCATCCATCTTTAAAGATATAAATGTAACTGTTTGTATCCCCCAAAAATTTCATACTATGGAGCTCATTGTAAAATAATATTTTATTATTTGTGTGTCGTTGTTTGGGAACTTTTATATCAACATAAATTTGAAAATGACAATGTTTAAGATAAAACTTTAAAACCAGAAAAGCTTTAGGTTTAGGATAAAAGTTCATGTTGTGGGGCGCCGCGGCTGGTGGTGTGGGGGTTAAGCGTGCGACCATATGTATAGAGGCTATAGTCCTCGATACGGCCATCCCGGGTTCGAGTCCCGGACCTGCTAACCTTTGCTGAATGTCTCCCCCTCTCTCTGCCCCTCTTTCCTGTCCACCTACTGTTAAAAAATGAAAAATAAAGGCATCTAGTGCTGAAAAAAGAAAAAAAGTTAATGTTGTCTTGGGTCAAAGTCCACACCAAAGACAAACATCAGTCATTGTTCATAAAGTTTGACAGGCACAGCTACAGAGAGAAGCTACCTGATTATTTTGCAAAAGAACAAAAAATTAAGAAAAACCAAAATGTCCGAAAACGAAACATGTTTTCACAGTAATTAGGGTTAAGGTGAGAATCTTTATCATCTAGGGGAGTCTTTAGAGTACCGCTGTTGCTCCTTTAACCTCTTAAGCCCAAAGGGGTTTTGTGAAGTTTGAGCTCAAAATAACATGCGCAAATCTAACTGAATTTTTTTGAAAATTGACATACTCAATCTAAACAATCATTATGTTAACGATTATGTTTTTTAAATGGGACTGATAATTCTGGCATTCCTTTGCTACTGGTTGAGTAAAACCTGGGTGGATTGTGACAAAATGTATTTTTTGGAATCTGTGAGCTTTCTGCTTATAGCAAACATGCTGTTTGTGTGTGTAGAAGCCGTGTGGTGAACAGCTGAGACCAAGTTTAACGGTTACGTCATTTTGGGGAGTTTGTTTATTTTCTGATTCAACTTTTTTAACTGTTTTTGGTGTTTGTAGAAATGGTTTATATCAGCTTTTAGTCTAGATTTTACTATTTTTGTGGATACCACATATGTTTAAGTTTAACTAATGGAACTTGCAGTAAAGAAAGTAGAAGAAAACAAGAGTTAAATTCTGCCCCCATTACTGGGGGTTGGGCTTAAGAGCCTAAATAAAAAAGAAGCCAGTTGAAGTGGTTTTGCCATATGATCAGCCTCCTGGGAGCCTTCCTTTGGAGGTCGTTACCCCCTGCTGGATAACGGATGGATGGATGGCTAACTGTTTTGTCGTTTACTTATAATTCATAATGTCCAACAATGCTTGAGAAAATTGTGAGCAGAGCAGGGAACCCTATTGCTTTTCGTCGATTTTTTCATTATCTGTTCTTCTCCTCTAAGACATACCACAGCCCTGTTCTGCAAAAATTCTGTCCAGTTTGATTTGGTATGTGGATTTTGTACCTGCATCACTACACAAATACAAAAAGAGGGAGCTATTACAAAGGAAAATGCATTTGGGATTATGCCTCCCAAACTGTAAGTCCAAAACATAATATAACTTGTTCCTTGACTGATTTTGCCTCATGTGGCGGAAAAACTAGGAAGTCGGGAAGGCTTCCTGTCTTGCTAGATATTTGACTACAGCACAATAAAACTCACTGAAACCAAAACAATAGGACCCACCAGGTTCAAGTCCAACCGGCATAGAAATTTGCACGTACCGACTAGGAAGGAAAGTGAAAAACATTATCCAGGTGGACTTTTCAGTTTTTTCTTTATTGGACATTTATAAGCAAAAAAAAAAAATTGTACACTAGCTAGCAATACATTTTCCTTGGTCATAACTCTAAAGCCGTAAGAAATTTCAAAATGTCCTTTATAATGCAAATTACAAATATGATTCTGTGCATGTATACCGAAATTGGTGCCACTAGGGGGCGCTGTGATACATTTATAAGTTTATTACGCAAAAATGATTCATCGGGTTATCAACAAATCTTCCACATACCTTCGGAGTACAGCCCTTAGATGATATATTAAATATGGTAATAACTGACGTGAGTACTTATTAACTAAAGTTTTAAAATTCCTTCATCTGACTTCCAATTAAACAAATTGTCCAAAATTACCAAAAATATGCTTTTAGTCCTAATGAGCTTGGATTTATAGAATATATTCCTTGAATAAGTTTTTGATCTAACTTGTACACTTTAATCTATCAAAGTGCTTCACTCTAATTTTTCAGAAGCTTGTGTTTTCAAGAAATCTGTGAATCTCCCACAACCGCTTGACCTTGAACTTCACAACAATGTCACAATAAGGTTTAAATATTTTTTTTCTGCAATTCTTTGATGAAGAAACATCAAATAAATCCAGCATTAATAAAGCACCCATGCTCAACTGGTAATATTTTCAGAATTTCAGGACAAACTATTAATGAATTTTTGACGTTTCCATTAACCTATTGGAAATGCATTGCAAAAACGGAGAGGAGCTTTCAATTGTACTGGGTTTCAGTTCAATTCAAATTCAGTTTTTTTTACATATGACTTTTGCCAGTGTGTCAAGATTACCGCAAATGTTAATTTTAGAAGATTTCTGGACATAAACACAGCCGTTCGCCAATGTACAATGTAGTATATTGACATACTATCCTTGAGAAGAGGGATTTCCACTTTGTTTCTTAAGTCTGTGGAGGTGGTCTAGTGGTGTTGACGCTCGGTTTTGAAGCGGGAGGCGCAGGTCGATATACAACAGATATGTTTGTTGTATATCAGTAACATAAGCCAGCAAGAAATAATGCTGAGTCACTGCGCCTCAACCCTTGAACCAGGCAGGACAGCTGACAGAATGCACTGTGTGCTCACTGGCTAAATCCACCTTGCTCCTTGACACTGCGTCTCTGATCGGCTCTCAGAAAATGCATTGGATTTTGGTTGTCATGCGAACGAAGTCCTGTATGCTAGCAGAAGCTTTTTTAGCAACAGATTACCTCCTGAGTTAAGTTTTCAAAGTACTTTCTTGTCTATGAGCTCAAGCGTGTTTTGGTGTGCAAAGAGGTTGTTACAGGTCTGTGTGTGCAATGTTAGCAGCACCGTATGGTAGTCAGAGCGTAGCTAATGTTTAGGGCTGTTATCTATTCATTTAAGGAGAAAGTGGGATTCAGTTCAGTAAAGTTGGACAGATATTAACAGATTCGAGCTTCCACTGGCTGCACCTCTGCCTTGCCGTGCAGCTGCAGCTGACAAAGAAGATCAGTGTTTACAGTAAAAGTGTAAGTTTCCCTGATGAACTGGTGTTTTTTAAACATTGGCTTGTCAGAATGGCTAAGAGCCGGTCTAGTTTATTGGCGAGTTAGTTAATGAGAGCTAACTTTTACCAAACTTTGAAATTAATCAGAATTACAGGCCGTAGAACAACTATTAGCATCGCGGCTAATGTCTATAATGGAAATCCTCTGTTTTCTTTCGTTCTGATTATTTATTTTTGGAAACACAAATTTCTCATAGTGGATATAACTGATTTTGTTGGACGACTGTATTGGATGCTCTTCAACTGGAAGGATTTTTCCTAATACCTTTCTACTTTTGGACATTTGTTATGATGCATTACAATGGCAACATGATTAATATCTCAAAACCTCAAATAATACTTCAAATACAAATCCTTGATGAGTTGAAAAGGAGACGCCATGGATGCAGAGCAGGAGCAAAGAGAAGAGAGAGAAGGAGGAAGTTCAAATCATCTCTTCCATCAATTATGATGGGCAAACAAGTTGAATGAACTCCAAGCCAGCTCCAACTCCAAAGGACCCAGCCAGCGTATCGGGAATGCAGAATTATGTGTGTCACTGAGACATGGTTGCAGGATCATATTCTCCAGCGTCTCTCTGTCTGGCTTTCTGACCATACGAGTAGACAGAGATTTAATGAGGCAAACGTAGAGAAGGTGGACTGGCAGTACTTGTGAACAATAGATGGTGTCATCCAGGACATGTTACTGTGAAGTGTCATCTCTGCAGTCCAGATATTGAACTGTTAGCAGTAAGTTTTAGTCCATATTATTTATCCAGAGAGTTCACCAGTGTTGTTTCGGCAACAGTTTACGTTCCACCTTTAGCTGTTGCCAACACTGCATGTGATGCCATTAGCTCAGTTGTTGTTAAGCTACAGTCAGAAAACCCCAATGTGTTTGTGGCAATATCTAGTGATTTCAACCATGCTTCACTCTCTGATACACTTCCAATGTTTCAACAGTTTGTCAGCTGCTCTACCAGAGAAAACAAAACATTGGATTTGTTTTACAGCAAGACCTCCTCTAAGCAAATCAGACCACAATCTTGTTTTTCTCTGCTCGAAATATAACCCCCTTGTTCAGTGACAACCTGTAATAAGATCACAGGGTTCAAGCAGAAGGATGATCAGACCGATGGACTTCTGGACAGAGCCAATGAACTGAACACATTCTTCAATGGGTTCAATTCAGAAACAAGCTCAGCATCCTCCTCTCCTGCTCACAGCCAAACAGACATCCCACCCTCCTTTGACCCACAGCTTTCCTGTCACACATCAAATGTTTTATCTTCCACATCAGCCATAGATCCTTCTGCTTCCACATGTTTGCCTTCAACCAAATCAGAAGATGCTGATGCTCCCTTTTGCCTTCCTCTTCCACCTGTGTGTCTCAAGAAGTCAGGTGAAGAGGCAACTGGAGAGATTTAACCGGAATAAGGCTGCAGGTCCAGATGTTGTCAGCACTAGAGTCCTGAAGGCCTGTACAGTGGGATTCTGAATCACCTCTTCGATCTTAGCCTGGCCCAGAAGAAGGTTCCAGTGTTGTAGAAGAACTCCTGTCTTGTTCCGGTACCAAAGAAAACTCACCCACTCAATGACTATAGACCTGTTGCCCTGACATCCCACATCATGAAGGTCCTAGAGAGACTCCTGTTGGTCCACCTGAGTAAGCAAACAGTAAACCATCAGGACCCCCTTCAGTTTGCTTATCGCTATGGAGTTGGAGTTGAAGATGCCATCATACACCTGCATCAACAAACCTACTGTCATCTGGACAAAGCCAGCAGCACTGTGATGATCATGTTCTTTGATTTCTCCAGTGCATTTAATACAATCCAACCTGATTTACTTTGTCAGAAACTCTAGAAGACTCTGGTGGAGGCCTCAACAATCTCCTATATCAAAGAAACAGAAACAGGAATAGGTCAAACACTATTTCCATCATGGGAGAAGAGGTGGAGGTGGTGGAGGAGAATAAATACCTCGGTGTTCACCTGGACAACAGACTGGTGTGGAGATGCAACTGTGAAGCCATCTACAAGAAGGGACCAGACTGTACTTCTTGAGGAAGCTTAGGACCTTCAGTGTTTGCACCAAGATGCTGCATATCTTTTATAAGTGTGTTGTGGAAAGTGTGATCTCTTCTGCCATCATCTGCTGGGGTAGCAGCATCAGAGCCAAGGACCTAAAAAAGCTGAACAAGCTAATAAAGAAGGCTCTGTTCTGGGGTCTCCTCTGGAGATCATTTTGCAAAGAAGGATTTTTCATAAAATGAAGAACATTATGGAGAACCCTGAGCATCCTCGCCATGAGACTGACGTACAACAACAGTGTCTTCAGTCAAGAAAAACAACAGCCGTTCGTCGGAAAACAAACATTCGTTGCCATTTCCTGCGTGTCTCACGGGACGATGCATTGGAGGCGCATATCTGGAGAGAGAAAAGCTCACAGGCAAACTTTTGCTCCACACGGCCATTCCTGGAAGAGCTTGAAAGCTGGAAATCTGTCTGATACAAGATGGTCAGAAGATTCATTTACCGATCGAAGACCACACCGACACCTGGCGCAGGTGAAAACCCACAGAGGTTTGTGTCCTGGGAAATGAATTTCTTCCTTGTGGATTAAGTTGACTAAACGGTTCTTTGTATTTTCCCCTCTTGGACGGATGACACGTTTACCGTTATTTATTTATTTGTTTTTGAGTTGATCATGGACGCGTGATCCCCCCTCGCTTTTCTTCAGACCTGACCCATCCTCAAACATGGGGGGAGAAGTAATCAACGTCAAAGTAATTTCGTTCTTTTTTTTATTAAATTGGATAGGTGCATTTAGAATTCTGGGCAGAATGAGGCACAGTTAAGGTGATTTAGAATCACCATTAGTTAATCCAAGGTATCAACTTGTGCAAGTGTTCTGAATCGTGCGTGTTCATGTTTTTGTCCGGCTGATCCCAAATCGGCTGGGAGTTAGAAATTGGATGTTTAAAGTTCCCACCGTTTTACCAGCTGATACTACAATCAAGACATCAGCACACCAAAAGGACTTCTCTTCATGTGACAGTGCTTCATGGACTTACTTTGCACACACTCACATGCACACACGCACATGCTCATATAAACATACGCACCCGTGACATACAGCCTTCACCGTATCTCTGCAGTATGTTGTCTCGTGTTGCCTATTTGTGCTGAGGTTTTTTTTTCTCAAACTTTATCCTGCTAAGGATAAAGTGTGAAATATGATTTTTTTCCACTCCTCTTACATAATGTGGTCTTTCTTCTTATCCTCTTTTTGCCTAAATGTGGCTTCATAGAATTTTAGATTGCTTAGAAGGATTCATATATTTTTAGATTTCTTAGATGGACTATATTGCAACTATTTCATACCAGTGAAAGCCAATTATTACATCCCTCGGAATCTGGTCAAAGCTCACCTGGAGGTGAGAGTTGAATACATCCCTGGCCAAGGGGTCCGCCAGACGTTCCCAGCAGACCCTCACTATGCGCTTGGGCCTGCCAAGTCTGTCCGGCTTTCCCCGCCCCAAGCGGATCCAACTCACCACCAGGTGGTGATCAGTGGAAGGCTCAGCCCCTCTCTTCACCCGAGTGTCCAAAACAAGCGGCCGAAGGTCTGATGATACGACAACAAAGTCGATCATTGAACTCCTGCCTAGGGTGTCCTGGTGCCAAGTGCACTGATGGACACCCTTATGTTTGAACATGGTGTTCATTATGGACAATCCATGACTAGCACAGAAGTCCAATAACAAAACACCGCTCGGATTCAGATCGGGGAGGCCATTCCTCCCGATCACGTCTCTCCAGGTGTCACTGTCGTTTCCCACGTGGGTGTTGAAGTCCCCCAGCAGAATAATGGAGTCCCCGGGAGGGGCACTATCCAGCACCCCCGACAGGGACGCCAAGAAGGCCGGGTACTCCGCACTACCACTCGGCCCGTAGGCTGGAATGATAGTCAGAGACCTCTCCCCAATCCGAAGGCGCAGGGATGCGACCCTCTCATCCACTGGGGTAAACCCCTCATGACGACTACAAAATCGAGGCACGTGACGTCGCCCGGTACGGTGGAGCCGGGGTCCCACCCTGGAGCCAGGCCTGGGGTCGGGACTCGTCGGAGAACGCCTGGTGACTGGCCGGGCCAAGCCCGAACGAGAGTCGCGAGACCATCCCCCAGTGGGTCCACCACCTGCAGTGGGAACCGTGAGGGACCGGTGCACAGAGGATTGGGCAGCGGACGAAGGTGGAGACCTCGGCGGCCCGATCCCCGGATGCTTAGGCTGGCTCTAGGGACGTGGAATGTCACCTCGCTGGGGAGGAAGGAGCCTGAGCTTGTGCGGGGAGGTCAAGAGATATCTACTACAAATAGTCGGGCTCGCCTCCACGCATAGCGTGGGCTCTGGAACCCATCTCCTCGAGAGGGGCTGGACTCTCTTCTACTCTGGAGTGGCCCACGGGGAGAGGAGAGGCGGCGGGCTGGGGTGGGTTTGCTTGTCGCCCCCCAGATCTGCCGTCTAGTTTTGGGGTTTACTAATTAATATTTAAGAAAAATTCTAATTACAAATCGGTTGCACAGTGGCACAGTTGGTAGCACTGTTGCCTTGCAGCAAGAAGGTCCTGGGTTCAATTCCCAGCCTGGGGTCTTTCTGCATGGAGTTTGCATGTTCTCCCTGTGCATGTGTGGGTTCTCACCGGGTACTCCGGCTTCCTCCCACAGTCCAAAGACATGCCTGTTAGGTTAATTGGTCTCTCTAAATTGCCCTTAGGTGTATGAATGAGTGTGTGCATGGTTGTTTGTGTGTTGCCCTGCGATGGACTGGCGACCTGTCCAGGGTGTACCCCGCCTCTCGCCTATAGACTGCTGGAGATAGGCACCAGCTCCCCTGCGACCCACTATGGAATAAGCGGTAGAAAATGACTGACTGACTGACTCTAATTACAAATCATAATTCAGGAAAATAATTTAACAAAAAATCATTACTTACGGACAGAAATCAGAGATGTCCTCCGGTTTTGTTATTATGGGCTCAAAGTCCTTAATAATTACAGTTAGTTATTTATCATTAATAATTGATCATTATTAACCAAAACCACTAAATGTCACTGTTCAACCACTGCACCGAAGGTGGGGGAACTTTGAAACTATTTTGACAGATAAATCACTCTTGCACGAAATAAACACAAACGCTTCTCTTAAATATATGTGTGTATATGTGTGAGAAACAGCAAACTCAATTTGTGGCAGCAGCAACTAGAAATGGTACTTTCGCCACCGGAAGGTGCCACAGGGCGCCAGACCAGCAGTAATAGCCTCTAAGATTCTGCCACAGCAGCTGCCGTTGTTTTTGCCGAAGCAAATGCTGATTATCAGCAAATGGGTTGTCATTATAGTTATTAGCTATTGACTGTTATTCAGTAATTACTTTTAAATGATGATGTCATTATTAGTTATTATTACTAACAGTGTTAGACCCATAATTTAAGGTGGCTGTATATACTTAAGATGAAAACTATGTCATAAATAGTATTATGTGTACGTGCTGAAAGGATGACGAAGAGACATTGCACAGTTATTTTATTATAGATCATGAATATTTATTGTGACGTTACTCACAGAAAATAAAATTAATTATTTAAAAACACACTGGCTCTCTGTGGAGTCCCTGCCCACGAGGGTGCCACAGGTTGCCACAAGGATGCCAGGGGGTGCCACAGGTTGCCTCAAGGATGCCAGAGGGTGCCATACCTGCTGTAAAAGCCTCCAAGATGCTGCCTCTGTTTTTCTGCGGTCAAGCCAGCTGCCTCCACTTCGAAAATAACGGTCAAATCAGCCCTCACGCAGTTTTGTTACAAAAACATGAATCACAGCAGTGGCGCTTACTGAGATTTTAGTGAAAGCAATATTTTTTAAATGAACTGACTCGAGGTGACTGATGTCATTGTTGCTGTTATTTATATTACATAGTCCACCTGCGAACATGTAGAAATAAAATTTTTGTTTTTGTCACTGTTTTATGTGGTCATTTGTGTTTTCATTATATGTGAATGTACATTTGTATTCCTTAAGATTCCACGCCTATTAAAACTAAATTGTTTCCAGTGAACACTCACAGTCACTTCACGTTGACAGAACACAGATTAGTGGCAATCAGCCAGACGAACACATCCAAACTTGAGCGCAATTGCTCGTAGCACTTCCACAGTATTCAGACAGTAAATCAAAACAGTTCGGCATAAAACACTTCAATCAATATTGCAACAAGTTAATACCTTGGATTAACTAAAAGTGATCCTAATTTGACCTTAACTATGCCTCAACCTGCCAAAACCTCTAAATCCACCTATCCGATTTAGTAAAAAAATAACGAAATTACTTTGACATAAATTTCTCGTCTTCACCGGCTTAAGCATGGGTCTTGGGTCTGAAGAAAAAAAACTGAGGGGAACCAGAGTGTTAAGCATCTGTGATCAACTCAAAAACAGTAAACTTCTCTTCCGTCCAAAACTGAGAAATATATGATATGAGGAACTGTTGCAGACGACTGAAAAGCAAGAAGAAAACTTGTCTCCTTGGAAACAAAACCTCTGTGGGTTTTACTAATGTTTGTGGCGCGTCTGACAGTTTTCGATCGGGATATGGATCTTCTGAGCTTCTTGTATCCAACAGATTTCCAGCTTTCAGGGTCTTCTGGGAATGGCCAGTGTGGAGGAAAAGTAAACCCTTCCGCAAGCTTCTATTTCTCCAGAGATGCCTCAAAATGTTCTGAGCTACGACTGGAAATGGTAGTAAAAAGTTTGTTTCCTCTGCTTTTTATAAGCTCTGATGTTGTCAGCTTCGACGCCCGCCGCTGCGATGCATGCTAAGCTGCGCAGCATAGTCTTTTACCTGACCACAATGGATGACCAAACACAGAAATCTTATAAACTAATCAGCACTGCATTATAATCATTGTGCTTAAAACACATCCCAGAAACCTGAACTTCTCCTGAAGAGACATGGAAATGTTTTAGAAAAAATACTGAAAATTGTAAACATTTTTACTCTTTTCTTGCACAATCCATTGGTGGAGTGTTTGGGTGCTGTGTCCAAATTCAGGGACTGCATCCTTTTTTAATTACCTCTTTATACACTCACCGGCCATTTTTTTAAGGTACACCTGTCCAACTGCTCATTAACGCAAATTTCTAATCAGCCAATCACATGGCAGCAACTCAATGCATTTAGGCATGTAGACATGGTCAAGACGATATGCTGCAGTTCAAACCGAGCATCAGAATGGGGAAGAAAGGTGATTTAAGTGACTTTGAACGTGGCATGCCTGTTGGTGCCAGACAGGCTGGTTTGAGTATTTCAGAAACTGCTGATCAACTGGGATTTTCATGCACTACGATCTCTAGGGTTTACAGAGAATGGTCCGAAAAAGAGAAAATATCCAGTGAGCAGCAGTTCTGTGGGCACAAATGCCTTGTTGATGATAGAGGTCAGTGGAGAATGGCCAGACTGGTTCGAGCTGATAGAAAGGCAACAGTAACTGAAATAACCACTCGTTACAACCAAGGCATGCAGAAGAGCATCTCTGAACGCACAACACGTCAAACCTTGAGGCTACAGCAGCAGAAGACCACACCGGGTGCCACTCCTGTCAGCTAACGATGAGTCCCAATTTCTGCTGCGACATTCGGATGGTAGGGTCAGAATTTGGTGTCAACAACATGAAAGCATGGATCCATCCTGCCTTGTATCAATGGTTCGGGCTGGTGGTGGTGGTGTAATGGTGTGGGGATATTTTCTTGGCAAACTTTGGGCCCCTTAGTACCAATTGAGCATCGTGTCACCGCCACAGCCTACTTGAGTATTGTTGCAGACCATGTCCATCCCTTTATGACCACAGTGTACCCATCTTCTGATGGTTACTTCCAGCAGGATAACGCACCATGTCATAAAGCACGAATCATCTCAGACTGATTTCTTGAACATGACAATGAGTTCACTGTAGTCAAATGGCCTCCACAGTCACCAGATCTCAATCCAATAGAGCACCTTTGGGATGTGGTGGAACGGGAGTTTTGCATCATGGATGCAGCCGACAAATCTGCAGCATCTGTGTGATGCTATCATGTCAATATGGACCAAACTCTCTGAGGAATGTTTCCAGTACCTTGTTGAATCTATGCCACCAAGGATTAAGGCAGTTCTGAACCCTAGCAAGGTGTACCTAATAAAGTGGCAGTTGAGTGTATATTCCTGAAGGCATTTCAGCCATTGCTAAAACTTGGTTTTACCAAGTTTAAAACAATTTATTTGAAGAGCATAATAACAAATAAACCAAATATTAACATTAGAACAAATCTGACTGAATTATATCTGTGTTCAACTTCCACTCATTGGTGAAAACCAGCAGCAGTATGAAAAAATAGGCTGGGAGACAGGCCTCCTCCCCTGGTACAGCGAGCCTCAACCACCCGGTCAACAAACAGCTGGCGATGCAAGTCAGCTGTTTGCATAGTGGCAGTGGAAATCTCCGCACACGACGAGGACCTTTGCAGTTAAGCGACATCTTGGTAAACCCAACAGATATTTCAGTTTCACACAGCTACATTCTCGTTAAAAACATCGTAAAAGTTCATTTTACTACACAGAAACGTAATATTTACGACTTTATTCACAGCTTCTCTCTCCTCTGCCATTACTACTTCCATTTGAACAATCCACTACGACCTGCAATGAATCATGGGATAGGGAGGGCCACCAAGGATACACCTGACCTTTCCTTCAAATCTGGGAAAAAGAATGATGCATTTGTCGGCCACACTTGGAGGAGCCTTCCAATTCGCACAGGCTTTGTTGCTTCGCTATGACGAACGATTGCAGCACCCTAACCCTAAGCCCATTTTGGCATACTACAGTGTCAGTGTCTTCTTTACCACCTCCAACGTCCAATATAATAGCCTACAGCACCCTCTGGTGGTTGTCATGGGTGAATAGATTGCATATTTGCAACTAATTTTACACAGGCCCAGATATCTGAATGGGTGGGCCCGGCCCCCCAGGCCCACCCTGTGGTGGGGGTCCGTGTAACAATATTTATAAAAATGTTTTTTATAAGATGTTCCAATCAAAGTTCATTTCACTTTTTACTTTGTGCACTTTGTGCTTTTCTTATTAATAATACTGAAATTAGATATTTCACCTTTGCCTAATAATATTACTACTTAACAAAGATATGATAAGCTGTAACACCTAATTCAAGTACCAAACACTAACACCTAAACCAAAATAAAAAATTCAAAGTTCCATAAAAAACAACAGAAATTATTAACAAACCTCTAATATCTTCTAAGTAATCGGTGCCTGTTCTTACCATCATGTTTGCTAAGTTAGAGGCTAAAAGTGAAGGGAATCTATCTACCATTTGTAACCAGAAGCTGCTTCTGGTATTGAGCTCATTTATAAGTTCCATCAAGTCTGATTGTGCACAACTATTTGTTGTTACTGTGGTCTTATGAAAATCTTGAATTTTCTAAACTAAAATTTGTAATAACACTGCACACAAATTATCATAAAATGTTATTATAAAAATGCACACAAACCTAATTAAGTAAATCTCTTTGGTCCTAAGTTGGGGGAAGAAACTTAGTCCAGCTGTAATAAACTATAGGGGCCAGCCTTGAGTTGTCCAAAGCCCAAGGCTGATGATAAAAAACAGTCGTGAAAGAGAATTTTATTTGTAACTGTTAAGTTGTGCATCTGTACCTCAGTCTGTATGTTGGGGACTGATCCTGTGTTTCCATTGGCGATGGCCGTATTGGAACTATTAGGACTGCTGGGACCTGAACCTGGAGCACTGTTACAGAGGGATGAAACTGAGACAGAAAAAAAGAGAAATGGTTTTATGTTGCTGTTTAGGTTGTTGTTTAGGTTGTTTTTCACCTTCTATCCTTTAGGAATTAAAAAATCTTTGTTTACCTGATATCTCAATGGCCCTTCTCTTGAAGGTGCTGATGACAGTTCCATCCTTCCTGCGCAGGAGCGGGGAGCTGCGCCTCTCCACCACTTTTTGCTTGAGCCTAGAGCGCACCTTCAGGTTTGGCTCTGAGACTGAATAAGTTAGACATTGTAACCAAACATCAAATGGACTGTCTAAAGAACTTTATGATGTTTCAAACTTGTGTTGTTATTTTCATGCAGCAGTCAACATCACTGTTCTCAAAAGCATATTTTAGACATCTCAAGCCATATCTGATATATCATATTATATCTGATATTAATGACTGCAAAGTGAATCCTTTGTCTTAAGAATGTATGTGATGGGAGGAGCAGAAAATCCCAAAATACAGTGCCTTGCAACAGTATTCAAATCCTTTGAACTTTGCAATTCAATTAAATTCATTCATTTGCTCATTCATCTTCTATGCTGCTCATTCCATTGTGGGTCACGGGGGAGCAGGTGCCTATCTCCAGCAGGCTACGGGCGAGAGGCAGGGTACACCCTGGACAGGTCGCCAATCCATCGCAGGGTAACACAGAGACATACAAGACAAATAGCCATGCACACACTCATTCACACCTAAGGGCAATTTAGAGACCAATTAACTAACAGTCATGTTTTTGGACTGTGGGAGGAAGCCGGTGAGAACCCACGGGGAGAACATGCAAAGTCCATGCAGAAAGACCCGCGGCTGGAAGTCGAACCCAGGAACTTCTTGCTGCAAGGCAACAGTGCTACCAACTGCGCCACCATGCAGCCCTTCAGTACAAATGCATGCTGCAATTTTCAGAGTTTGACAAACCTGAATAACTTTCCTTCTACTTCGCAATTGTACACTACTTGGTCTATCACATAAAATCCTAATAAAATGCATTGAAGTTAGAGGCTGCAAGTTCAGGCCTGTATTTATAACTTCACAAGGCACTGTATGTCTAAACAGTCAGAAAAATAGAAGGATGATGATTTTCAAACATTGAAGCTATGTTTTGTCCTCAGTGTCTTTTCCCCTTCCTCCATAATAGATGTTTGAGTTTGAGTTATCTCGAGGCTCTTCGCTGGTGAGTCACAGTGAGTCATAAAGCAGTCAAACAGACACACTTATTTAAAGTTTTTTTTGGTAACAATATTCCTATATATGTTTGCCAGGGATGGTATTTGAACATGCTATATCAAATTAATGTAAACAATTTTTCTTCAAAATTTTGGCCATATAGAAAAAAAATATAAACTCTAGGAAGGTCCCTAACAGGGATGGGTGATTATAGTAGTCTATTGTTATCGTGTAAAATAAGTAATCACAATAAAATCTCAGATTTATCATGACATGGTAAACTAACTAATCATGTTTTGTCAACCTCCAAAACCCCCAAAAATGGCAAATGGTTGGGATTTTTACTTTTGTTGATTGCGCCATCCTTTTCTCAGTCTCTTCAGCACAATATCTCACCTGTTTTGCGGAGGGGGAAATCATCTTTGCCCTCATAGTTGCCGAGCAGAGGGGGGAGTTTATAGGAGCGAGGGGTTCCAGGGATGTTACTCTGAGGGGGAGAACTCTGCTCCAGGGAGGGGTGCTGGCCTCCCCTGCAGTTACAAACACACACATTCAATAAGGTTAACTGATCCCATTGCTGATGCCATTTTTCATTAACCTGGTTTGTATATGATTACTTGAATGTATCATTTCATAGACCATTTTCTGTTACAGTTATTATTAAAGTATTTCCACCATGTGTGTTCATCCCATGTTTTTCTCCTGCATTAAAGCTAATGCTGCATGGACTTATGTGGAAAGCTTCTGACACTTTAAATGTACTTTTAATCTTGTACTATCAGATCAGTGAACTGTTTCCAGAGGCTGCAGGGGCATCTGATATTGATTGAACATGGCATTAAACCACTAGCTCCTCTGAGAAAGAGGGGTTTACTACATTTGTGCATTATTACATACTTAAAACAGTGGACCTTCTTGGCTTCTAGACTTCTGACAGGCAGATATGTCACAAGTGTTATGACTACATTATGTGTTCATATGTATTTTTTGCACATCAAACTGACACTGAGTAATAACTGAAGAGATGTTCTTGTAGAATGACTGTTGTAATAGCTGTAATAGCAAGTTTCACTTCTGTTTTCAGCAACCTTATGATGTACAGTTCAGGTGTAAATGTGAAAACAAATGTTATGCTTTTCTGAGAAATTGTGGTGCTAGGATAAAATGGAGCCTCCTCTTCTTAAATAACAAAACTGACCACAGTTCACTGAGTTTCAGTTGAACTGCTGTAAAAACTATTAAATTGTTAAAATATTCACACCCACTGAATTGTATTAGGCTGTATCAGAGTAAAGGGGACTGAACACATATGTAAGTTACGTCTTTTTGATATTTATTTGTAAAACATATTGAAAACCATGTATTATAAGTGTGATGGTTTGTGAGAATTAACACAAATCACTTTTTCTCTTCTAGTGTAATAATTAGGCCCAAGCAGCAAGGCCTGCAAGGGCCTATTGTATTCGCTTGATTTCTTATTATTCAGTGCCAGGTTTGTGGGGTAATTTGGGGGCTTTGCCATGCCCCAAAATACACACTTTCCGCAAAATTGTCCCCCGACGAAAATTTTTATTCTTTAATGTCGTCGTCAATGGGCGTGGCCAAACCTGTTAGCCACACCCCCAAATGTGAGATAGTCATGTTTTCCTTTCGATGGTCCAGGTGTCCTTCACCTAATCAATGTGAAACTGTCCCAAGTGACAGATAACATGATGGTCTAAGACAGAATCCAGTACTGACTGGTTTGGAGAGAATGTGTTGCCGTGGCAACGTGGTGAAGTCTGATGTCACGCCATGGCCATAGGTTTGGCTCTAAATTACACATACATGGTCTGATTTACTCCAAACTCAATATGGTTGATCTTTGTCAGCCCCAAACAGCTCTATTGAACTACATTGGAATTTGGATCAACGGCACCCCCTAGGACATTTCAAGTGCTCTATCTCCCTCATACATCACTGGATCCACTTCAAATGTAGTATACATCATCAGGGATCAATGCTGAACAAGTTGGCACAGTCAATTTATATCATTTTAGCCCTGCCCACTAATAAACAAGTTAGTGCAGCTTCCATCTGGAAGGTCGTATTTCGGCCAAATTGTGAACGCTTCTTGCCGGAGCAGAACTCTACATTACCAACAGGTTGCTCACCAAGCCACCTAGTGGCGACATGTGGAATTGAGTGCTGGCCTCAAACTTGGCATGTAGGCAGCGATGCTAGGCTCCCACGGTCGCTGCAGAGGCCGAGCGGTGCTGAGCTGCAAGGGCCAATAATGCTGCTTGCAGCTTTAATTAAGTTTAGAGCCAATATCATTCTCAATAATTCTTCAGTGCTAAAATCTCCAATGGTCCTTGAATGCATCCCGTGTACAACTTGTAACAATCGGCCCAATTAGAAGCAATTAAGATGAATTACATATCAACACATAGTGATAATTATGAATAATATGTCGAATACAAACAATGATTACCAAAGCCGATTACTTTCAACAGAACTCAAAACTTCCAATATTTACTAATTAACCAGACAATGAAAGATGCAAACGTACAGTCACATGCAATCATAACAATTCCGGATACTAGCTGCTATTTATTGACTAATGAGGGGTGATGCTCAAATGATGAGGAAGTGAACTCTGAGCTGTGAAGTGCGACAGAGTCACATCCTACAGAGAGAGAAAAAAAAGACAATTATGGGATTGATAATGGGAGAAAAAACTATCATGGGATTCTGGTGTGTTAAAGGTGTCTAGAAACAAGTAAAATCAAAACCTTGTGAACAACAGGTTTAAGTCATTCAATACTTTTGCAGGTTAGTGTATATGGTAACTTTGAAGACCCAATGTAAGCACAGAAAGACACCGCACAACTGTATATAACAAGAATGAAAGAAACAACAGTCCTTGCGTACTGACTTATTCACCATATACCGTATTTTCCGCAGTATAAGGCGCACTTAAAAACCTTTAATTTTTTCAAAAAATGACAGTGCGCCTTGTAATCCGGAGCGCCTTATATATGGATCAATTGGTTAATTGGTTGATCCATACTGGTTGTACATGGCGCTCTGTCAAAATGTTTCAGTACGACTGGTAAACTACAAAGCCTGCAGCATTACGGCTACCGTAGTCAGGGGCGTAGCCGAAGTAATAGCGGTAAACACCTGTACTGTGCTTACTCCTAGTCCAACACCACTTGTGTGTGTATAACGTTTGAATGTACTGTTGCAGGAATTGCCTGAACTATATGTGATTAGAAGCTCAGTGTGTGGGGTGTATGTTTCGTGTGTGTGTATGGAAGATGTTGACATTACTCCTCCGGACAGAGGTGGCGCTGTGTGCTGCCGTAGCTGAGAATCAAGAGTGAAGGAGTGACGTCAGTATTATTGTGTGTGTGGGGTGGGTAGAGACGGCGACCGGAGCATGAGTCTGTAAGCCCTGTGTTTTTACGTGCTGCAAAGTCATTAAAAAGAACCCCGAATCTCGTCAACAACTCAGTGTTTTGATGCTGTTTCTTCATGCTCAACTCAGCAACGTATGAGTGAGGGAGTTAACCCCGAGGAAACTAGTAACTTCGGCCCTGAAGAAAGTGTCTCCCCTGTGTCATCAGACTACGGTCTGGGGACAGAAACAGGAAAGGTTAACAGTACTAACGTTTGATTTAGTGCATCAAACTGTTTCTTTTACGTGTTTACTGAATCAGGGAAAAGTTCACTTTCATGTTTTAACTAACGTTTGATTTCAACTTCAACTTCATAGACTCCAATGCATTCCTAACGTGCGGTTGGCTCTATTCAATAGAATTCTATGTAGAGGAGACCTTACCATGAGAGTGAATGGAGTTATCAGAACGCTGGTTTGTAGTGTATTAATAAAGTTTGACTGACTGACTTATCTGACTGTTTTGTTGACATTCTCTTTAGCACAGCTCCATCTAGTGGATGCATAACGCAACCCCAGTCAAACGTTTTACTGCAGTAGCTTCTATTCTATGCGCCTTATAATCCGGTGCGCCCTATATATGAAAAAAGTTCTAAAATAGGCCATTCGTTGAAGGTGCGCCTTATAATCCGGTGTGCCTTATAGTGCGGAAAATACGGTAATCTAAAAAATGGCAGTCAAAAATGTGAGCCGAACCCGTTTAAGCCATCTGCCAACCGAAGACCACCACCCCCTGCTTTCATCTTGTAAAGTAACTATATCATCCTCACCAGCACTTTGGGGAGAAGGAATGGTTGAGTCCTACTGGACCAGGCTCTTTCTTACTGAGAAGAAATTCTTGCAGCTTCAGCTTCACCTCTGTGCTGGCAATGGCACCTTGCAGAACACAAACACATGCAGACAGCTTTCAGGACGCTAAACTAATTATATATCAACATGTGCATTTCAGTGTAGTCATTGCTGGCAGCACTTGAAACCTACTCTCTTTGCCTTTTTCTTTGTTCCTCAGCAGCAACAGTTGTTGCTCCAGTCTCTGTTTTTCCTGTTCTTCATGTCTTTGTTGCTCCAGTTTCCTTTTGTGCTCCAACTCCTGCTGCCGCTTTGCGGCCAGCAGCTCCTGTTGTTGCTTACACACATACACGCATTTTCAGAACTTGGGTTACAAACTGCTTCTGTAAATGACTGATAAACCAGTAAGGTAGTGTCTTTAATGATAATGTAAGCTACCTTTAAGTGCTCTTGCAACTGGACCTCATGTTGTCTTGTTAGCACTTCATGTTTTTTCTGAAACTCAGCAAACAGCAGCTGTTTCTGGAGTTCCTGGTGCTGTTTGAGTAGAACAAGTTCCTGCTGAAGCTGTTGCTCTCTAAGGGCTGTATCCACTACTCCACCACCAGACAGAGACCCCACACTGGGCTCTGTTCTCAGGTCCACTGGGCCTCCGCCGCAACCTGGGCCTTCTCCAGGACCACCGTCTGGACAAAAATCAAAATACAGCGGTCAGCTTTTCATTCCTGAGCTTTTTGCATCTTGTTACAGTAAAACCACAACACATTAATGTATTTTATCGGGATTTTAATTTATAGACCAACATAAAAATATTTTATTGAGAAATTAAAAGAAAAAAACATAAATGGTTTCAAGAATTTTAATAAAAATCTAATCCAAAAAGTCAATACTCTGTAAAACCATCATCCGCTGCAATTACAGCTGCAGGTCTTTTGGGGTATGTCAGTCATGCTGCCAAATTCCTTTTTAAAACTAAGAAGTTTTTTCCAGACAACCCTTCCAAACAAGCCATAGTTGTTAGGTCATTTTCTAATTAACGAGTTTGAGTTATTTGCAATTTCCCAGAGCATTATATAGTCTAAACTATACAATGAATCTGCGAGATGTAAAATCCAGGGAAGATTGGCAAGTGTTTTAAATGTCCTAAGAGCCTTGAACTCCAGCTACTTTCTCTTCTTCTCAAACCCCAAGGAAGGAGGAAGGGTATACTCTTTTTTTTAATGAATTTATTTTCAAATTTATCTTTGATTCACTTTAATATGTAAATACGCTCTGACATCTGCAGTGTATTTATTTGGCTTTAGATTTAAATAATTTTAAATCTGGTTAAGATCAGCTAATTTTTATTATGTCGTGTTATATAAAACCCTAGAATTGAAAGGTAGTATTTCTATTGACTTTGAATGTATTTGTTATTTTTGGGAGGTAAACTCACCAGCTTCCCCACCACCTCCTCTCTTCTCATTTGTTGCTTCGACTGGGCTCTGCATGCCCGATGGAAGGCTGCTCTTCACTTCCAATACTGCAGGACAAAGAGAGCAAGAAGTGATTGATTAGTTTTGGACACCGCAGTGTGTTACATCACGTAGAGACATACACACAAAGTGTATCAAGTCAGTTTTCATTTCATTCACATTGAAAGTCAGGCACACAGTGTCCTGCCTCCCTAAAATAGCCACAAGCCTAACATTAGCCTTAGCAATGAATAGCACTGACTTGTAGTGCTACCTTGGCATTAGTCTGGTGTATAATTAGGACAGTTCAGCTGAAGGACACAGAGAAATATTATTACAAGTGCTGGGATTAAACCTGAATTATCACAGATAATGCAGTATGGCATAAAGAAAGCAACAAGCAGGTTTGTTCGCAGAGCTCTCAGGGATCAGAAATGTATATGTCTAACTTCTTTTTACGTTAATGTGACGTATTGTAATTGATTTCCTTCAGCATTTAAGAGTTTGTAGCTGGCCATAACCTTGTAAGATGACATATGTAGGAACCAATAGCGGATGCTGGTCTTTCAAGGAGGGGAAGCTCAATTTCAAGATCGCACATTCGCTCATTTCGCTGTCAATCAAAAAGGGATTCAGCCTCAGACAGATCATCCAATCATCATGCAGAAGCTGAGCGTCTGGGACAGCCGAGGCCAGCCCACTGCCCCATAGACCCCAGAGACGCTGAGCGTCCAATGAGCGGGACAAAGCACTCTTTGCTTTGCTATTGAACTCACTGTTTAAAGCACTGTGAAGCTGCGGGAATGAGTGAGAGGAAAGCCGTGTCGTTACCAGTGATAAGAAGCTGATTCTGAACAAAAGTTGAGCGCATTGTAGCGCATATTTAGTCAATGACATGTACACACAACAGTACATATTTGATCACCTATTTTCTGACATTTTAGGGGAAGCTGAGCTTCCCTTGCAGTCTTAGAGCAATCGCCACCGGTAGGAACTCACCACCTTGTCAACACGGACGTCTGACCAATAATGTGCAGAGTTTATAGAAACATCTTTGCTGTAATTGGCTCGGATGTAGGATTAGGCCACTTCCTGGAAAACGGAGCATGCTGACACAGGCTGAGATGTCAGGATTTTTCCTACCTACTAGCCAGGGGGTCATTTCAATTAGGACTTACTTACAGTGAAGACTGACCTTTGTAAGGTGCTCTGATTGGTTAGCTCACACTCATTCCAGTTCTGCATCCCACGTGGCTTCTAATCTAATTAAACAGCAACACAGATAGCAATGCCAAGCTGGTTAGATCTGTCCAAGAGGTTTCGGACTAGTTGGGCTAGAGACTATGACACTGATTGTAAGGAATGAGCATTCAGGAACAAGTTCTGCTTTTTGAACTGTAAAACTGTAAGAAGATGGTCACAGGAAGCTGACAAAGCCCTGCGAGGTTGCTTTAAGGCTACATACTGGGAAACACTGTGCCAGCCACATGGAGAGGACATCAATGCCATGACTGAATGTATAACCAACTATATAAACTTCTGTGTGGCTAACACCGTCCCCACCAGAACGGTGAGATGCTTCCCTAATAACAAACCCTGGATCACCAGTGACCTGAAGGACCTGCTGAACAAGAAAAAAAGAGCCTTCAGAGAGGGAGACAGGGAATTTTGAGGAATAAACAGAAGCAACTTAAAGTTAAGATAAGAGACAGCAAAGAGGTGTATAAGAAAAAGCTGGAGGGCAAGCTCCAGCAGAACAATATCATAGGTGTGTGGTCAGGGATGAAGAAGATCACAGGCTTCAAGGTGAAGGAAGATCGGACCAATGGATGTCTGGACAGAGCCAATGAAGTAAACACATTCTTCAATGGGTTCAACTCAGAAACAAGCTCAGCATCCTCCTCTCCTG
This sequence comes from Girardinichthys multiradiatus, assembly GCF_021462225.1. Taxonomy (NCBI): domain Eukaryota; kingdom Metazoa; phylum Chordata; class Actinopteri; order Cyprinodontiformes; family Goodeidae; genus Girardinichthys; species Girardinichthys multiradiatus. The sequence continues at coordinate 4,758,298 of NC_061817.1, read as the reverse complement.
CTCACAGCCAAAAAGACATCCCACCCTCCTTTGACCTACAGCTTTCCTGTCACACCTAAAATGTATTATCTTCCACCTCAGCCATAGACCCTGTAGAATATAAAATATCTATGTGTGTAATATTAACTATCTCTGTGTGTAACTGGCATGTGTACATAGAGCATAGGTGGGGTCAAGCTTAGGGAGTGAAGCATAGAAAGTGCAAGGTCCTTGGGGAGGGAAGTAGAGAGTCCAAAGTCATAAATTAGTGAAGGACAAGGAATCACTGATGGGGGAGAAGAAGACAGGGGAGAACAGCGCACAGAAAGGGCAAGGTCATAAATTGGGCCAGACACGATAAGTTTGTTATAAGAGAAGAACCAGAAGTACTCCTTATTTGGATATGAGGTTATATGGTTGCTGGGGAGATATCCACAGATAGAATGATTGTGTATGTGTACTGCATAGCAGCAAGGGGTATATAAAGGTATTTGTGGCCCCTCCAAAACGGACAACACACAGACGTTTCCAGGTACCAGTGTGAGTGTGTGTCCCCTCTCTGAATTCAGATTGGTTTTTTATAAACTTGTGGAAGCGTACAACTGATCTCTGACTGAGGATTGTCCTTTGGGTGCCAAATAAGAGTCGGGGAGAGGTGAGGAGTAATGTGAGAGTTAACTGACGGCCAGTAAAGTTTTCCTACCTCAACAATTGGTGCCGTGACCCGGATTGGCACTAACTAAAGGATAATTAATTGACTACGAGGCAGACGTCGTTCTACGACACCACTGGGTCGACCCAAAACAAAAGGTAAGGAGATCTATATTTATTCTCCTTTTGCCTGCTAATAGTGTAGGTGGTGTTGTGGAATAGATATCTGTTTTCTCTTAATTTTACAGTCTTGATCAGTTTTGGGTAAAATATTTGTTGGTTGAAATAATGGATTACGGTAAAGGAATGATACATTGCGTAAAAATATTTGTTGATTGAGGCAAGATAAATTTTAGCCGAGATACTTGAATGTTGAGGCTGTAACATACTTTTCACCGAAGATACTTAAATGGTGACGGTGTTGAAGCAAATAAGTTGCGGATTTGGCAATCCAAACTCAGTCCTGCCGAGGACTGGGGTGTTTAGGCTGGGGTTAGTAAGAGCCTCCCCGAGGGATTGGGACACCTCAAAGTGGCCAGTAAATAAGTTCCGGATTTGGCAATCCAAACTCAGTCCTGACGAGGACTGGGGTATTTAGGCTGGGGTTAATAAGAGCCTCCCCGAGGGATTGGGACACCTCAAAGTGGCCAGGGATAGGACCCCGAGACCCTGAACTGGCAGGTGAGGGAAGACAGTTGAGATACTTAAATGGTGAAACTGTAATAATAAGATTAAGTAAAAGGAATTCCAGGGAGTCAACGGAGGGTTGATTCCTAGGTGTCAAACTGGGTTTGGCATCACAGCGGTCGGACCAAGAGAGATTGAAAAAGTCCCGCTGAGTGGAAGGGTTCAAGGCCCTCTGCGATTGTGTTAAATATGCTTTAATTTGGGAAGATAAGTTTGGTTTTTCACAGAGTGGAAGTTTTAGGGTAAATAAGTTAAATAGTTTCAAGAGTTTCAAGTAAAACAGTTGATGGATGGAGATGAGAAAAATAAGAAACATAAGAAAAAGATTAAAAAGCACAGAGTGCATCAATTAAGGTGTTAAAGAGTTAAAACTTTCCTGCAGGAAGTTTCGTTTGTCTTAAATATTGCGATCAGTTGGAAAAGAAAGGAGTATATGCATGTTATGGTGGACAACTGACTGACTGACTGATAATATTTCTGTGTGCAAAATCTGAACCTATACTAAACTTTTCATCTGCCTCTCTCACACACACACACACACACACACATACATACATGTATGGGATTTGAGTGTAACATCTGCGTTTTTGAGTCTGGACTTTAGTAATCTGCCCTTCCCATGGCTACTCGACGCTTCTCCAGCACAGCCTGAAAGAGAGAGCCTGCCTGCCTGTCTGCTGTAAATCACAGTGTGAGTTTCCACAGAACGAAACTCAGAAGTAGTCTGTCCCAAACCCACTGAAATGGACAACGATCCATGCTGCTGCAGAGCCAGAAGAGCGATACACTGGATTTATATTGGAAGCACATCTTATGCAGAGAAACAGGCCGGAGCAAAGTTCTTTCTCCCTCCTGGAGAAGTTAAAAGCGGACAAAGAAGGATTGAATGTCTCACCAACAAACCTGAAGGGCCTGGGTTGTTTTTTTGGACTGATAGAGGACTGTGTGCCATGACAGTCTGACTCTGGAGCGATTAAGAAACTGATGGGGGTAACGTACAAACACACACGCATTTGGATAAATCTTTTCCTATTTTCTGCAATGAAGAACGCTTATTAACCGCTGCTCATGTGATGCTTGATTGACGTTGACAGATATAGTGGGTTAAAATAATATTTTAGGGTTAGAAAAGTATCTTCAAAAGGGTGATAACTTAACTCATTTGATACTTTCCAGTTAATTCTTTTAGAGAAACAAGTTCGCTTTCGTCGTGGAATATTCAGGGTCAATTATTCTAGTTATCAAAAGTTATTAAAAAGCAGAGGAAGTTACAACATCTCCAAAACTCAGCAGTAACCATGTGTTTCTATGTTATTCTCAGGACAGATCTCATGAAGGAGCATTTTTAAAACCCAGCGCATGCGTAAAACCTGATGTGTTTCTCCTTCAGGTATTATTTTCTGTTGTCAGAGTTTGTATCCCATAAATCTAATGGGTAGAGAACTCATTAAAACAGTCTTAGTTTTACTGCAGATGGTCTTCATACAGTTTCTGACACAGTACTTACAGTTTGGTGCAGTTTTTGTCCGCAATTGCTAACTGACGCTTATGGAAAGTACAAATTAATTGTTTTTCACAGCAGCTGCTGGGAAGAGGTTATATCAATTTTTCCTTCCCTCTTCTGATTCATGCAGCGTGTTGATTTACACTGTACCTTATATCAGATCCTGACAAAAACTATGAAAGGCTTGGTTCTGCAGTTTCTTTCCCTTTGGGGAAGGAAAGGACCCCTAATCAGTTCTGTGCTGCACAGAAATATTAAAACACTTGTTGTTGTTTTAAAACTTTTGAGAGTAATTGGTTTTCTTAAACACATTTTCCTTGGTAAAACAAACCTTTAAATGAAAATGGGAAAAATTGGGTTATTTTTGAAGGTAAGAAAGATTCTGACTGGACAGTGGTACCACACAAAAATTAAACTAATCTTATGTTCCCTAAAAGACTCTGCATAGAAAAGGCCTTCAGAATCGTGGAGTTATTTTCCACCACAGTACCAAGTTTTTTAAAGCATGCTTTTTCTTTATTTTAAAACAGATCTGTATTTTTGTTTTGTTTTTGGCTTTTTAGCATAATGTTGTCTGAAGCTTCTTATGAACTGGGTTAGGAGCAAATATGATCTGAGGTAAATTAGGAGCTGTGAACTAATAATTTTAAATCTGATTATTGTCCAAGCAGAAATAATACACTAACAGGTCTGGGGATATTTAGCCAATCCTCTCTTCAATCTGCAGAGAGCCAACATCATTGTTCAATGCAGCAGTACTCAACCTGTGGTTTCTGGACTCCTGAAGCCCATGAGCCATAGATTTTGGGTCCATAAAATTATAATACTTAATTAAAGGTAGACTGATTACCTATTAAAATAGATCTAAGCCAATGATGAGTTCCAGTCATTTGGTGGCTTTGAAATGCAATAATACTCAAAATTCCTACTCTGGGTGACACAGATTGGGGTTGAAGAGTTTTGTTTTGGAACCAAGGTTAGGATTTTTATAACGAAATAAAGATAAAGAAAATCCTTCATTTTAGGAAAAGAAAAGAAATAAAGGTTCCTTGTTTGATTTATTAGGGTTTAAAGATTAAAACAATACATAGGAGTAGAAAGGTACACAAGGTAATTTCAGATTACTAAGATAAAATATTGGAACATTTATCAGCATTTGGATTATTAAAGAAGGGTTCGAGTACTGATTTTCTCCCCAACTCTCAAAATTTAAATAGCCAAATTAAGGAAAATTATGTGTGTCTTCCCTTTGAAACACTATGTGGAAAAAGTCCAGTTTGGAGTCAAGTTTCTTATCTTAATTTCTGATTAAGTCAAACACAGCAGTTTTGACTTAGAGGGAAGACCTCTACACATTTGCACATAACCTTTCCCTGGATGATGGACTGGCGACGTCTGCAACAGAGAGACAGTCAAACATGCGCCATGATGCTTATTCTCCTTAATTTCTTAACATTTGGTGGCTATTAGGCTCCTTTGCCTGGACAGTGAGGGTCAGCCAAATTCTTTTCTCCCACTTTGACAGCGAAACTGACTCTGAGAAGGAAATCTCGGATGCTTTTATCTAACTTTCATGTTTATTGCTTGATATCTATCTTTATGGTATTAATTTGAAATGTGTTCATTTCCGCCGTTGTGATAATTTGTTTTCAGTACCAGAAGAAAGGAGTTCTAATGTAAATTCTTGTATTAAGTGCTCTAAGGTGTTCCAAAGTGTATGACCTTTAGGTTACCTTTCTTTTTGCAGAACATCTGTGTTAGTGGAGGAAGCTGTCAAAACCAGGAGCAGCTGGGTCTGCTCATAGATAACGTTGTTACCCCTGACCCGAGGACGGTTGAGGGCCATAAAGCATAAAGTGGAGATAACACCCACATACTCTTTAAATACTGTGTGTAAATGTTGACACCACACTGAACCCAAAGACAGAAGAAGAGGCGGAATGATTGAGTTTCTCTCACTGGGAGTGGTGGAACTTCCCTCCCCCTCAGAAGACACCGTTTGGCGAACATTTTATATTTTATATTACATTTTGATGTTTCTGTATCTTTTTCAGGTTATGATTTAACTTTGTGTGGATGAAGACTCAGTGTGTGAATTCATGGACGCATAATATGATGGATGCATGTTTTCTTAATGATTTTCTCTTTTACAGGTAGTACAGTAATATTTTTACTTATTTCTACTTATTCTTAGAAGGACATTTTAGATTGTGAACTCTTTTATTATAGTTCAAAAGGGGGATTGTAGAATATAAAATATCTATGTGTGTAATATTAACTATCTCTGTGTGTAACTGGCATGTGTACATAGAGCATAGGTGGGGTCAAGCTTAGGGAGTGAAGCATAGAAAGTGCAAGGTCCTTGGGGAGGGAAGTAGAGAGTCCAAAGTCATAAATTAGTGAAGGACAAGGAATCACTGATGGGGGAGAAGAAGACAGGGGAGAACAGCGCACAGAGAGGGCAAGGTCATAAATTGGGCAGGACACGATAAGTTTGCTATAAGAGAAGAACCAGAAGTACTCCTTATTTGGATATGAGGTTATATGGTTGCTGGGGAGATATCCACAGATAGAATGATTATGTATGTGTACTGCATAGCAGCGAGGGGTTTATAAAGGTATTTGTGGCCCCTCCAAAACGGACAACACACAGATGTTTCCAGGTACCAGTGTGAGTGTGTGTCCCCTCTCTGAATTCAGATTGGTTTTTTATAAACTTGTGGAAGCATACAACTGATCTCTGTCTGAGGATTGTCCTTTGGGTGCCAAATAAAAGAGTCGGGGAGAGGTGAGGAGTAATGTAAGAGTTAACTGACGGCCAGTAAAGTTTTCCTACCTCAACAACCCTTCTGCTTCTACATGCTTGCCTTCAACCAAATCAGAAGACGTTGTTCCTCTCCCTACCACCTGTGTGTTTCAAGAGGTCAGGTGAAGAAACAACTGGGGAGACTGAACCAGGATAAGGCTTCAGGTCCAGATTGTGTAAGCGCTAGAGTCCTGAAGCAGCTCTGTGGGATTCTGCAGCACCTCTTCAACCTTAGCCTGGCCCAGAAGAAGGTTCCAGTATTTTGGAAGACCTATGTTGTTCCGGTACCAGAGAAAATTCACCCATCAATCTTCAATGACTATAGATACCCTGTTTCCCTAACATCCTACATCATGACGGTCCTAGAGAGACTCCTGCTGGCACACTTGAGTAAGCAAACAATAAACAATTAGGACCCCCTTCAGTTTGCTAATCACTGTGGAGTTAGAGTTGAAGATGCCAACATACACCTGCTTCAACAAACCCACTGTTGTGGAGTGGGGGGTTGTGTCCTCTTTTTGGATATGGGGTCAGTGGCATTTGAATCGTCTGAGTGGTGATGGTGGAGCTGAGCTGGTTAACGTTTCTCCCTGGGCTGTCGTTGCAGTGACGGTGATGAGGTGTGGACTGTCAGCCCCGGGTACATGCCGTTGGTCAGGGACCTCTTGCCGGGTTAGTTTGTCCCATCTTGGTGTGGGGTTGGGGGTTACATTGTGAGCACAGTGCTCGGTGGTGTCTGCTCTGTTGCGCCTGTGGGCGAAGGCTGGGGAGGCGTTGTGCAAGGCCCTTGCTTTGCTGTCATGGCGCACTGTGTGGTGGGGGGCAGGATGTGGTGGGGGTGCTTGGAGCAGGGCCTTGTGTGGAGATTGCGCTGTGTGGGTGTATCTTTGTCAGCTTTTCTGGGATGGTGCTCATCTGTGGGGGAGCTCACGTGTGGAGGAGGATTCATGGCGTCTTGGTTCGGGGGCATGTGTTCAATATCTGTGTCCTGGTTGGGGGTGGCCTTGCGGGGAGATTCATGTTGGGGTTCACGGGGGGTGGGGGGCTCATGGGGTTGAGATCAGAATTTATTGGGGAGTTGGGACTGTTTCATCCTGCGGCGGTTCTGGTTGGCGGGTTCATTTGGACCAGGTAGACCCCTCTTTTGTTCATGGTCCTCTCTCTGGATGGGGGTCGTTGGGGGCTGGGGTCAAGGTCTGGGCCGGGGTCGCTTAGGTTTGACACTAGTCTGGTCTGGTGCTGGGGTGGTCTGCCTGTCTCCATCCCGGAAGGAATGGGACCACCTCCTGGGCCCGGGGGCTGGTTGCCCCTCTGGGGTATCGGCACCTGGACCTGGGAGCATAGAGTATGTTAGTGTACAACATCCATTGTTGTGTCTTTATGTTGGGTGCGTAGGTGGGAGTGTTTTTATGTGTACGCGGGTGGGAATGTGTGACTGTGACTGTGTGTGCTTGTTTTTGTGTCAGGTTGGGTCTTGGGCTGGTTCCTCTCCTGGATCAGTTTGGGCCCCCCCATCAAATGTGGGGCCAATTTCCTCCACGCCACACCTCCCTGCTGGTGGCTGGTGTCTCCACCCGCTGGTGTACTTGTGGTTCTCGGTGTCTGGGGCTGGGTGCTTTGGTGTGTGCTGGCTCACGCGTGGTGGCTGCTCTGTCGGGCCTCTGCTTGGGGAGTGATATGACCCAGAGTCTCGGGTCTCTGGGTCCATGACTGGATCTGCTCCTGCGTAGACGGCTGCCGGCGAGGCCTGTGAGCTTGTCGCTGCAGCTAACCCCAATTCTTTCTCAACTACATTCTTTTCTCCTTCTCTCCCTTTTCCCTTTTCTTCTCTTTCTTGCTTCTTATTTTTTCCTTTTCATTTCTGTCTCCATGTCTATAACAAATGAAATAATCCCAAAGCAGTTTCTAATAAAGTTTGTTGTATAAATATCAAGCAGAACATTCATGTGTTAGCTATAATGCTCCACTTGTGAAAATGGAGTGAAAAAGGAAATCACGACTGCTCTTGCCCCGCTAGAAGCTAAAGTTACAGTGCATGGTCAAGCTATTGCAGATCTTGAGCACTAAGCTAATGGGTAGGATGAGAAGCTAACTAGCTTGAAACCAAAAGTCTCCTTGTTGACCGGTACGGCTGACTCCTTGTTGAAGAAATGTGAAGATTTAGAGGGGCGCTCTACACTGCATAATGTGCCGGCGTCCCTGAAGAATCTGAGCGCAACAACCCGACAGATTTCATGGCTACGTTACTGCAAAGCTTACTCAGCCTTGACAACAAACAGTCCCTGGACCGGACCCACTGGACCCTCCACGCTTAACCCGCAGACAGGGGACATCCCCGTGTCCTTTTGTTGTTAGACTAGGTGTGTTTCGACTTCACAATGAGATCGTGCAAAAGGCTGATCTACTCCGCTCTTGAAGGATCTCAATTGTTCCAGACGTCACCAATACTGTGGCCAAAAAACAGGCAGCTTTTACCAAAGTTAAGAAATAACTCCACTCGTGCCCAGGTCTTAAGTTTTGTTTTTTCTACCCGGCCACACTGCAGATTACTCTTCCAAGCGGACAGGTCCAGAGGTTTGAAGACGTGTCACTTGCCATGGACTTTGTTGAGAAAAATGTGAAGAACGCAGTGGCTGCGGACTCTCTGGTTTCACAACGGTAATGCTTAGGACTGCCTGTAGCATTTATATATGGGGATTGTTACGATTTTTCTTTGTACTGTTACAATGTTTTGGACTGTTTGACACCTAATCTTTTATCTTGGTTTTGTTTTATCGATATGGTCAGTTTGGCATCCACAGTTTTGTAATAATACCATGGCATTTTACAATGCTGGAAGACAGGCAATTAGTTTTTCTTTTCCTGGCAATGTGGCTCTAATTGTAAATGCTATTAAGACTATTGATATTGGTATTATTATAATGTCTTTTATATGCCATTTGGTGATTCCATAGTTTTGACTTACTTATTTCCCACCTCCTTTTTTATTATTATTTTTTCCCCTATTAGGTGTCTTTCATTCTGGTGAAAATATTATTATTAAAGTGCACCAAACCTTGTCACTTTTCACATACCATATGGAGGGGTTTATTTCGTTTTGTCTTATAGACCTCTCTTAGGGTTGGATTACGTTTTTTTTTTTTTTTTTGCATTTTTGGTAGAGGATTTTGCACATCCTGTTTAGGGGGATGATTCTGCGAAATGTTTACTGTGTTCTCATGATCTTTTGTTTAGTGCCCCCAACTCTTTATTGCGTTCCCTATTTTTTAATCAACCAAGTACTCAGATAATGTATTACTCTTTTTTAAGTAACACTTTGCTATGTCTCCACCTCTGATAGGACAGGACCTCCAGTTTGTCAGTTTTAACTGTAAGGGACAATCCGGTCAAACTAGCTAAAGTACTGCACCACCTTCATCAGCTTGGAGCCAAAATTATATTTTTACAGGAGACCCATCTTAAAAACTGAAAAAGGGCTGGGTAGGCCAAGTCCACCATTCTTCTTTCCTCGGTAAGGCCAGAAGCACTGCCACTCTTCTACATAAATCAGTCCCTTTTCTTATGATCAGATTATTTCAGAATTGTGTGGCTGGCACAATTCAGGGTCCGAGTGTTGTGCTAGTTAATGTCTATGCACCCAACTGTGATGATGAGGCATTCTATAGACGTTTTGTCTCTCTTTTGCCAGATCTGAAAGCACATTATCTAATATTAGGTGGGGACTGTAACTGCTGGCTAGACTCTAAACTGGACCCATCCTCTTCTAAGCCAGTTGCACCTTCTCAAGCAGCCAAAACTATTCAATCATTCATGTAAGAGTTTGCAGTTTCTGATGCATGGTGTTTTCTTAATCCCTTTGAAAAGGGAGTACTCTTTTTTTTCATATGTGGATCAGACATTTACTTGTATTGATTTTTTTCTCATTGATAATAGGCTGTTGCCATTGTTGTCATTTTGTAGATATGGTGCCATTGTTCTCTGTGATCATGCTCCACTTCTAATAAATAATAAAGTAAGATTGCTGGAGATAGCCACCAGCTTCCCCGTGACCCACTATGGAATAAGTGGTAGAAAATGACTGACTGACTGATATTGCAAGACAGATTTTTCATCTGTTAACAGTACCCCAGAGATTTCTGCGGCCCTTCTTTGGGAATCACTTAAGACCTTTATTGGGTAGAAATTATTTCTTACACTCATTATGAAGAAACATTAAGGAATGAGAGGCTGCTTAGTTTAAGGCAAACCTCACAGCTTGATAGAATGTATGCAGTATCCGCTTCTCCAAATGTTTATAAAGAATGCCTCTCTACGCAATCTGAATTTGATATTGATATGACCCACCGTACCACGGAACTTATGCTGCGATCAGGGGCACAGTTTTTTGAACATGGCGATAAAGCCAGTAGATTGCTGGCACACCAGCTTCGGCAAGCGTCTGCTTTACGACAAATCCCCCAGGCTCAAACTGGTACAGGCGTGACAACGAATCCATTAAAAAATTAACCTCATTTTAGAGCAATTTTAAAGGTCACTTTATTCATCTGAATTTGCACCAACAATTGCAGACTTTGATAATTTATTTGTTAACTTGGAAATTTCTGTGGTCAAATGGGAAACTGCTGCTAACCTGGGAAAACCCATTACTCGATTGGAACTTGATGCAGCGATGCGGTCTCTCCAGGGAGGACAGTGCCCAGGCCATGACAGGTTCCTCTCCGAGTTTTACAGAACGTTTTGGGATAAACTTGCACCGCTATTATTAAATATGTATAATGAAGCGTTTGCCCTCCAGGTTTTGCCCCAGACTCTTGGTCAGGCTACCATCTCTCTTCTTTTTAAGAAAGGTAAAGACCCTCTGTCTTGCTCATCCTATCGTTCCATAAGCCTTTTAAATGTAGATTTTAAACTTCTATTCAAAACTTTAGCTCTACATCTTGAAGCAGTTCAACCCACAATAATTCACTCAGATCAGACCAGATTTGTCCAAAATAGACATTCTTTCTTTAATATTAGGAGACCTCTAAATATTATTTATAATAACCCATCTACTAGTACTCAAGAAGCCTTAATCTCTCTTGATGCAGAAAAGGCGTTTGACCAAGTTGTGTGGACATATTTGTTCTACACTCAATCCCAAACCAAACACCAAAACCCAATCAAAAAATTGGGTTTTGGTGATACCTATTAATCTTGGATTAAGCTTCTTTATTCTAACCCACAGGCCTCAGGCAGGACTAATAATACTCGGTCTGAATATTTTCGTCTCTACCGTTCAACAAGACAGGGACGCCCTCTGAGTCCCCTTTTATTTGCGTTGGCTATTGAGCCATTGGCTATTGCGCTTTGTTCTGATCCCAAAATTGCAGGTATCCATCAATATGGTCTAGAGGCGTGGGTCTCGCTTTATGCCAATGACTTGCTTCTATGCGCTTCAAATCTCCAACCATCTAATACCGCCATTTTGTGTTTGCTTTCAGACTTCGGTCGGCTGTCAGGGTACAAGCTAAATTTGGGTAAAAGTGAGTTGTGTCCTATTAATCTAGCGGCTAAGACTTTTCCTTTACATGACTTAAGGTATTCAATGACAGCTTTACATATCTTGGAATACAACTCACGCATAAAATTGAAGACCTTTTCAAAGCTAACTTTTCTCCCCTGCTATTGAAAATTAAGGAAGATTTTGGGCGTTGGTCCTCGCTTAGGCTGTCTCTGTTAGCTCGTGTTAATTGTCTAAAAATGAATGTCCTTCCGCATTTCTTATACTTTTTTCAGTGTGTCCCAATTTTTCTTTCTAAATCCTTCTTCAAACAGATAGACACTAATTTCTGATTTTCTTTCAGAGGGAAAGGTTCCTAGGTTGTCTATGCAATATTTGCAAAGACCTAAATCATTATGTGGGATGGCTCTACCTAATTTTAGACACTACTACTGGGCCTCTAATATAAGATTTTTAAAAACCAGGCTTAAATCTGCGACCTCGGCTCTTTTTGACTGGCTAATTATGGAGATAAATTCTGTGAAGTCGGTATCTCTCATGGTCCTCTTATACTCACCAATTCAATCTTCCACTACTGCATATATATATATAAGATCAGAATAGTTAGAATTTCTCTTAAGATATGGACCCAATTTAGGCGTTGTGGTTTTTTTTTTGGGCCTGCAACTTTTGTCCTCTCATGCACTTATTGCACAAATCTTTCCCAGTTCGGGCACGACCTTGGCATATGGCCTTTTGAGGACTTATTTATGGATTGTGTTTTTGTCACCTTTGAACAACTTTCAGGCAGATTTCCTATTACATCTACAAGCTCGCAGTTTTGCTCGGAGTAACTTTCCCACCTTTCCCTGTTTGCCTGCGAACTCTGTCCTAGACTCCTTGCTTTTGTCCATTTCTACATTAAAAGGTTTCATCTTGACTCTATATAATTTAATCGCTTCCATCCGTGTGATATCTTTAAACTCCACAAAGACCCTCTGGGGGTCTTTGATTTGGGGGAGTTCAGATGAGCTCTTTGTTGCGCATGAGTACATAAGTCCTCAATACGTGCTAGGCACCGTCTCATCCAATGTAAGCTTGTACATCGTGTGTACTATACCACAATTCGTCTACCTAAAATCTACAGTGGTATATCTCTAACCTGTGACAGATGTCAAAGGTCCCCTGCAAATCTTATTTATATGTTCTGGCTGTGTCCTCGGCCCAATACTTTTTGGGTCAAGGTGTTTGCAGCCATATCAGATGTGGCTGGAAGGAAGGTAGACCCGAACCCCTTGAGCACTTTATTTGGGGTTTTCTCTGGCTTTACCTCCATCATAGAAATATTCTTTAGCATTTATGACCATGATTCCAAGGAGGGTGATAGTACTTACATGGAAAACATTGCCCCCTTCTTTCTTACATTGGCTCAGGGATATTCTTTTTTTCCCCAAACTTGAGAAGATCAGAACCATCCAGAACCGATCTTGTATTTCAGGTCTGACACAACAATGGGATTGAGTCACCAATACAGACGGTATATTCTCTTCATCTGAAGAGCTCTTCACCAGATACAGCCTCCCAAATCACCACCTTTTCAGTTTAGAAATGTTTGGGAGGAAAGCCTTAATTTTAAGTTTACCTAACAACAGTCGGATTCTGCTGCCGGGTCCACACATCATCCATCTGTGCTTGCCATAGGCTGATTCATTGTAAAGTTTTATTTAGGGTACACTACACTAATGCCTGGCTATCAAAAATCTTTCATTCTGTTAGCGATGTATGTAGTAGATGTATCTTGTCCCTGGCGAATCATGCACACGTTCTGGTCCTGCCCCAAATTAGCCCCTTTCTGGGCATTCATTTTCAACGCCCTGATTGGAGCATATGGCTGTACTGTTGCTCCAAATTTACTAACTGCAATTTTTGGCATTCCTTCTTCGGTTTACCAAAAGAAACTGAACAGGTATTGGTTCTCACAACTATGTTGGCCTGTAAGTTGATTATGCTTAATTCGAAGCTTCCCATCCTCCCTTCACATGCCCAAAAGGCTTGCGAGGTGTTTTACAATCTGAAATTTGAGAAGCTGAGGTAGTCTCTCAGCGTTTCAGTAAAGTTGTTTCACAGAATCTGGGATCCTTTCATACAATATTTTGACTCTTTAAATTTTCCTTTAGACCTAGTCATTACAGTATTAATCTTACAGTTTTATGACTTTTACATGTTTATGTATGTGGACTAATGGGGAGGTGGGTGGGTGGGTATAAAACGAAAATCTATATACTATGTGCTTTATTGTACTGTATGTCTGGCGTTTTTGTATAAAAATATACTTGTTTTATAAATAGAGTTGGGAAAAACAAAACAACAAAAAATGTTACCATGAAACCGTTCATGTGGTATATAACAAAAAACCTTCGGCCAGATTTAGGCAAGTAGATTTAAACAGTCATATGCAGCAAATTAGAACTCAAGTTCATGAAGTAAAACAATTATATAGATTAATTTAACAGACTGATGTTTTCCACATTTTTATTTTAGTTAATTATGATGACTTTCACTTACAGCTAATGAAAACATGGCATTAAAGATTAGAATATTATACCAGACCAATAAAAAAATATATACAGAAATGTGGGCTTGATGTTATATGTCTAATACCTGCTTAAAGGGTGTTATTTTCAAAAAGGTGCTTTTAAACTGTCAGTCAGTCAGTCTGACTCACTGACTGCTTTTAAACTGACAAACAAGGCTCATCAGAACACATGATTTAATTTGTTGAATGACTGTACATGAGATTTGTGCCTTTTGTGAATATTTCTGCCAGACAATATTATTTGAAAATAGTTAACTGACATAACAAAACATGGTTTAAACATGGTTTAAGTATATGTGTACAAAATGGTTTGTTTATTGGTATAAAGTAGAAGTGATAAGGGACCTAATGATAAGTATGGTATGAAAAAGCGGTAAAACTCTGAGAAGGTGCAAGCTGACCCACAGCTGGTAGTAGCTCATCCTTAGTCACTGCTTTGTAACGGTTCCCTTGGCTCAGTCGACCTGGCTGCTCAAAGAAAACGTTCTGAAACGGAGACCTGACCATGTATATGTGTTTTTCTCTTTATATGTGCACGTGTGCAGCTGCTCAAATTTACATTACCTAAACAAATTTCCTGCCGTTTCACTGTGATGCATGTTTCTCCCTTCCACTACCACACACCATCTGTGTGTGTATGTATGTGAGAGGCTGCTTTTTAAGAGTGTGTTCAACAACAGTCCGCTTGGCAAGAGAACAGCATTCCACAGCAGCAAGTGTCTGACGTCAAAGCGGGCACATTTATAGTCTGGTAAACACACACTCACATGCAGTCTGACGAAGAGGTGAAACTGGGGAACCATTTCAGTCAATGAAAGAAGTTTTCTGACTTCTGACCAGCTCTCACTGTCATTATACACAAATTCATGTACCAACACAAAATGACAGAGGAAGTTGGCATTTTGTGCAGATACAAATGAGTGCAGACTTCATAATAAAGCTTAGCTCCAAAACAAAACTGTTTACAGAACTACCATGACACAAAAAAAGCAATGTTATACAGCAATCACACTGACATAAAAAGCAAGCAGCATGGCCAGGTCAAATTTTCAATTAGCTGCACTTTACTGAGAAATTATTCAATCTACAAAATGTTGACATTACAAAAGCTTCAATGGATTTTAATGGGATTTTATGTGACCAACACACAGGGGATACATAGCTTTGTAGTGGAAGAAACGTTTTTCAAACAGAAATCTGAGAACTGTGGTGTGTAGAACCATGTTTTACTGCAATTTTGGAAGCAGTTCTTTTGAGGTGTGTCACTAACACCTTTGCACATCTACAGCATATGACATCTATGTCATATTCAATAAATAAGAATATGTGTTTCTATTAGGCTTGTTTGTCAAATTAAAGGTACCTTTAAAAAAAAAAACTCTAAGCAGTATTAATTGTTTTTACATTTTCTGCAGGGATTAAAATTAAATGTTTATAAAGCCCACATAATTTTAGTAAATGTGTACTTTTTATTGGTCCGATGTAATATTCTCATCATAAAAATATCAGTGTGTGTGTAATTAATCTGTATAATGTGTTTTACTTAGTGAACTGAGTTACTATAAAATCAATGAACTTTTGAATAATATTCTAATTTATTGAATATTACTGTAGAGCTTCTACATACATACATATGAGGAAAAATATACAATATGTACAGTCATTAATGCTAGCACATCCACCAGCGAAAGAATCAAAACATTGAATCTCATTTCTTTACTTGTAAAATAGTCCAAATATTTTATTCTATGCAACACCAAGAGAGCTTGATCTTTCATTCTTCTGTCCAGGGATTAGAGGTCAGGATATAGCAACTGTTACAGGCTTGTTTTTATTGTGAGAAAGAGCTGAATAGGCTGATGTGCATGCAGAGATGAGAGAATAACCGGAAACTGGTCAGTCTGAGCTTATCAGCTTGTCCTTTAACAATGTAAAACTTTTGTTGTAACATCCTCCTTTCATTGAGAGTCAGACTAAAATCAGGCACATTTTTGTATGTTCTCAGATCCACACTTCTTATTTCCAGACTATGTAGAGATGTCAGCAAAATAAGACTTAATTCATTGAAGTTAAATAACAAAATAAATAACATTTATTCCATTAATCTGCCAAATCATGGGGCAAACCTCAATAGCCACCTATCAAGGGTGTTACTCGTCTCTTACTCATTTGACCACAATGGATAGATGCTGCGAACCTGTCATACACACAAACACACACACACACACACACACACACACACACACACACACACACACACACACACACACACACACACCCACACACACCACATCCCTGGCTTGGTAATCCACCCTGATGATAATCACAAGGCACTTTAACAACTTCTTATATAACATTTGATTCAGCACACTGCAACTATTGGCTGGTCTCAATATAATAATAATAATTTATAATAATATAATATTATTTATATAGCGCTTTTGAAAAACTCAAAGACACATTCACACAATGACACAATGGTTAGGATTAATTGAAATGTATGCACCAGACTTTGTGAAGTGCCTTGAGACGACATGTGTTGTGAATTGGCGCTATATAAGCAAAACTGAAATGAATTGAAATCCGGAAGTCAAACAACATTATAAGATCAAAACACTTAAATACATCACACTAGACATTACCAAACAAAAGACTTAAGATTGGGGCAGAAGTTCACCTTCCGGGAGATCAACAAATATTGATTTTTGTTTGTGGGGTATGGTGTTTTAATAAGTAGCAAATGCACCCAAATAATAATTACAAAGTACAATTATTTTATTATTCTTGGAACAAGGCATTATTTTTGGAACAAGGCATGTGTACATGTGGTAAAGAAGCATCTAATACGATCAAAGATTAATTTAGACTTCTGATCATCAGCAGTATGTGCAAAATATATTTAGGCTTTGTAGACCCCTGAGCTCTGTAGTATCCCCCTGTGCTCCCCCTTCCCACCTCCCAGGTTGGGAAGCAGTAATTTAAACCATTCCATTGTAACTCTGGCTGTGTGTTAAGGCTTGCTGGTCTCCTGGAAGGTAAACCTCTGCCCCAATCATAAGTCTTTTGCAGCCAGAATTGCCGGGTATTTAGCTCCATCCATCCTCTAATCAACACTGACCAGATAAAAGGGTCCCCACAACAATATGCTGCCACCACTATGTTTATCTGTTGTGAAGTCAGGTTGCAGCTTTATTTTTTTAAATAAAAATTGTAGTGCATATTTTGTTTTTGTCATCCGAGCACCATCTTGAACATTTTGTGTGTCCCCTTCATGGCTTACAGCAAACTTCAAATTGAGCTTCTATTGGCTTGCTTTGAACAATGGCTTTGTCCACAGAGGCCAGATTTGTTGAGTGTAAATGTGTTGACAGATCCTGCCACCTGACATGCTAATCCCTTAAGCTCCCCAAGACTTATCATCTTGGCTGCTTTTCTGATTCATGCTGCATTCTATTTGTCTTGGAAGTCAAATTTCGAAGCTGGAAATTACATAAGGTTTACCCTGAATGACTGTTTACTAACTAGGTTATTTATTAATTAATTGCACTGGATTTTATTTAGGGTAATGAGAGTAAACAGGACTGAATACAAATACACCACACTTTTAGCTATTTATTTGTAAGAAATTTTAAAAACAACGCTTAATTTTCCTTCCACTTCACAATTATTCATTACCTTTTGTTCATCTATCAACATAACATATCACTACTGTACACTAAAGTGTTGGTTTTGAGGTAAGTGGTCAAAAAAGTAGGGGCGTGGACAGTTTGTTTGACCAGTCATTCATTACAGTAATGATTAAAGTTGTTCAAAAACGGTAATGTTTTCTCAAGTAGAGAGCACATACTGATGCTGCAGCAGGATCACAAATTTGATTATAAATCAAAGTGATCTTCTCTTCTTGATTTAGCCCAGGACCTGCACAAAAACACTATTCAGATACTGTCAGGTAAATGGAAAGGTGTGCATGTCTAAAATGAGGCTATTTTCCTTTCCGTTTTCCTCGTTCTAGTTTCACACTGCTGCCGCCGAGAGGTATTTCTGGAAACCAATGTTCATTCCTTATTTCTCCTCTCTCCTTGCCTGTCTTGTTCATTTTGCATTGCTTAAAGATAATAGTCTCCATGATGTCAGCCCTGCAAAACACTCAGCTAAGGGAAAGAGAGGAAGAACAGAGCAAGCAATTGGGAGAGTTAGGTGAAAACAGTATAATGGCTGTGCATACTTTAGACAAATTCAGAGCTAAGTGAGAGAGACTCAAGGTCTCATCAGTGGTGTTGCTAAAGAGACTTAATGGTAGGTTGGTAAACTGTTGGTCATCCACTCTAGATATTGTCTGCTGGGTTACAGCTGGCGTACTATCTTAGAAAACAACAGAATTTGTTTAGCATCTATCTACAGTGCCTTGCATAAGGGTATATACTCATTGAACTTTTTTTTTTTTAACCATGTCCCGTTTGGCAGAGTAGCGTTCAGAATTGTTTTCTGAGTACCAAGAAAAAGCCCAACAGATATACTTTCACTAGTGGAGCATTACAGCCAACGCTTTAAAGCGCTGCTAGATGTTTATAAAAAAACTTTATTAGAAATTGCTTTCGGATCATTTAAATTGCTACGAACACAGAGACAGAAATGAAAAGGAAAAAAATAAGAAGCATGAAAGAGACAAAGGTAGGGCAAAAAGGAAAAGGGGAGAAAAGGAGAAAAGAATGGAGGAAAGAAAGAAGGATGACGAGAATACAAAATAACACCCTGCTTGCTTCTACACCTGCAGAAACGTTCATATTACCAGCTTTTTTACCAGAAAGTGCACGGTACTTATCAATTCAAGATGTGTTTAGTGGTAAATGCAGCTCACTATAGAACATTTGTGTATCTGTTAACACCTAAATCTAAACACCTGTGGGTCTGAGTGTGAGCGCGCTTGTGTATACAAGGTTTCTCCATAAAAATATGCAATAGAGAGTGTGAGGAGCCAAAGACCTGGTCCCCTGGACCTGGAACAGATACGGAGGAGATCCGAGCCATAAACATCCAATGGCCCACCAGAGCAGAGGAACCCCAGGAGAACCACCGCCGGGACTACCGTAACCCCCCCATAGAAGAGCAGGGGAGAGTCCCAGCAGAACCACCCAGCAGCCACAGTGCAGAAGCCCCAGGGAGCTGAAGCAATGAGCCCACACGTGAGCTTCATCCCCGAAAAGCTGACCAAGCCTACACCCACACAGCACAAACTCCACTCACAGCGCCGCTCCAAGTACCGCCGCCGTATCCCACCCCCAACACACAGCGCACCGCGATGGCAAGGCAAGGCCCCACTCAACGCTACCCCAGCCCCCACCCACAGGCGCAACAGGGCAGACACCATCGAGGACCGAGCCCACAACGGAGCCTCCGACCCCACGCCAAGATGGGACAAACTCACCCGGCAAGAGGTTCCCAGCCAGCGGCAAGCACGCTGGGCCTACGTCCCCCACCACGCGACCCGCAACCACACAAACACACCACATCACCGTTACTGCAACGACCAGGGAGAAACGTTAACCAGCTCAGCTCTACCACCGCTGCTCAGCCGATCCAAATGCCAATGACCCCACATCCAAGAAGAGGACACAACCCCCCCCACGCCACACGCTGCAGCCCCCCCCACGCCACCGTCTAGCCCGCCGCCTCGATCCCACCCCCAGACACAACAGCCAGCAGAGCAGCACACCGCCAAGCCTGCCCAACCATTCGGCCAGCGCCAGCAGCCCCAGCCTATCAGATCGTCAGAGAGAAACATGCACCAGCCGGGTAACCGGGCCAGGCAGGCCAGCCGCTCGAGGCAAAGCACATCCTACCAGCCGCCCCAGTGCAGGCACTAGACATATTCCACCGCTACACCCGCCAACCGTAGCCCAGCGCCAGGCCACAGGCAAGAGCCACTGGAGGAAGCATTGGAGGAAGGCCACCACAGCACGATAAGGACCGGGCACTCCGCCAACCCCATGCCCAAACTCCGGAGGCACCCCAGGATGCTGGACACCCACCCTCCCGCACAGCACACCTCTCTGCACCAAGCAGGCCGGCCAGTCCCTCCACCAAAGCGAAGCCACATCTCAATCAACACTGCACACTGCCCGGCCAAGACCCCCTTGTCGAAGCCCGCCGCCGCCCCAGCCAACGGACAGGGCACCGAAGCTAGGGACTGAGATCCAAGGAAATCCAAGCAATCCTGAGACACCTGAAAAGCCAGCCCCAGCACCAGACAAGCCCAAGACCCGAACCCCAGCCCAGATTCTTACCAAAAGGCCTGCTCCGTCTCCTGGCCTCTGACCCCAGACGGCAAACAGCAAATGGGGTTGTGAAAAGACACCAAGCCTACCTCCGCCCGCTCAAATGTGGTGTTGATGCGTGTTGTTGTAGTGTGACGCACCTACACCCCAAGGCCCTACATGACTGGTAGTGTGATGGAGTGGGCAGAGGGAGGTGTCCGGGGATGGTGAGGGAAGGACTGGGGGGCAAAATGCTTTCCCAGTCTCTGTAGAATATAAACTATCTATGTGTGTAATATAAACTATCTATGTATGTAATATAAACTATCTATGTGTGTAACTGGAATGTGTGGAAATACGGGAGTCAATCTTAGGGAGTGAAGCATAGAAGGGGCCTAGGGAGTGAGAAGCATAGAGAGTGCAATGTCATCAATTAGGAGAGGACAGGGAAGGCCAGAGACAGGGGAGGATGAGTTGCATGTTACAATCAGAAGTATTCCTTATTTGGACCTAAGGGACTGTTATGTTATGTTATGTTATGTTATACATGTACATGTATACATATACATGATATATGTATATGTTGAACACACCCTTGAGACTGAATAAAACTAGCTGGAAGCAAGAGTTGAGCAGAGTTGGGCTCACAGATACTTGGCTGGAGTCTCCATCTCTCACTCTGCAGAGGCGAACATAAGTAGATTGTACTTGTGTTTATTTCACTCTTTGAAACCTGTACCCAAATCAACGGACCCGGGGAAGCAGAGACGGCTTCAACAATTGGTGGCTTGTCCGGGATTTGGAACAACAGGCGAAAGAAATTCGGACCACTGACGAAGACCAACAGGCATCAGACACGGGCTAGCCAAAACTACAAAACAGGTAAGCAGAACCTGTTTAATCAAAACTCTGCTTTTGGATTTTCGATAGGCTAAATTAATATTGTGTCTGAAGTCTAAGTAAGTCTGAGTCAGCCAAAACTTAAGAAAAAGAGTGTCATAAAAGTTGACTAGGATTTAAACTGGTGAATAAGATGTTGTTTTAAGAGAATTACAAGACTTAGTGGTGGTATTGTGTGGAAAATATAGTAGTTTCTCGAACGTGGCAGTTCAGAGTACGTCCTCGACAGAGGTCTACTGTTAGCTAGGTTTGAGGCCTGAGGAATTGAGAAACCTCAAATTCTATAGAAAAGTAAATACACTGAGATCAGGCACAAACACTTAGGTGTGAATGCCGTGTTTTACGCGAGTTCTGCCTCAGTAAAACCGGATTACAGACGTAATAAAAGCACAAACACATAGTCTGAGAATAAGTCCTGTGAAGTGATGAACTGTGAGCTGACATAAAATTCAGCAAGACCAGGCTTTTTGGTAAAAAACTCATGAGCTGTGCGCTGAGGAAATAATCTGTGTTACAGACTTGTTAGGAGTGAGTGAAAATTTGTGTATGACTGGAGAAGCAGCTGTGGAGAGCAGCTTTCTCATTGCAGGTGACTGAATGCAGTTTTCTATCTGGAAATCTTACGGATAGATTGCCGATTGCTGCTTTTGATGAGTAACGAAATATTTCTCTGTGAAAATTCAGATTATAAACACTGTTGGATGGGTGCAAAAACTTGTTATCACTCATGTAAAAACCTTGGGTTGCAAGGCACCTGCACTATGCCTTCCTCCCTGTGTGTGTGAGATCATTGTTATCTCTGTGTGAACCAGCCTCCTTTCCGTCTCACACACACACACACCCTGTCTGAACTGTCTGTTGAATTGTGTATATAAATAAAGAGATAGGGTGTCAAAACTTTGTAGTTTCACTGCAAAGTGGGCTACCCTTGTCACAAGTAACTCTGACTGTATCGTTCTTACCTCTGAGTTGACTAAATAATACCTAACATTTATTGGTCCTTCGAAGCCGGATTAATTCAATAACCTTATTTCTCTTTGCTTTAACAGTGACTCTGGGATCCGTGGGGGAAGCCTGACGTCGAGCGAAGCACCGCTGCACAGCCTCCATTAGCCGGAGTGGCGGAAAGTCCCGGTGTGTGTGAATTCACACCTGGCCAGTGGGTTATTGCCTTCCTCGGCACGGGTGACTCTCACAGGGTCCAGAGAGTCACCAAGAAGTCAACTCCGAGGTGAGACAGTTTTAAAATACAGTTCATAGGAAAAGTACTTAACAGTCGTTGGTAGTGCGTCGCCGGTAAGGACGCTGCATTCGGATGGTTTTATTCCACCGTGAAAGGAATAGTGACAAATTTGGTACAATTCCGCCGTGAAGGGGATTAAAGAAAACGACTGAGGATTATTCTCCTGAGAGGGAATAGAGTAAGCGCTATATAAATAAAAGAAGAAAAGTACTTAAAAGTCGTTGGTAGTGCGTCGCCGGTAAGGACGCTGCATTGGGATGGTTTTATTCCACCGTGAAAGGAATAGTGACAAATTAAGGTAGGGCCCCGCCAAGAAGGGGGCCAAATAAAACGACTAAGGGTTATTCCCCTGCGTGGGAATAGAATAAGCGCTATAAAAGTAAAAAGAACGGAGTAAATTGAGCTCATAAAATAACACCAAGTTAACTTAGAACAATTACAAGGTACCTGAAACTAACTGTGTGACTGTGTTGTGTGTGTATGGAGGACTAAGCATTTTAATAGAATCATAGCAGGATTCTGCTAGTCCTGTGTTTTCTTTTGCCCAGATTAAAACTACGTACTGGTGACTTTGGAGATTCAGGTCGGATCTCATTCCAGAAAATTAACACCGCTGCGAATTAGTCGCAGTAGAAGGGCGTGTTAATGTCCTCTCCTTAAAGTCTCATGCCAGTGACCTTTTATCTGGGACATTTATACTACAATTAAACTAACATAAAACATAATGGGGAAGAAACAAAGTAAACTAATTGACTTAGAAGGGGAGGTAAAGTTTATGGAGAACTATGTAAAAGGAGCAGGTATGATCTGTCATAGATGGAATAAAAAATAAAAAACACGGGTTTTTGGGCAAATTAGATACAAAGGATGTCTTAAAATTACAAGGGGATCTAAAATTAGCAATAATGAAAACTAAAAAGAGAAAAATAACAAAGAACAATGGGGAAAGAACAGAGAAAAAGCTCTGATTTAACAGAAATATGTACACGATGGCATAAAAATACGGATTTTCAGGTAACTTAATTATCACTGAAATCCTAAAACTACACGGGGATCTTAAACTGGAGATTATGCATTCAAAAGATTCAAGAGACAATAAAAAACCTTGCCAGATTATAATTTCAAAGGGGACTTTTCAGTCCCTGAGTGCTCACAGTTGATAAACAGATTAAAACAAAAAGATGAATTAAAAAAACAACAATAAGAGCAGCTTTTAACTGACATAGCCATAATACTGAGGCCTTAAGAAAAGCACAGGAAAAAACTTTCAGCTTAACTGAAAACAAATAAAGGGGGGCGGACTGCCACCCATCCCAGTTTAGAATACCAAGGTAGCCCCAAATTATAAAGACTAAGAGGTGGTTTTAGAGGTCGTGGTAAAAGAAGTTAAAAGAGGAGGTGACAATGTGGACAACATGGAAACTGTCCAACTGGACAACCCAGTGAACAATGACTAGAGTTGTTAAAGAAGTAATCTGAGAGTAAAAGATTTTGTAGGCAAGCATTAGTGAGAAACAGGTGCTTTAAAAATCATTCTATGGTGTTATACTACTAACAATATCATGATAAAATGCAAAAGATTCATTATACAGGGAAATAATTCCATATTTGGCTCAGATTGTGTGCATTCTTGATTTTTCCTCTTTGAGAGAAGTTAAATTTCAGCTCTGTGAAACGACCTTGACAAAGAGATGCAGCTGCCTGAAAACAAAGATAAAACTTCTGCAAACAGCAGAAGCCTGTCTCTGTTGAAAGGTCTGAAAAAAAAAAAAAAAAAAAAAAAAATTGTAACTCTACCCTGCATGTGTCAAACTCAAGGTCCGCGGGCCAAAACCGGACCCCAGAAGTTTAGTGATTCTCTAGAAGTAGAGCCTTTTAATATGGTGATTGTGTGCTTGAATGTTATTTTGTCAATCAATAAGCAGTTTTGTCTACATTCTGCCACAATCTGCCTTTTGAAAATGTTTTGAATCTTGCTCTTTATGTATAAAAAAAAAAAAGAAAAAAATTGGCTAAAGTCTGCAGACACAAAATTAACCTGGATTGAAGCTCTAACTAAGTTTATTTAATCTGAGATCTTCTCCAAATGCAACAGTATATGTCAGTCTACATGAGATACTAACAACTTCACCTACTGGTATAATATAAAGATCTGATTGAATATGTGAAACAAACAATGATGAAAGTTTTTCAACAGGTGATGCTCATCCAGGAGGAAGACAGTGTTCCTAGGAAATGCAGCTCATTTATTAACAATCAATTTTTCTCCTATAGGTGGAAGTTTTGGCTGACTAATCATAGGCTGAATCTATGAAACATTATGAGCACAGAACAAATGACCAAGGTTCTGACTGACTTATGAACCTCACTGACCTGACAATGATAACATGACACCCAACAGATAACACCTTTAAGGTGGACCCACTAAGACCACCTTATTGATTCTTGGTGAATAAAAAAAAAGAATTGAAGCGTTCAAAACAGACCTTGTGGAAACAAAAGGGGTTATGAGGAAACTATGTGCATTTTAAGAATAATAGAAGTCAAATTATGCTCAAATATTTACAAATAAAATGACTCTGACAGAGAAATAAGTAAGTAGTGTGTGAATGTGTGTGAATGGGAATGACTGATTTCATTGTAATGCATCTTTGAGGGACCTTAAAAGCGCTAATAAAGGTCTGATGTTCTGATGATCTTTGCCAAATTTATATCTTAATAAGGTTTCCAGAATCTTTTTCGAAAAATCATTTAAAGATGGCAAAGGTTCTACCTGTATTGAAAATACTGATAACCATAGGAAAGTTCATAGATCTGTCTTCAATTTTTCACAATTCTTGTACAAACAGGTTATTTAAACTTTCATGTGGCCAAATGTCTGTGTTTGACTTTCTGTTTTTGTGAAATAAATGTCTGTTTCATGTTATGTAAAAATTAGAGTCCTCAACATTACCATAATAATATTAGGTCAGTTCTCTATGGTAAAACAAAAAGATTTTAACAGATGTTTAGACTTTTTCCAGTCAGGTTCAAAATGATTGAATTAGACTCAAACTTAACATAAGATGAAATTAACCTTAACAGAATTACTGAACTGGACTGAAATAGATAAAACTTTAGTTAATTGAAACAAACTTTAGTTACTTGAACTAAATACAAAGCTGACTGAAACTGTATGTTGTACCTATAAAACTGGGTAAGATAAACTAAGATTATAAGATATAATATGCCCTTCATTTTTTGTGTTCATCAGTGAGTGAGTTTTTATTTTTTATTTTTAATAAGAACTAAACCAAGCATTATTTATAATAATAGCAACTACCAAAAATATTGATCTCATTTTTAAATGTAATAAGGACTTACTTTATAAAATATGATAAAAAAGAATAATAAGAATTTGGAAAAACAGAGGCTTTAAACCTCTGCAGGAACAGCACTGACACTGTCAAAAGTGGATCCTAATACAGAAATCTGGAAGCTCATTCTGGCGTGGATAGTCAAAGTCCATCCAAGGACACATTTAGATGAGGCAGAGGGACAAATACAGGGCTTAGCTGAGAGCAACATGCATCCTGCCCTATCTGCTGTCCCACCTGAACTGTGGTCCCAATCATCAACTGATGTAGGATTAATAAAGGGGTTCCCACCATACAAGGTTAAACTAATATCTGAAAAAAGGCCATTAGTCCGCCAATACCCCTTAAAGCCAGAAGCTGAAGAAGATACTAAGCCAGTAATATAAGATATGTTGAAGTCAGGAATATTAAGAGAAGCACCTGACGCTACATGCAAGGCATATCACACTGACATCGCTATTATTATCACAGCCAAACATAACTCTAAAAAGATGTGCCCTTTAAATCCAAGTACTCTAATACCTACTGCAGAAGATGGAAAACCCCATTCTTATAAAGCAAAAGTTGAAGAAGACACCAAACGCAGACAAGACATTTCTCAAACTCTTATACCAGATTCATGTGTTGTGTTTGTAGATGGCTCATCATCTAAAGATGAATATGGAAAGAATAGAGTTGGTTATGCAGTAACAACCATCGACAGAATAATAGAAGCTAAATCTCTACCCAATACATGCTCAGCCCAAACAGCAGAATTATATGCTGTAGTAAGAGCATGTGAATTACATGAGGGACAAATACTTACTATATACACAGACAGCCAATACGTTTTCGGATCAGTACATCACCATGCTAAGATTTGGCAAAATAGAGGTTTTAAAACATCATCAGGGACAGAACTAACTCATTTCAACCTATTAAAGAGAAAATGTCAGATCTGCTATTTATAGACACAGACGTGCTGAAAGACGCCCAACAGTCAGCAACCAAGACAGAAATAAAGGCCTGGCTAAAGAGAGGAGCACAGAAAAAAGATGACATCTATCAGATAGAAGATAAACCAATCCTCCCAAAACATTTATACAACACAGCGGCTACAGTGACACATTGGGAAGACCCACGTGTCAAGGGGGGAATATGTCACATCTGGTAAAGCATTAATGCTACACTATAAATATTTCTGACTATGCAAAGAATTTTTGCAGATCATGCATAATTTGTTGCAA
Organism: Girardinichthys multiradiatus; assembly: GCF_021462225.1. NCBI lineage: Eukaryota > Metazoa > Chordata > Actinopteri > Cyprinodontiformes > Goodeidae > Girardinichthys > Girardinichthys multiradiatus. Next base: position 4,731,617 of record NC_061817.1, on the reverse strand, counting down.
ACACGGGGGAATAAATATTGCCTAGTTGTAATAGATGAACCTAGTGACACATTTCTTCCCCACATATGGTATCCCACAGATTATAAGGTCAGATAATGGAACTCATTTTGTAAATAAATTAATAGAACTAAGTTCTAATGCATTAGGGTTTCAGTTAAAGATTAAGGAAAACAATGGAAGAAACAGGGAGGCCATGGCCCGGATGCCTATCCCTGGTTAAATTATGGATGAGAATAACTCCAAATCAAACTGGTCTTACTCCATTTGCCACCTACTGTACATCATTGTATAACTCCACCCACTATATTCTGAGCCTGAGATCACGTGACACCAAGTTGCTGATGTGAATTTGTATTCTCAAAGAAATAGTACATGGCAGACCGTTTTCTCTGCCCTCTGACATGAATGAAATAGAGAAAGCACAACAGGAACCTTCATTAGCTGAGTGGATGAATAAAATGTTGCAGACAAAAGAAGAACAAATGTCCAGTGGTCTGCCGATAATCTCTGCTCCTATCCCACAGAATGAGGCCTGGAGACCTGGTCCTGATTAAGACACTCCACCGGAAGGATTGGAGCACTCCTTGGTGGAAAGGGCCGTTTCAAATACTCCTGACAACGCCCACAGCTCTGAAAATAGCAGAGAGGCCTTCCTGGATCCATAAAAGCCACTGTAAGCCAGTTTTGCCGTTACAGGAGCCAGATCAACCGACGGGGTAGCAGAGGAAGTCCGGGTTCAAAGATGGCCCAGCGTCTCAAACCGGTGAAGAAAACAGCTGATCTGCGCCCAATTATAAAATGGCTCTCTGTAACATGTGGACAGGACTGATAAGCCTGAGCTTAATTCTGGTAGCAGGACTCTTTCTCTATCTAAAGCAGGATCCACAGGAGGTGATACCGAACCAGAAGAGATGGACATCAGACGGGACCCATCTCAGAACACTGACGGAAGAACATGACGCACATCCATTCCTACAGAATTTCTGGTATTGTTCATGGTGGCATATGCAACACTGAACTAGGTAGAAATACACGAAAATGAAGGGGACGATTATGATGACATGTTGTAAATAAATCACATCAAAAGCCTGAGTGTACTCATACATTGTATTTCATAAAATGACCTTACAGCAGAAAATCGAAAGAAGTTGTTGCTTAAGTGAAATGAGAAAAAGTACAATGATGACATAAACAGGGCAGATTTTGAAATTCCTTTATTATGTTTCACTGTTTTCATTAATTAAGTATTATTCTTTTATTTTTATGATTTCAAGTATTATTATTATTCTTTTATTTTTATGATTTCAAGTATTATTCTTTTATTTTTATGATTTCAAGTATTATTCTTTTATTTTTATGATTTCAAGTATTATTCTTTTATTTTTATGATTTCAAGTATTAATCAACATTTAACTTTTAATGGTCGCCGAGGGCGGCGGGGCCGTATGAGTATTTCCCACAAAATATAATCTGTTTACCGTCCGTGGGTTTTCGCTCATACCAAGTATTTTTCTTACTCGTTTTTATATTAAATGTTTTTACTTGTGATAAAAGGAGGGACTGTTGGATGGGTGCAAAAACTTGTTATCACTCATGTAAAAACCTTGGGTTGCAAGGCACCTGCACTATGCCTTCCTCCCTGTGTGTGTGAGATCATTGTTATCTCTGTGTGAACCAGCCTCCTTTCCGTCTCACACACACACACCCTGTCTGAACTGTCTGTTGAATTGTGTATATAAATAAAGAGATAGGGTGTCAAAACTTTGTAGTTTCACTGCAAAGTGGGCTACCCTTGTCACAAGTAACTCTGACTGTATCGTTCTTACCTCTGAGTTGACTAAATAATACCTAACAAACACATAAACTTAGAAGGAACAATATAAGCGGTGGAAATAACACCGTAATATATAGAAAGTTCTGTGAGTTTGGCATTTTTTTTTAAAGAGCTGTGAACAGCAGTGATTATAACTGTAAGACCGGTCATGAGATGTTAAGTTGGAGAAATAACCAACAACAGACTTGTTAGGGTTAGAAAAGTGCATGAGCTGGACACATACACTCCGGCAAACATTAGACAAGATTTATAGTTTAAGTCCATGAGCTGTGAGACACACACACACACTGGCAGGAGAGATTGATTGTCGAAGGAGGAGTAGATCACAGGGAACCGTTAGGTAGATGGTTGAACCGAGAATATAAGAGGTATCTGAAGGATAAAAAGAAAGTTGGTTGATTAAAGCTGATGAGGAAGGGCGACTTGGTGGAATAAAGTGTAAAGTTGAAGCAAAAGAGCTGAAGTAGGGCCTAAGAGAGACAGAAGCACAAGAAACGTTTAGACTTTTAAGAGGGGTTACACTATTGGAATCAAAAGTGCATGATTTATATGAGAAAGCTTCTCAACAGATGACAGAAAAACAGTTTGAAGATTCTGGAAGAACACACACCATGACTACTCGTAGCCAGAGTGGTCCATCCAGATTTCAATGTCCGTTGTTGACTTCATCAGTTGGAATGACAAATTATGTCCCTTTTTATTGGGAGATGTACAGGCATTAGTGGATAAGTTGCCACCTATTGTAGGATGTGGACGGGTCAGGGTACAGGAATTAGATACATTGATTAAAGGCATGACACTGGCCGTGGGTGACTTTAGAGCAATTTTGGGACGATCTGTGCGTCCCTCGGTGACTAAGGAGATAGAACAGAATGCTGATTGCAGTAAGGACCCTGATGACACACCCCTGACATGTGTAATGACAGCCCTAGGGAAGGCCATAAGAAATCAGACTCCATTGCAGTCCCTCAATTTGATTGGGACCCTAATCAGCATCCTAAAGAGCACATTAGTGCTGCAGTGGACACGTGGATGAGACACACAGGAGTTAATCCTAAGGGTGACGGGACAGGAATGGGACAGCTGCTTAAAAAGCCATATTAAAAGGAGTTCCTGTTGACATGTGTTAAAAGATGAAAAATAATCCTGATTTGCAGGGAGCAGACTTTACAAAGTGGGAAAAACATTTGATTCACCATTTACATACGGCTCAGGAGGCAGAGAAAAAGAAAAGAGGAGAAAGAGCATTTACAGAATCAGCTCCTTAAAATGCTGCTTAAAGAGGCCAAAGACAAATTAAATAAGAGAAAAAGTGATAAAACTGAAAATGTAATGTTAGCTGCGCCTCAACCTGTTCCTCCGGCTGCATCTCCATCAGCACACACCCCTACGTCTGTGACTGATCAGTGGCAAGGAGGGGGGTTGCCCCCTCCTCCACCCTATCTATTTGTATAATTACAGGTATAGGGGCCCCGGTCGTGGAGGCGGATGGCATGTTGGTGGTCAGTTGGTCAAGGGTGGATGGTGTGGGGCACCCAGAGGACGGGGTGGAGCCAGCAGGGCACTGGGAGATGTGTGCTACAACTGCGGTCAGTCTGGACATTGGGCACGCACCTGCCCTACCTGAGGGTCACATCAGGGAGTACCAGGTCTTATGGTCCCTCCTAATGCAGGTATGGCACCTCCCCCACACCAGCAGGGCCAGTATCCACAGATGGGTGGACACCCGTCTTACAGCCCATACTGACGCCCCTGAGGAGGACCAAGGCAGCATGGGCACAGCAGATCCCATGTTGCCTGCAAAGGTGGGAGAGAACTGTCTGAATCTTTAGTGGACACTGGAGCTACTTATTCCACCATAACACAGCAACCTCCTAAACCACTGCTCTCTACTAAGACTGTTTCTGTGATGGGTTTCTCAGGGGCTGCATAAATTCTGCCTGTGACTGTACCACTTCCTGTTCAGATTGGGACTCAGAGAGTTACTCACCCTTTTGTGCGTTCACCCAGCACACCTGTTAATTTGCTGGGCAGAGACTTATTAGTGAAGCTGGGAGCATCAGTGCTGTGTGGTACTGATGGGTTAACGGTAACTTTTCCAGATGGTTCCTTTTTGGCATGTGGACAAATGCTTCAGCATGGACAATATTTTTTACAGCCAGTTGCAGAGGAATATGCTGACATCTACTGGAGACTGCTGACCGCACCTTCTTCTCCAAGCAGCATCTTCTCTGTGTATCAGCTGTGGAAACCCTGGATTCAAAGTCTCTGCCTCTACACCTCTCCGCCTGACCCGCCCCATGTCACTCTGTTCTACGACCTTTGTCACACAGAATGGTACCAGGATTTGTTTAATGAAACAGTAGAAGGTAGGACATGGTTTATTTCATCCAAAATTATTTATGTGGCTCCTGAGGGCGTGGCTGCAACAGTTGATTTAACACCTGACCAAGCAGAATGGTATTTAATGTCAGATGAAGCTGTTCCTCATGTTTCTCTTTCTTTGCATCCTGAGCATCAAGCTAAGGAATTGGGAGGAGTGGTAAAGCACTCTCTGGCAGCTGGGGACTGGCAGGACACCTCAGTCACCAACTTAAGTTTCTTTTCAGGTTGCATCTCCCTTGCCTATTTGGGTTCCACAGTATCCGCCAAAAAAAAAAAAAAAGGTTCAGGAAGGCGTCAGAGACACTATTGAAGGCCTGAAGGCAGCAGGTGTGTGAGACACCTCAGCCTCAGCATGGAACACGTCCATCCTTCCTGTAGAGAAATAAGGTACTGGAAAATACCGCATGGCACATGATTTAACAGCAATAAATTCAGTTCAGGTGACTCCTACTGTTCCTGTCCCAAATCCCTATGTTGTTCTCTCCAACCTTGAACTTTCACCTCAGTGGTACACATGTATTGATCTAGCTAATGCTTTTTCTGCAGAACGTACGCTCCCAGACTACACCACATCATTTTCTTTGGATGTTTCTGTAACAAAACTGGCAGTAAATGGAGTTTTGTTTCAGAAAAAAGGGGGAGAGAGGAGAGTGCTGATGTACATTTCAGTAATGATGGATAACATGGAAAAATGCCACCCACAATATACACAACATGCAGTAGGGTTGGCAAAATTAATTCTAAAAACAGTTCACCTAGTGATGGGACACCCTCTGAATGTTTTAACAACTCACAGTGTGGTGGCATATGTGAACTCTCAAAGTTTCACCATGACAGCTCTGAGACAACACAGGCTCAGCAAAATCTTGGAGGCACAAACATCCCATACACACATGAAGGGATAAACATGGCAGATAGAATAACTACCGGTACACCACATGTCTGCGCAGAAAAAGTGGAGTTTAATGAAAAAATCAGACCAGATCTACAAAGTACATTCCTAACAGACGCCCGAAACCTGTACACATACGGGTGCTGCTTCAGACATGACACAGAAAGACTTAAGGCAGCATACGCGGTTGTGGAAGACACAGTGACAGATTTTGTCACAGTACAGACTGAGGACAGGATTCAGAACTGCAGGACAGAAACTCATTAAACATGAACAGGAAATGAGAAAGTTGGCTGAAGCTTTGTTGCTCCCTCAAGAAGTAGCCGTCATTAAATGCAGAGGACATGACAGCAGTAACACCAGAGTAGCACAAGGTAATCAGGCCGCTGACCGGGCATCTAAACAGTGTGCAGGATATCAGCCCAGGCACATAATGCTGTTTACAGAAGCAGGGTGGACACCAGAACCCACCCTGGAAGAAGTAACGAAACTACAAAAGGGGGCCTCTCCTGAGGAAAAATCAGTTTGGAAGGCACGAGGGGGCTCACAAGATCAGAATGGTCTCTGGAGGAGCCCAGATGGACATCCCATCTTGCCACCAGGTTTTACCAAAGTAGCTCTAGAAGAAGCACACGAAGTAGGACATGTGGGAACAATGCAAATGTTGAAAAATCTTGAACACTGGTGGCATCCTTTTTTGAACCAATGGCAGTGCATTGGATTAATTCATGTGAGATGTGCAGGCAGTTCAATGCCAGACCAACCTTGAAGCCAGCACCTGGAAAGTTCCCAGTAGACCCAATAGCAGGAAAAGAGGTTATCATTGATTATACAGACATGACTGAGAGAGTAAATGTGTTCAGATATCTGTTGGTGTGTGTGGATGCATTTACTGGATGGCTGGAGGCGTGGCCTACAAAAAGGAACACAGCAAATCTGTGGTAAAGTGTTTGATAAATCATTATATCCCTAGACACGGTTTCCCAGCTAAAATAAGGTCTGACAACGGTTTAAAAAATGAGGAACTCAAGGAAGTGGAAAAATGTCTGGACATCCACAGTCACAGGGTGTTGGGGTTTGAAAACTTTTGTATTGTTTATCACTCATGTCAGCTCTAAGTGCTTTTCCTTCCTTACATGCCACAGGAAGGGAGATGGAGACAAGAGTGAGTTATGCTTTTATCAGTAACATCTAGCGACTGGTACGAGTCCTCACTCCCTCTCTCTCTCTGCTTGGGACCGGGACGCGTGGGCCCTGGCCTTTCTGACCCCACACACACACACCCTGAATGTTTGTTGAGCTGTGTGTGAGCCAGCATGTGTAGATGGAGAGGGAGGGGTGCTAATACTTTGTGGTCTGTACTGCAGAGCTACCCTTGCCGCAAGTAAAAAACTGACTCTGTGTCGTTCTTGCCTCTGAGTTGACTAATTAATACCTAACACAGGGGAAGGTTGAAAGAATGAATCTAACCCTTTAAACCAAATTGGCTAAGATCTGTGCACAGTCCAAAAGGAATTGGGTTACCCCCTTACCATTAGCTCTGATGTCTGTACGGAGTTCTATAAATCAGAAACATGGTTTAACCCCACACGAGCTGCAAACAGGGAGGCCATTCCCAGGTCCACAAACAAGGTTACCGTTTCTCACTGAGTGTGAACAATCTATGTCTCATCGTGATTATTACAGATCTCTCCACAGTCTTGTTACAGCTTTCTCCAAACAGATCCCAGCAGAACCAGAGACCAGGATCGGAACCACCACATCGGAAGCCGAGTGGGTCCTCCTGAAAGTCATCAAAAGAAAGTGGTCAGAGCCAAGGTGGACCGGTCCATTCCAGGTCACGGAAAGGACAACCCATGGAGGAGTGGATGGCAGGCATATTTGGACACTGGAAGGGTTTGATAATGTCTTTGATGATTTCTATTGCAGTATTTGTAGCTATAATGGTGACCTGTGGATGTTGTTGTGTGCCATGCATTCGTTCTCTGATGGTGCGCCTCATCACCTCTGCAATTGAGCAGAGGGATCCAAAGATAACGATGCCACTGTTGCAAATTGACTATAACCAGGATGAGGACTCAGAGTGTGAATTCATGGACGCATAATATGATGCATGCATGTTTTTAATGATTTTCTCTTTTACAGGTGGTACAGTACTATTTTTATTTAGGCCCGAGCAGGAAAACTGCAAGGGCCTATTGTAATCGCTCGAATTCTTATTATTAGGCCCGAGCAGGAAAACTGCAAGGGCCTATTGTAATCGCTTGAATTCTTACTAGGCCCGAGCAGGAAAACTGCAAGGGCCTATTGTAATCGCTATGTTTCTTATTAGGCCCGAGCAGGAAAACTGCAAGGGCCTATTGTAATCGCTCAAATTCTTATTATTCTTTTTTCCGTTGCGTCTTTGCGGGGCAATATGGGGACTTTGCCAAGCCCCTAGATGCACACGCTTTTACCCAAAATTGTCCCCCAATGAAATGTCTTGATCCTTAATGTCGTCATCAGTGGGCGTGGCCTAACCACTTAGCCACGCCCCAAACGTGAGATAGCCCGAACCGTAAGTCGTAGAGATCTGAAATTTGGAACAATGCTAGAGCACCTCAAAACAAGAAAAAAGGTCTCTTGGGGGTATGCCCTAAAATGCACAGGAAGTCGGCCATTTTGGGTCAAAGGCCGATTATTGCCCGTTTTTCACTTTTACTCACCTCGAACTTTAACGAACTCCTCCTAGGGATTTTGAGCTATCGGGTTCATATTTGGTCTACATGCAGTTAAGGGATGGGGGATTAAAAGTTATCAAAATCGTGAGTTTTTGGCCATGTTTAGGGGACGAGGCCGGGGCACGAACTTGGCGTTTGCGCCGAAAGTGAAAAATTGCAATAACTTTCCCAAAAAAATTCCAAATCACACCAAAGTTGGCATGAAGGAGAACATTCGGGTTCCCGACAATACTATGGGGTCATATGCTGACATATTCAAAGCCACGCCCCCTCAGAACCGGAAGTCACTTTTTTCACTTGGAAAGGTGACTCTCTGACTCTCTGACCCTCTTGACCCAATCAACTTGAAAGTGTGTCAGAAGACAGATAACTAGTGGGTCTAACTTCGTTTGAGGCACATTGCCTTTTCATAAAAGGGCGTGGCCGTGGCAGCGCCACGAATTCAGACGTCACGCCATGGCCATACGTTTGCCTCTAATTTCCACATAGATCATCTGATCTGCATCACATTCAATGTGATTGATCCTTGTCCAGTCCCCCACAAAGATCTGATGACATATTCGGTGGGCGTGGCCTAATTCGTCCACAGCCCCCCCTAGAATATTTCAAAAAATCAGCCCCAAGCCATGCTTTGACCGAGGATTGTGAAATTCGGTACACATATGTCACTTCTTAGGACCTACAAAAACGTCTCTTGGAGCATTGGTCCAAACCCAACAGGAAGTCGGCCATTTTGGATTGAAGTTGCCATTTTGACCCTGTTTTGGCCGTTTCTAACCCGCATATCTGAGCGAACTCCTCCTACAGCTTTTGACAGAGACGTGAAAATCACTCAGTATACTCTTAAGGGATTGGGGATCAAAAGTTATCAAAAGCTTTTTGATACATGAAAGCGTGTGGGCGTGGCCACGTCTCAAAATATGACTTCTTGCCATAAAACACTACATTGATATAGCTCCTACAAGGAAAGTCACAGACAAATGAAACCTTCTGGGATTGATCTGCCTCTAGGCCTCAACAATATTCACTGATCAGATGCTGACATCATCGAAGCCCCGCCCCTTGACAACAGAAAGTGTCCCGTTTTCCTTTACTGAATCAGTGTTTGATGTTCTTCACCTAATCAATGTGAAACTGTCCCAAGTAACAGATAACATGATGGTCTTAGACAGTCGCCAGTACTTACTGCTTTAGCTGGAGAGTGTGGCTATGATGGCGTGCCGTATTATGATGTCACGCCACGGCCATACGTTTGCCTCTAAATTACACATGCATGGTCCGATTCACTCCAAACTGAATATTCTTGATCTTTGTCAGCCCCCAAACAGCTCTATTGGATTACATTTAAATTTGGATCAATAGCGCCCCCTAGGACACTTCAAGGACTATATCTCCCTCATACATCATTGGATCCACTTGAAATGTAGTATACATGATCATGAGTTAATGATGGACATTTTGACACAGTTAATTGATGATAAAAGGCCACGCCCTTTTATGAAAAGTCACTGTGCCTCAAACGAAGTTAGACCCACTAGTTATCTGTCTTCTGAAACACTTTCAAGTTGATTGGGTCAAGAGGGTCAGAGAGGCAACTTTCCAAGTGAAAAAAGTGACTTCCGGTTCTGAGGGGGCGTGGCTTTGATGATGTCACAATATGACCCCACAGGATTGTCGGGAACCCGAATGTCCTCCTTCATGCCAACTTTGGTGTGATTTGGAATTTTTTTGGGAAAGTTATTGCAATTTTTAACTTTCAGCGCGAACGCCAAGTTCGTGGCCCGGCCACGCCCCCTAAACATGGCCAAAAACTCACGATTTTGATAACTTTTAATCCCCCATGCCTTATCAGCATATAGACCAAATATGAAGGCGATAGCTCAAAATGCCTAGGAGGAGTTCGTTAAAGTTCGAGGTGACTAAAAGTGAAAAACGGGCAAAAATCGGCCTTTGACCCAAAATGGCCGACTTCCTGTGCATTTTAGGGCATCTGATCTGCACCAAATTCAATGTGATTGATCCTAGTCCAGTCCCCAACAGAGATCTGATGACATATTAGGTGGGCGTGGCCTAATTCGTATACAGCGCCCCCTAGAAAATTTTAAAAAAATCAGCCCCAAGCCATGCTTTGACCAAGAATTATGAAATTTGGTACACCTACAGGTCCTTCTCAAAATATTAGCATATTGTGATAAAGTTCATTATTTTCCATAATGTAATGATGAAAATTTCAGGTGCCAGGTCGTGCTGAAAAATGAAATCTTCATCTCCATAAAGCTTTTCAGCAGATGGAAGCATGAAGTGCTCCAAAATCTCCTGATAGCTAGCTGCATTGACCCTGCTCTTGATAAAACACAGTGGACCAACACCAGCAGCTGACACAGCACCCCAGACCATCACTGACTGTGGGTACTTGACACTGGACTTCTGGCATTTTGGCATTTCCTTCTCCCCAGTCTTCCTCCAGACTCTGGCACCTTGATTTCCGAATGACATGCAGAATTTGCTTTCATCCGAAAAAAGTACTTTGGACCACTGAGCAACAGTCCAGTGCTGCTTCTCTGTAGCCCAGGTCAGGCGCTTCTGCCGCTGTTTCTGGTTCAAAAGTGGCTTGACCTGGGGAATGCGGCACCTGTAGCCCATTTCCTGCACACGCCTGTGCACGGTGCCTCTGGATGTTTCTACTCCAGACTCAGTCCACTGCTTCCGCAGGTCCCCCAAGGTCTGGAATCGGCCCTTCTCCACAATCTTCCTCAGGGTCCGGTCATCTCTTCTCGTTGTGCAGCGTTTTCTGCCACACTTTTTCCTTCCCACAGACTTCCCACTGAGGTGCCTTGATACAGCACTCTGGGAACAGCCTATTCGTTCAGAAATTTATTTCTGTGTCTTACCCTCTTGCTCGAGGGTGTCAATAGTGGCCTTCTGGACAGCAGTCAGGTCGGCAGTCTTACCCATGATTGGGGTTTTGAGTGATGAACCAGGCTGGGAGTTTTAAAGGCCTCAGGAATCTTTTGCAGGTGTTTAGAGTTAACTCGTTGATTCAGATGATTAGGTTCATAGCTCGTTTAGAGACCCTTTTAATGATATGCTAATTTTGTGAGATAGGAATTTTGGGTTTTCATGAGCTGTATGCCAAAATCATCCGTATTAAGACAATAAAATACCTGAAATATTTCAGTTAGTGTGCAATGAATCTAAAATATATGAATGTTAAATTTTCATCATCACATTATGGAAAATAATGAACTTTATCACAATATGCTAATTTTTTGAGAAGGACCGGTACAGCTAGAAACCACGAGTCAGGCTCCAAACCTGGGTGTAGTGATGGACTCAGTCCTGAACCTTCAGAGGCACATATAGACAGTAACAAGGTCGGCCTTCTATCACCTAAAAAACATCTCCAGGATTAAAGGACTAACGTCTCAGCAGGATTTTGAAAAACTAATTCATGCGTTCATCTTTAGTAGAATTGATTACTGCAACGGTGTCTTCAAAGGTCTGCCTAAAAAGTGGACCAGACAGCCGCAGTTGATCCAGAACTCTGCTGCCCGCGTCCTCACTAGAACTAAGAAAGTGGAGCACATCACCCCGGTTCTAAAGTCCTTACACTGGCTCCCTGTAGCTCAGAGAATAGACTTTAAAATACTTCTGTTAGTCTATAAATCACTGAATGGCTTAGCACCAAAATACATTACTGACTTGTTGTCAGTGTATCAACCAGCCAGACCTCTCAGGTCTTCTGGCTCAAATCTACTCTGCATACCAAGAACCAAACATGGAGAAGCAGCTTTTAGTTCTTATGCTCCACTAATCTGGAATAAACTCCCAGAAAACTGTAAAAGCGCCAAAACCTTAAGTTGCTTTAAATCAAGATTAAAAACTTATTTGTTTAGAGTGGCCTTTGACTGTGCCATCTAAACATTATTAGTTACGTTTTCAGTCCAATTTTCCTTTCATTTTCTTATCCATAATTCTATTCTGTCTTTTTTTAATTACCTGTATTGTTTGATTTTCTGTATCATCATAATGTTTTTCCTTATGTACAGCACCTTGAGTGCCTTGTTGCTGAAAAGCGCTATATAAATAAGAAAAGAAAGAAAAAGAAAAGAAAAAAGAAAGAACCATCAACATCCATGACAGCCAAGCAAAAACGACAGAGCCAAGCCAAGCCATGGTTCCCACCGAGCCAATGCCACAGCAACACCACACATCCTTTCATACATCTGTAGGGGCACAGTGAAGACCACCAACCCCAAGCACACACGACCCACTAGGAACTTTTAATCATTTTATAAAGTTAAACGTAAGCTTCAATGTACTTCAATTTACTAAAAACACTGTTGCCGCTGTACTGTGGGGAAGGTGTTTTTAGGGTGATATGCAGTGATATTATAACATTATGCGTGGAGGAAAACTATAACTGCACATCACCCTGAAAATTCCATTTCCATGTTGAAACATGGTAGTGGCAGCATTTTGCTATTCGGATGTTTTTCTTCAGTATGATCAGAGTTGAGAAGAGCTCATAAGCTGCAAAAGACTGGGAGAGGTTCACGTTCCAGCAGAAAAACGACCAGCCAGACCTACAGTGGAATGATGTACATCAAAGCATAGTTATGTGCAAGGATGTAACTATGGGTCGAGCATTGGGGGGGTTAAGTTCTCAGCCTAGTTGTTTATTTATTGAATCATTTACTTTTGTAAAAGGAGTCAGGCTAATTTTGCGTTATTGTTTTAGAAATTCATTCTAATGCTTTTACTGTGATCTACCTAACTGTCCTGTTTTCTTCAGAACCTAATATTAAACTTTTTTAGAGCACGTTCATATTCATGAATGCTGCATTGTGGTGTTTCAAAAGCTTCACAATAATTTGTCTTGGTTTTAATTTTTTGTTAGTAGTTTAAGTGAAGGATGAAGATTAACAGTTTATAACTGATCAAAAAAACATTTGGCAAAAGCAGATAATGCCACATTTTGTGATATTTAGAAAAAACTTTCTGCTCAGTCCATCCAACTAAAGTTGTTCTTAAACTCAGAGAAACTATGTTGACTGTGGCTCAAATAAATGTGCTTCTTTTCTCATCTATGTAAATTATTTTTTTACATTTTACTCTCTCACTCTCTCTCCCACATCTGAGGCTCCATTGTCATAATTTCTGACATTTCTAAAAAGAAAACTGTTATAAAATTGATTTTCAGATTTTAATGGAATGGTAACTCCCTAAAAACACATTTATTTATTGGAATTATGCTATGTTCCTTCTTTTATGAACCTTTTGACCAAAGATTAGATATTTTTCATATCACGATGGAGATCCAGCTATAAACTCACAGAGAGGGTTCCTACTGTTTTCTATCACGGCCAGACCATTTAACTTCACCTGTAGCTCAGGTGAAAATCCCTCATCATGACCCTGATGATGCTTATTAGTGAACCTCCACCTCATGTCTTGCTGGGTGAATCAGTGATTACCGCTAGCTTACAATTAGCTTATTCTAAGCCAGCCCTCAGGTTTAACGCTAACTTCAGTCTGGGTTAAGCCGCTCTGCTTCCACCTGTTTCTGGATGCACACAGCCACCAGGCTCCCTCTCTCTGGTTGGCTCCGTGGCTGCTCTGAAATGAGCCGTCTCTCCTATTGTAACTTTTGGGTGATTAATGAGGCAGGCCGACGCTCCTGGACCGCACAGAATGGACAAATTGCCAGTCCGCCTGAGCCTGTGCGCGTAGTTGTGCAGTCACAGTACCGCGTGGAACACAATAGAAACAAATCAGATTGTTTTTAATAAAATTTGAAGTCTGTCATTTTGGGGCTTAATGCATCTTTTGAACAGACATAAACTCCTAAATGTCTTCTTTCATGATATTTGGGGGTGTTCTGAAAACATCTGGAGCTTCAGCCCCAGAGGTCCAGGTTACAGGTCTAACAAAGCACCTGGGTACCACTGTATTTCGAAGCTAGTCTACAGTCACCGAATTCAGTGTGTCTGCGGGTACAGGCGTGTGCGAGCGGCATAGAGAAAAGTAACTTGAAAATACAAATATATTTACCTCATTTTGATTTTCACTCTTTTTACAAGGTGTTGTCAACCAACAGTGAAAAATCATTGTCTGTCCGCTTTTTTGAGAGTACAACTACTCTCACCAGTGACTAAATCAAAAGTACAGCAACCAGTGAATGCTTGGTGAAGAAAGCGGTGAAGAACGTTTTTGGGAGGAGGAGGAGGGGTTACATTACCAGATGATGATGTTATTTTGATGCAAATGAAAATAAAAGAAAATCACACACACACTAATTACACCCTTGGATATGTGTTAGAATGGTCTGGCCAACATCACAACCTAAATAAATTTAGGAAATAATGAAAAGTTCAAGGGGCAAAAACAATTTTGCAAGACACTGTATGTTGCACAAAAATATGAGCCAGAGCCACTGGAGTAGTCGCACTAGTCCGCGCTCCCCGACTTTACAACTTCTACTTGGTCAATGCTTCGTTTTCACCCCTATTATTGAAACATATTTGCCTTAGTTCGTGCTGTGTAAAGGATTTCTGCTCGAATATGTCTAAACAAATCAAAGAGGGAACAGGATGACGCCTCTAGCTCTATGGTGGCGCTGCTAACAACCAAGCTAGCTGAGCACAGGGAAGCGCTGCTAACAGATTTAAGGGTATGTACTCCAAGCTTGAAGCTAAGTTGGACAATTTTCAGGCCACTGTTCGCGACCACCACCAACGCATTACCAAGCTGGAGGAGTTTGCGGATTTGGTTGATGGCGAGTGCCGTGAGGTGCAGTCCAAACTCTCCGTGGTGCTAACGGAAAATGCGAAACTCCGGGCTAACCTGGGAGACCTTGAGAGCAGAAGCAGTCACAATAACGTGCACACTGAGGGACTTCCAGCGGGTGTTGAGGGCCCTCAGCCTACAGTCTTCTTCTCCAAGCTGCTCTTTGAAGTACATGGAGATTAGACTTTAACTTCAGCGCCTGAACTGGACAGGGCCCACTGTACTCTGGCCCCCACACCAGAACCTTTGCAAGATCTTCCTATCCACATCTTTTAAGATTACAGCCCAGAAGTGCTGGAGCAGTGGACCGCTCACCGTGATGTCATGAAACAGCTGTACAGTATGGGTCGCAAGCCAGCTCTACGTTTTCCAGCCAAATTGTTTATCGTAGGTGAAGATGGCTCAGGGAAGTTTCTGCCTTCGGTGAAGCAGCCAAGGAGTTCATCACTTCCTGTTCCAACCAGATGAACACAGACCCTGAGCTGATTGAAGACTAATTGTAGCTGGTCAGTTTTCATCTTGTAATATAACTACTAATTTTGTTCTGTTTAACCGGCACTTTGGGGTTGTTGAATGGCTGAGGTTTATTGAGACCTGATTTTTGGTGGTGGGAAGTATGCTTGAGCCTAGGTTTTAGTGTATTCACACTGCACTACATAGCTGTTTTTGTGACCGATTAATTAGCTACTACCACTGCGCTGTGTTCCTTTAGGTTTATATATTTGTACTCTGCAAAATTAATATAACCCTCCTTTGTTGCTATACTCCGGTTTATTTGACTTAGCTACTACTATGACCTATGGCTACAGGCTGTGCCAATTGGGGACTTGAAAATGTTGTGAGCAACAAAATTTGTTTGCTGTTACTAATAACACATTAATGCAATGGACAGTCAACATTTTCTTTCTTTAACCTGTAGGCTTTACTGGTGTGTGGGAAAGTGTGTGGGATTGTGTGTGGGGGGTTTTTCGCTCTCACTCTCTCTCTCTCTTTCCTCCCTTCTCGGTTCAGCTGTGGTGCTACGTCTCTCCCTTTGGCGCAAGCCTTCGCTGCTGCCCCTATCCCCTCAAACCTTCCAAGTAATTGGTTCTGAGGTAGTGTCAAACACTGGTGGTAAGTTAAGGTTTATCTCTTGGAATGTGAAGGGGTTGGGGAGTGCCTTGAAACTAGGAAGGGTTATGGCCCACTTACACCAACTAAAGGGCGACATATACTTCATTCAAGAAACACATCTGTGAAACAGGGAGGTGGTGAGACTTAAGAGAAGGTGGATTGGGCAGGTTTTTCACTCCTCTTTTAACGGTGCTGCTAGGGGTAAGGCCATCGTGATCCATAAGAATATCCCTTTTGTTCCGGCATCGATTTCTGATCCCAGTAGCAGATTTGTCATGGTCTCTGGGTCTATTCAAGATGTCCCCATATTATTGGTGTGTGTTTATGGTCCCAATTGGGATAATGACAAATTTGTGTCTATAGACTGTTTACTTTCTTCCATGATCTGGAAAGTGACTAGTCATGGGTGGTGATTTAATTTTGTGCAGAACCCATCACTGGATAGGTCATCATTAAGGGCTGCCCCTCTGCCCAAATTGGCTAAGACCCTACTGACTCTTACGCAGCAGTTCAACCTGATTGATCCTTGGAGGTGTACTTTTCCTGTGACTAAAGCTTTCTCCTTTTTTTCCAACGTTCACCACACCTACTCTCATATTGTTTTTTCCTTTTGGACAGCAGGCCGTTTTCTAAGACTCTTAACGCAGAGCATCACACTATTGCTTTTTCGGACCATGCTCCCGCCTCTCTTGATTTGGCTTAATTCACTCAAACTAATTCTTGTAAAATATGGAGATTTAATTCTTCCTTCTTAGCGGAGGAAGAATACAGACAGTTCTTACAATCTCAAATGTCATTATTTCTTGGGCTGAACGACCTGCCTGGCACAAGTAGGAGTACTCTCTGGGAGGTTTTGAAGACCTACGTTCGTGACCAACTTATATCCTTCTCCTCTCATAGGAAGAAGGCGGATGCTTCACAAATTGTGCAGCTCCTAAGGGATACAAAAGCTGTCAATGGACAATATGCGTCCGATTCTGATTCTAATCTTTATGAGGAGCGCGTCAGTTTGCAGACAGAGCTCGATCTTATTTCAACAGCAAGGGTAAAAACAGTGCTGCTTTGGTCTAAACAAAATTACTATGAATCCGGTGATCTGGCTGGTTGGCTGCTCTCTTGCCAGGCTAGGGCCAAGGCTGCTTCTAGGATAATACCTGCAGTCAAATCTTCTACCGGGGTCACCCTTACTTACCCCAGGGAGATAAATGAGAACTTTGCAGGGTTCTTCTCCACCTTGTACACCTCGGACCATCCTCTCTCCCCAGATGATGTGCTTGATAAGATCACCTTTCCTCAAATAGATAGTGGTGCTGCTGAGAGCTTGGGGGGACTCATTACTATGGCGGAAGTCCGGAGGCCATCGGTACACTTCAGACGGGCTAGTCGCCCAGACATGACGGCTTTACAGCCGAATATAATAAGGCCTTTCCTGACTTGTTAGCTCCGCTGCTATGAGACGTGTACAATGACGCCTTTGCCTGCAGTCATCTCCCAGGCAGCTTATCAAAGTCCACCGTTTCTCTCCTCTTGAAGAAGGACAAAGGCCCATTGCTCTGTAGCAGCTACAGGCCGATATCTGATTACAAAGTTCTTGCCAAGGTCCTAGCTTCGTGCCTGCGACATGTTTTTTCACTTCTCATTGCTCCTGACCAAATTGGCTTTATGCCAGGACGAATTATTCACATAATACGAGACGCCTCCTTGATATCATCCATTCATCTAACTCTAGTGTGCCTAAGGTTGTGGTCTCCCTTGATACTGAAAAGGTTTTCGTCCAGTTGACAGACCAGCAATGGTATTCAGCCTTATCTATGGTTCACTTATCATCCATATGTGCTAGACATGGGTTGATTCAGTGCAAAGTTCTATATAGGGTCCACTGTACAAATGCCAGGCTTGCAAAAATGTATCCTTCCATTAGTGAGGCCTGTCCCAGATGTCACTGTTTTGGTCTTGTACAAAGCTGAGGTCATTTTGGTCTAATATTTTCACCACGTTGGGCATGACCTATGAAAGCACCATTGATCCAAATCCTCTGACTGCTATTTTTGATTTGCTCCCCAATACAGACTTGCGCAGAATTTTTAAGCATGTTATTTCATTTTCAACTTTGTTCGCCCGCAGGTTACTTCTGCATAGTTGGAAGCAGGCATGTCCCCCTTCACACTTCCGATGGGTTCGGGAAGTGCTCTACAATCTGAAGCTTGAGAAATTAAGGTTCTCCCTCAAGGGCTCAGTGGAAGTACTCAACTCCACATAGAACCCGTTCTTAATGCGTGCACAGTGTCTTGTCTATAACTCTGATAGGTTGAGTAGAGCCTTTTCTTCCCCCCAGCTTATTTATACATAATATATTTAATTGCTTTAACTTATTTCCATTCGTCCCTGCTTTTTTTTTTAATCACGCTGGTTTGTTTGGGCTGGGTGGCTTATTAGGGTGGTGGGGTGGGTAATGTGGGATTTTCACATGCAGTAGTGTTTTTCCCTAACTTGCTTTCTTTTCTTTTGTGTTACGCAACTACTGTATATCTGTTAATGTGCAAAAAAGCATTCAATAAATAACGTGAAAAAAAAAAAGTACACATCTTTTTTAGTTCTCTTTTATACAACCCCTGGCAAAAATGATGGAATCGCCAGTCTCTGAGGATGTTCCTTCAGTTGTTGAATCTTGAAGAAAAAAAACAGATCACAGACATGACAAAAAACTAAAGGCATTTCAAATGGCAACTTTCTGGCTTTAAGAAATACTAAAAGAAATCACAAAAATAATTGTGGGGAATAAATTATGGAATCACTTTATTTTGAGGAAAGAAATATGGAATCACCCTGCAAATTGTTATTACAAACAATAACAGATCTGCTCATTAGTGTCCAGGTAAAAAGGAGTGATCACACCTTGAAGAGCTGCTGCAACAAGAGGACTGACATGAATCATGGCTCCAACACCAGAGATGTCACTTGAAAAAAAGGAGAGGATTATCAAACTCCTTAAAGAGGGTAAATCATCACGCAGTGTTGCACAAGATGTTGGTTGTTCACAGTCAGCTGTGTCTAAAACCTGGACCAAGTACAAACAACATGGGGAACTGGTTAAAGGCAAGCATACTGGTAGACCAAGGAAGACATCAAAGCGTCAAGACAGAAAACTTAAGGCAACATGCCTTGAAAACAGAAAATGTACAACAAAACCAATGAGGAACAAATGGGAGGAAACTGGAGTCAACGTCTGTGACCGAACTGTAAGAAACCGCCTAAAGGAAATGGGATTTACATACAGAAAAGCTAAAAGGAAGCCATCACTAACACCTAAACAGAAAAAAACAAGGTTACAATGGGCTAAGGAAAGGCAATTGTGGACTGTGGATGACTGGATGAAAGTCATATTCAGTGATGAATCTCGAATCTGCATTGGGCAAGGTGATGATGCTGGAACTTTTCTTTGGTGCCGTTCCAAAGAGATTTATGCAGACGACTGTCTGAAGAAAACATGCAAATTTCCACAGTCATTGATGATATGGGGGGTCAGGTAAAAGCACTGGGCATATAAAAGAGTGTCTTCAGTCAGAGGCTTCTTCAGATCTGCTGTAAGACGGAGCGCTACAGGAGATCCTTCCTGCCCACAGCCATCAGCATCTACAACGGCTCTTTGAGGAAACCTTCATAATATGAGGTATAACAACATTTAATTTCCCTTTGGGATTAATAAAGTATTTTTAAATTGAATTTAATTGAATATGGCTGTCATTACATCTTCAATAAATGCACAGGTTTACATTGACATTTTGGACACTTTTCTTATCCCATCTATCGACAGGATGTTTGGGGATGATGACATCATTTTTCAAGATGATAATGCATCTTGCTATAGAGCAAAAACTGGGAAAACATTCCTTGAAGAAAAAACACATAAGGTCAATGTCATGGCCTGCAAACAGTCCGGATCTCAATCCCATTGAAAATCTGTGGTGGAAGTTAAAGAAAATGGTCCATGATGAGGCTCCAACCTACAAAGTTGATCTGGCAACAGCAATCAGAGAAAGCTGGAGTCAGATTGGTGAAGAGTACTGTTTGTCACTCATTAAGTCAATGCCTCATAGACTGCAAGCAGTTATAAAGGCCAGAGGTGGTGCAACAAAGTACTAGTGCAATGTGTTGGAGTCTTATTTTGTTTGTTTGTTTTTCATGATTCCATATTTCTTTCCTCAAAATTGAGTGATTCCATAATTTATTCCCTGTGCTTGTTCTAAAAACGTAACTGTTACTGGCTACCACAATTATTTTTCGTGATTTCTTTTAGTATTTCTTAAAGCCAGAAAGTTGCCATTTGAAATGCCTTTAGTTTTTTGTCATGTCTGTGATCTGTTTTTTTTTTCTACAAAATTCAACAACTAAAGGAACATCCTCAGAGACTGGTGATTCCATCATTTTTGCCAGGGGTTGTATTAGAAAGGCAAGCAAAGAATAAAAGTATCTCTAAATGTAAATTGTGCTTCATGTATTTTAAGTGGTCTGAGATAATAGATTAATTCCATTTGGTAACAGTTTTCCAGAAGGCAGCAGTTTCGTCTACAAAGTGTTACGTTCTTAGAAAAAATACATGTAACAATCAGGGGGACATGGTGCTGGATATTGTGCATTGTTGGAGACAAACCTGAATAAAAGATAAAAGTACCAATAGGCATTTGGGTTTTTTTAATAGTAAAGTAGCACAGGAAGATCTACTGATGTGGCTTTGTGATTGTAGATAAATGTAATGTGACAGCAAAAGCTCAAAAATAACCCTACAATTAAGTTTCAGGTGCATGTTTAAAAGCTTATGCTTCTGTTTAGCCTGCTGGGGTGACAATGATTGTCTTCATTCTGGTATTGTTGACATAATTTAAAGCTCTTTTAGAAACTTTTGAATAACATATTTTCAGGAAATTCATTTATAAACATCAAAAGTAAATTATTTAATTTCATTTATGATGATAGCGCTGTTTCAGTTCCCTCAAATACAGAAAACTGTAATAAAACTTCCCTGCAGTGTCACTTCCTATACAAAGGACTGTATGTAGGCCTGCATGTTATTAGCAAATCTAATGATTGTTATTATATGCAATATTGCTATGACAATATCAGATGTGAGAAATGCCACATGAAATATAAAACATAGTGAGATTTATAGAAACTGAACTCTTAATCAAGGCAGAAATCATCCTTGAATGACAGAAAGGTTAAGAAAAGGTTAATATGTTGAATAATATTGGCCATATTCACTAGGATTTATTGTTGAAAAATGTATATCTTAATATTATTCAGAAAGTATCATTGTAAATGTTTAAAAATGATCATTGAACGTTGAAGTTATTGTACTACAGGTCCTTCTCAAAATATTAGCATATTGTGATAAAGTTCATTATTTTCCATAATGTCATGATGAAAATTTAACATTCATATATTTTAGATTCATTGCACACTAACTGAAATATTTCAGGTATTTTATTGTCTTAATACGGATGATTTTGGCATACAGCTCATGAAAACCCAAAATTCCTATCTCACAAAATTAGCATATCATTAAAAGGGTCTCTAAACGAGCTATGAACCTAATCATCTGAATCAACGGGTTAACTCTAAACACCTGCAAAAGATTCCTGAGGCCTTTAAATCTCCCAGCCTGGTTCATCACTCAAAACCCCAATCACGGGTAAGACTGCCGACCTGACTGCTGTCCTGAAGGCCACTATTGACACCCTCAAGCAAGAGGGTAAGACACAGAAAAACCTTTCTGAACGAATAGGCTGTTCCCAGAATGCTGTATCAAGGCACCTCAGTGGGAAGTCTGTGGGAAGGAAAAAGTGTGGCAGAAAATGCTGCATAACGAGAAGAGGCGACCGGACCCTGAGGAAGATTGTGGAGAAGGGCCGATTCCAGACCTTGGGGGACCTGCGGAAGCAGTGGACTGAGTCTGGAGTAGAAACATCCAGAGGCACCGTGCACAGGCGTGTGCAGGAAATGGGCTACAGGTGCCGCATTCCCCAGGTCAAGCCACTTTTGAACCAGAAACAGCGGCAGAAGCGCCTGACCTGGGCTACAGAGAAGCAGCACTGGACTGTTGCTCAGTGGTCCAAAGTACTTTTTTCGGATGAAAGCAAATTCTGCATGTCATTCGGAAATCAAGGTGCCAGAGTCTGGAGGAAGACTGGGGAGAAGGAAATGCCAAAATGCCAGAAGTCCAGTGTCAAGTACCCACAGTCAGTGATGGTCTGGGGTGCTGTGTCAGCTGCTGGTGTTGGTCCACTGTGTTTTATCAAGAGCAGGGTCAATGCAGCTAGCTATCAGGAGATTTTGGAGCACTTCATGCTTCCATCTGCTGAAAAGCTTTATGGAAATGAAGATTTCATTTTTTCAGCACAACCTGGCACCTGCTCACACTGCCAAAACCACTGGTAAATGGTTTACTGACCATGGTATCACTGTGCTCAATTGGCCTGCCAATTCTCCTGACCTGAACCCCATAGAGAATATGTGGGATATTGTGAAGAGAACGTTGAGAGACTCAAGACCCAACACTCTGGATGAGCTAAAGGCCGCTATCGAAGCATCCCGGGCCTCCATAAGACCTCAGCAGTGCCACAGGCTGATTGCCTCCATGCCACGCCGCATTGAAGCAGTCATTTCTGCAAAAGGATTCCCGACCAAGTATTGAGTGCATAACTGTACATGATTATTTGAAGGTTGACGTTTTTTGTATTAAAAACACTTATCTTTTATTGGTCGGATGAAATATGCTAATTTTGTGAGATAGGAATTTTGGGTTTTCATGAGCTGTATGCCAAAATCATCCGTATTAAGACAATAAAATACCTGAAATATTTCAGTTAGTGTGCAATGAATCTAAAATATTCATTCATTCATTCATTCATTCATTCATTCTAAAATATATGAATGTTAAATTTTCATCATGACATTATGGAAAATAATTAACTTTATCACAATATGCTAATATTTTGAGAAGGACCTGTATGTAAGCTAGCGGCTGTGTTTGAATAGATTGGTCGATTCATGAACCAAAGACCTGTTGTGATTTTTGCCCCTAAGCTCCTTGCTAGAGAACAGCAAGCTGTGCAAAAAGTACTGAAAAATTGAACAGTTGGACATGTGCATTCAAAAGTTTAGAGAAGGTCACATTACGTTTGCTAGGTTATTGTGCATTTTAGGCCCATCCTGAAATTTCACCTGAAAGCCGAATATTCCTAATTACTTGTAAATAGTGTATTTTGGGTGACAAGGAAAAAGAAAATATTATAAAATACGACAAAAGGACAATCTAAGTAAAGCAAAACAAACAAAACAACTACATAACTCCAACTTCACCCATTTAGTTATGTATCTAAAAAATGCTGGAAAAAACTGTATCCTTATTTAATTCCACCACTTTTTTTGTAAGTTATTTAAAAGATTAATTACAAACTGACACAAAACATTCACTAAGTTTCAAACATCTTCCCTGAACTGTATTTAATGAAGGCCATATATTTATACCTCCTTTTGAACTTTATACGAGAGCACAGCTTTAACTTTACAGTAAACTGAGTCCACAGTTAAAATCCACGCATACAAACACACACTTTTTCTAATGGTGTGCACATAAGCAGCTGTAATGTTGTGATTATAATACAGTGCAACCAATTTAGAAGCCACTGAGTTCATAAATAAAGCCCACTTACTTTCAGATTTTGTCAAAGATTCTCTATTGCAGGACTCCCCAATTAAAATAGCAGGAGGTCCACTTCCTCCCTCATCCAAACACTTTGGGGTCCGAACATTTTAAATCAAGAGACAAAAATATTTTCTTTCATCTTTATCGTACTCGTCGTCTTCCGCTTTATCTGGGACCGGGTCGCGGGGGCAGCAGACCCAGCAGAGACGCCCAGACGTCCCTCTCCCCAGACACCTCCTCCAGCTCCTCCGGGGGGAGCCCAAGGCGTTCCCAGGCCAGCCGAGAGACATAGTCCCTCCAGCGTGTCCTGGGCCGTGTCCTGGGCTGGGAGGAGGCCCAGGGAGGAGTGTGGATCATCTTTATTTAACATTTAATTAATACTAGAGTTTTTTTTTAACCACTGATCAATTATTCATATGCCCATGAAATCATATGCTGAACAGAAAAGAGCAATCCGATGTAGGTACCAACAGTGAATACACTTTGAATGTCACAGTCGAGCTGGGTCTGTGCAACGTGCTATAATTCTGCTCTCCTTGTTGAGCTTGTGACAGGCATGGCAATTTGCTTAACCTTTAACTTAAGTTGTTGTTCTTCTTTTACATCTTAAATTGTTTCTGCCACAGCTTCTGCCACAGCTTCCATGCACTCTTTGATAATTTCCCATAAGCTCCTAAGATATTAACTTAGCAACCTGCGTTCAAGGACCCCTATAGCTTCTTCTTTGCCGATTTCTGGCAGTTGGCAAACAGCGATGTGGATTTAGGTCTGGACTATAACTGGACCATTTCAACACATGAATATGCATTAATTCAAAAAATTCCATTGTAGCTTTGGCTGTATTTTTAGGGAATGTGTGTCTTTTGCAGTCACTGACAGGATTTCTTCAAGGATTGCCCTGTATTTTGCTTCATCCATCTTCCCGCAATCTCTGACCAGCTTCCCTGGTCCTACAAAAGAATACACACATTTGACATGCATGATATTGCCACTACGTTTTACAGCGGAAATGGTGTGCTTAGGGTTTTATGCAATGTTAATATTCTCTTAACACATACTGTTTACACATACAAATTAGGTGACTCCTGAAAGCAACTAGTTGCACTGGATTAAATTTTGGGGTGTCAGAGGAAAGAGGGCGGAACCAAATGCACATCATACTCACGATTTCTAACTGTAAATCCTTTTTATGTACTAAAACCCCAATAGCATACACTGGCATACACTATCTTTGGTTATAACATGACAAATTGTGAAACGCTTCAAGGGCTATTAATACTAATAATAATATTAAGGCACTGTCTACCTCACCGTCCAACAAATTGTGATTGCTGTTCATGTTAATAAACTCTCCGAACTACAGTAACAAGCACCTGTCTCCTCCACACTTCATATTAGCCTTACGGCTTTCCTCCCACTGCACCCCTTCAAATTTCCTATTTCCCTTTAGAGCACTATATCTCCATCATCATATCTTATTCCATCAACAAAACTACCAAGCACTTCCTAAATCCACACCTTAATAGCTTGCTTACAGAAAGAAAAAACAATCCATCAAACTATAGCATCCCACTCAGCCCCACCTCTGCTTTCCCGGGATGACTCACCAGCAGAGGTCATGTCAGCACCAGAGCTCCTGTTGCCACTCAGGAGCTCCAGAGGCTGGTGGTGGCTGTCAGTTCTGGCAGAGAAAAAGCAGGACTCAGTCTCGTAGATGGTCTGCAGCATTGTGCACAATCCTGACATGGTGGGATGAAACAGTATGCCAAAACAAAAGCTGCTGCTTAAGTTTATGAAGGAAAAAAAAAGAGTTAGCTCTTAGAGATGCCAACATAGCTTAGGAAGGACTGCATCTGCCATTTATTGTGGAAAAATACTGAATTATGTCTAAACTGCCTTGTCAAATTACTCTGGAGAATCCACATAAAATAAGAAAACACCAGGCTTGCATAGATTACTCCAAGTCTTCTGCTGGTTCCAGAAAACACTAACATTGGCTTTTGCACTTTGTGAGGTACGTTTCAGCTTAGGAAGGAAAGTTTGTTTCTTCTGTTGCAATGGTGGTGTGGGGTCAAAAATCATAACAGAAGGAAACCAGCTGCTACTGAGTAATCCCCATCCTTATGAGCGATTTCGTACCCCAAAGAACAAAATAAATCCCAGTCGAAGAAGAAGCAGAAATCCCCCAGCTCCGTAACATCAAAGAGTCTTCTCACTGTATGCCTCCTGGCTGACACCAGGGAGAGAAGAGGAGGGGGAGTATGAAGGGGAAGAAGAACAGCAAGGATGTAAATAGCTTTGGGAGAGCACTCCCTGAGGTTCCATGTTTCCAAAATTAGAACGAAGCTTTGAGAGAAACACAGAAGGAGTGAAATAGAATAAAAAGAGGACAGGATAGCTTGGTTAGAGAAGAAAAGTGGAGAATCCTGATTCCCCTAAAAACCTGCAAAGAGAGCATAACTGATCCAGTCAGATGGCTAATATTTACAGCCTAAGAGTCACTGGTATATGCGGATGTGTGTCTGTGATGCTCTCTGAGCTGGTGAATGAATGGTAAGAGATTGCGAGATGTAGGGAGGAGGCTAAATGAGAGAGAAAGAAAGAGAGAGGCGGCTGAAAGTGGATCACAAGGTAAAAAGGAAATTAGATAGACAGGGAGAAAAAACAACAGCTTGTTTCATTTCAGCAAAGGTCAGAAACACACAAGATAACTTCTTCTTCAATATCCTTCCCTCTTCTCATCCTCTTTTATGGATGCCTCTGCTGAGAAGAGAAGAGAAGAGAAGAGAAGAGAAGAGAAGAGAAGAGAAGAAGAGCTTCAGTGATGGAGGGATTGGGAATGAAAATAGTCTGCTGTAGTGGAGGAGGAGCCACAGATAAAAATAGACAGGAGCAGAGACTGAGAAAGGAGTATCTACAGCTCTGGGGTGCAGTGGTGGGGGTGAGTGCGAGGTAGGAGGTGGGTTGTATTAAGTTCTGTCATGGCTCTTCACTGCACTTCTCAAGGACAATCTATAAATCATGCAATGATCTTTTGTTTCTATGCCCACCCAGTTTTTGCCCATGGTCCCATTATGCCAACATATAAAGTGTAAAATTACACACCACTGTTTATGTAAAAGGAAACTTGCTGCTGTTCCGATGATTTCAGTGTGGAACCTATAGTGATCTTTGTGTACAGACTTCTAATCTGCCAGTCTTCCAGATATAAGCCTCTTTTTATCAAGTGAAACGGCATAACATTTGCAAAATGTGAATAATAATCTTTTAAATGTGACCATTTTTTTATACTTAGTCAACCTAGTGTGGCTAACATTTTTCCCATGAAAAACATAAATCTTTTTCTGTCTGCACTACATGCAGAAAAAATAACTCAGCATGAGTCAAATCTTTAGCCTCTACCCAGCAAATGCCAAGTAAGATAACTTTTAGTTTGATGTATTTTTCTCTCTAACAAGCGTGTCATACTTAATTAGTGACACTGAAGTTTCCCTAGAAATATGAATTAATGCAGCAGATAAGGAACACACCTAGTGTCTTTGTTTAACAGTCATCTTCTGGGTTAAAGTATTCTTCGCTGATTACCTGTGACAGTGATCTGAGAGTTAAATGGTATTAACCAACTGCTTGGAAATTAGGAAAAATGCTAGAAAACCGCATGGATTTCATCATATTCTACAAATTCACTGACTATTTGTTATATAAGACAATATTTTAATCTTGGCACCCAAAAAACTCTGTAATATTTGTATCAGTCACAGGTTGATCTGAGCAGGGTATGCCTCAGATGATCAGTATCATTTGAGATACTGTGCAAACCGTGAACCAATTGCCTCTGCAGGTGATACATGTTGCCTATCTACAACTTCTATAAACCTTCACAATAAAATCTTTGAACAATGCATAAGACATTCTGTTACCCCTTTTCTAGCAATGTGGTTTGGAGCCCGTTCCAGATCCCAAAAGTGATTTTGAACCTGTGACGTGTGTTTCCACCTACAAAAAAAGGGTTCCAGGGTGCAAACTCTGGTTTAACTTGGTTATTGCAGAATACTTGTTTTATCTGCGCAAACCACGTCACCCATGGGCAGGTTGATGTTGAAGGTAATAGAAGCGACAAAACAAAGAGCACACTGAATAAACATTATGTATGTATGTTTGCAAAAACACCCCAAACACACACTGTATAACAACTTGTTTCGTTACACAGAACATATGCAAATAAAAACATTGTTCTTGCACGGAGTCGCCATATCCATTTCCGTATTAACTGTAGTTTATGGATGCTCTCTTTTGCATTAAAAGAGAGCGTCCAAGCTCCGCTGACTTACTACCACGCCTTTCCCTCCGCATTGTGTAATGCCCACAGTTATGAAAACTGGAGGAAACGCACGTCGATGCTCAACAAAACACCAAAGTTTGAAGACACCCAAACTGAATTGGTTCAAGAACAAGAGTTCTTTTGGTGGCAGACTCTTTACATGAGGAATCTGCACGTGCTACTGGCTGGCTGCTACTGCCCGAACAAAAGCTGCGTCGCTTGAAACATGCAGGGATGGCTGCGCTGCATCATTAGTAATGGTCCAGTTGCAGATTTTTTCCTTCTCTACTGTTCTGCTCCTGCTTTCCTGGATAGATACAGTTTGTTAACCTTTCTCATTGCTATTCACAGCAGCAGGTTTGTCTGACAAGACTATTTCCCCTCTCTGTTCATTTGCTCTGGGTGCTTCTGAGTGTGTAATTTCGCATGCAGAAGGATGAGTTTGAAGTTGTTCTGCGAGCAGATGCTTCATGTTTGCGGTCCGGACAGACCCAGTGAGGCAAAGACTGCATCCCGCTTCACCTTTAATCAAAATATTGCATTACAGGCTATTGCCCAGGGGGGCAAAGCTGTGTCCAACGTAGTGCACGCCCCTCCACCATCAGTGCGCACACTGGGCAGCTTTTCAGTACTGCATCTGCAGAGTGCACAGCTTGATAACTGTGTTGCTCGACGTAACTTGGAACGGATGCAGCTTAGAAATTGGCCAATTAATATTAACAATAAAAGGTAAGGTAGGTAAGGTAAGTTTATTTATATAGCGCTTTTCAGCAATGAGACACTCAAACCGCTGTACATACAATTACAATACAATCACAAAGCAAATAAACACATATACAGACACAGAAAAACAAATCAAATGATAAAATCAAACAACAGAGGTCATTTAAAAAAGTTAAATAAAATAAAGAGAATAGAATGATGGACAAGAAAATGAAAGGAAAATTGGACTGAAAACGCAACTAATCCTGCCTAAATGGCCCAGTCAAAGGCCACTCTAAACAAATACGTTTTTAATCTTGATTTAAAGCAACTTAGGGTTTCGGCGCTTTTACAGTTTTCTGGCAGTTTATTCCAGATTAGTGGAGCATAAGAACTAAAAGATGCTTCTCCATGTTTAGTTCTGGTATTGGGTATGCAGAGTAGATTTGAGCCAGAAGACCTGAGACCTGAGACCTGAGAGGTCAGTAATATATTTTGGTGCTAAGCCATTCAGTGATTTATAGACTAACAGAGGTATTAAAAGTCTATTCTCTGAGCTACAGGGAGCCAGTGTAGGGACTTTAGAACCGGGCTGATGTGCTCCACTTTCTTAGTTCTAGCGAGGACGCGGGCAGCAGAGTTCTGGATCAACTGCAGCTGTCTGATCGACTTTTTAGGCAGACCTGTGAAAACACCGTTGCAGTAATCAATTCTACTAAAGATGAATGCATGAATTAGTTTTTCAAGATCCTGCTGAGACATTAGTCCTTTAATCCTGGAGATGTTCTTTAGGTGATAGAAGGCCGACCTTGTTACTGTCTTTATGTGCCTCTGAAGGTGCAGGTCTGAGTCCATCACTACACCCAGGTTTGAAGCCTGACTGGTGATTTCTAGCTGTATTAGCTGAAGCTGTGTACTAACTTTTAAACTCTCTTCCTTTGGTCCAAAGATTATTATTTCAATTTTGTTTACATTCAGCTGAAGAAAATTTAGGCCCATCCATGCATGATTTCTTCTAAGCATTTACCCAGCGCTTGAATGGGTTCATAGTCACCTGGTGACATTGTAACGTATAGCTGTGTGTCGTCTGCATAGTTATGATAACTTACGTTGTTGTTTATTAAAATCTGAGTTAGGGGGAGCATGTAGATATTGAATAGGAGGGGCCCTAAGATGGACCCTTGGGGAACGCCACATGTGATTTTTGTGCTCTCTGATGTAAAGTTACCTACTGACACAAAAAAGTCCCTGTCCTTCAATTAGGATTTAAACCAATCGAGTGCTGTACCAGAATGGCCGACTCAGTTTTCCAGGCGCCCTAATAAAATGGAGTGATCGACAGTGTCGAATGGTGCACTAAGGTCCAATAATACCAGCACTGTGGTTCTTTCACAGTCTGCATTTATACAGATGTCATTGAACACCTTGACAAGAGCAGTCTCTGTACTGTGGTGAGCAGGAAGCCTGACTGGAAGACATCGAAGCGGTTGGTCATTGTTAGGAAGTTGTTTAGCTGTTGAAACACAGCTTTTTCAATAATCTCACTGATGAAGAGGAGGTTTGATATAGGCCTGTAGTTCTGTAGTAGCAGCTTGTCCAAGTTGCTCTTTTTCAATAGAGATTTGATATTTGCTGTTTTTAGCGCCTGGAGGAAAACACCTGACAAAAGGGACACGTTTATTATTTGAGTTAAATCAGATGATATTACAGGCAAAGCTTTCTTAAGGAAAGCTGTGGGTAAAACATCGAGAGAGCAGGAAGAAGAGCTTAGTTGGTGTACGATTTCTTCTAAGTTTTTGCAGTTTATTTGGTGAAATTGTAAAATTTTGTCAAAATCAGTTCTAGTTGGAAACAACATTGGTCCTGGAGTTGATGTGGATGTGCTGACTGCCCCTCTGATTTTTTGGGTTTTTTCAGTGAAGAAGTTAGCAAATTCATTGCAGGCCCTGGTAGAGTGGAGTTCAGATGCTACAGTTAAAGGAGGGTTTGTTAACCTGTCGACCGTGGCAAATAATGCACGAGCATTGTTGATGTTTTTGCTGATGATCTCAAAGAAAGATTCCTTTGCATTTTTCAGTTGTAGGTTATATCTGTATAGTCTCTCTTTAAAGATAATATAGTGAACCTGGAGTCCAGTCTTTCGCCACCTGCGTTCAGCTTTTCGACACTCCTTTTTTTCACTTCTGACTGGTGGAGCACTTCTCCATGGAGACATTTTCTTCCCAGAAACGACTTTCACTTTAATTGGAGCAATTGAATCAATGATGTCTGATATTTTACAATTAAAGTTTTCTACCAGCTCATCTACAGTGTTACAGGGCAAAGTGGAGGTAGAAGAGTAAATCTGGTTAAAGGTTTCAGCAGCACCATCCTTAAAGATGTGTTTTCTTATAAAGTCTCTTTGGCAAACTGAGTCATTGCAGATGATGCTTTCAAAAATAACAGAAAAGTGGTCAGATAGAGCAACATCAGTTACAGACACCTTGGAAATGTTTAGACCCTTAGTGACGATCAAGTCCAAAATATGTCCCTGTTTGTGCGTTTGCTGTTCAACATGTTGAGTCAAACCAAAATTTCTAAGAGTGTCACATAGATCTATTGCACCTCTGTCTTCAGGATTGTCCATGTGAATGTTGAAGTCTCCCACAATAATTAAACAGTCATAATCAACACATATCACAAATAAAAGCTCATTAAAATCATTGAAAAAGTTTGTGTTGGACTTAGGAGGCCTGTAAATATTCAAAAACATGGTTCGGACCGGGCTCTTTACACGGACAGCCAAATATTCAAAAGAGTCAAATTTGCCCAGAAAAACGTTTTTACACTCTAATAAATCTTTAAACAAAATGTCCACCTTTTCTTTGCTGTGTGCTCTCACAAAGAAAATTGTAGTTCGGAAGCGTCGCCTCTATCAGAATGGGAGCTTCATTAAATTCATGTAACCATGTTCCTGTTAAAAACAGAACATCAAGATCGTGGTCAGTAATGAAGTCATTGATTAAAAATGATTTTCCTGACAGAGATCTAATGTTCAATAAAGCCAGTTTATATGACTTAGTTGCTGATATTAACTCTGTGTCTGGTTGTACCTGACAGTTTATGGTTTTTGTTGATTGTTTATTACTGTCTCCTATCCTTTTGGCTTTGTTCTTTCTGTCACGTATAAGCACAGAGATTTTACAACTATCTCCTATTAGGGGCCCAAGTTTTTCCTGGACATGCTCATTTTCTGATAGAGTTACCACTGGGGCCCAGACTGTATCACAGAGAAGTGATTTGAAGGTCCTGATTAGGAGGATATAGATTAGGAGGTGGTGGAGGTCTGCGGCATTTGGAAGATGTTGGTCCAGTAGCAGGTCCTCGGCCACGGGGGGTGTTGAATGGAGAAGAGGTCAGAGCCATTTGGGTCCCGATCTTAAGAGCTCCTTTCATGTTATCAGAATCCAGTAAAGCAAAAAGCGGGTTCATTGGGGAGATGGGAGAGTTCTGTGCAGTCTGGGTCGGGGTCTGGGGTGAGGGGGTTTTACCGGGGTGTCGGTCTGGGTTTGTGGGGATGGGGGGTATAATGGGGGGGTCCACTTCTCCTGTGGATTTTGATGGAGAGACCTTTTGTGATGACCTCTCTTTCTCAGCCAACTGGCCGGTTGTCTCTGCTGGAGCTGTTGGAGGCAGCATTATCATTGTTGTTGATACTCCATGTTCTTTGCTGAAGGTCGAAGCTGCTGGCGGATTATTTACTGAATAGAAGAGATTAGATGTGAAACGTCTGGCTCCTGGCTTGTTCAAACAGAAACCATCTTGCTTGAAGAGTTGTCTTTTTTCCCAAAAACTATTAAAGTTGTCAATGAAGTTCACAGGTGTGGTAGTACATGTTTTTTTTCAACCACTTATTAATCATCAGAAGTCTGGAAAAAACCTCATCTCCACAGAAAATCGGTGCAAAGGGTCCGCCGAGAAACACCTTGATATTGAGACCTCCAACAATATTCAGAAGACGAGTGAAATCCTCCTTCAATCCTTCTGATTTTTTCTTAGCCACGTCATCCATGGCTCCACAGTGTATAATAAGGTTTTTTAGAGACGGGCGCTTTTCTGTAATTGCAAGAATATTCTCTGAGATATCGGACACCATGTTACTGGTACCAATCATAACTTCTGTGTTTTTCTTGTTGCAGAAATTTTTAATACCATCCACAGCTGTATTGCCCACTATTAGGGTTCTAGGTCCGGTGGGGCGCTTTTTCTCTGGCAGCTTAGGAGAAGACTGTTTAGAGTGAAGGTTGTTCTCAAACCTTTTATTGTTCTCAGAAGAAGGATAATTTTCCGGGTTTTCATTCTGTAGTGGGTCAAATCTGTTTTAGAGGGGAATTCCATTATTTCCAGCTGTCTCACTCCTATCAGTTGTGACAGCAGCTCGCTGTCGAAGTCTCCTTTTCCCAGGGGAAACGGGGGCATTTCTCTGTATTTCTGGCCATTTATTTAATTGCTGAGATCTTTCAGTGAGTCGTCCACCTTGATCTTTTGGGCATGCCCCTAAAACATGCCAGGGGGGTCTGCCGGTAGGTTTATTCTCAGTGTTCTGATTGCCGGCTGAGTTGTTGAGCTGGCTGTCACTGTTTGGGATCACAGGCAGAGTTGAATCATCGTTGTACCCCATATTCACCTCCACATTCACTTCTAGAAGATGGATTTTCATCTCCAAAACAGCCAATTTCTGTAAAGGTTTGTTGAAATCCTCTGTGGTGAAGGGAGGTCTAATCGCTGGTTAGAAGTAGTTTTAGTCCAATATTTCCATAATTTTGGCTAAAAGATAAAAAGTTAGCAGTAAAAGAATGCAAGCAAGCAGGGAGCTTAGGAGAAAGGCGTCTGAGCAGGCAGAGAGGCGGACACTTTATACTCTTCCCTAATCACTGGTATTGTTCTTTCCACCCTCAAAGCAGCTGTTGTAACACCAATACTCAAGAAACCTGGTTTAGACCCCAATAACCTTAATAATTGAAATCCTCTGTGGTGAAGGGAGGCATTTTGTGCTGATTAGCTGGCGTCAACTTGTCCTTCTTTGGTGTTCGATTATAAAAACATCAAAATCCTTAGAAAAATAAAAAAATTAAATAATAACAATAATGCAGAGCTCAGCCAAATATAGAAGAATTCTCCCAGACATGTCATACCCCTATTGCTTAGGTGAATATTGCAAGTTATAAGTTATAAGCCTTTCATGGTTAATGTTTGAATGTTTATTCTGAAACCATGATCTCAAATGGGCTTAAGAAATAACCATGATGTTTTTCCATCATCACTGAAGAGGGAGGAGGGATAAATATGTATGTGTGAAAAATGGGGACAAATAAACTGTACAGATTGTACCTGAGCAACACTTTTAGATTTTGGGTCATTTTCAATAGAGACAAGGACTATGACATTACTGTGACATTCAAAGTTTTGATGATGGCTATATATTAAATCAATAGGTCACCTGATGCATTTAGAGAAACGGAAATAATAAACACAAATGCACAAAGTGATCTTACAAAGTGATCTACCAACCCCATCAGCAGGCCTACTGAGGTTTCTGCAAAATCACTACTACATGCAAAGACTGCTCTTTACACTAACATTACACAAACATCGTGTAATGTCACCTCCACTTCCAGTATGCATAATTAACGACTAATCATTATTATGAATTGCTTAGATAGTCGAAGTAGAACAAAACCAGAAGATGAAACAGACTCAGCACACAGGATAAGACGGTAAATGAGGTTTATTTCTACTGTAGACTTTGTTTAAGGAATCTTGAGCTGGAGTTGTCCAGAAGCCAGAGGAGGAGGAGGTAAACCCAGGAATCCAAAGAGAGAGAGAGAGAGAGTACTGGTGATGAGAATATTTACTGTGCAGTCCTTAGGAGGGAGTATTACCAGATGTTGGCAGGCAGGTAGGCAGATAGGCAGGTCGACAGGCAGACAGGCGGGCAGACGGATAGGCAGACAGACAGGAGTCCACATAACTGAGGTTATGTTCCAGCAAAGGTCTGTATCAGCAGCTACCTTAAGAAGCCCATGAGCTCATTAGGAGAATGCATTGCAGCTGCAGACAATGAGCTGCCAGAACCAACCAGAAGGGGAGGAGCAGAGATCCTACAGTACCCTCCCCTCAACGATTGCCTCCAGGCAATCCAGAAGGCTTTTCAGGATGGCGTTTGTAAAAGGACGTGATGAGAGCAGGGTCCAGGATGTGAGAACGGGGAACCCAGGATCTCTCTTCAGGTCCAGATCCTGCCCAATCCACAAGATATTGAAAACCACGCCGCCTACGCCGAACATCCAGGATATGATTGTTGACCGTATATGCAGGGTGGTCATCAATGAGTCGAGCAGGAGGAGGGGGCTTGGTGGGAGGACTCAGAGGGCTTTCCGAGACTGGCTTGATCTGGGAAACATGGAAAGTAGGGTGAATGTGCATGGAAGATGGTAGTTTGAGTCTCACCGCAGATGGGTTGATGATCCTCTCGATGAGAAAAGGGCCAATGAAACGGGGGCCCAACTTTCTAGAAGTATCTTTTAATTTAATATTCCTGGTGGAAGGCCAGACTCACTGATTGATGCGGTAGACAGGTGCAGCAGAACGGTGACGGTTAGCGAACCTCTTATTTTGTTCCAGGGTGCGTAGGAGGGTCCTCCTGGTCTGTTGCCAGATCCTACAACACCTGGAAACATAATGCTGAACACAGGGGACCAGGATGTCAGATTCAACACTGGAAAACAGCGGGGATAGATAGCCCAGTGAAGCCTCAAAGGGGGACAAACCAGTAGCAGAGGAAGTATGTGTATGCATATTTGATCCATGTGAGATGTTTGCACCAAAAAGAGGGGTTGTCATTTATTACGCACCTCAAGGCGACTTCAAGTTCCTGGTTGCATCTTTCTGTCTGTCCATTAGATTGGGGGTGGTATACAGACGAAAGACTTACGGAGGCACCAAGAGCTTTGCAAAACTCCTTCCAAACTTGCGAGATGAATTGCGGGCCTCGGTCAGAAACAATGAAACGTGGAGAGCCAGGAGTTGGGCAGTCTCCAATGCAGACAGAAGCTTGGGTAAAGGAACAAAATGGTCTGTTTTAGAGAATCTGTCAACAACAGTAAGGAAGACTGTGTTACCGTCAGATGGCGGGAGACCAGTGATGAAATCAACGGAAATGTGGGACCAGGGGCGGCTAGGGGTGGGCAGTGGTTGAAGAAGATCAGCAGGGGGTTGATTAGTGTTCTTGTTTCGAGCACATGTGGGACAAGCTGCAACAAAATCTTTAATGTTGAGGTTCATAGTCGGCCACCAGAAATACCTTTTGGTAAATGTGATCATACGAGTCACCCCAGGATGACAAGTCAATTTATTGTTGTGCACCCAATCCAGAACTTTATTGACGACAGAGTTGGGAAAGAACAGCTTGCCCACTGGGCCAGTACCTGGGTCATGTTCAGACCTTTGTGCCTCCCTGATGTCCTTTTCAATGGCCCAGGTGAGGGCGCCCACAATACAAGAATCCGGTAGGATGGAAGCTTCATTCTTGAGTTGGTCAGAATGAGAGAACTGGCGAGAGAGAGCGTCAGGCTTAATGTTCTTGGAACCGGGTCTGTAGGAGATAGAAAAATTAAAACGAGCAAAAAACAGAGACCAACGGGCTTGTCTGGGGTTAAGTCTCTTGGCATTTTGAATGTAGGAGAGGTTCTTATGATCAGTCCAAATGAGAAAAGGGACTTCAGTACCCTCTAACCAATGCCGCCATTCCTCAAGCGCCAACTTGATGGCTAAAAGTTCACGGTTGCCCACATCATAATTTTGCTCTGCTGGAGACAAGCGATGAGAAAAATAGGCACATGGATGTACCTTATCATCCAGAGGAGACCGTTGAGATAGAATAGCCCCTACTCCAATGTCAGAAGCATCAACCTCTACAATGAATTGTGCACATGGATCAGGATGGGTCAATATGAGTGCTGAAGAAAATAGAGTCTTTAATTCCCCAAATGCCCTTTCTGCCACAGGGGTCCAATGGAACGTTTTCAGAGAGGAGGTGAGTTGAGTGAGAGGTGCAGTGACCTGACTGTAGTTCCTTATAAACCTCCTATAAAAATGTGCAAATCCCAAGAACCTTTAAAGTTGCCTGCGATCAGTTGGAGTAGGCCACTCTGCCACTGCCTTGGTTTTCTCGGGATCAGTTCTGTACCTGACTGCCTCAAAAATAAAACCCAAAAAAGACACAGATGTGACACTGAATTCGCACCTTTCGGCTTTAACAAAGAGTTGATTCTCAAAAAGCCTCTGGAGAACTGTTCTGACATGCTGGCGATGTTGTTCTATGTCCTGGGAAAAAATCAAAATGTCATCCAGATAAACGAAAACAAAGAGGTTGAGAAAGTCACGAAGAACATCATTAATAAGAGCCTGGAAAACAGCGGGTGCCTTAGTCAACCCGAAAGGCATAACCAAATACTCAAAATGTCCTAGGGGGGTTTTGAAAGCCGTTTTCCACTCATCACCCTCTCGGATCCGGACCAAATGGTAAGCATTGCGCAGGTCGAGTTTAGTGAAGATCTTGGCAGAATGTAATTGTTCATGTATGGAATCAATAAGTGGTAGTGGGTATTTATTTTTAATAGTGATTTGATTCAATCCTCTATAATCAATACAGGGTCTTAATGTGCCGTCCTTCTTACCCATGAAGAAGAATCCGGCGCCAACAGGGGAGGTAGACGGACGAATGATCCCAGATGCTAAAGAATCCTCAATGTACTCTTTCATGACCTTTCTCTCGGGTCCGGAGAGATTAAAGAGATAGGCAGACAGACAGGAGTCCACATAACTGAGGTTATGTTCCAGCAAAGGTCTTCTTCTTCTTCTTGTATTATTTTTGGCAGTTGGCAAATAACGTTATGATGTGCATTACCGCCACCGACTGGTATGGAGTGGGGTTCTTCATGGTTTTAAATCTTATTTACTATTACAACAATCAAATTCTATTTATTAATTTAGTGCTCTTGAAAAATCTAATTATAATTTGAATATGTTTGCTACCTAAACTTCTTTGCAAAGTATCTCTCAAAATAAAATTTTCTTTAATACCTACAAATTCTCTTCTTAAAATTGTTCTTTCTTGTTCATATTTCTGACACTTCAATATTACATGTTCTATTGTTTCCTCCTCTCCACAATGATCACATTTTCCTGTATTATGTTTCTTTATCTTGAACAATGTAGAATTAAGTCCTGTATGTCCTATTCTTAATCTTGTAAATCTTTCCTCTTTTCTGCTCCTTCTTCCTGTTCTTACTTCTCCTACTATCTTGTTGATTCTGTAAAACCATCTTCCTTTCTTTTCTTCATCCCACCTTTTTTGCCACTCTTTCCTGATTCTCTGTTTAATTATATTTCTTGCCTCTGACCTACTAATATTTATTATAAAGCTAATCCCAGCAAAGGTCTGTATCAGCAGCTACCTTAAGAAGCCCATGAGCTCATTAGGAGAATGTGTTGCAGCTGCAGGCAATGAGCTGCCAGAACCAACCAGAAGGGGAGGAGCAGAGATCCTACAATCATAGCTAGAAAGAAGGCTAGTAATAAATAACTAGAAAATTTCGGAAGAAATTTAGACGGGGCCTGCCTCTTGGTGCGTGCTTCTGGGACCACAAAGTTTCTCTGGCCGTTATTTAAAAATCATTATGTATGCAATAATCACCTTAAAAAATTACTAGTAACTCTGGAAGACTGAGGCTTTTATTTTGAAATTTTCAGTAAGCCTTATTTTAAATGGGCAACACTGGGTGAGCTCCAACATTAGTGTGAAGTTCAGTCCTGAAATGATCTATTGTTTAAAATGCAAAGGCTTTTATTTTGTAGAGCATGTTTTGTCTTATTTTGAAAGTCCAGCATGGCTGTACTTTCAGGTCTGGGTTAGTTGCATTGGTTAAATAGAACCCGCTTGCTATTTAAAAATCATTTTCTATGCTCTTGTGAGCTCACAAAATCCATAGTAACTATGGGGGGTTGAGGCTTTTATTTTGAAAGTTTCAGTAGGCTTTATTTTAAAAGGCCAACATGGTCCTATTTCCAATACTGGGTGAGCTCCAAGAGTAGTGTGAAGCCCACTCCTGCAATCATCTATTGTTTAAAGGCTTTTATTTAGGGTAGGGTTATTTTGTAGAGCATGTTTGGTCTTATTTTGAAAGTCCAGCATGGGTGTCCCTTTAGGTCTGGGTTAGTTCCATTAGTTAAATAGAACCCGCTTGCTATTTAAAAATCATTTTCTATGCTCTTGTCAGCTCACAAAATCCATAGTAACTATGGAAGGTGTGGGCTTTTATTTTGAAAGTTTCAGTAAGCCTGTTTCAAAGGACCAGCATAGTCCCATTCCCATCACTGGGGGAGCTCCAACAGTAGTGTGAAGCCCACTCCTGCAATCATCTATTGTTTAAAGGCTTTTATTTTGTAGAGCAGGTTTTGTCTTATTTTGAAAATCAAGCATGGTTGTCCTTTCAGGTCTGGGTTATTTCTATTAGTTATATAGAACATGCTTGCTATTGTAAAACCATTCTGTATGTTATTATAAGCTTTAAATAATCATTAGTAAGCATGGAGGGTTGATGAAAGAAATTGCCCTTTAGGGTCAATCACTGTTGTGTGGATGTTGGAACAGCAGTACATGCTGTTTAAGTTCCCCACACAACATGGCCGCCATGTAGTTGCCTCGTATGAAGATGGTCAAAGGGTTAGGGGTCGGGTCATGTTTAAGCCATAGAAATGAATGAAAATCAATGAAAGTCAATGCAAAGTCCTCAGAAAGATAGTAATCCATGCATGTGTGTGTCGGTGTGTGCGTGTGTGTGTGTCTGTGTGTGGGTGTATGTGTGTGTGTGTGTGTGGGTGTGTGTCCCAGTGTGAGACACAGAGAGGCAGAAAGAAAGACAGAATCCCATCCAGACATATACAGCAAGAGATACACAGAGCTATAAATAGAACAGTCAGGAATGAATCAGCCAATCAGCAAAGAGTGTACCAGTGTAACTTGACACCTGCTGTTTCTCACTCACGCAGCACCTCACTCTGTGTCTCCCCTGGTCTAGGCATTATAACATGGAGGCGCATGCTCCCGAACAACTGGCCATAACTCTGAAACCGTAGGGGCGATCGATGTCATTCTTGGACCGTTTTTATCAGAACGGACAGGGGATCGAGAATATTAACACACTTTTGTTGAAAATATAATAATAAAGACATAACACTGGGTGAAAAGAGAGAGAAAATGGAGAAAAAGGCAAAAAGTCCTGAACATGCTCCCGAACAAAGTCTAATATCTCGGAATCCGTACATGGTATTTGAAATTTTTTTAAACTGTGGGCGACAGCTGTCCTTCGTTTCCAATCATGGAGATTTTCACGGCCCATAACACGCTGGAGGGACTGTGTCTCTTGGCTTGCCTTGGAACACCTTGGGCCCTCCCCGGAGGAGCTGGAGGAGGTGTCTGGGGAGAGGGACGTCTGGGTGTTTCTGCTGAGTCTGCTGCCCCCGTGACCTGGTCCCGGATAAAGCAGAAGACAACGAGAACGACGAGTACGAGTAGTTTGGAGTTGAGGCTATAATAAGAACGGCAGGGCCATATATGCCAAGACATGTTTCTGTTAAAAACATGCAATTAATATTCATATCTAAAATCAAGTCATAATTTAAAAAGCATCTTGTTTGAAAGGAATGTTATTCAACAGTGCCATAATTCACAGCATTACCCTAAATGACATGACGTTTTCAGTAAGTCTAGAGGTTACAATACCAAGAACTCAATAAGTGGAACAAGTTGAACATCTGATGTAACAAGACATATTCCATTCTAGAAGGCATCAAAGTTCTCATTGAACCCAATACTTCGGTGAGGCAGACGCAGAATAGCTCTTTCGGGTGCAGGTGGGTTTAGGTCCGGAGATGTAGATACTGAGCCGGAAGTGCTGGATAATATCAAAAAGGCTGAGGAAGTTGAGCTTTAACACCTCTGCATACAGTTTCCTGATGTAATAGGTGCCAATATGGATTACCAGCCTCTGCATATTCGGATGAGCATAAATGATGGGAGTTGATTCATAATATCCAGAACGGTGGCTAAAGGAAATTATAACATGTGGGCTCCCATCATGTGCACGTTCTTCAAAATGGAACCTGGGCTGTAGAAACGGGAGGATGTCTGGACTGTTCGGCAATGTTCTAAACAGACTCAGGGAACCTTAAGACTCCAGCACCTCGCTCAGTGACTACATCTTTCAAAAGCTTGTGATGGATGTAGAGGATGGCCCTGATGCTGGATGATGATGTGTGGTGCATCTCTCTGTGTAGAGGAGGAGAATCCTCTTCTGGTGGGGGAAGAATGCTCTTGTCCTTCTCTTCACACGTCTTTGTAGCAGTTAGAGAGCGCTAGCAGTGATTGGAGTCATATTGTGTATAGGTTACTTTTGGCATCATGGGTTACCCCCGTCCAGGATAGATGTGAGCCAGAACTAGACTGCTTTTGAGTCAATGTGAAGAACAGGGTCTTAGGCCTAGTTCTCATTTGAGCCCATTAGAGTTTGCTGGAACTTTCACATGCCCCGAAACCAGCTCCGGTGAAACCTACTCATCAGTGGGATTGGCGTCGAGTGCTAGATCTTGGTATCCTCAACAGATGAGCTTTTTTCCTTTGCTGGGATTGCACTCCATTGGCCCCAGTCATGGTGTCTGCTTAGATGCCACTTGGTGGATCCAGGGTAGAGTTGTGGTGGTGAAACATAAGGCGTGACTGGCAGGAAGAGGGTGACAGGATCAAAGGGGCAATCAGAGAGTCCTAAAGAAGCAAAGTCCTTTTGGGTTAGGCAAGAGAAATCTTGATAAATGTGTCTATCTGCTTGTACTTGTTCTGTAATGGTAACACTTTTTGCTTTCCATTGTTTTTGTAACCATGCCGGGAGCAGCCCGACTCTTAGTTCGGAGACTTAAAGTAGCCAGTTCGGATGTCGCGAAATTAAAATGCTATGAAAGGTACAGTGCCTAAAATACATTAATGGTGTGAATATTCTCTTGTTCCGTTAAAACAGGGTTAACAAATATTTCAGTTTGGATTTTGTGTTTTGCAGCTGAGAAAAATAATAGCAATTGAATGCAAGGTCACTTTTTAACCAAAAGCTGTAGTTCTTTCTTTGCTCGATGTGGAAATGAACTGAAACTCCCCAATGCTATTTTTAGAGCTTGATCCATTCACTAGCTCAGGCTTTGATTTAAGACTGATTTTCTAGTGTTAAAGTAGATCATCATATAATGTTTTTCATTGTTGGCAAACACAGGATGCAAAGGCTTTAAGAAAAAAAAAAAGAAAAACTAAGGAGCTCTACGTAATTGATGCAAATATAATTTAACCAGAAAAAGAAAAGAGAATGACTTGGTAAGCTGACATCAACTTAAATTCAGTTTGCATCTCTTCATTGAGAGCTCATCATCCACTGACTGACCCGTTGACACTCTGTCTCTAATCTTCATTGAAATAATGATACCTTCCCAGCATCCTTGTTTTCCTCACCATCCTCACCTCCCGCAATACAGCTCCTTGTATCCAAGAGCTCATTTTTAGAGCTGACTCAGTAACAGTGACCAATTGCACAGAAATAGGCAACAGTCTAATAGCGCAGGGTAATTCAAACTGCAATGCTGTAGTATTACCTAAACTCTTTTGTTGTGCTTCGATTATCCAGAGCTATACTTGCTTATTCAAGATGTTGATGTTTCAAGCCATCATTAGTGATGGTTTGAAACA
This sequence comes from Girardinichthys multiradiatus, assembly GCF_021462225.1. Classification (NCBI taxonomy): domain Eukaryota; kingdom Metazoa; phylum Chordata; class Actinopteri; order Cyprinodontiformes; family Goodeidae; genus Girardinichthys; species Girardinichthys multiradiatus. Next base: position 4,689,331 of record NC_061817.1, on the reverse strand, counting down.
AGTTTGATGGTAAAACAGATGTGACTTAATAGGTACCAAGTCTAGTACCTTCAAAGTCTCAAAAACATCAGCGGAAGGTGTGTGTGCACTTGTGTGTACTGCTGCGGCTCTGTGGATGACTCATCTCTGCGCTTCTATTAGGGATGCATCAACCCCTGAAGTCACAATGCTGTCTGTGAGTGTGCGTGTGCATAGTATAACTGTAACCATGACTACTAATCACTTAGATAAAATTTCAATTAATAAAAAATGAGTTTGGCTTGGACTGTGCCCAAAATACTAAATGTCAATAAGACACAGTATGATGTGCTTTGTCAACGGTTTTAACTTTACATTTCACCAAAAAAGCACTATTCATTTGTATTTTACATTCTCTCTCTCTTTTTTTAAATATTCCAGCTATTAAAACAAAATAAATAAATGACTAAAATTAAAAAACAAAAATAAAATAAAGAAATATTGTGTGTATAAGTTTAATTTTCAGCTAAGTCAGGCTTAGCTGGACTTCCTGTATGTAGACCTAATTGTTCTTGGTAGTTTTCAGCTGTTCTAACTATGAAAATGTAAACACTAAGGTATTATAATCTCCTGAAATTCAGAAGAGGTTCATACAATTATTTAATAAATAAAGCCTGAGAGACGTTTCTCAAAGAGTGGGGCTGCAACTAGCAATTATTTTGTTTAACAGATAAATTTTTTGATAAACCGATTTATAATCGGAGAGCAAAAGGGCTCAATAGGGAGGTTTTTACATTATTTTAACTAGATGAAGCTAAACACTATGCCATTGAGTTCTGGATAGAGCATATTGACAGACAAAGAAGGTTTTTCATCTTAAATGCAAAACGCATATAATTTTTGTACAGTTGTGGCTTAATTACTGCTCTGAGTGGGTTGTTCTTTTAGCAAATGGCATATTTAGACTCTGTAAACTCCAGTTAATGATTATTTGATTACTAATTAGTTGACAATTATTTTAATAATCGATTAATCATGATTAATTGTTTCAGCCCTACAAAAGGGCATTTACCACACATAAGAGCAGCGACGCCACCTTAGTTCTTAAAAATAGGTGAAAAATCCAGAGGTTGTTTTTGTTTTTATTATTTTACCTTTTTTTTAACCATTGTAGCCTTTAATTCATGAAATGTTACTTTGCACAAATTTTACTTTGCTATACAAAGATGTACATGATTTAAAATCTATTACAGTAAAAGTTAACAAAAAACTATGAGCTTTTGACTATTATTAACTGAAATGACTATCATGGTAACATCTTCATACCCTGGTAAATGCAGTGTAAAGGCAGGAGGGTAATTTGGCCGCAGACAACAACCCTAGTTCCTGGAATGCACCTATACAACATGCAAAATGGAAGCCCATCCAAAGCAACACACATACTTCATAGACATGAAAGTCTTTAATATTCACATGGATATGAATGGAAGATTTGAAATTGGATAAAATTATTAAGGTTATTGGGGTCTAAACCAGGTTTCTTGAGTATTGGGGTTACAACAGCTGCTTTGAGGGTGGAAAGAACAATACCAGTGATTAGGGAAAAGTATAAAGTGTCCGCCTCTCTGCCTGCTCAGACGCCTTTCTCCTAAGCTCCCTGCTTGCTTGCATTCTTTTACTGCTAACTTTTTATCTTTAGCCAAAATTATGGAAATAGTGGACTAAAACTACTTCTAACCAGCGACTCCCAAGGATTATTATTATTATTTTATTTTTTCTAAAGGATTTTGATGTTGTTACAATCGAACTCGAAAGAAGGACAAGTTGACGCCAGCTAATCAGCACAAAAGGCCCTCCCTTCACCACAGAGGACTTCGACAAACTTTTACAGAAATTGTCTGTTTTGGAGATGAAAATCCACCGACTAGAAGTGAATGTGGAGGTGAATATGGGGTACAGCGATGATTCAACTCTGCCTGTGATCCCAAACAGTGACAGCCAGCTCAACACTCAGCTGGCAATCAGAACACTGAGAATAAACCTACCAGCAGACCCTCCTGGGCATATTTTAGGCGCATGCCCAAAAAATCAAGGTGGACGACTCACTGGAAGATCTCAGCAATTAAATAAATTAGAATGGCCAGTATTTCAGAGAAATGCCCCCGTTTCCCCTGGGAAAAAGGAGACTTCGACAGCGAGCTGCTGTCACAACAACTGATAGGAATGAGACAGCTGGAAATAATGGAATTCCCCTCCAAAACACATTTGCACCACTACAGAATGAAAACCCGGAAAAATGATCCATCTTCTGAGAACAATAAAAGGTTTGAGAACAACCTTCATTCTAAACAGTGTTCTGCCAGAGAAAAAGCGCCCACCCGGACCAAGAACCTGTTGAGAATTAAAATCATTTAGTTTCATACATACATATGTGTTTGCATGTGTATGCATAAAACTGAAATATATCATGTATTGTGTTTATGTGTGACCTCGGGGAGAGAGGATTAGCAGGCTTTAGACTGAGGAAGGGTCAACCCCAGGTCAGGATGTCTTCCGGCAGCTGTAAGCATTAACGCCGGCTCTTAGACATGGTATGGGCAATAAAGTACTCCCATAGGTGGTACTAATTCACAGCGACACAGGAATGTAGAAAACTTCATTAGGGACCTCTGGCTTCGTAAATAATTCCTTGAGAGGGAGTTTCAACAATCAGCTTTGAAGTTCGTTAAAGGTATAAAAACCTTTAATAATGATACTGAGACAGACCACTTGGTGAATACAGCCTAGTTTTCCTGACCCTAGTCTCTCTCCCTAAGGCCTTAGGTAAATTTTTCTTCTTTGAATTATTCTTTTGTATGCAATTATGCATAGGAAATCATTGGACTTATTATCAAATTAAACTAGTGTTAATTTTAATTTCCTGATCTCTCTGTTCTTTCTCATGACATCTGGACGGTTGAGGTTGAGGCCGTGTGTTATTAGTGATAGAATTATTATTCCTCAACAATTTGGTGCCGGTGACCTGGATGTCGTGAGCACAACCGAAGGGGATCACATCACCAGCGGGGATCACGGTAAGTGGTTTTTGATTTGCTGTGTCCCCGCTGTATGATGTGCTGAACCTGAATTTAGTGGGCCCCGAGTAGGCGGTTTATGAGAGCGGTTAGGATAAAAAACTCTGTGCCCCAGAGCTGGCTGCTGGCCCTAGCCCCCACTTCTGCTGGACGCGGTGTTGTGGATCGTGTTTTTCCACACTCGGGACTTGACTCACCCAAAGCGTGGATATAGTGTGACGGGGACGTTTGGACTTAGGAACGGGTTGGCTCACCCCGGGGTTGCGCTCGCCCCTAACAGGATGCATTAATAGGATGGTTTGCCCCGTCGGGGTCGATTAGCGACTAGAAAGTAAGCCGCTGAGTAACGTTCCCTGTCAGGACCTAAATGTTACACTCAGTTAACTGAGAACCTTCTCTTTGTTGCCAGCAACTGTAGGGTTTCAACTGGTCTGCTTTACTTTTTCTTTTCTTTTTCTCTCCTGTTGTGCACAGTATGTGTGTGGCTGCGAGTGAGAGGTGACATCATCGCACAAGCTGTGTGAACTTTGAGGGAAAACAAGTATTGTGATTCAAAAACTGGTTGATTTTGTGCTGCAGTTATCAAATATTAATATGGATGGTGAGTTTTACAGGGAGTTTGAGGATGATGAATGAAGGAAAATAGATGAATTGCAATGTATTTGGACTGCTCATACAGACTCACAGGATGAATAAAGTGCCAGAATGCTGTCAAGTGAAGGAGTAGATATAACCCAGTCAAAACCCCTAGGGCCATTTATTACCCTGGGCCGCTCAAATACAAATACAGATGCAACAGAGGGATCAAGCAAACACAGAAAGGATAGCGTGGGTGTGTTGAATAAGGTATAATATGCACGAAATGTGGAAAAGGCAGAGAGAAATCGGAAGGGTTTAATGCAGCTGCTCACGTGGCAAGGAACTAAACACAGACACCATCCGGAGAAAACTGAAGAACAACCCGAGGCAACAAAGAACACGGAAAAGGGGTCGCCTTCACCACCGTACATCACCCCTAATGATCCGTTTACTGAGGACATGGCTAAGTGAGCTAGACAGATTATTAGCTGGTTGTAACTTTAGCATTGGGATGTTTCAAGACAGTAATCTCCAATGTATTGAGATGCGGCCCGCCCCTCTCATCAATCGAAGCCACACCTTATTTGGCTGTGATTGGAGACGGGTGCGTGGCATGTTCCCATATACGGAACAAGGACACCGTGCCGAGGAGAAAAGAAACAAATAGAAGACGAAAGAAACAGACTGATGCATTAGACAACAACATAAAACTGCTCAATTAACAGCAGTAGATGGCAGATGAATAGTAAAAAAGCCTCTGATTAAGATGATGATCACAGCAGAGGCTGAAAGAGGAGCAAATTGGATAATGGCTCCTGTTATGCGACCACTCATAGATCCTACCAACGTATATTAACTGGCTCCACCTATCAGTGGGAGCCACCCCCATATAGTCCTCGTGGCTTGGGCCAGGGGTTGGCCGTTTAGAAATAGGGCCGGAGGAAGGGGTGGAAGGGAGGTGCTGGTTCCTCCTCCTGCCTAGTTTGTGGGCAGACAGACCACTGGTCCCGCAGCTGCCCCAAGCGCTATGGGGCATGCCCAGAAGGAAGCTCCTCCACCCTGTATCAACCTCAGCTCCTTTCACAGCACAACCTCCTAATGCAGCACTCATACCTTCGCAGGGCTGTCAGTATCATGTACTGGGATGGAACAACAGTGGACCACACTCCACAGAGTTCCAGACATGGGAAAAACAGCAGAATCCATTGTTCCAGTGGAAATTGACGGACACATGTTGCCATTTCTCGTGGATACAGGAGCCACTTTTTGCACTTTGAATAAAATGTCTGATAAAAGTCTGACGCTTTTATTTCACTGATGGATTCTCTGGGTTAAAACAGACTGGCCGTGTCTACACCTCTTCACACTATGGATGGAAACAAAAAACTGTTGCATCACTTGTTGTGAATCTACTCGGCAGAGACATTTTGATTGTATTGGGAGTTACACTACTTTGTTCCTGGATGGTTTGGTTGTGACTTTTCCTGATGAAAACCACACTGAATGCTGTGGATGGCCCCGGATCACATCAGTATGTACTGCGGCCTGAAGATGAGCCTTATTTGGACATTTACGGAGCTCTCACTGAGCCTGAAACCCCTTCTGGTGCTGGGACGATGTCCAGTTTCCTTATCTGAAACCCTGGATTCGAGCCCTGGCTTCTTGCAGCCCAACACCTGCTCTGCCAAGTGTGACTTTGTTCTATAACAGAAATCAAACATATTGGTATTAGGAGCCAGTACCCACACTCTCCTGCTGCAAAGGCAGGAATTGCTGACACCATTGAAAGACTGTTAAAGCAGGCGTGTTAGAACCCTGCCAGTCTGCTTGGAACACACCCATTCTGCCTGTTGAAAAGAAAGGTACTGTAAATACAGAATGGCTCTATAACAGAGTTCTGTTCCAATCCGCACTTTGAATTGGCATCATTGGACCCCTTACAGTGTTGGTTCACATATATAGATCTTGCTGACGCATTTCTTCTGCCTCCTCTAGCTGACCACTAAATATGTCTTCTCGTTCACTTATAAGAATCAGCAACTGTGAGACACCAGGTTGCCTCAAGATTATCTCAAGATTTTGCCTTAACCCCGAGTCAGGTTCTCAAATCAGGTTCTCAAACAGCAGCTCCAGGACCACGTTTTACCGGCTGACGTGACCCTAATTCAGTATGTTGACGATTTACTGATTACAGCCCGAACAGCAACCGTGTGTCTTGAAGCTACCAAATCTATTCTTTTACATCTTGCAGAAAGAGGTTTCGAAGTCAGTAAAAACGAAATACAAATTGTAAGAAAACAGGTTAATTTTTAGGAAGGGTTATTACAGGAACCCATATTTCTCCTGCACACAAATCTGCCATTTTGCGTCATTCTAAACCACGCACTATGAAAAAACTCGTTATTTTTGGGTTCGACTGCCTATAGCAGAAACTATGTCTCTAATCACACTGGTTTGACAGCACCACTGGGACTTTTAGTAAAAGAGCAGGTATGAGAAATCTTAATGCATCGCCGAATTGGAACACAGACGCGAGGAATCGTTCATTACGCTTAAACAGCTGCTGTCGTCTGCATAGAGACATAGAGGGGACATAGAGAGGTGCTTCAGTATGTTAGCTGTATACTAGATAGTATGGAAAAATACATGTTGATTTGATACAATGTTTGAGAAGCGGATTTGTGACTGCAGCACAGAAGCCAATCAAACATGAAAATGAAATGAGATTTGTGGCTGAAGCCTTGTTGTTGCCTAAAAAAGTAGCAGGTTATGCATGAAGCTTCAATTTAGTAAGTGTTGAAGCTGAGACCTTTGAAAATTAAAACTTGGAAAAAAAAAATCTAACAACATTAAAATTCCCTGAGGAACTTACAGTGTGAAAGAGAAAAGGAGCAAAAGAAGAGATGGCCTTTGGAGGGGCCCTGATGGTAAAGTTGTGATGTCACCAAACATGAGAGAACACATTTTGGAAGTGGCACATGGAACATCACATGTAGGTATTTCGCAGATGCTCATCAATCTGGAACAATGGTGGCATCCATATTTAAAAGATATGGTGAGAGAGAAGATCAAGATCAAGAACTGTTCCATCTGTGGATAATTTAATCTAAAACTTACTGTGCATTCATCTCCAGGTAAGTTTAAAAATTACACCCAACCTGGAAAAGAGATACTCTGTGGTAAAATGTTTAATTAATCATAACATTCCCAGACATGGCTTCCCGGAAAAGAAAAGATCTGATAGTGGAACTTATTTCAGGAACAAAGATCTACAACAGGTGGAAACAAATGTTGGGACTAAAACATGCTTCCAGTACAGTATACGATCCTGTCACAAGGCAAGGTTGAAAGAATGAACCAAACATTGAAAACAAAATTGTAAAGCATCCAACCAATTTAATTTAGTCTGTGCACAGATTTTAGCCAGTTGCTTTGATGTCTGTCAGGATGTCTGTTAATTAGTACACAGGTTACACTCCACTTGAACTACAGACTGGGACTTGCACAGAAGATACCAGGACAAACAGGTGAAGCTGCACAATTATCTTCTAACACTTTCTTTAATGAGATGCAGACCCTAGCAGCAGAGTTCTCCGGAGGTCCTTAGGGAACAAGAGGCCCGTCTGTGGTACCAGGAGTTACCTGGGTGTGGCTCAAGGTTATAAAGCGGAAGTGGCAGGAACCCAGGTTTACAAGCCCGTTCCAAGTCCTGGAAAGAACATCTCATGCAGAGAAGAAGACAAACCTGGTATCATTGGAGCCAGTGTGCACCAACAGAGGAGCTTAAAAGGTCAAAGGCACCAGAGGCTTCTTAAAAGAGGCATAATAATCCCCTGGATCGGGAGGCTCACCGGTGATCACACTGAGCTGAAGAGGATTTATCCACTCCAGAGACCTTTTCTTTTTAGTTTTCAAGATTAAAAGAAGAGGATTTATCCACTACAAGGAGTCATACAGTGCCTTGCGAAAGTACTCGGCCCCCT